>NC_132990.1:54750000-55375000 GCF_048564905.1 Vicugna pacos
GGGACAGTTGGTAAACTAAATCCTAGCTGTAATTATTACTTTGAAAGTTGAAATAACTTCAGCTTTGGAAAGTAGGGGATTGTAAAACGTTAGAGAAAGTGGTTTTTCTTTGTGCCACAGATACGTTTCTTCAAAAAAATTTCTTCTTCTTCCATATCTCTATTTTGACACATGTGCTAGAACCACTCTGGCCTTCCATTGCCACAGGTAAAGTCTTAACATCTCTAGGAGGGAAAGGAGCACATCCCAGCCCACCCTACTGCCACCCCTGTTCTTTGCCCCTCCTGATAAACGCCATTTGGGAGTCTGTTAGACTGTCTTCTTGTTAACTACCCTAAAATGCCACTTTTCTGAGACCTCAATCTGAGGTCAGATTTCAGTAGTGCCCCCTCCACAGCTGACCCCAGGTACACTGCATCTTGCAGAAACTTTGCTTCCAGCATGAACACTGCATCCCATTTCTTTTTTTTTCTAGGAGTATTACAAGTTTCCTCTTATGTGTAAATTCACTAGTCATTTTAATGGGGACATAAAATGTAGAGAGTTGGGTGACCACCTACCTGTAATCACATTGCCGTCTTTCCCAGCTGTTAGAAAACTAAAAATGACTCTCTCTTACACCTTGCTATGTATTGTCTTCTAATTACTTGTTTCAGGAGTCAGTAAACAAAGCTCAAGAAGAAGTGACCAAGCAAAAAGAAGTGATAACAGCCCAGGACAACATAGTTAAAACTAAATATGCAGAAGTGGCAAAGCATAAGGAGCAAAACAATGATTCTCAGCTTAAAATTAAGGAACTGGACCACAACATCAGCAAGCACAAACGGGAAGCTGAAGATGCTGCTGCCAAGGCGAGTTGTGGTGTTCATTTTTACCCTTACTCAAATTTTGGCCTGTGTTGTTGAAATACTCCAGTAAACTGCTACATGAAGAATTTCATATAAATGGCAGAACTACTGTGTAACATAATTTTGAGGCTTACAACTATGTTAACTGCCTCTTGCAATCACCAAATAGCAAAAATGTTTTGTTTTTAAATTTAATTTTAGGTGTTTATTCCCATCTCCAAGATGTTTTTACCAAATATTTAGTGGTCTCCCTTGGAAATGACTGGTTTTTATCCCTGAACGTGCATAGAACTAATTACTAATATATTAGTAGTAATACTATACATTCTTTTCCTTATTTCAGATTGAATTGAAAGAATTCACAGAGAAATAGACACAGGCAACTTCTAAAATAAGGACTTAACTGCTTTTAGGATGTCCTTCTGAAGATCAGTAGAGTCAGTTTTTGCAGCCTCATGTGAAATCTCTGATGTTTTGCTAAGCAGTTATCTTCCTGAGGTTATCCCACAGTGTTTTGGTCACTTACTCTTTGGTCTCAAAGTTTCTTCCTTCTTGTATCACAGTGCCTTAAGTACTTAAAGAGAATACGTGGTTTTGCAGAAATTCATTGCTTGGTTAAGAGGCTACATTTATCTGGTTTTAATAATTCACCAGTCATGTTTTCCTACTGCTGTATAACAGTTTAGTGCCTTTTAAGTCTTTTTTAGCATCATGAAAGTACAAGGAATTTAACTTCAAAAAGATCAGAACATACAAAACAGTTTCCCACCCTCTCAAAGAGCCCATGAGTACCTGTTCAGTTTCATTACTTGATTTAAAAAACAATTTTTTTATGGCCACATCATAATATCCTAATATTTTAGTATTGATTTCCTGTTAGCCTTGTAGCCTGGTATTAGTGGATTCACTGAACCGTTACCAATGCTAATATCACTGTTAATAGTTCTTTGATAATTGAAAATGCTAGATTGGTATTTACTAGCCTTTATTTACAGTTAAGGGAAGGGGACAGAAAGAGGAACTTGCAAGTGGAACTGCTGAAAAATCAAGGATTCTTTGAAATATATAGCTTATCAGGTATTTACTGCATACTGTGCCAGGCATGAAAGATGGAAGAATGAGTAACATGAACACAGAATGCCTGCATAGAGCTCACAGGTCAGCAGGGAAGAGAGACTAGAAGTGGTCATTTTACTTTGGAGTCTAGTGGTGAGACTGTACCCACATAATTAATAAAGATGATTGATACGGTTGGTTCTGACTGGTAGACTCTAATCCTTAAACAATTCTAATAGAAGAAAGTCTTCTTTCAGCACTATAATTAAAAATTTTTAATTGGTTATATTTTATAAAGTAGTATTTTGCTGTGCCTTGTCAAAAGAGGGTGGCAGGAAGATAGAGTCAATATTTAGGACAGTTGTTTACTTAGATTATAATTTCAAGAAGAATTAACAGTTAGGATTAAGCTTCCATGATTTTCCTAAATCTATGACCTAAGTGTGCCTATAAGGCTTTTAACTTTCACAAGTTGTTTTTTGAAGCAATAGATGGAATTTGGTAAATTCCAGAGCCTCACCTGACTGATTTCATTACAGTGAAGATGTATTGTATATAATTACATTTTGTAACTATTTCTCTAAGTTGGCTCTTATTCTAATGCTTAAGTAGTAGGAAGATCTTTTTCTATATAGTCATGTTTCTTGAGCCTATTCTCCAGGTAAAAATATTCATACTTATTACAGATTCTCTGTCAACCATGAACCTCATTTTTTTCAAATAAGTCATCATGGGATTTTTCTCCAAAATGTTTGGTTTAAAATTACTAAATATTTAAGAAACTGGCTCTTGTTTTTTTGTTCATTTTTTTAGTTATTTTATTGATTCGAGTTGGTTTACAATTGTGTTAGTTTCTGGTGTAGCATAGTGATTCAATTATATATATTCCTTTTCATATGCTTTTTCATTATAGGCTATTATAAGGTATTGAATATATAGTTCCCTGTGCTAAATAGACCTTGTTTACCTATTTTATATATAAGAAACTAGTTTGTAAATATAAGCTTGTAAGCAGTAATATTTTTTTATCATCATTGTATGTGGCTAGGTGTCCAGAATGTTGAAAGATTATGACTGGATTAATGCCGAGAAACACCTCTTTGGGCAACCCAATAGCGCCTATGATTTCAAAACTAACAACCCAAAAGAAGCTGGTCAGAGACTTCAGAAGTTGCAAGAAATGAAGGAGAAACTAGGAAGAAATGTCAACATGAGAGCTATGAATGTACTGACAGAAGCTGAAGAGCGGGTAAGTCCTATGACTGTCAGCTCATTTTAGAATATAGCAGAGTAGCGCTGACGGCTTTATGTGGCTCCTGAGGCAGTTACTAGAGTCAGTCTTTTGCTTGATGCTCTTGATACTTGTTTTCTTTGGATTTTCCTTTTCTCCTGTTTCAGTTATTTCCTATTGCATTCTTTTTGCATCATCAGTTAATTAATCTGTTATACCTTGGATGACTTTTCCACTGGCCTTGGCCTTAGTCATAAAAATGATCTACTCTTTTCTTATTCTTGGTGTAAATAAAAACACTTTTTGATCATGTTAAGTCCTCACATTGCTATCATTTCTTTCACTTGCCTTTTTAAAAGGTTTCAAAAAATAGGGTACAGGTTTCCCCACCACCCAAAATTGAGGCATTCCTGTGAAACCTTTCTTACACCAAAATGGTGCGCCTGAAGGTAATTCCTCCTTCGCTTTACACCTTGCTCACAGATGCACACAATAACCTGAGGTAAAGCACAGTTGCCCATAGACCCAGCGCAAAACTCTGACAGCTTGATGCTGAGATGCTCGGTGTCCTTCCCAGTAAAGGAGCTCGATGGTGCCACTCGGTGCTCCGGCTGTGCACTGCTTCCGTAAGGGCTCGCTGCAAAACACATGCTGAATGCTATTTTCGCTTTTTACCTTTTCTTATAAAAGCAAAGTGGTGTGTTGAAAAGTGGGGACACCTGTATCCTGCTGTCTGCTTCCTCACCGATCACCCCTAACTGCTATCTTCCTTTGATTCTAGTGTAGGCTGGAACCTCTGCATAAGTAATGACTAAAACTGTTATATACATAAACGCTGTTTTACAGATCCATAAATCCAGCAGTGTCTTCTGTTTTAATGCTTTCAGTTACTTAATAATGTTATCCATCTCCCCTACCTTTCATAGTCTGCCATGTCCCTAGAAAACCCAAAGGGGAAGAAAGCAGTTTCTAGTCTTGTTGGCTCCATAGTAAATAGCAGTCTGGGTGATTTTTCCTTTAATTCTGTAAATTCTGTTTGAATTTGCATAGCAGAGTTAACGAGAGCTCTGTAAAAGTGATGGTTCTTATGAGCTCAGTCACTTTTAAGAAATTTAGTGGTAATGGGTTTAACTCATTTTTTGAAACTGTCATTGACATTAGTATCTTTATTCTGTTAGATACCAAACAGGCTAGTAACGCACTTGCTGTAATCTCTCTGAAATATTCCTGCTGGTTTTCATTTCTCCATTAAAACTTTGCAATATATGGCATATTTGTGGAAGGGAAATCTTCCGTCTGAATTTGAGCTGCTTAACATCATACACTTGTTTACTTTTACTATTTGCTTTTATTAGATGATAACTGGATCCTGATATTTTTTTAAAAGTAATTTACCAACTCCCATCTTCTTACCAGAGAGGGAGGCTCTGTTGTTGATCAGCAGCTGGCCTTTTGTTTTTTGTTGTATTTTGTGTCACCACATGTAAGAAACTACATGGAATTATGCAAGGAATAGGATAAAAATGTCAAACTCTTGAAACCTCCTCTCCACAAAGGAGAGGGACAGCAGGGAAATAAGCAGGACTGGCTGGAGTTTTTTTGGGAGAATTTGAAGCCTCCTTAAAATGTGAGGCTTTGAGCAGAAATAAGTTAAAAGGATTTTTAGAAAGTGCTACTGTTACTTGTGGTATGATTATCCCTCTGCAGCCTCCCTCAAAATTTTTTCCAGTAAATTTCTGCATTAACCAGGGGAGGCCACTCTGAGTCTGTGATGTTTGAGCTGAAACTTAAGGCTCCAGCTTATGTCAGAAACAGAAAGAACAATGCAGGGGCCATAAGGCTACAGTGAACTTAGTATGTTCAAGGAACTGAAAAAAGACCATATGGCTGGAGCCTGGGAGGAGTGTGATGCCAAAAATTCAGAGATAAATTAAAAGCCAGATTATGTATGACTTGTTACATCAAGGTGAAGAATTGAAATTTTATTTGTGTCACTGCTAAGACTGACTGACCTCACTTCTTAAGCATTCAGGGCTGCTTTTGAATTTATATATGGTAGATTCATTTCCCTTTTTGCGTGGGCTGCTAGGAAGATACAGGAATATTTGTGGAGTCAGAATATTTCAAAAGCTTGTCCTATAAGTTCCCAATTATAGTCACTGAATTTTACATAGAAATGATTATTTACTTTCCTCAATTTGGTTTACATTATAACTCTTACTATAGTATGCCTTTTTGGTAAATAGGAGTTGTGTATATATATACACACACACACACACACACAACATATAAAATAATGAAATCTCCATATTCTAGAATTCAGTCGGAAATAAAAAGATAATTTTGTTTTTCCAAATTAAGTATGCTTTTTATCTTACTAGTATAATGACTTGATGAAGAAGAAAAGGATTGTCGAAAACGACAAATCCAAAATCCTGGCAACTATAGAAGATCTTGACCAGAAGAAAAATCAAGCCTTAAATATTGCTTGGCAGAAGGTATTTGAACCAAAGATATTATCATTTACTTTGTATGAAGCAAGGATGAACAATACTGTTGATAGGATTTTAATCTAAGATGAATTTGAAATAACTGATTTGTGTTTGAGGCCTATCCTCATACCTTAATTAAAACATCGTACACTTTTAAAAGCAGTTTGCCCTTTTGGACTTTACTACTGATTTGCAAAGGTAAGTTGTGTCACGCCATCACACTCTCATAGCGTACTTCCCTGGTTCCTAAGTTACATTAAATTTCTAACTTTCTAGATTTCTCCATTTTTCATTCTTACGTTGTTTCAGGTCTGGGCTACCTTTAAAGGAGACACTGTACTGTCGTCTTCTCATGAGATCATAGAGTCTTCTAATATTGGGAAAATACTGTCCAGTATCTGCTTGACCCCCACTCACCTTCTGCTTGACACTGGAAGCAGTATCAGTTTCACACTGGGAGAACTCCAGTTGTTGGAAGATCTCTCCAAGGGACCCATTGGTTCAGACCTCTGGTTTCTCTTGCCCAGATGCACTGAGGTCAAATATTAGTTCTAAGAATGTTTCTATAGTAAGATTGTGTATTCCTTACCACTTACATTATTACTTGCATTTCAGAATTCATAAATATGCATTCTGTAGGTTTTTAGCAAAGCATTTCATACATGTTAGATTAATAATTAGAGAATAATTATATTATTATAATACAGCAGTTGCTCTATTATTTTCCATTAATTATCTTAAAACAGTTCTGTAGTTTTGATAGTTATTATCTCTATTTTATAAATGAAGAAACCAAAGCTTAGAAAGATGAAATAGCCTGTCTAAGCTCATAATAGTCAAAAAGTGGAAAATCTGGGATTCTCTTTTCCTGTGTTAGAACCAAGGTTAAAATACCCTTTTGTTGCTCTGTAAAGACTGGGTAATAAACAAGGAAGTTTAGTATTGTACATAATTCATATTCAGCAAAATCCCAATTACCATTTGTGTTTTATCCCAACTTCGGCAGATTTCAAGTTTGTATTTCTACTTCCCTCACTGCATAGATTTGTCACCTTCAGGGTAATTCCTTAGCCTCTGCTGTGAAGTTTTCCCTGTATTTACCATAGCAAAAGACTCCTACTCAAACGATTCCGTAGTTATTGTGCTGTTTGGTACTTTAACAGGTCTGGCCTTTGGGATATAACTGGCCACTTTTCCTCTTTTTCTCTTTAATTCTGCAGGAACTTTATTTTCAGTAAGAACAGTACAGTTATCCCTTTAAGTCACCTTGTTTTTCCTGTTCTGCAGCTTATTTTCAGTGTTCTATCTCCCTATAGTGTTTGTTTGTCTATCTTTTTAAAAATGCTTGGAAAAAGTTGGCCCCATTATTCTTATACAACATGTAGATTTAACACTAGGTCTAGGAGATTTGCTTCTGTTGTTTTTCCCCACAGTTCCTGGATTTAATGCAAGTACAAATTTATCTTTTAAACCGATGTTTTCCCCAATCTCCAAAGTTCTCCTAATGCAAGTACATTTATTGCGTGCTTATTATATGTCAGGTATTCTCATACTAATTTTCTCATTTAATCCTTGCAGTAACCTAATGAGATAGGTACTGTTATTATCAGCATTATAGACTTCCTTCTGGCTTCAAGCAAACTTGATTCACAAAGCCAGAGTATTTTAGGCACTGGTTGTGTTTTTGCTTTTTTGTTTCCTTCTTAGCCTCATTGGAGTTTTAAAATTTGATTTATTTTCTATTTATGATAGGGCTACATTCTTCTCTACCCATTAACTGACACCTTTCTCTCTTCCCCCTTTGGAGGAATTCCCACGTGGGATTCATGGTCATGTTTGGGATTTAGCAGAATTCCACTGTCTCAGTTTTGGGTACCTCTCTCCTGCGTGGTCAAAACAATTTAAAAAAGGAAAGGGCATTTATAAATATATGCTGTCTTCCATTTTGTCCCCCCAAAAAGGCAGTGGTCCTCTGCTCCACTATGATGAACCTTGCCTAGCTCTGGAAATCTATCCCAGATCAAACTGGAATCTACTTTCTGTATAGGATATTATTCAGCACATGTGCAGTTGCTCTTAGAATGTGTGTTCCTTAGTAAATTTATATTTAGGAGCACTGTTTACATCTAGATTTCCTTATTACTCATATTCATAAAAAGTGTATTTTGCACTTGAATTTGGAGATTTCCCTAGAAAACATGGCTGTCTAATCCTTGTGGGAGTGCATGCACGTGCATGGTCACACACACACATACACACACACATATATGCTCTCGAATTTGCCTGCTGAACTCTGAGATTATTAGTCATGTCTTTGAAGACAGTTGTCTGAATTCTCAAATCATTAATCAAGTGTGTATGCACAGAAATTGTCCAGTTACAGTCTAGAATATGGGTCTAAATCTGTGTAATCGCCTACTGTGGCTTTATGGGGATAAGCCGAATAGTTTCTTTAGCCTTTTTCTTTTGGTGCTCAATCCTATTCCTGTCCCTTGATACCCTAACTTCTTAGGCTTTGAGAAGAAGCATATAGAAAAGAACCATTCAACACCTTCAACAAATCTAGTTTGATTTCATGCCTCTCTTTCTCCTAGAGACCTCACCCTGATCTTAGGCTTTTTAAAGGTGGCTGGTTAACCACAGGCCTAGCTCACTATACCCGTCAACACAAAAAAATATGAGAACGTTTTTTGCCAAAATGAGTTTTTGTTTTTCTTCTCCAACTGAAAGTTCAGTATCTTTTATTATCCAGTTGTGAATCTCGGAGGATTCCTGCAACATGGCCTACAGAAGTATCAGAACTTCATGGCAGAGTTAGAGGTTTAGCTTCTAGTTCCCTCTGGAAGTTATAAAGTAAAGCTCAGTAAACGATTTCTGTAAAGGGACAGGTAAGAAACATTTCAGAGACATACAGTCTCTGTTGCAATCACCAGACTCCATGGCTGTGTTGCTGGCTGCCACAGACGATACATTCACGAGTGGCCACGGCTAGGTCTGTCACACAGACCACATTTGCCAGCCCGAGAGCCAGACTAACAGACAACAAAATGCTTCTGCTGGGCTGCACACGTATGCAGCATGATTCTTGAAATACCTTTTATAATGTTTTAATATTTTAATATCTTTTTTTTTTTTTAAACCCAGGTGAACAAGGACTTTGGATCTATTTTTTCTACTCTTTTGCCTGGTGCTAATGCTATGCTTGCACCACCGGAAGGGCAAACTGTATTAGATGGCCTGGAGTTTAAGGTTGCCTTAGGAAATACTTGGAAAGAAAACCTAACTGAACTTAGTGGTGGTCAGAGGTGAGTAATTCCTTTGCAGTAATTCCTCTTATTTTATTATAATCCATCATTTCACTGCCCAGTTTTATTTCAGTTTTGCTGTTCTATCTTTGCATGTAGAATTTAAGGAGCCTAATATAAGATTACAAATTTTGATTAGAACGTCTGATTTTTAGTAGGCAAAAGAAAACTAGAAAAACAATTATTAAAAAACAGTTTCAGAAAACTATGAAAAACAATTATTTTCAGACATTGGAAAAGGAATAACCCAAGAGTATGATACATGAACGAAATGAAAGAAAATTGCTGAGCCCAGTGTGTACCCTAGCTTTCTTCCTAGGAGCAATTCCTTGACTGTAGGTGCAGGGAGGGAAACCCACACAAAGCCCAGTATTCTCACTAAGTGAGGGAAGCTCCTTACCTGCGGAGAGCCACACACACAGTCACTGAAGATGGTTATTAATTTTGTATTTCTTTCCCCTGCCAGATGTACAGTCCATAATCCTTGAATCGTTCTCATGTGCCCTGTGTCATCTTGTAACTCGTAATGCGTGTAGGAAATGCTAAGACCAGTTAACTTCTCTTATGAAATCTTTGTCATTTTTATGAGTAGAATAGCAGTCCGCTCTATCTTTTTCATTATTGATAAAATTCCTAAATATGTTAAGAGTCTAAAAGAAGTTTCTGCTGCTTGTCAATTGAAATTAAGTCCCAAAATTTAGATCCCAGTATCTTTAACTGTCTGCCAAAGTTTCAGAAAAATTTGAGGAAAATACAGAATGTATGCTTATTTTCTCATTGGAGCCTAAAAATTATTTCCATAATTAAGATGATACAAGCTTTTTTTCCCCCAGATAACCCACAATTCAGCATAGTAGTTTACCTCTTGGTAATATTTTTTTCCCCAAATGATTAAATTTAGAGCTCAATGCGTTAAGTATTTGGCATAGAAAAAGCCCATGAAACGTAATTTCAGGTTGCTCGAGTGGCCGCAGCTACCTCCTCCAGAAGTGAATGCAAGGCTCCCTGTTGTCGGTTTTTATTGGACTCTTTCATTCAGTTCCTTTGCTAGAAATTTTGGTTTCACCTTCCCAGACCGCCTCTACTTCTATATACTTTTCTTCTCCTACTTACATGTTTCTTAATAAATACCCTGTTGGAATACAGTAAGCATTAGATTGACTGTTTAGTGCTGCATGCCAGGAGATATTTAAAGTTATAGAATTAAGTGTGTTACAAATGTTACTGTGACTTTTAGTCAATATTAGATAAATATAAATATTTTGTATTAAAGGGTTTTCTGTAAAATGTTTCAGAGAAATATTGTAAGAATTATAATTCTTCATACCAGATTGCAACAAAAACAGGTACAGTTAAAGGAGATGTAGGAGAGAACTGAAAAAGAGCTATAGAATCTACGAGTGGCAGTAACTACAAACTTTAAATAAGATGTATTAGTCAGGCTTCCCCAGAGAAACAGAACCAATAGGATATATAGATATAAGAAGGGATGTATTATAAGGAATTAGCCCATTTTATTGGGAAGGCTGAGAAGTCCCACAGTTTGCTGTCTGCAAGCTGGAGAGCCAGTGGTGTAATTCAATCTGGGTCTGAAGGCCTGAGAACCAGGTGGAAGCACTGAGGGCAGAATACGCATGTACCGGCTCAAGTAATCAGGCAGGAAGGGATGAATTCTTTCCTCTTCCTCTTTTTACTAGTTAGGCCCACAACAAATTGGAAGATGTCTGTCCACTTTAGGGAGAGAGGGCAAACTGCTTTACTGAGTCTTCTAATTCAGATGCTGATTTCATCCAGCACACGTCACAGACACATGGAGAAAAAATCTTTAGCCAAGTATCTGGGTACCCTGTGATCCAGTCAAGTTGACAAAATTAACCATCACATAAGCATTATTTGAACTTCCGACACTGTGAAGTGTTTAGAGTAATGAGCCATAATCTGTACATAATCTGTATTCTCAAATAGTATCAGTAAAAAAAAAAAGAGTATGCGTGTTTCTGTGCATGCACACCTGGGTGCATACGTAGTAAAAGTTTGAACAGGGGGCACCTAAACCAGTTACCCTGTTAGGAAGGCAACTGTCTTAAGTAAGTATATAGCCCTCAGTCACCTGCTACTTAGGCATCTAATAGGGAATTGGGGAAGGAAAGAAAATTAGCACTGTTAAACACTTTCTTAAGGAATAGAAGCCAAACATACCTTAATTATCTGACATGAAAGAATAGTATATGTATATATATATATATATATATATATATATATATATATACTACCTGTTCTATTCAAAATAAAACTCACTGAAGAGAGGAAAAATGGAAAGGTAAAGTAAAACATTTTAATACAACAGTGTTGAAGTTTGATGCTTTAAATTCTTTTCTCCATGGCCATCTTTCAGCTAAATCTGCACTATTCATAATAATGATAACAGGATAGCAGGTTTGTTCAGTGTTTTAGTAAAAAGTGGTAAAATCAAGTTTTGATAGCTTTTCTTCCGGCCTTCTTTTTTTAGGTCTTTAGTGGCTTTGTCATTAATACTGTCTATGCTCCTCTTCAAACCTGCTCCAATTTATATCCTGGATGAGGTAGATGCTGCCTTGGATCTTTCTCACACCCAGAATATTGGACAGATGCTGCGTACTCATTTCACACACTCTCAGGTAAGAATGAGAAAAAAATGCCACAGAATACTTCTAGTATTTGTTTTCCTAAAACTATTCTTTGATAGTGGTCAATGTAAATAAGATATTTAGGATTGAGGAATACTGAAACATAGTGTATCTCTTTAAATATATGCTTCTATTCAAATGAGTATAGAAGGAAAGAGGGTTTTCATTTGTTATTAAAGAAAGAGCCTGGCATTATAGTTGTCGGTTGTAGCATGAGGGAGAATCTGAGTTTTCCATAATTTGGAATTATTTAGGGTAATTATTTTCTCTAGCTAGTTGCCAGGGGGTGCACAATCAAAACAAGACTCTTTCAGGGATATACCTGAAAAATATCTCAAGAAATCGTGTGGCACTAGATGGGGTTCTTTTCAACCCTTCTAGAAAGTAGAGAAAAACCCTGTGAAGCTAAAAACAGTTTGTTTCTACTAAACTGTTGCTGCAGGATCTAGGGCTGCCAAATAAGATTGTACAGATAATGCACTGAACAGCTCTGGGGGACTTCACTTAACATAGTTATCTTAGACTGAGATGTATCTATTACAGCAGTTTTTCAACAGATAGCAGTGAAGTGGTACCTTTTCTTAGTTATATAGATGTTCCATTTGAGCTAATGATAGTGCTGTAGGAACCTAAAACTGTCTTAGATTTTATTAAAATATCACAGAGAAAAATATTTCACCAGGGCATTTAGAGCGAACAAGAAGACAGTGAAGCCAGCTGCCGTAGATAGCAACAAGGAGTCAACCAGCAGGAAGTAGTAAACGTGGGGGAGGAAGCACTCACAGTACAACTGAGAGACTCCTAAAACTGAATATGGAAAGAATTCCTTTAGGTGCCTAATACAACTAGCTGTTACCTGCATTTGAGGATGTTTATTTGCTTGGAGCCAAGAGTTTAAAGAAATAACAAAATCAAAATATCTTCCAATGATTCTTAACTGCGAGTATAAAAAGAGTGAACAAGAATATTGAAAATATTTTTTATGCTTTGCTTTTCTTTTTCCCTTAAGTTCATTGTGGTATCCCTAAAGGAAGGTATGTTCAACAATGCAAATGTCCTTTTCAAAACCAAGTTTGTGGATGGTGTTTCTACAGTAGCCAGATTTACTCAGTGTCAAAATGGGAAAGTTCCAAAGGAAACCAAACCCAAGGCAAAAGGACCCAAATGATCACATATGGAAATTACAAGCACAAACTTACTCCTTCAACTTGACCTGTTTTTTAAACATAAACTTTTTAAGAACTTGGGATTTATCTCATATGTTTATATAAAAATTTAATATTTTGTTACTTAACCCATTTTCTCTTCCTTTATAAATGAACATAAATTCCGCTTCTGAATTAATGTTAACTATGGTCCAATTACTGTGATTGTGATTTTATGCATGTCATCAAATGCCTTTTCTTATACAAGTCTTTTATAGATTAGGGAACCTGAGATTTGTAGTTGGTAGTAGATTTTGTATGTAAAAGCAAAATTACAAAGGAACAGATGAAATTAAATTATAGGATAAATACAGCTGACAGCTTTTAGTAATTAGTTAATTCCTAAGGTAGTAATAGTGTGTTTTCTATTGCTAATAATGTCATATAGCTAAAGAAGAATTATAAAGCAAGTAACTGGACCAACAAAAGGAACACAAAGCTCTTAGGCGAGCACTGAGCTATTTCTGGTTAGTTCCTTGATGACACAGTGCCAGATCCCTGATTTAAACTCAGATGGGAAACTGATATTGAAAGATTTCTCTCATTTTAATGCTGAATATCATGTTTCTATATGCTTAGTAATTGGTTTGTGCAATCTTTTTAAGATTATTTTAATAAAAGCTTGGGAGAATGTGTTGCATGTTGCTCTCTGCTGTAGGTTTATCTGAAGTCTCCGAATATTTTCAAAGATTTTTACCAGCCTTTTCATAATCCAATCAATGACAATCTATTGGTGAGTGAAAATGTAGGAGCCAGCAGACTAAACCAACTTTATCTTTTTCTTTTAGTCTGATGCATATATAAATAAATAGATCCATCTGCTGTACCAAAAGGATTATTAAAATTCGATAATTATTTCTCAGTGTCCTCCTCTGCTTTCCAGTTCAAAAGTATGAATTTCCTTTAAGAATTCAAATGATGGCGCTAACAAACACTGAGAGTGATGCTTTATATGGTTCTTAGTATCTCTTGATGCATTGTTAGAACAGTGTCTCAACTCTCCAAATCTGGAAGGTTCTGACATGATCTAATCTGACCTTGGCCCCACATTTCTTCTTGACTCTTGAGTCATAGTTCCTTTGTGGTATCCTCTTCCTATACATGCTCATACCTGATACATATCTGAGAATGTCAGGTGACACCCAGATAGCTGATACTATGGGGCACATTGGAAAGGAATGAATGTGGAATTTGTCTCCTCCTCCAACAGTGGACAGAACTAAGCTGTAAATGCTGAGTTATATAGGAAGTCCAATATCACGTGCAATAAACGTAAGTTTACTTCTTTTCAAATGAATTGCAAATTGTTTGCCAGAAAGAATTAAGAATTACATCAATTCACACTGTCACCAGTATAGTATACCTGTTGACCATAACCTGTCAGCACTGGTTGTTAGTTTTAATACTTGTGATTTACTAGTTACAAAAATAGTATTTAATTGCTATTTTACCTAGTATTTTATAAATAACTTGTAGGATTGGACATTTTGCCATATGTACTGATTTTCTTTGCTAACAAATCTGTTTGCTTTCCTAATTTTTGTCTTATGTACAGTTTTGCTTTTTGATGGAAACCCTCAAATATTAAATTTTTGTGAATAAAGTTGTCATTTGATTTAGAGGGAACACATTAAGGGGGGTGGGGTCATTTGTTTCACACATCTGTAATAATGAGTAACATTAATATAAGTTTCTGTACATCAGACACTATTCATTTGTACATCTTTTCACACTTAATCCTAATAATAATGCAGTGAGGTAAGTACCTTTATCATCAGCACTATATACCTAAGGAAACTGAACTAAGCAGAGGAGTCGGGAAACTCGCCCCCAGTGTTAACACAGTGAGTGACCAGAAGGGTCGAGATACAAGTATCGGTAGTCAGTCTCCAGAACCTATTATATATCACCTGACAGCTCAGACATCTGCATTTATTGTACATACTAAATTTAAGTAAATCTGGATGAGTAGTATGCACAATATGTAAAAATTATCTTTAGGAAGAACCTCAAACATTTGAAGAGAGGATTCCTTGTACTTTCTGGGTTTTGGTTTTGGCATTTCAGGTACGCTAGCAGCAAATGCAAAAGCAAAGACTTGAGAATCCCTCTTCCAACATGGTAGAGTAATCTAACTTCCAGTCCATGTCATCTGCAACGGGGCAGTTTCTTCCTTTTCAATCTGTAAGCCTTTTGTATTTTCTTGCCTCACTGCACTCGCTTGTACTTCCAGCACTATGTTGTAAAACAGATGAGAGCTGGCATATTTGCTTTTTTCCTCAAAATTAGAAGGAAGCATTCAGTCTTTTACCACTGAATATGTTAGCTATAGGCTTTTTTGGTAGATGTTCTGTATCAAGTTAAAGAAGTTTCCTTCTGTTCCTAGTCTGATCATAATTTTGCCATGGATAGGTGTTGAATTTTCTCAGATGCTTTTTCTGCAGTGATATGATCATAATAACTTTTTCTTTAGGCTTGTTAATGTTACATATTACACTGCTTAATTTTTAAATATTAAACCAGCCTTGTATCCCTGGGGTAAACCCCACTTGATCATGATGTATAATTCTTTTTATGTGCTGCTGAATTCTATTTGCTAATGGTTTGGTTATGATTTTTATGAATATTCATGAGGGGTACTGTCTTGTAATTTTTTTTTCCTTCTATTTTTTGGGTTTAGGGTAATACTAGGTTTGTAAAGTGAATTTGGATGTGTTTCCTTTTCTATGTTCGGAAGGATTGTATAGGATTCCTGTTAATTCTTTAAATATTTTGTAGAATTTTCCTGTGCAACCATCTGGACCTGGAGATTTGGGACGAGGGGAGTGAAATAAGCACAATTCCTTGAATAGTTAACAGGGCTTTTTAAAGTATCTGTTTCATATCAATGACTTACGATAGTTTGTATTTTCTGAGGAATTGTTTCATGTCATCTAAATTGTCAAATTTGTGTACAGAGGTTATGGTATTTCTTCATTATCCTTTTGATGTCTTGACTGATGTCCCTTCTTTCATTCCTGATACTGGTAATTTGTGTCTTTTTTTCTTATCTTTGTCAGTCTTACTGGAGGCTTGTCAATTTTATTGTCTTCAAAGTACCAGAGTTTAGGTTCATTGACTTTATTATTTTTCTGTTTTCAATTCATTGAGTTTGTTCTTAGCTTATTTCCTTTTTTCTGCTTGCTTTGGACTTAGTTCTTCTCTAGTTTTATGGTGGAAGTTTAGATTATCAATTTGAGACCTTTTTCTAATAAGCAATTATTGCTATAAAAAGAAAAATCCCTCCTAAATCTTTTAGCTTCAACCTCAACTGCATAATTTTGATACATTGCTGTTTCATCTTCCTTAAGTTCAGAATATTTTCTAATTTACCTTGGTATTTCTTCTTTGACTATTGGATTTTTGGGGAGTGTTTTTAATATCCAAATACTTGGGGCTATTCCAGGTAGCTTTACTGATTTCTAGTTTAATTTTGTTATGGCCAGGGATCATACTTTGTATCATTTTAATTTTTAAAAAATTGTTGGAAAATGGTATATTTAAGTGCTTCTATTAGAAAATTTTAAAAGATAAAAACTCGGTGGCCTAAGGTTCTACCCTAATCTTCATTCTTGATAAATAAGAATAAAAGTAAGCTCAAATTAAATATAAAATATAAAGATGTAACTAATAAAGGATAAAAATCAACTATATATGAAGACAAAAAAACAGTGGAAAAAAGTCAATGAAACCAATGTCTGGTTAACAAAAAGAGCAATAAAATCAGTAGCTCTCTAATTAGACCAATCAAGGAAACCAGACAAATTATAAATCACTAATACCAGGAATGAAAGAAGAGTTGCCAGTATGGATCTTACCTTACTTAAAAGAATACAAAATTATGACTTTTTGTGCCAGTAAATTTGACAGTTTTAGACAAAATGGAAAATTATTAGGAAAATAAAAATCACCACAATTGACATGAGACCAAACCTGAATAGACTCACATCACTGATACTAAATAGCTCTCCACAAAGAAAACCCCAGTCCCATATAGTTTCACTTAAACATTTTACCACTCAAGGAAGAAATAACACCAGTCATAATTACAGTCTTTCAGAAAGTAGGAGAGAATACTTGCAACTTAATTTATGAGGCCAGTGTTTTTCTGATGCTAGAACTTGACAAAGACATTACAAAACAAAATTACACAACAATAGTTCTCATGAGCATAGGAACAAAAACCCTGAAAATATTAGCCAAATCTCAACATCTATAAAAGATAAGCCATTTTCAGGTTTTTTCAATAGATGTTACTGACAGCTAGATATTTATATGGAAAAACAAGCATTGACTCTTCACAGCATACACAAAAAATAACTAAAAATGAGTCATAGACCTAAAAGTAATAGAAGAAAACAGGAGAAACTAGAAAACTAGGAAACTAGAAGAAAACAGGAGAAAATCTTGGTGGCCTTAGATTAGGCAAAGATTTCCTAGGACAAAAAACCATAGAGAAAAAAAGGGATAAATGGAACATTAAAATTGAAAACATCTCTTCAAAAGACACATAAAAAAACCATGGACTAGGAGAAATTATTTTCAATGGCTAGAGCTGACAGAATTACATGCAAAATGTACAAAGAACTTGTAACTCACGTGTTTAATATTTGCATGAATAGTGCAAAGGCAATTATAAGGAAAACTGTCACCTTAGGGTAAATCAAGGCAGTACCACACTGTGCCAGTAGTGCTGATTGCATTCTCCACTGCCATGCATTTGAATTTTTTGTGGCAATTTCACTTGACTGTCTTGAATGAAGCTGTAAAAATCATTTTATGTCCCAACCTCTTGAGTGCATGTCTTTAATAATTTGAGTGATAAAATGAGAATTATGTATAAAGCACTTCTGCTTATCAAGACGGTGGTTATTTTGCAGAAATGCAGTTTCAGTTGGGGCCTGAAGTAGCTTTTTTAATGGAATTCCATTTTCATTTGAACAGATGACTGAGACAAACTATGGTTATTGAGTCTATGGTATTTGGTAGACATGTCTCAAAAGTGAACACAGTGAGCCTGTCAGAAGGACCTGACAGTTGCTGCAAATAATAAAATTGTAGCTTTCAAATTAAAATCAGAATTTTGGCTAGCTTGTATTCGCCATTGTGAGTTTGACATCTTCTCAATACTAAAGACTTTGCTGACAACAAATGGATTTTTTTTATATTATGAACTGTGTTAACATTTGGAAGATCTGCATAATTCAGAGGTATTTTCCAGTGACCAAGGTGTTAGAAAATCATGCATGGGTAAAATGGCCATTGTAATTACAGGAAAGACCACTGGACTTTCACGTTACAGGGTAACATTATTGATAGGGTTTCACATTCCACACTGCGATTTTAAGAAGCTATCTTGTTGCATTTTGTTGTTGGTATCAAGAAAGAATATCTACATTATCTAATACTCCTCCCTTTTTCCAACTACATAATTATTTCCAACTCCAGATAGGCCACTTGGATAATCTGTCCCAAGTTATACTAGAAAGGAATGGGAGCAGGGTTGAAACTCAGACTATGTAGTTTAAGAGCCCATATTCCTAGCCATTATGATGTAACAGACTATGAATTAGGTATTCTGGGTTTGCACCTGGAGCCGAGAGAATATTTGCATAATTTTGCGTAGACAAGATTCTCTGGTTACTTGTCAGGCATAGGTGGGAGCAAGGAGTGATATATTTAAATCCATTCTAGAGAATGAAGATGGTGGTTTAGTCCTAAGGCTCAAGTGAGAATATGGCTACTAATTCCTAAAGGTATGACAGAATAGTAGACATAAGTGATCCCTTTTCTTGCCACGGGTCAAAGTTAAGAGTTTTCATCAATGGCCTGAGGCTTCACATACTATCTGTCCTTTACAAGACAGCTTTTCTTACGTGGTTTATAGGATGAGCTCTGTTAACTTTATGGTCATTAAGCACCTGAAGTTCTTTTAAACCTCAAGGCCCACTTTTGCTGTGTTCTGCACATTGGTCCCAGTAGACACAGCTACCCTATTTAAACCCTCTATTCTAAGCCCTCTAATGACCCACCGGAGGAGTCCAGCGTATCTTCAACTAACGTCTTTAGGAACAAACCTTACTCCACCCAATCGGCAATGGTCGCCCCTCCTGAACACAGCTTCCTGCTTTGTTTTTGCCGATGCTCATCTCCATGTGGAACAGTCACTCTATACCATCCTATCAGCAGTGCACCCATCCCTCAAGATCCTACTCAAAAGTCACTACCTCTGTGGATGCTTCTCTATTCCCAGCTCCTTTCAAATGGCATCAAAAAATATTCCAAAATAGTAACTGAACAGGTTTTAGTTCTTTTAGCAGATTATAAACTGCTGCGTGCCTCTCTCTAGAGCTCATAACCTATTAATGCCTTGATCTCAAAGATTATTTGCTTAGTAAATGAGTATAAGGAATCAAAAATGAAAGATGGAAGAGACCATGATATTAAGTTATGTCCCATATTTCCTGGATTATCAGGTTGACTAGAATGAGACTGATCCATATTCACTCTGAAAAGTTACTGTTCTGTTATAGAACCATGCTTGTGATGAAGTCTCACAGTCAAACTGCATAAGTAAAGATTTCATGTTGGAGGCTTTTCCTCCAAAGGAATTGGAAGAGTTGATAGTATCTGCCCTTTTGTATATTATCTATTACTTCCTACTCTATTTTTGTAGGTGTGAAAAGTATATAAGTTGTCTAAACTATTGTATTCCAAAGCTGAAAGGTTTTTATTTCACATCCCTCAACTTTACTCAGAGACATAACTGTAAATCCCTTAGTAAATTGGGTATAGAAGTTTGCTTTGTTGCTAATTATGTAGGATTAAAAATTCAGGGCTGATGTTAATCTGAAGAAAGGAAAAAAAATTTAAAAATTTTTATCTTGAGATTGCTTCCAGCTCAGCGTAAGAAGGCAGGTATTAAGCACATCCTGATTACCCGTGCTTTGGGGAACCAGAAAGAGCCTGAGTAATTTACTTTTATAAATAATTCCAGTACTTAAATCAAATCTTCCACTCCCTCTCTCAAGCACTTTCCATCAGGCTAAATGAACCAAATTGTGTGTATGTGTACGTACACACACACACACACACACACTGTGCTGCTAATCCATGGCCCATGCTCTTCGCTGTGGGTTGGTACTGAAACATTTAAATGGCGAGCAGCAGATTCAGGATAAAGAGAAAAGAAAGGAAGAAAACAAGCACACGTTTTGCATAATTTCACCTGCCACCTGACTTTAACAACTCAAAGTTGCTGTGATCATTCTCGTAGATGAGAACACACAGGCTCAGAGAAGTTAATATACTTCCTCGGTGAAGGTGCAGCAGAGTCAGAATTTGAATGCCTCTTTAATTCCAAGGTTCATGATCTTTCAACTACACAGCTGTTTCTAAAACATTACTTAAAAATGTAAAAATATTCAAAAGGGAAAAAAAAACTTTCCACACAAGATTTACTTAAATAGGTAGGAGCCTAACTTTGAAATGAACTCCCTTTGCTTTTTGTGTTCATAAAACTGTTAAATAACAAAACATAAAAAATAAGTATTATATAAGCCATAAAAAAGTTTAGCTCAGTAACGTTTATCTAAATTACACAGATAAAGGTGAAATAGCTATTGCTTAGAGAGAGAATGATATTAGCAGCAGCAGAGCAGTTTCTTGTGATTTCAGCGTGTTAATGAGAACCTTGCAATGACTCATTCTCCCCACCGCTTTCCCCACTCTCCACCACTATCAAACCTTGTATCCTGTGCTAGAATGTCATTCGCTGATCACCTACTAGGTACACATATTAGGAACACCTCTGTTCTTTTATTTCATGGCCTATTAAAATACCTCTACTTCATGCTAAAGAGATTGTTATCCAAGTAGAAATGAAATCACGCTGCAGTGCTTCAGATGCAAGTTGTTGAGATGAGCCCCAAATATGTATGTATTTATTTTTAAATTTGCTAAAATAAAAGCACAAAACTTAGCAGACTGTGGAGGCGTTACAGACCCCTGAGAACGTATCCTGAGATTCCTCCCCACAAATCCTCAGATTACAGTCTGAAAAAGACTGCACTGTGCTATAGCGAAGACAACTTGCATAACTTGTACAGACGATCATTATTCTCTGACAAAGGCAAGCTTCCTCCCACAGGAGCATTTTCACTAGTGCTTCTCTGTGTTCTTATGGAGGATAAAGCTGCTTTACCCCCCTGAGAGGTGACAGCTTCAGAGCACCCTTCCTGACTTTTTTGGGGACTAAGGAAAGCCAGCTGGAACAGCTCTCCCATCTGGGATCTCATTTTTAATTTCTCAAGGTCCTGTAAAAGTATCAAATGTAATGTATTTGTTGTGTCTCTCTCATAATGTGAAACTGATAATACCAAATTAATAGACTGATAGAAAAATCAGAACTTGGTACACGTTTGCACTCTCTTGAAATATATAAGGTATGAGGAAAAAACATGTTAAGCCTATTCCCACCAGCATAAATAAAAATCATTCTCTATATAATAGGTCAAGTGTACACGTCCAGTTACAGTGTATGTCACGTTGTCCTACAGGTTAAGTCACCCCAAATGAATTTTAAACACTTTGGTCTTAGGGAGTAGGCTCATTCTACCACTATCAGTGCCTAAAATCCCCAAACACACATCTCCTAAAGAGCTCATCTGATTGAACCCTGTTTTTTCCCTCTTGAGGCAGTTTAAGCCTAGAGAGGTCACGGGACGTCAGGTTGTCTTATGCCCAGCCCAATTCTTCCTCCATCACGTGTGCTGCCCAAATCCCCTACTCACTCTGTGTCCCAGTTACTTCACTTCTTTCCTTTGTGCCATTACTCAAACTTTCCATGCTATTTTGTATGTTTCTTTTGCCTGGAAGCTGTTTATTCCAATCTCTGCCTAGAAGTTGTCTCTAGATTGTTGAAATCTCAGAAGCTTTGCCCAGATAGAGTGAGTTACTGCCCCTTCTATACTGCCTCCGTGTTTTTAAGACCTCTCTCGGAGCACTTGCCATATTCTTTCCGTGTTAGCCCCCTGCAGAGCAGGAGGGCAACGGCAATGTTTAATGCACCTCTTTATCCGTAGTACCTGGCACAGTCCCCGACACAGCAACAAATATTTCATAAATGGAAAGTATTACTCTTGTTAAAAATCTGTCTTTTTAAAAAGAAAGATTATTGAGTTTATAACTGAGGAAATATCACTTGGACAAGAGGTAGAGCAGAAGTGTCTGCAAGAGGTTCATTACATTATCTGTTGCCAAACCACATAGCGTAGGCATGGAGGTTCTATCCAAGGGTAGGAAGGGAACGATCCTTTACTGGAAGCAAAAGGCAATGCCATTCGAGGGAAGAGGGAAGAACATGCATAAGGCATGAAAACATGAAAAACACTGAATGCTGGGGAACTGAAAATATTTGTGTGTGCCTGGATTATAGATTATGTAAATGGAATCAAGAAGCGAAGCTGGAAGATGTGGAGAAAATGGAACCCTTGTGCACTCTTGGTGGAAATGGAAATTGGTACACCCACTGTAGGAAACTTAGGAGGTTCCTCAAGGAATTAAAAATAGAACTACCACATGATCCAGCAATTCTACTTCTGGGTCTTCATCCAAAGAAAGCACAAACATTGACTCAGAAAGATATGCACCCTCACGTTCACTGCAACATTATTTACAATAGCCATGATATGGAAACAACTTAGTGTCCATTGACAGATGAATGGATAAAGGAAATGTGATATGCACACATACACAACAGATTATTATTCAGCCATAAAAAGATCTTGCCGTTTGCAATAACATGGATGGGCTTTGAGAGAATTATGCTAAGTGAAATCAGTGAGACGGAGAAAGACAAATGCCATATGATCTCACACGTGACTCTAAAATAACACAAAAACCCAAGCTCATGGATACAGAGAACAGATTGGTGGCTGCCAGAGATGAAGGGTGTGAGATGGCAAAATGGGTGAAGGGGGTCTCAAGGTGCAAACTTTCAGTTACAAAATAAATAAATCATGGGGATATAATGTACAACATGGTGATTATGGTTAATAAGACTGTATGCCATATTTGAAAGTTGCTAAGAGATCTTAAAAGATCTCATAAGAAAAAAATTTTGTTAACTGTATGGTGATGGATGTTTACTCAGCTCACTGTGGTGATCATTTTGCAATATATACAAATATTGAATCATTTTGTTAGACACCCAAAACTAATAAAAGGTTATGTATCAGTTTTACTTCAACGTTTTAAAAAATGAAGCTGAAAAGGCATTCTAGGACTGGATTGAGAAAAGTATTTGACTTGACTGTCCTTTTAAATTGATTTGAATGGAAAATTGATGCTAGAAAAGCTAATCAGATATCAGGAGAATAAAACTGAAACTCCCCCCTAAGATAGAAAAGGAAAATATTCAAACAGGAGGGAAAAGATGTAACAAAAATTATTCGGCTATGGATGTGGACCCATCACCTAACCTTGAAAATTTAGCACAATTCTAACAAGAGCAATAACCAGAGACATAAAATGTTCCTGAACAGGGAAACAATACTACAAAGGCAAGTAAAAGATGTTCCTTCATTTAAGGCAAAATCATTGGAAAAGGAACCACACCTAAAACAGTCTAGTCCCTCTGATTTGCTTTAAGTTACAAAGGCACCATCTATAACTAAACTGTAAGTTTGATATATTCAAATGCAAACTCACAGATGGAGAATTATTACTTCACTAACTCTTCAAAAGTCCAAACACACTAATGAAAGTCTACTACAAAAATTTTGGTGCCTCCTACTTTACCTAAACTACAGACATGAAAACAAGCCTAACTCAGCAACCCAAGATGGAAACAAGGTTTGTCGTATATTAGGTGCTTAACCTAAGAGGGAGTCCTGGTAACAGCATCAGAACCAACGAGGCTCGCTCTCAGGAGCCCCTCGTCGTCTCACTCCTGCCTCACAAACGCTCCTCTGTACTTTCCCTCCTGAACCAGCCGCTCAAGTCCTCCTGACAAACTTGGTTCTCACACTTTCGCCTGGCCTTCTGGTCTTAAATGGCATGCTCTTGTTGGTCCTTTGTCAGTATTTCTGCAGGACAATTTCTGTCCAAAACTATTCACTTCCCACCCGCCGCCAACAAGGCCTTGTTCCCACCTCACTCCCAGGTCCAGCCTCAGTTTCTAAAACTACAGCCCAGGAGAAGCCTTGCATCCACTGCTCGTCTGGGAAGGAAATTTGAACCTAAAAATATTCTAACCAGCAATTTGACTCATACACTTTTTCCTTTCTCTAAAAGAGTATCAAAAGTTTGTGAGAATAATGCCAACTGCTCTAGTTATCGCAGGATCCCTCAAATCAGTCACGCTCTCCCCCACAGCCCAGGGAACATTATCAAATACCCCAGATCAAAGGCTTGTTGCACATTAAGTTTATAAATGCAGCAACTGCCACAAATGGAAGAATTTCTTGGCATTCAGTCTTTCAGGGTGATAACCACAGATTAATGTGCTAGCGCAAAGACCCGTTTCAGCCGTGTGCAAGATGTGACGGATTCCACTGAAACTGCAATTAGCAGTCTTCATGTTTTTACATTTTTTTCCTGAGAATACATGCTCAGAGATTTTTCAGTTCTAATTTTTAGCTTCTGAAGCCAGGTATCATAATACAAATTCCCGGCTTTCCTTGAAAACACTCTATTTCAATTGGTATTTTCTTAACAGCATGTATATTTTATTTAATGTTAAAAGGTTTCCAAATGGGCTTATTAATACCCGCACCTTCTTTCTGATTGGTATGACTCAAAAAATATGATAAGTAGGCAGCACTTATTTGGAGAGGGAGAGGCATCAGTTTGTGGATCACTTTTGTTAGAAAATATGGTGGGGGGAGCTACATGTTGAATACAGCTGCTATCCGCCATTTCCCTAGAAAGCAAAAATGCCCTAAACCACATACCGCTTTTCCATTCTATATGCACATGAAACAAAATTAGAAAGTACTAACAGTAGTGCTGGAATTTTAGAATTAACCTGGGATATTCGTCTTATTTTCAAACGTTAAATTACAACATTAGAATTCTTTTAACTATTTTATGTATTCTGAATTATAAGAAAAGTGGATGTGCATGGCAGAAAAAACTCAAGTTATTTTTTATATCATTAATTAAAAAGAAAAGTATTGCCCCCCCCCACCTCCCACACTCTTATTTCTAGGGTATGGCCTTTGGAACACTTCTGTTTTAGTCTTTCTTTCCTAATTAATAGTAACAATTCCCTTTCCACTGTGTTAGTATTACAAAGTTTCAAAGTTTTATTTGAACAGGTTTCTTTTTGACCCAGGAGATACGGAAGTGACCTTCCTATTTAATTAGTTTGAGCAGAAATTCTACCATGCATTCTACTTCTGATTTGCATTCTCAACCAAGTATTGCGATCAGCCTCTTCCTTGCGTGTAGTGGGCTTCTCAAGCTACACAAGGCAAATCGACTTTAGCCTAAGACAAGATTTCTAATTGAACAGCATCACATTGGTTCACCTTATTTTCCTCTCATTGGTTATATTCTTTCCTGTCACTTTTACTGTAAACAAAGAACATTAGTTTGTCTCTAAGCCCATCCAATTATTTTTACAAAAGAATTCAAAGCGATATCTTGTGTCAAGTTTTCTGCTGCTTTTCCTACAGCTAGTTAAGTTTCAATAATGAGCGGCACAGCTTCTATACAGTGTGAGTTATGTTCAGACGATGTTGACTCAGTTTTGCCATCATGGTCCACTGACCTGCCTCACTCCACTCTGGGCAGGAAGAAAATTATACCCTGAGGGAGGAACAAACTCTTTTCAGCCCCACCCGTCTTAGAAAGGCTTTCTTGGTCAAAACACAAATATGCATTTTTCCTTAAGGAGGATTGCTCCTAGAAGGAAACTACATGTTTACTTTTTTTCTTATTATGTATAATTTTGAAAGATTACATAAAAGCTTTGGAAGGTATTGTGTAAAACATGAAATCACAGGATAGTGGCATTATGAGTGTTTTTATATTCAAATAATTAATCCATATTATTGTTAGGTATGTATATTGTTATGTAGTACATTCCACGTTTTAAAAATGTTTATGAGGAAAACATTGTTAAGAAAACTAGAAACAGCCATAGTTTGTATCTGAACTAGATGCTGGGATACAAAGAAAGTTACGCAAAGAAAATTGATTCAACTCAGAAGAAGCCTAGTGAATAATATGACATTTCCCTGCTTGAATCATCCACGCCTCTATTCTGTTTCCAAGTCAGCCACATCTGACTCAATCATACACATTTACGTCAATTTATTAGCCATCCATCTGAAAATAAGGCGAAGATTCTAACAGTAATGAAAGTGGATAGTGAGAATGTTCAAGAAATATATAAACACCTACATATATGTAAGCACTAGGCTGTCAGACACTTCTGGCCGTTAAGTAAAAAATTTATCAAAAAAATCACTTAACAGTATATTGTGTATATTATGATTCTGCACTATAAAATACAAAGAATAAAGTACTTAAAATGCAGAGAAAATATGCTTTAAAACTTTTAAAACAATAAATCAAAAAATCAGGAATTAGGTGCTTCCTTTTCTCTCAATATCTATGAAACAAGATAAACTCTATGAAATAAGATATGATTAAATAAAAGAAGAGCTTGAAATAAAATTGTGCTGAGAAACAGGTAAATTAAAAGATAATACATGAGATAAGAAAATTCATAATGATACTAAAAAGAAAAACAGAATTATAATTTACATTAGAAGCAGTTAAGGTCAGTCTGAAAAATCAAATCAATATTATGGAAAACAAATATGATGTACACTTTCAGTTACTTAAAAAAAAAAAGGTAAAGAGAGAAAAATAAGTAATGAACATTAACAGTTTAGCCAAAAGGGACCTAATACACAAAAATTAGATCCTAAGGAAAAGTCCAGAACAAATTTTCCAGAAAAAAATGATGTAAGGAAAGAATATTTGCCTGAGGTGAAAAAAGGCTTGACTTTAAAAGGTCTCACTGAGTGTTTAATGCTTAATGAAGAGAAAAACATCTGGGTAAAACCTTTAATACATGTATAAATAATATGTAAACATACATAATTTAAATGTAAAATAATATATATGTACTTTTCAACACCCCTTTATGATAAAAATCATTACCAAAATGGGTATAGATGGAACTTATCTCAACATAATAAAAGCTATTTATGATAAATCTACAGCCAGTATAATACTCAACAGTGAAAAGTTGAGTCTTCCCACTAAAATCTGGAACAACACAAGGATACCCACTCTCACCACTTCTATTCAACATAGTATAGGAAGTTCCAGCCACAGCAGACAAGAAAAAGAAACAAAAGGGATCCAAACTGGAAGGAAAGAGGTAAAATTGTCATTATATGCAGATAACATGATACTATATAGAAAACCCTAAAGACTACACAAAAAATACTAGAACTGATAAATTCAATAAGGTAGCAGGATACAAGATTAACATACAGAACTCTGCTGCATTTCTTTACACTAACGAAATATCACAAAGGGAAAGTAAAAAAAAAAAATTCCTTTTAAAATCACATCAAACAATAAAAAATAAAATACTTAGAAATAAACCTGACCAAGGAGGTGAAGGACCTATGCCGAGAGCTGTAAAACACTGACAAAGGAGACGGAAGAGGATTCAGAGAGATGGAAAGCTATCCCATGCTCTTGAATTGGAAGATTTAATATCGTTAAAATGGCCATACTACGCAAAGCAATCTGCAGATTTAATGCAATCCCTATCAAGTTACCCATGATATTTTTCATGGAACTAGAACAAATAAGCCTAAAATTTATATAGACCCATAAAAGACCAAGAATTTCCAAAGGAATCCTGAGGAAAAAGAACAAAGCTGGAGGCATAACACTCCCAGACTTTCAGAGAATACTACAAAGCTACAGTAATCAAAAGAACATAGTATTGGCATAAAAAGACATATGGATCAATGGAACGAACAGAGAGCCCGGAAATAAACCCACAGTCTTTTGCTTAATTAATCTTTGACAAAGGAGGCAATATACAAGGGAGAAAAAGCAGTCTCTTCAGCAAGTAATGTTGGGAAAACTGGACAGTTGCATGTAAATCAATGAAGTTAGAACACTCCCTCATCCTAAACACAAAAATAAACTCCAAATGGCTTTAAGACTTTAAATGTAAGACAGGACATGATGAAACTCCTAGAAGAGAACACAGGCATAACATTCTCTGACATAAATCATAGCAATGTTTTCTTAGGTCAGTTTTCCAAGGCAACAGAAGTAAAAGCAAAAATAAACTACTGGAACCTGATCAAACTTACAGGCTTTTGCAGAGCAAAGGAAACCATGAACAAAACAAAAAGACAACCTATAGAATGGGAGAAAATATTTGCAAACAATGCAACTGACAAGGGCTTAATTCCCAGAATATACAAACAGCTCACACAACTCAATAAGAAAAAAACAAAGAACCCAATAAAAAAATGGGCAGAAGACCTAAACAGACATTTTCCAAAGAAGACATACAGATGGCCAACAGGCACATGAAAAGATGCTCAGCTTTGCTGATTATTAGATAAATGCACATCAAAACTACAAAGAGGTATCACCTCACACTGGTCAGAATGGCCATCATTAAAAAGTCTACAAATAATGAATGCTGCAGAGGATGTGAAGAAAAGGGAATCTTCTTACACTGTTGGTGGGAATGTAAATTGGTGCAACCTTTATGGAAAACAGTATGGAAGTTCTGTAAAAAACTAAAAATAGAGTTACCATATGATCCAGCAGTCCCACTCCTGGGCGTATATCCAGAGAAAACTCTAATTCAAAAAGATACCTGCAGCCTGATGTTCATAGCAGCACTGTACACAATAGCCAAGACATGGACGCAACCTAAATGTCCACTGACAGATGACTGGGTAAAGAAGCTGTGGTATATTTATACAATGGAATACTACTCAGCCATAAAAAGAATGAAATAATGTCATTTGCAGCAACATGGATGGGCCCAGAGATTATTATACTAAGTAAAGTAAATCAGACAAAAAAGACAAATACCGTATTATATCACTTCTATGTGGAATCTAAAATATGAATACATATGAACTTATTTCATATTATCTTATCATACAAATGAACTTATTTACAAAACAGAAATAGGCTCACAGACATAGAAAAAAAGTTTATGGTTACCAAAGGGAAAGGGGGTAGCGGAGGGATAAATTAGGAGTTTGGGATTAGCAGATACAAACTACTGTATATAAAACAGATAGACAATAAGGTCCTACTGTTTACCACAAGGAACTATATTCAATATCCTGTAATACACTATAATGGGGAAGAATATGAAAAAGAATACATGTGTGTATGTGTATGACTGGATCACTATGCTGTACACTAGAAACTAATACAACATTGTAAATCAGCTGTACTTCAATAAAAGTAAGTGAATATATGTACTAGAAATTCATAAACATTTGGCAAAAATGTCTGACAAAGGAAAAATCTCTGACTGGCGTTGGCATCTCCTTCATAATATTATATATCAAAAGGTATTTGAATAGAAGCTATACAGGAAAAAGTTGTAACAAATGACTTCTATATTCAGCCAAGTTGATAATCATTTAAGAAAGCAATAAAACATCATCTCAGTTAAGCGAAGCTTAAAAAGTATCGCACACATAGTCTCCTTAGGGCTAAAAAAAAAAAACGAAACCAAAAAAAAATGCCCTCCAAGAAACAGTCCAGCTACTCAAGGGATGAATTAAGATATAGAATTAAATAGATGCAGTTTAAAATGTTTAATAGAGACCAATGAAATCAGCATTGTTGAAATTATTTAAAGGATTACAAAATAAGGCAAATGCAAAAAATAATTACTGAAAAAAGCAATCAAATGACCAAAGCCTGGGTGTTCCCTGTCCATATTACACTGCTTCCCATCAGTGTCCATGTAAATGCTTTCACCAATCACTTGAGTTAGGAAGTGAGGTAGGAACCTTTTTATCTTTATTTCATCCTATACTAACCTCAGAAGTATGACATTAAAAGTGGACTCCCTTTTTTTCAACATGCAATGTGTAATGTATAAATTATTCAAAATTTGTTTTTACATAATTATTTGGATAAATTATTCAAAGGTTACACCTGTTTCACCAGTTTTAAAGTCCATGGTGATTATCCTCACAATTATCACAGAGAACTATATGCCATATATATCACCTTTAAAAACAGGAAAAAAACCTACAATAAACAATTACGTCATATATTTGTGGCATCACACAATAAATGGATTCCAAAACAAGGTTCCCAATTAATTTTAGTCCAAATTGTATCCCAGTGGTGCCTAACTTGAAGGATTTTCCTTCCTTCTGATTTTTTTATTTGTTTGACAAACTACCTAAAAAAAATTCAAATATGTTAGGTTTACAAAGCACAACCGAGTTCCATAAAACAAAGAAGTCATGCGACACAGTAAGGTTTACTACATTTCCATTAGAAGTCTACAGTCTAATTATTAAGTGGTCACAAATCTGTATTTCATGCAAAATAAAATTTCTGTGTAATAATAGTTTATTATAATTATGGTACCTTAAATTTATTTGGGCTCTAAATTTTATTAGAAGCATTAAAATGAAATTAGAAACAATTGAGCTCCCAATTTACTGACATACTGTTAAAGAAAAAGTCAGCTCCATAGGCCAAATTAACTCTATGTGTGCATTTAAACAGTAAGTGCATGTTGTTCAGATTGGTGCAAACTGGGTTTAGGATGAAAATTTCTATGCCAAGAACCTGGAGACATGCTGACTTCATCTGTATAAACCACTCTGGTCTATAGCTCAGGTAACATTCAGAAATGCAGGAACAGTATGGACAGAGGTAGGATCCAGGTGTCAATAGCTTAGAGGTTCCCAAGTTCAAAAGATTTATAAGTAACCATCATGTATAGTCACTGATTCAAACGCAGGCAAACCTATTCATATTTCATCTTGCAGACTTAGGTCATAAATAGTTTGGTGTAAGTTTGGTTTAAGCCTTTTACAACTTCATAAAAACATGGGTAAATTTTGACTATATCCATTATAACAAAATTTTTCTCTTTACAAAAATATGTAAGTCACTATTGAAAACACATATAAGACAATAAAAATCACACACAATGTCATTATCCAGTTATAACCAATCCACATTGTCAGGTAAACACTTTTGGTATTTCTTTCTAAGTACGTAATACATATTTTTTTATTTTAAAAGGTACATATCTTCACATTTTTTCTTTAATATATGAATAATTTGCAGATGTTTTCATGTTCTTTTACTATAAAATTTTATATTATATGTGATTTAATGCATTCATCAGTTATAGTACACATGTTTACATGCAACCTTCTTAAAGCAATATGTATGTTACATGTATACATATATGCTGTAACCATGATGGAATACATTTACATTCAGAAGGCAAATAATTACGGAAATTGTTCATGATTTTTTATAAAATGGAATATAGAAAAATCACGTGCTTTTAAAAAAAGAAATTGTATACAAACATACTATATATATGTATAGTGTGTATGTTTAGATGTGTATAAAATAAAAAATAGATATTTTACCCAATGTAATCACTGTGGGCCTTTGACTGTTTCCAGATTTTGTTATAAGTAACCTTGCAATGAACATTAAATCTTTGTGTACATCCTTATGTATTTCTATTTTTTTAATGCCTGTTACATGATACAGGTATCTAATATGCGTTAGTGAAATGAACAATTCTCAAAGCATTTGTAAATTTAATTGCAAACATATAATACTGAAAATACATTAAACACAATAGTAAATTTTACTACTTAGCTTTTTACAATGGCCTCGCAGCCTGTCTGTCCTTTTGTCTATTTCTTCACGAGTTTATTGCTCACACTACTTGCAGTATCCTTTAAAAATAAAGATCTGACCATGTATTTCTTTCAAAACTCTACATGTATGCCCTCGTATCCACAAACTAAGTCTACAAGGACAATGATACGGTCACTGTGGTCTGCACTTCAGGCTCCGTCTCCACCACAGGGCTCCTTCACTCTCAGTTACCTTGCTGCGGCCGTAACATGATGCACACGCTCTTTCAACCCCACCCCTCATGCACTTCTTCCTCGTGAACGCTCGTTCTTTAAAGCCCAACTTAGGCATGACTTCCTTTGTGTCATGAATTTCTTCATGCTTCCAGGATTTTGAACAGTCTTCTAATATAGCCCTCACGACTCTGAACTGTGTTTGTTTATATTTCTGACTCCCAAAGTTAGACCATGAACTACTTAAGTTCAAGAATTATATTTTCATCTGTTTTCCTAGCACCTTAATACAATTAGTGAATAATCCATTTTCTTCAGTATGGGTTTAGAGTCACGAGGATAACTACAATGCTTCACACACTTCTAACCACCTTAAGAACTTAACATTTATCCAAGGGATCAAATACTATTATAATTTAAAGATTAGATCTGGTAGTCACACGAATTTGGGGTTTACAAAGTCCATTTTTGACACAGATAAACAGGACACCACAAATAATTTCTGTAGTTCACCTATTTCTAATTTCAAATAAAATGAATTTAAAAAGTAACCTCTAAAATATGTTTTTTTCTTTGCTCAAGCTCTGTATTTCTCTTTGTGTGAATAGGGGATAAGCCCATAAACAAAATCCCACAATATTTTGGAAATATGGCTCATAATAACCTCAAAATGTCCTAAAGAAAAAAGAATTAAATTTTTCCCATGGTAGCATAGTTTGTGTAGACTAGGGTTATTCTGTGCGCTGTCCTGTCATGATATAACTTATGTATAGGCAATTTTTACTCTTGTCCTCCAGATTTATCACTTAAATGAGCTTTCTTGATCTATAAAAACTACAAGTAACCTTCATAGTCTGGATTTTCTCAACCCAGCCTACCTGGGACTCAGGTCGACTTGAACTTTAAAAATAGCAGTTTTGAACATGTTTTATGGCTTACCTCAACATCAGAGAGCAGAAACATCTATATTATGTGTGAAAACGTTTGACATGGCTATAAAGGGGGGCTGATTTAGGTATGTCAGGGTCAGGACAAGACAGGTGTTCAGAAGGGCACAGGAAGTGGGGCAGAGCCTAAAAAACTGACCCTAGAGGAGGCTAACTCTTGGGGAGGGTCTAGGGTGCACTGTCCTTATTCTGTCACCGCAGATGCCAGTTAGGCAGTTGTGGACACAGCAAGGAAACTCTGGGCACAACAGAACCCTTGGAGTCGCGAGAGAAATATGAAGCTTCTCAGCAGAAAAGTAGTGGGTAAGACTTTATAAAAAATCATTGCTGGCTTTAACCAAAAAGCAAGACTCATCTCCAAGGGCTCTTCTAGCCATTTGCCTTCTTTTCACACACACACACACACACACACACACACCCCAACACACCTCCATGCCAAATGGAACAATTTTTCCTGACTCCATTTATTCACTCCCTCCTTGGCCCAGTTTCTAGCACTGAGTTTCCTTCTTATTTGCTATACATGTGCTGCTTTCCTGGGAATAGAGTTACATAAATGCAACGTCAGGTTATATCCCCAGGACTCCCTCCTTTTCCAGTATTTCCACTCCTGCCCCACCCTGCACAGGTATCCTGGAGCTAACACAGCCCCTCCCCAGCCTCTGGGTAGATGTGTTCACTCTAATCGAGCTATACTCTCATGATTTGCACACCCTTCTTTGCTATGCTATACTGAAGATGTTTATTAAAGTAAAACATTTAAACAAAAGACTAGAGGGCTGGGTCCAAAACACCAAGGGTTTAGAAAAAGTGTTTATATCTTACAGGGAACAAGATTGGGTAGGAGGACGTCTACCTGGTTGAGAAGGACTGATAAGAGCTGCTCCTGTAACACTGGGACTTGAACTTGTAACTGGCATCTGAAGTGGGGGCAGTCCCATGGGACTGAGCCCTCGACCTGTGGAACCCGATGCTGTCTCCAGGTAGACACTGTCAGAACTGAGTTGAACTTGTGGGACATCGGGTCAGTGTCCGAAGGGACCTGAGTTAACTGGGTGGTGGTGCTGGAACAAATACTCGTTGAAGTGGTACCACAGGCTGGGCTCTAAGGCTGCCTGCGGTCACTGTTCAGGCTCCCCGCTCATGTGGGGCTCAAGCTTATCCTCCGCAGGTGGACAGGCTTCTGGCTTGGCTTCCCGAAGGAGCACTGCTGTGAGATGGACTCCAGGTCTGCCTGGGCTCTCTGACCGGGCTTCCTGGTCGGGCAGAGTGCAGGCTACGCTCAGCAGTTTAAAACCCTTTGAACATGTAATATATTTTAATACACATTCTGATTTCAAACTCAATTATTTCCTGGTACCCCCTCAGACAATGGGCTTAATCTGCTCCCTCTCTCTCTCTGTATTTGTTCCTATGGAGCACTTGGAGATGAAGACTCTGAGCTGTATGGATTAAAACAGGGAAATGGAGAGACAGTAGATGTGGCTGGGATTTCCATTATCTCTCTGAAACACACTGACAGAAGCCATCATCAAGCAGGGAGGCTTAAGCCAATCTTTCACGGGGGCGTGTCCCTCCCTGCAGTCCGCGAGACTTTGAAGGAGCTGCTAGGAATACACTTGCTTTCAGGACAGATAGGATCACTAACTTCTTTCTTGATAAATGGCAGGCCTCTGACTCCCTCTATTTTAATGAAAATGTAACAAAGAATATAATTTGTGATTTTTGCTTAGTGTAATGGTCTTTATGTTGTTCTGACAAGATTTTTTACGTAAGAGAAAATGGGAGGCACTGAAGAAAAGACAGATTGTGCAGACACCATTCAACAGGACATTTTTCACATCTGATAGGACAAGCAGTGGTATTTCTTTAGAAGGACGGGTTTCAAATTGGGTTCCATAGGGTTTCCCAGATATACTGCCATGGGGCTGGGAGAAGCCAAGTAGCTGTAAGATACTGTCCTGATTCTATCAAAACAGTTTCATTTTCTACTATTGGATTCTATTTTGTAGAAAGGGAGTGAGCTTAAAAATATACAAATAGATTTTTAAAAGTAAAACACCCCTTTAGAAGAGGTTTGTACAGCGTTGTAACCCTGCTGTGTCTGTCTGTCTCCTGTCTTATGGTACAAAGAAGGAAATAGAAATGGGAGAGATTTCCATTGCCATTCCCTCCCCGTCAGAAAGTTGTGAGAGGAAGGCCTGGGGACTCTGGTCTATTAATTTAGATCAGAAGGGTGGTCCATGGTGTCCTAAAGATGGTGCTACCTGGAAACGAAAATGAGCCATGAAAGTTAACTCAGAAATTGAACTTACTACTTTATCAGATGTCAGAGCATCTGCTAAATGCTGAGAGCACCAAGAATGAAACAAGGTGCCTCTCCTGAAAGAACTTATCATCTAGTTTAGGGATTTCTGATCTTTCCACCAATCTGTAGGCAGGTACATTTTTCTGCATTTTGAGTTCCAGATCTTAGCTCAGTCCTTGGTATATAGTTGAAACTCGGGAAATGTATATTGAATGCATGATTCCCTTTGCAATCTTGAAAATAATTCACTGGTCCCTCTGGCTCATTTCAGCTTTGTAATATCATCACTACAAAGCTTGTCCTGATGGCCTTTCTAAAAACAACTGGTAACTAGAAACTGTCAGTGATGTTGTGGACCCAGTACATTCTTCTAGATGGAGAACACGTGAGGATTCTACTAAGAAGGGCACCCACATGATGTGTTCACGGGGGTCATATTTGGCCCGGCCGGGAACACCAAGAGTAGCACAAATGTCATCTATCAATAGTGGGTGAATTTGTTAAGAAGATATGGTGGAAGAACAGAGAAACAGTAACACAGTATAATCCTTAATAACTCCAAATTACTATGCCTGTCCACTTTACAGATATTTTATCCTCATTTCATCCTAGCAACAGTCATGTAAAATGACTACGTGGGTGCGTGCAATTCCAATTTTACAGCAGAGAGGCTGAAGCACCTACAGATGAAGTAACTTGCTTAGCATGATTGTTAGTAAGGGGTGGAATAGAGAAAGGGTTTTTTTTAGTTTAAATTTTATTATCAAGATTAAAATATTTATGGGAATTTGAAAAGGCAGAAATTATAGGAGGCATGGCCATTATTAAAAGTTAAATCATTCCTTTTTATTATGAAAAGTATTTAATTTAGTGCATCATCTGCAGCATCAAGGGACAGTATTACAGCCAATGTTCTTGCTTGTTATAATGCATTTAAAATTTTTAAAGTTGTTCATAGAGCATATTGATGCTATTATGTAATTTATCATGGTATATAGATATTAAAACCATTTTTGCTATAAAGCAATTTATTCTCAAAAATGGCTAAATTTCTTAATACTTAAGTCATTTTGTTGAGGAAGAAAAATTAATACAGAAAATTAAGAGATCTTTACTCTTTAGAAATGTCAAATAATTCCCTTTATAAGTAGGTCAAATGAACCATTTGTCAAACAAAACACTTCCAGTCCTTATTTTGTCAAGGAGTGGTGAAATCACTTAACACACAGGAAGAACTGAAACTAAAGGATAATTCAAAAACTAACCAACTAAATAAAAAGGGTCTAACAAAAGAATTACTAAATGTTCCTTACAGTTATTTTTTAAGTTTCTTAAATGTCATGACCCTACTTTATCAGAATAGTAATGACTTAATAATACTTAACATTCTTTTGTGAAGTTCACATTAATTTATTTCTAAATTTGTCAAACTTCAATTTTTTTGAGGTTTGAATTCCAATTTTCCTCTACCTCCTCTCTCCCAAACTTATTAAAACTAAAAACCTGAACAAAATGCATAAAGGCACTAACTGAGAACTCTCAACAGCATACAATAGCAAGCAAATTTGGGACGGAAATAGAAACTCGAAGAATAAGCAATATATCCTTGAGTCCCCTGTTTTGTTTTTTTTCTTCCCATGACTCCCACGACCTTAGGTTTTAAGGCATCCCAAATCTGTGGGTATGGACAGAAAAATCACCAAGAATTTCTCTCTCCTTTTCTTTTCCTTTCTCCAAAGGTTGTGGAAAGGAGGCCTGTAGAACAGTTGTAGAGGAAATTCCAGTTTTGTGTTTTGGGGTTTTTTTGGTCTGTTCTTTATTGAGTTAACACCTGTTTATAACATTATATAAGTTTCACGTGTAGGACACTATATTTGACTTCCATATACACTACAGCATGCTCACCACCCAAAATTTAGTTTCCGTCCGTCAACATGTAACTAATCCCCCTTTACCCATTTCATTCTCCCCCAACCCCTTCTCCTGGTAACCACGCCTCTGTTTTCTGTATCTATGTGTTTGTTTTCATTTGTTTTGTTTTGTTCTGTTTTGCTTTTTCATTTACTTGTTTTTTATATTCCACATATGAGTGAAATCATACAGCATTTGTCTTTTTCCATATAATTTATTCCTTTGTATAATACTCTCAAGGTCCATCCATGTTGTCACAAATGGCAAGATTTCATCTTTTTTATGACTGAATAGTACTCTGGGTGTGTGTGTGTGTGTGTGTGTGTGTGTGTGTGTGTGTGTGTGTGTGTGTGTGTGTGTGTGTGTGTGTGTGTGTGTGTATGCACACCATATCTTCCTTAACCATTCATCCATTGACGGGCACTTAGGTTGTTTCCACATCTTGCCTATTGTTAAATAACACTGTAATGAACGTACAGGGGTGCAGGTATCTTTTTGAATTAGTGTTCTTGTGTTCTCTGAATAAATACCCAAAAGTGGAATTGTTAGAGCAGGCAGATAGCTAGATATGAGCAGAGAAAGGGGGACACAGACCAAATGGCAGGAATTGGGCAGAAAGGAGGGCACAGGCTAAATGCAGGAAACCACACATCATGTAAGCAGCAGGGGTCCCTGGGCAGAGAAAGAAAAGCAGGAACCTTGGGGCTGATAAGGGATCATGCCTTTTGGGGTGATGAGTGGCCTGGAGAAGAACAAAGAAAGGTGAGAAAAGGCAGGAATTTCTAGAGTAACGAATGTAACCTTTTGCTCATTATGCCCTCATTTCAATAAAATTAGCCTTGCAGATCAGAAGTACCCATCATGCACCGACGCCATGACACTTCCGATCCACACTAAATAAGGACAAAAATCCCTCCTCCCTTCGGGAAGGTGGAGTTGGGATGATAATCAGCGAATACGACCCCAAACCCTTCCCCCTCCAATGAATATTCCGCCCATTCATTTTTACACCCTATGTAACTAACCTGCCAAAGAAACTCAGGGTAGCTGCTCACCTGAGCCTGCCCACTCCCCCCTGAGAGTGTACTATCCATCCTTTAATAAATCCTCACTTTACCTTTTTTTAACCTCTAAGTCTTGTTTCTGAATTCTTTCTGAGATGGGACAAGAACCTGGAACACTGGTTGCATATATTAGCAACAGAATTGCTGAATCATACGGTAGTCCTATTCTTAATTTTTTGAGTAACTTCCATACCACAACCACAGTGGCTGCACCAATTACATTCCCACCAACAGTATATGAGGGCTCCCTTTTCTCCACATCCTTCCTAACACTTGTTTTTCTTGTCTTTTTAATAATAGTCATTCTAATGAGCATGAGGTGATATCTCATTGTGGTTTTGACTGGCATAGGAAAATCCAGCTTAAAAAAAAACTCTCCCAGCCCAGCCCTATGCAAGACCCAGTCACAAAACTGCATTTGCCAAGACAGGATAGCAGTGATGGCCACTCAGGCACTTAAAACTGCAAGATAAAATCCTTCTCTCTGACAAAAAGAACTCAGAAAGGAAGTCCCTGTGGTCCAAAGAGTATGGTGGAAATTCAGGTTATTTTTCTTTTTTATTCTTCTCTCACTACTTTGCAGAAGAGGTAAACCCAATAATAGGAAGTGTATGACAGAACAGAACACTAAAACTTTAGCCTAACAGCCACAGGATCAGTACACAGGACCTCCTGGTGGCAGAGAGCATGGAGAAAATCACAGACAGAAAGGATTTGTAGTAATGAGACAGGAAGGGGGCAGGGCACAGCCATTCAAGGAATCCTACAGTAATTAACATCAAAATGGTGAAAGATTCAACCTCCAGTAGGCCTTAAGGCTCAAGATGGTGAGAGATTTGACTTCTAGCAGATCTTGAGCTCCATTACACGCTCATTGTAATATATTAACATGGTGAATAACATGCCCACAGGCACCATGGCAGTCTCAAGGCTAGCAACAAAAGGTCAAAGAGCGGGAAATGTCCAACTTCCTGGGAATCCCAGCCCCTTCCCCAGACTAGTTAGACTGGTCCTTCCACTTATTAGCAAATTAAGCCACTGAGCCCATAAAAACTGGCAACATGGTGCGTAGTGGCTGCCACCCCTCCTCTCTTCCTCTTCAGCCGACACTCTTTCTATGGAGTGTGTACCTACTTTTAATCTGAGCACCCAACCCCCACACCTCATGGCCTTTCTCTTGTCTTTCAGTGTATCTCTCTGAATAAATCTACCTTTACTCAACTGTGGCTTGCTCTTGAATTGTTTCCTGCACAAAGCCAAGGACCCACACTTGGCGGGGCATGTCCCAGGGGCTCAACCAAAGCCTGGGACATGGCCCTCCTCATGCCCCACATCTGTTTTTCCTGCATCAGTAAGAGATCCCTAAATCTGTGTATAAGGTGCCAGGCTCATCCTTTGAACTGCGCAAGCGTGGAACTGACCTATGCTTCGTCATAAGAACAAGAGAGAGAGGCTGTCACACTATAGTTCAAACCGCTGATGAGTTCCCAGACTGGCACAAATAGCACTGCATAAACTCTACAAACTAGACTGACATCTAAACTACAGTCTAGTCCACAAAGACCGGTGAAGACTTGCATCTGAACCAATGAGGTTGGCTGCTGCTAAAACAAAATGCCGACATTCTCTGAATAATTTAACAATGTCATAATATAATATTCAAAAAGCTATGGATATAATTGAAAAGTACTTGATATAAAAAGTACCACTAAAATCTTAATAAAACTCACAGATGCTAGAAAATGCTAACCCTGAGATGACCCAGATGCTGGAATTATGAAGCAATTTAAAGCACTGTAACCATGACTCATGAAATATTTCATGAAAATATTCTTGAAATAACTGAGAAGACAGAAGTTCCCAACAAAGAACTAGAAACTATAAAAAAGAAAAACAATGGAAATTTTAGAATTCAAAAGTACATTAGAATTAACAAAAGTCACTTATACAGCTCACTTGCAAAATGGACAGAACAGAGAAAAGAATTAACTTGACAATATACCAACTGAAATTTTCCAATCTGAAAAAAAGATTGGAAAAAACCCTCAAGAACTATGTGGGACAACAGTAAAAAATAAACATATGTATCAGTGAAGTCCCAGAAAGACAGAAGAGAAAAATCAATGCAGAAACTTATTTTAAGAAACAGTGGCTTAACATTTCCAAAATTTGGTGTAAGATATAATTAAACAGATACAATAAATTTGGTAATATTTAACCAAGATAAATGCAAAGAAAACTATATCCCAATACATCAAAATCAAAATTACTGAAAACTGAAAATTAGGAAAAGAATCTTGAAATCAGCCAGAGGAAAGCAACATGTTATATGTACCAGGGAATGCCACTTGAATCACTACAGATTTCTCATCAGAAACCACAAGGGGGCAGAAAACAGTGGGAAAATAGTTTTGAAGTACTGAGACAAAAAGTTATCTGGTCCAGAATTCTCTATCCAAATAAAATAAGACTTCAGAAATGAAGGAGAAATAAAATACCCTAAGATAAAGTAAAACAAAGAGAATTTGTGCCCAGGAGCCCTCCTCTAAAAGAAGGAAGTTGTGTAGGCAAAAGGATTATATCAGAGAAACCTGGAATTTCAGAATAAAGAAACACAGAAACAGCAGATAAATAGAAATATAAATAAACTTCTTTTCTTCTTTAGTTCTTTAAAATATGTATGACTATGGAAGCAAAAATTATAAAATCATCTGATGGGATTTTCAATGGGTCTTTCTGATCTTAAACATACCTATTTTCTGCAAAGGACCACCCCCACTCCACCTTGTCAGATTCTATGGCCAAAATGAAGAGGCATATTGATAAATGAAATTAAGGGACTTTTTTTTAGTATGGATATTGTACATTTGATAGGACGAATGAAAATAAGAGTTTTTTATTTTATTTCAAGCTTCAGTATGTTTTCCCCCAAAACCTAAGAACTGAATTTGTCTTTCTGTTAGAATTATAAATATTAAGAGGCTTTTCCACTCTTCCTTCTTGCCTAGTCTTTCTTCTTTAGTTTATTGCTTTCTAGTTCATGTCCTATTACTACCCCTCCACTTACTGTCATGTGTAATGCCCATGACAACTACAAAATAAAGAGAACAGGGTAAAGAGACCTACACAGCCATAAGGATTCTACATTTCACTTGAAGACAAAATATTACCTTTAAGTAGACTGAAAAATTACGTATGTACATTGCAATCTATGTGGTAATCACTAACAAAACCTAAATAAAGGCATACAATCAAAAAGCCATGTAGATAAATTAAAATGGAATACTAAAACATTCAAATAATCCACAACAAATCAGGCAAGAAACAAAAAAATGAGAAACAGAAAGATGGAGAGAAGGACAATAAAATGGTAAGTCAAAGTCCAAATATATCAATAATCACATTAAACGAAAATAGTATAAACACATCAGAAGACAAAGATTTTCAGATTAGCAGAGAAGACTCATCTTTATGCTAGGATAACTGTGCCCCAGGGGAAGGTAAATAATCAAACAGTTTATGGAATGATAGGTAAAGAGTCTGAATTAAATTGATTCCTGGAACTCTACAGTGTCATCATGATCTGTTACAGTGGGCTCATATGGAGGCAGGTAATAAATGAAAACTAGCTGAATATTTCATAGTAACCTATAATGAAAAAGAATATGAAAAGGAATATATGTACATATACATATAACTGAAACGTGCTGTACAACAGAGACCAACACTTTGTAACTGACTATACTTCAATTAAAAAAAAAAAAACTGGTTCAAAGGGTTCACTGGGTGCATGGACCCATCTAACGGTCATTTTCCTGGCCCCCAATGTAATCAGAATAGACGTCCTTAGTAAGGGCACAACACCTAAACACCTACCATGGATGCTTGACCTGTGAGGTAAAAGCTGTTCAGGTGTGAAATTCTAAGTGGAGGCTTCTGATACTGTAAAACTCATGTCCAACATGGCAAATCAAAAATAATACCACATCCCATGGGACTGGTGGAAATTCATGCCACTCTTAACAAGCTACAGAATGTTGGGTTGGTGGTTCCAACCATGTCTACACTTGCTTCACCGATCTGGCCCTTGCAATAACAAGGTGGATCCTAGAAAAACGGCATTAGACTATGGCAAAGTCAACTAAGAAGCAGCCCTAATTACAGTCACCAGGCCAGGTGGTGCGTGAGCAGATTAAATAACCCTGGATACATGGAATATAGCCATTGATTTATCAAATGTACTCTTTCCCATCATTATCAAAATAGGGGATCAGATTAGTTCAGATAACAGGCAACAGTATATATTTAGAGTTTAGTTCCAGAATTATGTTAAAATTTCCTTCCACTATCATAATATAACATGAAGAGGTTTGAATAATCTAAACATTTTGCAAAATACCATGTTGATCCACTGTATCAATGACATCATGCTAATTGGGCAAGACGAGTGACAGAACGGCTGGCGCATGAGAGACCTTGCTAAGACACATGTTCTCCAGGAGACGGGAGATGAATCCTAACGACTCATGGGTAGGCCACATCAGTAACACTGGAATGGGCATTCCAGGACACCCCATACAAAGTAAAAGATAAATTATTGCACCTTGCACCTCCCAGTACAGAGAAAGAGGCACAATGACTGGTAAGCCTCTTCAGATTCTGACGGCAGTATGTTTAATAACCAAGGATACAATGCTGACCTGCACATCAAGTGACACGGAAACTGAGGGGAGCCCCAAACACGAAAAGCTCTGTAGCAAGGCCAGGCTACAGTGGGAGCAGCCTTGCTTCCTGAAACAGACCAGGCCGACCCTGTGGCATTATCAGCTGTGGGAAAAGATACCAGGTGGTATTTATGACAAGCCCCTGGGGGATATTCACAACACAGAACCATAGGGCAAGGCCACACCATCTGCAACAGAGACTTCAATATCTGCTGAAAAACAATTCCTGGTGTGCTACTGAGCCCTTTAGACAGGGAGTACATATCCACGCGGTACTAAGTGATTATACAGGTCAGCTGGGCCTAGCAACAATCCTGTTTAAGATAAAAATGCTTCATCAAGAATCATGCACAGGTCCCTGATCAGCCCACTGTTACACACATAACACGGAGTCCACTGCTGTTACTGCCTCTCTCATGCCCTTGCCCACGTGTGCTATCTCAGGAGACCACGTCAAAATGACTTCCTCACAACAAACAGCCCCTGACACAGTGGTCAGATGCACACTGTGACGGCAGCCCTCCCGTGGGCCCAGTAAGGAGTGAGGGACAAGGGTCTGTCCCAACGGAGGTGCAAGGGTGGGCACATCTGAGACCTGGTCAGGGCACAGACCTGCACAGGTGAGCACTGGGAGTCCATCACCTTCCAGGACGCCCAGGACGCCGGGGGCCAAAGCCCCAGGATACCGGCCGGCACAGGCTTACCTCTAGCAAGGTCAAATGCCGCAGCAACCCGACAGCACTGTTACATCCTCCTGGGAGCCAGTTTTTCCTCCGAACAGCTGCCAAGATTCTTGAATTCATCCCAGGAGACCATCGCTGCCTGCTCCTGGCGCCTTCCCTAACAGCCTCAGCGCACTTTGACTCAGCCTTACTGCCAATACCCTGTGATCGGGGAGCTGACCCCCTCACCCAAGCCTCTCCAGCGGGAAACGTTCGCGTCTTTTGAATAACAGCGGCACCTGAGCATGGGGCCCAGGGCCTGGTGGGAGCTTGGGGCGGAGTGTGGGGCTTCCCAGGAAGGCAAACAGGAGCCCTCAGGGTGCGTTTGATTCGTGGCTTACAGCGCGTAGGGGGAGGGAGTACATACGGGTATTGTTGGAGGGGCAGGGAGAGGAGGGACTGGGATGTGCTAGGTCGCGGGAGGCTCAGAGAACAGTAGAATTAGGCCCAGGTGCTGCTGCCCCAACCCCCCTTCCCAGAGGAAACCCAATCTTGCAGAAGATATAGGCAGGGTGGGGGTCGGCCTGGGAGTCCTGGGATGAGAAACACCCGGGTGCCCCTGATGCTAGTGGCCCCTCATCCCTGACTCCCCCTTGAAAAGTCTGGCTCACAGTACTCTACACAATAGGCACAGAGTACAAAACGGCCTGTGCTTGTGCCCAAGAGTAGGGATTTTTACTCACCATCGCTGACTGAGCTAATTACTGCTACGCACGGGGCACCTGGAATGGAGCGCGTTCGCCTCCTGGTGGGGGAGACAATGAGCGTCAGCTGTGGCTGGAGGCCTGCAGTGGCTGCAGCTTGTCCTGTGAACTTTCCTCCTGCAAATTTCACTCAAAACGAGAGGGCTGCGAAAATCCTGTAGAAGTTGCTTGCAAATTACATATGAAGAAACAAGTTCAATTTGCGTAAAGGGTGGATTTGGTGGACACCGTGATATATCACCCAGATCCCCCTTCAATGCAGGACTTACGGCCTCAGTTGCTAGCAGTGCTGCTGGCCTTCAGCTGTCAGCCCGCTCAAGGTCTGCCCCAGCTGCACGGAGTGACCTTGCTCAAGGTTACAGCCCTGCCCAGGGTCCCCATCCAATGAATTACTAACAAAAGCCTATGAGGACCTGGCCATCTTGACCCAACTCAGGACAGCTCCTAAGGGGGGTTCTCGTACTAGGCGGAGGCTGTCGCTGGTCCTGCCTCTTAGCTTGACTTCACTCTCTGCTTAATCCTATTTCCTTTTCCTTCCTTCTCTGGGGATTGTCCCTAAGAAAGCTCCTTGATAAGCATTCAGCAAACTAAACTCAGTCTCACAGTCACCTTCTGGAGGAACCCAACCTGTGACAATACTTCATACTCAGTTTGAATTTCTCCATTTTGTATGCACTGATTTCTGTCATATTCTTTTAAAATGGTTCTTGGGTTATTTCATGACTGTATCTTTTTCATCTCTAGAACAGAGATATTTAGGTCTGGAAGAAACATTACTGGCTACCTATCTGGTTTTTCCTTCTGTACAATAGTTTCCTCCCCACCCCCAATGTTCTCAATTGCAACTTATGTTTGAAGATTTTCAGTGGTATTCAAAGTAGACAGTAATGCTCAGCTCTAACGTTTACAAAGTCTCCTATGATGAGTAGGAATTGGCTTCCTTGTGTCTTCTAACCATTTGCCTTTGTTTATTAGTCCACTCTGTATGATGGTTTTAAATAAATGAAAGCATCCAGCATGTCCTCTGCTGAATATTCCTGAGGCTACATAAATCCAGCTGCCTCCACCATTCCTCATATGTTTCAAGATCCTTCAGTATCATAGTTCCACCTCTCCTGTAAGCTTTGTGAATTACTCATCCCTTAGCATAGAGAGAACTCAATTTTTTAAAAACTGTTCCCCTGATCAGAAGCATCTTGTCCAGGGTGAGTATTAAAAAATAAACAAACAATGTAGATTGACTGGAAAGATAATGCTTCAAGTTATTTAATCCTTTTCCAGTACTAATATACTTAAAGAAGTAACCAAATCTTTTGCTTTCATCCTCCTCTTCCTTAAACAGAATGGCTTGTTTCCCCCATAAATGTTACAGGCGGAATTCTGATCCCTTTGTAGGACTAATATGATTTATTAATGGTATCGTTACTCTGCAAAATGATTTGACAAATCAGAGATAATTCAGTTTTTCATTCTTTCAGTTAAAAGTGACTGGTCCTTATTCCGATTGTCATCACTAATGACACTGGGATTCAGCAGTCTGTGCTCTGCTTCAAGGACAGCAAAAGGGTGAACTCGCTGCCAATTTGACTGACACTTTATGCAAATGACATGAACTCATATATCTCTCGTACATGGCTCATTGAAAATTATAATTGTGTATTTAAAAATGTATACAAGCCATACTTTATATTGGTGGTATGTGTTTTGTGGAGCAGGTAACACATGACAAGAAACAAACATTCTTAAATTGCTAAGGAGATAAGGCTGCTGGCTATGTTAACACATCATTTTTTGGGGGCGGTGGTTTTAGAACAAAAAGTGTCCACTTAAATGAGAAATTCTAATGATTAAATTTTGTTTTTAACTCTTGAGTTCCACAGGGGGCTGCAGTCCACATCTTTTGATAACTTAAATGGTAATTTGCTTGGGAAACTACAGTGATACGAGGCTTATGTCATTAGGAAGAAAAACTCATTAGATTAATTCCCAGTTCATAATTTACTTTAGGAAATTATTAATGTTGAAAAGATTACTTGGGAAGAAGATTGATGAGTTTAGTTCTCTCACGGAACACTGAGGCTGTTAAAAAAAAAAAAGTTAACCGCTTTATCACTTTTATATTGTGTGTACTTCCTATCTTAATGAACAAGTTGACATTTGGTTCACTCGATTTTTATTATTTTATAGCTCCCTAAGAGAATAAGCTTTCTTAGTGCTTCTATCTTTGCCAAGGAGATGCAGGGCATAGTGGATATGATCACGGGCTTTAGAGTCAGACAGAAGTTTCAGTCCCAGCTCTGTTGCCTATTAGTCACATGCCCTTGTTTCAGTTGCATTTTACCCTATCAGCCAAATTTTTCTCATATTAAAAATAAGAATGGAAGCAATAATTACATAATAATATTTTAAGCATTAAATGAGATAGTACAGTTGTACATTGTAAGTGTTCTTAAATGGTAGCCTCTCTCATATTTTAGATGGAGTAAGGTTCAGGACCTTTGGTGCAGTTAATGTTCTCTTAATACAGAGAAAAAATTACTCTAACACAGATGTTCAGTAATACTCAGAGAATAGTGGAAGAGGAAAAAATCAAATATTCTGACTCCAAAGGCTTTTTTTTCCCCACCTCTTAGCACAAAACACAATAGAGTATCTTGCTAAGAGAAGATTTTTGATAACTCTTGAGAGAAAGATGCAGTCTACTTTTCTTTGGGGCTTTGGGGAGAAAAGCTATAGGAAGACTATACTGTAAATATTAGGTATGAAGTCATCTCAAAATGAAAAGGGAAGAAAAATGAACACTGATTTCTTACTGTGTGTCAAACTCTGTAATAAGTATTTGTTTAAAAATCACTATCACCATTTTCATCATCACTTTATATAAACTATTGATTCTAATTCCTACAATGAACTTATAAGGTATACATTATTTTGTCTAATTTGTCAAAGAGAAGAAGCAAGGCCTAGAAAGTTCCTTCAACTTTCTAGTAAATGTTGCTGGGAAATGTTGGCACTAGAATTGGAACTTACTTCTATCAAATAAGGACCAAAAAAGAAAAAAAAAGCAATGATTATTCTGTTTTAGTTTGCTTTACTTTAGTTTGCCTCAACACAACACAAGATCCTCTCATACATTTTGTACTGGCTCCTAAAAGTATGACCTTTGGATAGCACTGCAGAAGCCACAGTGAGGGGCAAGGTGAGCCCCTGGCTAAATTCCAACCGTTGTCAGGATCACCTCCACTATTTACAGCCTCCTTGAACTTTGTTTAGGCTGTGAATCTCACTCAACAACCTATGGAAGTATGTCTTCCATATGGGCCTGCTGTAGCCCAACACATCAAAGTTGTCCTAATCCTCATTACAAGCTCAGCTACTTCCAGGGAGCCACCAATCTTGCTGGCGTTCTGGCATTTACAGAAGGCTTTATTAGCTAGCAAGGGCTTTGCCTCCAAAGAATGGCTAGAGAACACTTTCAGAAGCGATGTTTTATGATATTTTCAGGTGCCTAATCCTGAAGTTGTAATTCTACAACTGCCTCGGATTTTTTTTCTCTTAAAATTCATATACCATGCAAGCCTTCCCAGAAATAAGAAGTTTCAAACTGTTACATGGTTCACATAGGGGTTTCTCTCATAGGGGCTCTCTAGAGCCCTGAGAACCAGGAGCCAACCTATAACTCAGCAGTCTAGTCAGTTATTTCCTCCTTACCAAGTTGCCTCAAGTGAATTATAGAAATTCTGTTCTGAAATAAATATTGAAAGCAAGATATTGGCCTCATAATTAAAAACTAACATTCTGTAAATGCTACGTACCAGTTAAGTTTACAAACATGGTCTTCAAAGCAATTTTGGCCTGGACCATCAGTATGTATCTATTGTATTAAATCTATAGTGCAGCTATTCAAAAATCAGGCATAATCAAAGGCACCAAGAGAAACACAGGAAACTCGGAGAGGAAATTCTGTTGAAAGGAAACAGTATATCATAGCAATAACATCTTTTCAAGGTACAGAAAAATGGCCTAAGATACCTTAACTGATTTCTTATCTGAGGTGCTGAATCTCAAATGTGAAAGATATTTTATTGTGGAGGATAAAAAGAAGCTCAAATGAGTTAAAAGGAAAGGCCACGGACTGAGGCAATCAAAGTGAATGATGCTTGTATGATGCCCAAGGCCCAGAAGGAGAAGTAGAGGGACCCAAAGTTCACTGACATCAAGGCAAACCTAACAGCTTAGCCAGTGAGCTGGAAGGTCAGCTGAGACACGTAGTAAATTAAACCCAATTAGTTTCCAATGCTTGATTGTGATACTGAGGAAGAGAAAGATTTGCTTGCCAGTGGCTTCACTGGATGCAATTTAAGCCAGCGTTTGCATCACAGCATTCTTAGAGAGCCCTCTCTAAACCTTTATTATATTCTCATAAATAAGCTGTGACAGGAATGTTTAAAGCTACTTGGGAAGGGATGCTGCTTCATGGGGAAAAGGAGAACTAGAGAGGTTCAAGCTTGATCCACAATGGAAATTTATATGAAAAAAAGTTGAAAAATAAGATCATACAATTTTGTAACTTGAAGTTACCTTAAACTAAAGAGCCATCCTGCCTTGTGTAGTTAAGGTCACTGTAACCCAGGAAGTGTTATTCCATATCACAGGTTCACAGCCTGGATTGAGACCTGAGTCTTTTTATTCTTACTGCAATATTCTTTTCCAGTGCATGACCTTACAAGTCAAGAAAATGCCAGAAGAAGTAGAAAAAGGGCATTGTAAAATAAAACGGCCAAGAGCTCACTGGACACTCTGAGAAAATTTCCTGTGGTCAGTTACTACTTTTCCTAACATATTCTTATTTTAGCAAATATTTACTGTGAGTCAAGCACTTTCTTATTTAATCCTTATAATATACTTATGAAGTAGGCATTATTCCATTTTTGAGTAATGAGGCTCCACAAGGTTAAATATCTTTGCTCAAGAGGATAAGATAATTACTGAGCCTGATTCCAGCCCCCATGTCTTTTGATAACCAAGTCAAGTGTACTTTCCCTGAATATTTAAAACTTGGGTTTTGTGAATAGATAAGACCTGGCTCCGGCATGCTTCTGCCCCAGTCAGTTTTACAGGAAACTCTAGAACTGAAACACCAATTCGGAGATTTTTATAAACTAAGGTAAGAGTTTCAGACATCTGTACCCTGCCATCAACCAGTCACTGGGTGTCAGCTATTCCCTTTGGCCAAGGAATATTCCCAGGAACACTAACACATGGAAACAATACTTCTGTATTTGTACTCCTACTGAGGGATTTTATAACCATATAAGATAGCAAATATGGATTACTAAACTGAGTGGCTCAAGAATGACTTTAACAGATAGTTCAAGTGGGAAATGACTTAAAAAACAAACCCTGCTTGTCATAACGGTGTGGGCACATGGCCCTGCTTTTACTTTAGAAGAATACTTCCTAAATGAATGTTGGCTTGACAGCACCCTTATTCTGCTTCTGAAGGAAAAAGTCTTACGTGAAAGGTGAAGTTATTTGAATCAGTCACTCAGCCCTGCTGAATGCTTGTGGACAAGGCCTATCCTCAAGTCAGAAACTGAAATTCTTATGTATGATTACAGTTTTTTTACAGGAAAATTCAAATACATTTTTAAAACCTGTCAATAAGAAATTAAAAGATACAGTCACACCACCTTGCAAAATATGCTGTTAATCTTGAAACAAAAACTGTTCATATTTTCTCCTGGGAACATCACAGTTGTATAATAAACATTCTTCTAAGCAAACTTTGCACATATCCACTATTATTTCCCTAGGATAAATTACTAGAAGTAAAATTTGGGGGTCATAGTTTATGCAGAAGTTTAACCCTTTGGGTTTATTGCCAAATTGCCCTCCAGGAGGCTGTGTCAACTAAATATACTACCAGCTCTGTCTGGCAAAGTATTAATGATGCAATCTTTTTGCATTTCTTCTGGGAAAAGTGAGGTAGCTCCTTTGCGGCAGAGTTGAATTGGCTCTCAGAATTATGGAAACAAAAGGGCCTGAGCTGAGACTGGAGATTTGGGAGGACAAAGTGAAGATTGTTTGGTAAGCCACTTAGCCCTACCTGCAGGACTGTGTGGTGTGTGTGTGTGTGCACAAAAATGTTTCTAGTTAAAACATAGAGGGGCTAATGGTTTGAACAGAGAGGTGTTCCTTTTATTTTCCTAAGTTTCTTTTTCTAAGTTTTAGATAAAGCAAGAGATTATTGCAATATGGTATAATTTATTGATAGATTGATTTTATAATTGCTTACTGAACACCAAGTGAAAAGACTGCTGTTCCAGATTTTAGATCAGCTAATATCGAAAAAGAACTCCTATTCTTCTTCTCTCTGCCTTGCTAAAACACTGTATGAGAAGTTAACCACCATGAAGAGATGCCATGTGCTTTGAATAGGGTAACAAAATTGGAGGTACATTTCTGGAAATGAATAGCATAGTTCCAATAATGGGTGAAAAGGGCAGAGAAAGAGTTTGAATGATTTTTGTCTTTGAGCAAAGAGACAACAGAACAGACCTGAGATTGTATTCAGTCAACAGGGATGTTGCATTGCTGAGGACGAGGGCTGGTGCACATTAGCTGAAGCAGAAGTACCTAGAAGTAAACTAGGAGTGTCTTTTCTACGAACCTTGCCAGTGGGAATGCAGAGGTTTTTGTATTTCATAGACCTGTCCAGCTTATCTATAAAAAGTTTTTGTCCTCAAAGAAGCTTTGAATCACAGAGGTAGTAAAGGCGGGTAATAAGTGATAAGTATGATACGATCCCTGTCTTTTAAGTTCAACGCTGTGAATGAGGAAGAGAGGATGGGTGCATAGCACTGAGAACAGGCTAGATCAAAACGCCAAAACAAATGCCAAAACATTTGAATTTTTATATATTAAAGTTCATTTTTCTGATTATAAAAAATAGTGTAGTTTCTTATTAAATATTTTGACAAAAGCAAAGGAAAGTATAAAGAAGATAATAAAAATGATCCACGATCTCACAAGACTTCTGATTCAAATGCTTGTACACACATATATTGTTAATAGATAACAATTTTGCCTTTATGTCTTAATTTGGAAATACGTAACTGGAGAGATAACAACTCAGTGTCTTAGTTTCACCAAGTCTTTGGAGAATAAAGTTGTTAATATCTTCTTGTCAGTCTCTATGCCCTATAAATTACTGCTCACAAAATTATTAGAGGTGTTATTCCCACCTCTGAGCTAAAAAATTTTTAATATAAAACGCTTTGTTGTGGATTTGTTAATATGCAGCTGAGCACTGTCTAAAATGATATTTTTAAAAAGAGCTTATTAAAAATGCATGCACAAAGTGAGCGGCTTACTGAAACATCATCCTTCTTTGTTTAGAATCCTTTGCTCATTGGAAAAATCAAGGTTAATACCTCTGGAGACAGAAACATAATTGATCTAGTGTTACACCAGGCTCAATACAGTTGGGAGGTTTCTCTGATCCACTCTTATAAAGACTCTTCGAATGTTTCCAGAGCTAATGTCGCTATTCTCTATTTTCCTGATGTATAGTGTACACATTAAACAATGATTATGAGAATTCATTCATTCAATATACATCCAGAATTTAAAGCACTGTTATAAGTTAGTTTTCATATTTTACAGACATTGAACTTTCTAAGAGATGGTATTTCTCACTTTGAGGGGACCACAAGGAAGCTCAAATCAAATACATATCACACGTCTAGTACAGAGAGGATATAATGGCTTGCACTTTGGGTTTAATCTTATCCTGTCTTTATTTCTTTGTCTTTATGTCCCTTTACCTCATTTCCTTGTCCGTTGTGTTTCACTTGGTTAAATGTAAGATTAGCCAGAAATTAAAGCTGAAATCCCAGTGACTTAACACAACAATGGTTTATTTCTTTCCCGTGTACATTATAGGCTGCTGTAGGGCCTTGTGCCATGTGTCAGTTAGCAATTCAAGCTAAAAAGAGTCACCGTCTATAGCTGCACCATCTGGAACCTGCAGTCTCTTTGGTCATTACAGCAAGAGGAGAGAGCCTGGAAATGCTCTTGCTATTTTCACTGTTTCAGCCACCGAGGGACAGACTCCGGTTTGCCTTTTTGTTGCTTCATTGACCAGGCCTGGCTGCAAGGCTCTAAACCAGGAGCAAGGGAGTCAGGAAATACAGGGGTCCAAATGAAATACTTGGTGAGTATACAGTCTGTTTCAGTATATTTTTGACAGGGTTTTGAGAAGTGTTTTTAGGATGAGGTAGGGCATAAATAATGTAAGTGTTGTCATTTTTATAGGTCAAAAATGCTTAAATTTCAGCAGTTTTATATAGTTCAACCTAATAAATAAGTAAATGCATAATGTCATAAGCACTTTACTGAGTTAACACTGTCCTTGCCCTCAAAAGAGACTGCCTATTAGCAGGAGTGAGCCTGCATACAAACAACTGAGATCCAGTTGGAGAAGAGCTATGAGGGAGAATGTGCAGAGCGTGATGGCCTTAGAGAAGTGTGACTCATTTATGCGGAAACTTCTTAAAGGAGGTGTCAGTTGTTAACTGTTGATGGTTAGCATGAGGAGGAAGTAACTAATTTCCAGACAGAAGGAACAACATGCAGAGAGTCAGAGAAATGGGGATTAAAAAATAAAAAGCCTTGTTTGGAAAAGCCCAGCAATATAGAAAAAGTAAGAGAAAGGCCAGCCTGGAATGAGGTCCTAATCTAGATGGGGTCAGGTTGAGATGACTTGGTATGTCGTGCTAAGGAATTTTTACTTTCTGCTGAGGGCAATTTGAAGTTACTAAAGGCCTGGTGTGATAGAATCAGGCCTGTATTTAGGGGATAAAGGAGGAATTACACTCTAGGAAATACTGGGTGTTTTAAAGAAGAGTTTCTTAAGTACTTTTGTGTTCCTTTTCAGTGTGGACACATCCTTTAAACTTTATGCAATAAAATCTCCTAATCTTATTGTAATAAAGTACCACAAAAATCAAGGCAAGAGAGGAGATTGATGGGTGTGGTGCTGACCAGATGTCTGGCTAATATTAAGGAGAAAAGTGGCTGGTGAAAATCTCCACCATGGTTCTAGCTTATCACTTAAAGCTGGTACACTGACATCTGCCAAGGTTCTTGCTATATTCAGAAAGAAATACTGTTTTTGGAATCTTAAGAGTTAGATGGGACCTTAGAGATTTCAGAGTCTAGACTTGTTTTCTATGTGAGAATTTTCTTTACATTTAACAAACTTGAAAGTAGATGTTGAATTTTGTGTTTGAATAGGCCCTTGAGAAACTAATTTATTCTCAAGACAGATCTTTCCATTAAAGAAAAGTGAAAGTGTTTTGCAGTTGTTTGCCACAACAAAGAACAATACTTGAAAAATGGGGGAAAAAAAAAAAACAAGTCTGGCTAGCAATCCCAAATACAACCTCTTCAATTTTAAACTAAAATATCTATAATGATACATGACTCACCATAGTGGAAAAAATGTTATTGACAACTGTAATGAGCAATAACCTCTCCAACCTTTCATCTCTTTGGGTATTTGGGAAATAATTCACATTAGCAAGGAAATAAATCTCTATACTGACCTCTTCTATGAAAAAGTTTAATAGGAAAAGTGAGAATGAAAGAATACTATTTCAAAGTCTCTGCCAGTTCAGAATAATGACACCAATGAATCTGTGGGTATGAAGGTGTGTGAGCTGCAGAATAAAGAGAGGCCACCTGTCCTATATAATCAAGTGACGGAAATTGAGGATGCACAACCTTAACCCTTCATTAAAGTCTGCAACACCTTCAAAAGCCAGTGTGATGGGTGATTCAGAACTTTTCAATAAAGTTCCATCAGCCTTGGAAAAATGGGGGAATTCTTCTCGGTATCTGGCAATAGTTTTGGTTGTTATTCATGGTGTGACTTAGATGTCAACTAAGACAACCTAATATTTGAGGCTGAAATTAAAATGGCTCAAAATCAAATATATAATCACTAAATTATTGCCTAATCGGTTGGGAGATTCAAAGTGGCCTGGGGGAGCTGGGTTTCTTCCCTCCAGGAGAGCCATTCACATTATGGTCTATATTAAAGATGTCCACTATAACATGAATGGGTACCGCTTTTCCATCGTGCACTCTCAACACAGATAACATCACTTCCAAGAGGGTGAAAACTTGTTCTTATTGATGAGGGGGGTAGGTAAGAAGAGGAACAAAAAATATTACTCCTTTATGTATGGAGCACAGATATACACACAGAACATCAAAGACACATAGTATATCTCTGGTGTTTTCATGAGAAAGCAATAAGGTAAAATATATATATATATATATATATATATTTTATATATATATATATAAAGACTCCTTAAGGCCCCATACTGTTTTCCATGTACCTAGACTGTGATATGTGTGGTGTCTCTTCATGTGCGACATGGTGGCCTTGGGTGGGAAGCTAAGAGAGTCATGACTCCTGAGTCACGTTAAGCTCTGAGCACCTGCTTCCCTTGAATTGGGATAATTTTATCGATCATCCCTCTATGGTATGCATGTGTCCTCCTTTCTTCTAGCATCACCCTAACTTTGAAAGCTATTCCTATTCTTACCCCTTTAAAAGAGATAGGAAAAACCTTTATCATTCTCTCCTTGGTTCATAGACATGAGGTCTATGGCACTTTGAAAACTGGATGAAAAAAAAAAGATGTTATGTTCTTCATGAAGTATTTCCTGCTCTCCTTATTAGAAGTGAATTCTCTTATCTCTTTACCCCTAGTAATTATTTTTGTACCTCATTAGAGGTACAATTCTACTCTTTAGATCAATTACTCTATATCTTTACTTACCCTTCCTGCTACAGCCTAAACGTCCTAGTGTCAGAAACCATATCTCCTTTATCATCATAGCCTCTCCTTATGCCTTTTTTGATGCCTTAACTAATACAGCAATCAGCTCCATGTAAATCTGAGAGTGCGGAGGGGTGGGTGGAGTTGGGAGCAAGAGAAGTTTTTGATAATGGATTTTAAGACTAGTCAAATTTGAGATGAATAGACTCACAAAAGGATTATATTAAAGGGGAGTTGTTCTGTTAGGGGAGGAATAGTGTATATTTGTGATCAAACTAGCTAGCTGTAAGTTAGGAGAGAGGAGATAAAATGTAAAAGTGAACACGTGTGTAACACGTGTGTAATTCCTCAAAGAGTAACAAGGAGATACACAGGGAGACTTTGGGCAGTAGACTGAGCAGATATCCACATGGTGTTGTGGGCAATTTCAGGGGAAGAAAGGGTATGACTCTGTGCTGTACAAGAAATAAACTTTAGTGACAGCTCTTTATTCTATATCAATTTGATCTTCTGCTAATATTTACCCCATTTTTGTTCTGTGTCTCTCTATATTGCTTCCCCCAAAAATCTTCAACCTTCAGGACCCAGTTCTCATTTTCCCTAGGTTTAATTAAACATATTCACAGAATGCCTTACATGTTTCAGCCTACTTGTCAGGCATGAGTAGTACACGGACGTGTAAGATACAACCCTAGCCTTCAGGAGGACTTCATAGGGAAATGGCTTTGAACGTGGCTTTGGAAAATAAGTTCAATAATTAGATCAGGAAAAGAAAGGGAAGAAAGGTATTTCAGGCCCAGAGAATAGCACATGGAGGTGCATGAACTGTGTGCTCTGACACAAGATTGACACTTTGCCTGAATCGCACCAGAGATATGAGGAAAGATTTTAGTGGGAATTCAGCTAGGGCTTAGGCTCTGTTGCTGCCTAAGAAAAACCTGCCTTTTAGAGTTCTTTGTTTCTAGTGAATCTCCCCTTCCTCTGCCTTTCAGCTCTAATCCTGAATGTTCCTTCAGTGGTTTCCTAATCCTGATTAAGTGGCATTTGATATCTCAGGGGAGAAAACTCATCTCTTTTTTACAGACCAATAATTGCTACGGTTAATTAGCTTATATTTATAAAGACAATGCATGCCTAATTACATCAAATATAGCTTCTATTCAATCAATTAATTATTGAAGCAAACATTTGGGGGCATATACTCTGCATCTAGAATAATTTAGTCGTTAAACCCATGGACTCAGGAATTGAACAATTTATTTACCATCTCTAAATTTCACTTTTTTTTACTTTTAAGATGAGATTAACTATCTCAAAAGATAGTTTTGAAAATTAATATAATTCTTATTATGCATTTGTGTTGATTGCTTTCCATTTGCTGTCTTCCCTCCCTGCTGGGACTGACCCATTTTCTGTCTTTCTCTACTGTCTTCTGTGCCCTAAGGCTGAGCCCTGCACATTGGATCACGCAGACTCCCTGGCTGGCTAGTTTCTGGTGCTTCCGGCCAATGCAAGGCACTGACCAGAGACCGGAGAAGGGAAGCAGTTGGTGTTTCTTCTTTGTTTTCTCTCGGCTTAAGTGCCCTGATTCTGGCACATTATGGCGGTAGATTAGACCCTCCTCCAGGGCACCAGCTCTTACTAGGTCCTTGCTACCTTCTTCTTCCTGTTGTCCTTCAGGCCTGTGTGTCATTATTAGTGGCTTTCACCGAATTCTGACTCCTGGGTGCTTTAGTATCCATTGTCTGTTCTCTTAACTTTGCCCAGTCCTCTGTAAAGAGTCCCTTCGTTAAAGGCCCCTGAGTTGAATATCTGAGTGGAATTTTGTTTTTGAAGGATCCTGACTGATGGGGCATGTTACCAATTGAGTGTGCATCCGACACAGTCTATGCTCATTCAGTATTAGCTATTTTTATCTTCATTCACTCTTTTGTTTGTTTTGTTTGGTAAGTGTCTTTCCTGTGCTAAGTTCAATAAGTATTACTTAAATGTATAAGTGTACCTCATTCTGGCTCAAACATCCATATTACTCAACAGTTTCTACATTACTCGGCAGTTTGTGGCTCAGAGACAGACACTCATCAATCTGAGACTTAAACCAGTAAGGTAATGAGTATTTCTATGGAGACCTTTCTCCTTCATGTTCCTGAACATTCTGAGGAATAGTTTGGAAAGATGAAAATATCAGCTCTATTTTTTTTGATAAATAATCAGCTATTCGGCTTACTACAGGGAGGAGCCAGGAGTGAATATGCGTAACCTGAACGGCTGGTGGTTCCTTACAGAAGCCAATGACCTTTCCTCTGGTGACCATCTTCCAGTCAGTTAAGGCCTTCCTTCTGTGGGCAGCATGAGTGAGGGGAGGGAGGACAGAATATTTTCTCCTAATACTTTCAAGAGAATAGTAGTTCCTACTTCCTGGCCAGATGCAGGGACCACGGAGTGAGGAAGAAGACTGTTCTCCCTACCATCAGGACTTGAGGGAAAAAATACTTCTACTATTCAAATCATCTCAATAAAAAAATGCCTTTTGGAAATCTGTGTTCATGGAATCATACACCAATGAGTTGGCAGCCATCCAGACTGGGCTGGAAATTGCCCATTTAACACTGATGGAGACTTACAATTTTATATCATGGTTTTATACCACAATCCTTCTCATACACCATTAGGATTCTCCCTCCACCCCTCCTGCTCTGCCTGTGACTCTGAGGCATTGTTGCTGAGCTACTTCCTGCCCGAATACAGAGACTCCGCCCTTTTCAGAATATCAAGGAAAGTAGGTTCTAGGGAGACTGTTCCATTCTGCAGCCAGGCTGGGAAGAGAAGCACAGCACAATGTTAAAGGTGACAGTGATGTAGGAAGAGACTCTGACACCGGAGGCAAAGAAGATGAAGGCAGGATTGGAAAAAGAAGTGGCTTCAAGCTCAAAACCGCGAAGTCTACAAGGCTGTCTGATGCTCATCCTTGAGAACTCAACACTGTCTTGTACCTGTGCCTCCTCTAGGTTAGGAAATGCACGTTTCCAAATGCTATAAGTGGGCTGGAATTCTTGAGGTTGCCTCTGATCTATAGTTTATGATAATTCCTTCAGGAAGCCATGAATTGCATTCCTGCAATCATCTTTTGTGTTTGAGTTGGCGGTTATCTAGAGGACATGCATTCTTACCACATTGATCCAACAGCCTATAAAAATAAAACTCTTTTTTGGTTTATTTGTTTTTTGGAAGTTGAGTAAATATGACAGAGCTGGTCAAATGTAATGAATATAACTCTACTTGGTTGTAAAAAATCTCTTGATGTTGTGTCTCTGAGTTCATTATCAGTTGCAGCACTGCTGAATAAAATATAAAACTCTCAAATATATTTATTCTTTATTGGTGTAAATCAATCAATATTTCAGGCATAAAAATTCATGACAATGCTAAACAACTTATCTTCTTGAATGAGCAAAAATGTGTACTTTTTTGCCCCCAGTGATTCTAATATTGAAAATGTATTCTTATCTAACAACTTCAGTTTAAGGGCTTGAAATTACTTAACCTCTACATAATAACATCCCATTTGTACCATGTATTGATTCTGGTAACTCTTCACACCTATTTGATTATCCAATTTCCCAAATTAATTTGAACATAGTAAATAAAGGCATCCACAAACAAAAAATATATTAATTTTTAAATTACACAAAAACATGAATGTGCTCACAGAAGTAAGAATTCACTCTCTAGCAAAAGAAAAAAAAATTCCCGAAAAACTAAAATCTCTCATCATCCAATTCCCAGCTTATATAGTATTATTTCTTTCTTTGGCTGTAATCATTGTTAATAGTTTCCTCCAACGGTACTCTGAAGTACACACACACACACACACACACACACACATATATATTTATACTTATACAAATACATATTTTTATTAAAAACATTACTGCAATGAATGTACTGTTATGCAACCTGCTATTTTCGTGTAACAATACTATATAGATATGTCTCTCATTCTATTAAACAATAGAATCGTATTTTCTAGAAGATCTATTCCTCTACTGATGGATATTAGGTTGAATTTAATTTCTGTTTTTATTCACTCAATCATGCAACAATTTTTTGTTAATTTCCTATTATGTGCTAAATTTCTGTTAGGTACTCTGGCTAATAGTGAACAAAACAAATATAGGGCCAGCCCTTCAAGAGCTTAGAATTAAGTGAGGGGAACAGAAAAAAAAGCGAGTCAACAACTAAATGACATAAGTACAAATTGTGTTAAATGTCATGAGGTTAACAAAGAGGGAACAGAGATACAGAATAATGGGTGGATCCATGTCAGATAAGGTATTCAGGGGAGACTTCTGTGAAGAAATGATATTTGAGATTCAAATGACAAGGAAGAAAGATGTATAACATTCTGTAAGTTTAAGGTATAAGATATGATGATTTAATACACATATATATCGTGAAATGATTACCACAATAAGGTTAATTAATTACCATACAGTGTGTGTGTGTGTGTGTGTGTGTGTGTGTGTATTTGTGTGGTGAGAACATTTAACATCTACTCCTAGCAACTTTCAAGTATATAATATAGCATTGTTAACCATAGTCACTATGCTGTACATCAGATCCCCAGGACTTACTCATCTTATAACTGAAATTTTTTTTTCCCACTTGACTAATCTCTCTCCATTTTGACCACTCCCAGCCCCCAGCAACCATCATTCTACTCTCTGCTTCTGTGAGTTCAGCTGTTTAGATTCCGCATATGAGTGAGATCATACAGTGTTTGTCTTTCTCTGTCTGATTTACTGCACTTAGCAAAATGTCATAATGTATTTTTAAAGATCTTTGGCTGCTATGTAGAAAATGAACTAGAAGGAGTCAAAGAGGGAAAAACAAACAAGAAGGGTGACTGCAGTAAAAATTTTTGGCAGAACTGTCCAAGTACAGAAGTTGACTTTTCCAATTCAGCAAGGCTCCAAATTATGAGATTCCCAGTCAGAGTGCAGGCCTCAGGCAAAAAACATTTCCTATGCTATATTTCAGCCCCTCTCTGTATGAAGATAGGCTCACTGTAGCCTGAATTTGCTAGCAGGTTATAATGTGTCTCAGAAGTGCATTTTGAGAACAGTGACAAAATAAATAATGGACGCTTTGCATTTTACTTTTTAATAAGCCAACACACGCTTCCTAGGTCTCCAAGTTCCCAAATAAATATAAAGAGTATGTTAAAAACCTCATTTAAAAATTTTGTTTAAATTCTAGTAAAATACACATAACATTAAATTTATCTACTAACCACTGTTAAGTGTACAGTTCAGCAGTACTAAGTACACTCAGATTGTTGCACAGTATCATCAACACCCACCTCCAGAACTCTTTTCATCTTACAAACCTGAAAAATCTGTTTCTGTTAAATAATGTCTCTATTCTCCTTTCCCTGCAGACCCTAAAATGTACCATTCTATTTTCTGTCTCTAGGAATTTGACTATTTTGGGTACCTGATATAAGTGGAATAATACAATAGTTTTCCCTGTGTGACTGACTTATTTCACTTAGCATAATGTCCTTAAGGTTCATCCATTGATGCACCACGTGTCAGAATTCCCTTCCTTGTTAAGGTTGAATAATGTTATACAGTGTGGAGATACCACTTTTTCTTTATCCATTCATTCATCAAAGGATACATGGGTTGCTACTATCTTTGGCTATTGTGAATAATGCTGCTATGAACATGGGTGTACAAATATCACTTTAAGTCTCTGCTTTCAATTCTTTGGGGTGAAAATCTTATTAGTTTTGATATTGATTTTTCTATAATGATAAGTCTGCATTTCCACATTTTTATACTGATTAATGCATGGTATCAAATTAGATATCATGAAAATGAGGGATCTCAGGTGGAACTGGTGAGAGACAGTGCAATATCATAGAAAACAGCAAAAAATATAAAGTCACACCACCAGAGGTAAAAGTCTAGACCCAGTTCTTTGTAGCTAACACCGCAAGTATTTACAGCCATATTATTTAAATGGAAAGAATGCCTAGATCATATTTTAAGAGAATACTACTTTGAGATTAAGAGTAGAAAAGGAGATAAACTGACAAGAGAGCAAATGTGAACATGGAAGAATGTACATTGCAACTCGAAATAGCAAAATATAATTGAAAAGTATGTTAAGTGCTCACTAATAAGTGATTTATTAAATAATAATTTACAACCACAGGACAAACTCTGCATTCATTTCTATCAAAAGATAACATGACTTTAAATTTTTTAAATAAAGCAAGCTTCAAAATAGTATGCATGATGTGATTTAATCTCTATAACATTATCCACAGTAAAGACTCTACTAATGAAAACTAACTAAAAATTAAAATACATCCTGGAAGTATAACCACCCAAATGTTGATCCTGGCTTTTTTTAATACTTGAGTGATGATACTGGTGGTAGTGATGGTGAGAGGGTTTCTTTTTCACTTTGTAACACTTAAATTTCCTACAAAAATGAGTATTTTCCTTGAAAACAGAAAAATAAATTTAATAAAAAATAGCCCCTGAAAAGCATGAAGAAATGTGGTTGTACCAGTCAGATCTATTCTCAGGCATTAAATTTAAAGCCATAAGCATAGAAAAATATTTACAAGGGATTATCTATAAAACTATTAACAGTAATTCTTTCTGGATGCTGGGATCATGGGTATCTTTTAATCCATCTGTACAATAAACATTTTTTTTTAAAAAACTCTAACCCTGCATCAGTGATAACAATAAACATCTTCCATTTTGAAAGTAAAATAGCATGAAAAGGCATTCTAAACTGTACCTCAAGTCAGTAAAGTAAAAGAACATTTCTGTATCTTTGGATTTTGGTAAAGGGAAAAAAAATTAACTACTTCTGGTATAATAATGGATGTATCTGTGCCTCGAACTTCTATTTCTAGTCAGTGTTTAAAGGATTCTCTAAATATAATGGTTATTTTTGTCATAGAAATGCCAGCAATTGTCACAGAATGGATATCAATATCAAACTCTAATTACCGCACTAAGAAATTCATTCATTATGACGAATTCTCTACTGTTATTGAAGAACTGGTGAATTTAATAAGAGAATCTATTCATAGTCAGTTATTGACCCTAAACTGCCAAATCATTTAGGACAAGAATATAAGGCAAATAAAGATAACTTGTTAAAGAATTTCCAAGTATGAATAGCCATCTCCTACTTCATTTAAACCCATAAAAGAAATTTTTTTAATCTATTGAACATGGAAAGATGTTATGAAATGAATGAAAACACTCTGCCAGGGTGAAGAATTTGAAAAGGTGTATGACTAAGTAAGGCCTTAGCTTCATTTCTTACTAAGTAAAATAAGAACCATTGGATCTGGCAAACTGGAGACCACTGATACACCATCAGGGAGGTGCAAAATTTTAAATCATATTTGGCAAGTACAAAATAGAGCAACTATATTAGAAAAATTTCCAGAATTGAATAACATATTCCTAAGATTTCTGAGATATCTAAACAATAAAATCTTCAAGGACAGGGACCATCCTTTAATTACCCTGAAATCTTAGCTTCTTGCTACCAAGAATGTAGAACTGTTAAATGACTGAATATCTAATCTGCTGAATAGGTGTTATAGTGGAGTAGGGATATTGCCAGTATTATTAAGGAATTCTCTCTTCAATCTACTCTAACTGCTCTATCATTCTTTCTATTCCATCAAAACTATTTTGCCATGTTTACTAGTGGTATTCAGTATACCAGATCCAGTGGTTCTTATTTTATTCTACTGTTTAACAGTTTTGTGTAAATTAGATTGCTCTTTCTTTCCTGAAATTATTTTCTTTTCTTCTATGACACAACATTATCCTGGTTTTGCTCTCAGTCTCCTTTGTTGGCTTCCCCTCTGCCAATTAATCTGTGACTATTAGTGGGCTTGACAACCAACTTTGGTCCTTCTGCCTATTTTTCTCTCTTCTTTTTTCTCTTCTCATACCTCCTTGATCTCAACGATATACTGACTACTTCCTTACGTATTCTTACAGCCCGCATCTCTTTCCTGTATTCTAAACTCAGCTACCCAACTGTCTACTTGACATCTCCAGCTAGATTTCTAGTAAGCATTTCAAATTTAACATGCCCTAGAGAGATCTTTTGATTTCTGACTCTGCCTCCAACCAAAACTATTCCTATTCCCAATAAAAGATACCACCTTCTACTCACTTTCTTGAACCAAAAATGTAGGAGTCATCTTTGATTCTTTTCTTTTCCTCATTGTCTCCTGACAAATCCACCTCCAATCCATGTTAGAACTGAAAATATATAATAAGTCCTCTCTTGACTCTGCCTCTAAACTACCGCTTTAGTTAAAGCCACCATATTTCTCCTAAACTAAAACAATAGTCTCCTAATTGGTGTCCTTATTTCCATCCTTTCCATCCACTTTTATTCCCAACCTCTTATCCACAAAGGAAGAATAGCATTTTAAAGATTTGACTTAGATATTGTTGCTCTGCTTAAAACTTACCACGATCTTCCACTTCATTTTCAATGAAGTAAAAGATTCTTACCAACACTCATAAAGTCCTACACGATCTTTTTTCTGCCTACCTTTCTAGTCTCATCTTCTATAATGATCTACTTACTATGTTCTTTAAATCCATTGGATACCTCTCTGTTCATCATATTTGCCAAATCTGATTCTGCCAAAGACTCTTTACTTTTGATACCATGTCTGTGTACAACATGCTCTCTTTCCTGATCACCCTTTTTAGATTAGGTCTCTATCTATTAAGTAGAGTCAGATGTCACATTCTCAAAAAGCTCCAGGACTAGAAAGAAAGCTCCATGAGAGCCAGAATTATAACAAGTTCATATTCCACTTCCATTACATTGCTAAACTTTATCATAAGACTTTATTTTCATACAATAGAGGAAAGGAAAAACTCTGAACGTTCATTCATTCACCCATTCACTCACTATTTGTTTATTGCCAGGCACTGTGCTAGGTAGGCATGCAGTATATGGCAGTGAACAAAATACACTGGTTGATCAGATTTTCATGATGCTTAGATATAGACATAGATGTAGGAGGATATAGCTATAAAACAAATAAACAAACAAATTTAATTACCAAGTGTGACCATTATTACAGAAGAAAATAATAGGTCTATGAGAGAGAATAATTCTGGATGAGTTGGGGATGGGATAATTTACATTGGAGGGTCAGAAATGTGTTTTATGATTAACTGATATTTCAATTCATATCTGAGAAACAAGTAGGAGTCAGAGAAATAAGCAAACATGTAGACTGGGGTCCAATAGAGCAATTATTGGGGCTTTACAAAATCTAATGACAAAATTTCATTAAAAGCTATGATTCATACAATTTAGTGGTGATAACTCATTTTAATGAAATAACTTTCTTATTCATAGTTTAAGTGCTCTTGCTCCCAAGGTGCTTTCACTGTGATTCTTCTAGTGAAATCTGCCACAAATGCCATGCAGCATCTTAGATTCTGCCAGATGACCTTTGGGGTCTCCCACAGAGTCCGCCAGATTTACTTCCATCATAGCAGGGCTTCTTCAGCCATAACCTGGTTCTGTTGCAGACTTTCCTATTCTGGGCCCCACTCAAAGATGGTAGATTTTTTGTTTTGTTTTTGTCTTTATTTTTACATTTGTGATGTATGGGCCTGAATAGTATTCATAGATGTCAAAACGCTACCTCCAGAAGTGACTTGCCGCATTGGGCTTCCTCGTTGCGGGCAGAAGATGCACCATGTAGTCACTTGTTTTTACTTTTGGAAGGGATGTCCCACTGTGCCCCTGGCAACTGCCCTAATTTTTTTCAGATGTGGCAAGCCACTGAATATTTGTAGGACTATCTCCTATTCACTGGAGAGATGTAAACTAAGAATAAATCAGGGTATTAAGAAGAAGAGAAAATAATAACTTTTAAAACTATTTAATCATATGGAAAAATTGCTATGCTAGCACAGTAATTGAATTGTCAGTATGAAATGGCAGTTATACGGATTACAACTCTAAAATATGATGTAGAAAGACAAATACTAGATGGTAAAATACGACAAAAAGATTATTTAGAGAGGGTAATTGTGGTTTATTTCCCCTAATATGTCTTTAATTTCTTCTGAAACCAAAGAAAAATGGACCTTCTTGCATGTCTTTGTCAAAAAAGCACAAGGACCTCAAATGCTAAGCTTTGTGAATTATATTCCTGCAAGGCTAGTCCACATCTCTTTTTTGATCTCTTTCTTTATCAATTCACAACACTTGTGCTTCCTTATTAATCTGCAGTATTATAATAGCACTTTACAGGTCCTATGACTGCTCTGATTGGCTGTTGGCTTGTTTTGTTTTGTTACATGTCCTTTTTTGGGAGTGAGTCAAGATTTGAAGGGGATGAGGAGACAAAGACTCCTTCATTTCCTCTTTGTTTTTTGTACCTGCCTTAAATCTCTATAAAATGCCTATATCCAAGTGTCAAACTCATTTTGTTATCTCTGATTTGCTAGAGTTTTCTTTTTGTACCTGACACTACTGGTCTAATGCTCTCTATCTCCAGGTGCTAAATATACTGGCTTTTGAGCTGAGCCTGTGGAATTTGTACTGGGAGGACCCTCCCAGAGATTCTGGGGCCATATGGCCAGGCTGGAGCACACACTGAAGGAATTAACTCTTGCAGATAACCCTTAAATGACCCTAGTAGTACTCATCCATGAACCCTTTAGTCAGATTGTTAGAAACATTGCCCACCACCTGTGATCATGTGATGATGATGTGTCAAGAATTATATGATTGCACAGTAAGTGCTGAATAGTGATCTGGAACCTCCTGGCTGTAAGGCATATGGAATTTATCTTAACACTTAGAAGCCCCAAACTTGACACAATGAATTTCATAAATGGTAAGAAATTTTAAATTCCCAGATTATCAGAATCAGATCCTCTCCTTGACGGGACTTAGAAATGACCTTTGACAAATGGAAAGGGGAGGCTGGAAAAGGCTGGCCTAATTTGTTTGCATCTCTCAGTTGAGATTGCTCTGACCTAGGAATCTTAGTTTCCCAACCCTCATCTTACTTCCTTCTAAATGAAGAGAAAAGGAAATGTTAAGAAAAAATATTGAGCATCTATCATGTTACAATGACTAAACCCCTATTTTATATGATGTCATTTTATTTTCATCACATTCCTGTCTGTTTGGCTTCATAACACCCATGCTAGCGCTGAAAGACTTACATTGGTTAGAGTTTTCTAAGGAAGTGTAATGCCTGGATTTGAACTCAGAGCTCTTTGATTCCAAAACTGAACATTTGACATGTTGTGGCCTCTTCTGTTGCAAGTATCCTGTAATGTCACTTTTGTCCATTCTTCCTGTGCCTCAGTGGCCTGGTGCCTACCACATCCCCCAATTCCTATTAGAGGCTAGATTTCTTATCTTGTACCCAGTTCTTGGATGTTCTTCCCCTAAACCTGGATCTCCTCGTTGCTACTCAGAGTTGGCTGATGGCTTGCACTTTGGATCATTACCAATCATTTGTTCCATTTGTTCTTAGATGGATACCTGAGATCTGTGATTTAGTGTGTGTGATGGGTAATTTTATATGTCAACTTGGCTAGGCTATAGTACTCAGTTAGCTAATCAGACACTAATCTAGGTGCTACTGTGAAAGTATTCTGTAGATGTGATTAATATCTACAGTCAGTTAACTGCAAATAAAGGAGATTGTCCTTGAAAATGTGGGTGGGCCACATCTAATCAGTTGAAGGCCTTAAAGAACAAAAACTGAGGTTTTACAGAGAAGTTCTGCCTCAAGACTGCAGTGTCAAAATCTGCCAAATTTCTACCCTGGCCACTATCTATCTATATTATTTATCACTTATTCATCTATAATTGGTTCTGTTTTTCTAGAGGACACTAGCTGATACAGTTTGGAAATGTCTACTATTATAACGCTTTCCAGTGTCTGACTTATGACACTGATTATGTGCCCATATTCAGACTCCCTGTCTTGACAAAATCAAGACAGTCTGTTTGGACCTCTAGTTCTGTTTGTTCTGATCAATCCTACGAAGACAAACAATAAAGCTTAGGACTACTGCTATGCTGTGTCAGGTTAGCCTCTACCTTTGTGTATATCACACCAATTACTGGATTTGAAGCCTGTCAAAATAGGCACACTAAAAAATTCAGAGAGAAGGAGATAGAACAGACAAAAGCCAATGTGCTAATTATTAGGAGACAATCTGTTGATAAACCAATGTTTGAAGCATTTTGAAAAAGTAAAAATGTAATAAATCTATAAATTCTATGGACAACGTCTATGTGGCAGTGATTTGTTTATGTATTAAGAAAACAATTAGTTTAAGAAATTTAATCGAAGAAATTACTCCTTGTTATTTATAATATTTTATGAAAATTCAAAGATAGTTCATAATACATCATTTAATTTAAAAGGTTAATTAATCTGGGTTAACAGAAAAATACTGTCATGATGTTGAGTTGTTTGCTGAGAATTATTCATTAAATTTTCAGCCTATATAACCACCACACCCTGTTACATTTTAACTAAATACTCATTGTCTCTAGATTGATATGTCTTGTGGTTTGACTGATTATTTCAATCATACAATTACTCACCAAAAATTTATTTGGGAACTTTTGTTGTAAGAGTATGTTCTAGGACTACAAAGGATGTTTGCAGGGTGAATAAATGAATGATTGAATAAAAGAATTAGAAGCTTAGCTAAAACAAAAAGAATCAAACACCAAATGCATAAAAGCCTGAAGCTACCTATCTCTGAAATCCCCCAAGCAAATATTCACTCTACAGGGAAAGTGAACTAAAAATCCTCCTAAGTTTAATGCAATGTGGGAGAGAAGGCTGACAGAGGACATTTTCTCACATTCAAAGAGTACTGTAGAAATCTCAGTATGATGACAAATTTCCACATTCTTTGGAAGATTTCGGGATCCGAAGGTCACGAATAACTGCTGGTGTTAGGAGATTAATGATAGAAAGCTTTACGTGGTGGTGTGGAGTTCTAATGAGCTGGATGAGCTTTGAGCAATGTTTTGCTGTTTCACAAGACATAGCTTACAGTTTAAAAATTTTTCCCCCAAATCTAACAACTATCACTCAAGAGACTTTGCTTTTTATGTTTCAAGTGCTCAAAAGCCACAAGAGGGTAATGACATTATACCTAATGTATTAGACAGCTCAGAATTATAGAATATTTCCATCTTTGCAGAGATTTCCTTTGGGAAACACTGTTGCACTCTTTCTCATCCAATATGATAGCTATCCTGGCATGAGGTTTGTCTGAAGAACTTGATGGAAGGATGGCTTGAGTGTCTGTAACAGGGAAAGCAGGAAGGCACCAAGGTGTCTGCTGAAGTTGTTGGAGGGGTCAACATTTTGTCAGTACTGGTTTGAAAGTACCTAACATGTCAATAGCACTTTTGAAGAAAAGAGAGAGAGATTGATATGTGTGAGAATAAGGGAATGTCCTGAGAGCCTCCAACACTGGATGGTGGAGATGCACGTGGACTGCAGCATAAAAGAAGATGCCTTCAGTGTCTCCAGGTCTGAATTTCTAAACCATTGGCTGGGAAGACAGTGTTTCAGATGTGCTAGATAAGATTCTGACAGTACAGAGAGGGCACTGGATGGGATGAGACCAGTACTGGTTGATGAGGGGAGAGTCAATGATCAGATCATTTCTAGGCCATAGCTTTTTTAAAGATGGAAATGGTTGAAATAGATAATCTCTAAGGTTCTTTCCTGCCCTGATAGCCTAATACTGGTGGTTCTGTAAGTATATCTGCCTGCATCAATTAGATATTTTCAGGTCTATGCCCATCAGTGAACTTCTGACTTAAGATAAATGCAGAGGAGATATATTGAAGATATTTGGAAAACCCAGAGCTAAATATAAGAATCAATATCTCAGAAAAATAACTTCCAAAAGGCAATATCAGAGATGAAACAAGAAAAAAATTCAACTGAGGAAAGTTGCTCCTAGGTACACACATGCATCATACCTATTTTATTTACCTTTTTTGGGTAACCATATAATACATTTAAAAGTATGCTTTTAAATTGGTTTGGGGAAAACAGTTAACATATCGCAGGCAAATATAATAGCAAAGGCTTATTGGGTATGCAAAAACCTGCTACATTTTAAAGACAAGGATGCTACATTAAAAACAATGTTTAATTGTGATAAAAAAAATCACATGATATAAAATTCAAAACCTTAAACTTTTAGTACAGCTCAGTGGTGTTAAGTATGTTAACATTGTTTTGCAACAGTTTTCTAGAACTTTTTTTTCCATCTTGCAAAATGAAAACTCTACACTCATTGAACAACTCCTCATTACCCTCTCCTCCAGCCCCCTGGCAGCCACCACTCTACTTTCTGTTTCCATGAATTTGACTACTTTAAATACCTCATATAAGTGGAATGTTAGAGATTGTGTCTTTTTGTGACTGGCTCATTTCATTTAGCATAATGTCCTCAGATTTCATCCCTGTTGTAGCATGTGGCAGAATTTCCTTCTTTTTTGAGCCTAGATAATATTCCAGTGTTTGTATATATACTTCTTCTTTATCCATTCATCCACTAATGGACATTTGGGTTGCTTCCAACTCTTGACTATTGTGAATAATGTTGTTATGTATATGGGTATGCAAAAACCTGCTACATTTTAAGGACAAGGATGAGGTGAGCATCTAATTTCAGAAACACCATACAGCAGGACTCATGTCCTTCACTATTGACACAAGATAAGCACACATTTATCTTCAAGAATCTGAAGAAAGAGAAGCCATTATCCCTGAGAAATTAGACAGATAGGCTAACACATTTATCAGTCAGTTAATACACTATACTTACTGATTGGCTAATGCATCAGAACTTGTGCTAGGCACTGGAGATACAGAAAGTAACTGGTTCATAAATTCTTTGACTTTATGCTTCTTATAGTCTGGGGGGAGGAATGTGAGGAACCTGCCCATGTAGGGCTAAAATAGTTCTCTTTTTCCTCTGCCTCTCATGGTGCATGGTGTACTTTCAGGATTATTATAGTTGAAAATATGGCTTATTTTGTACAACTTTTATTAGGAAAACTTGATATAAAATGAAATCCACAGATCTTAACTGCAGAATATGATGAATATAAATAAATGTGTACACCCCACTAACCATCACCTCAATTAAGATACAGAACATTTTCACTGCACATTTATTATTTTGAAGTCTTCCTGACCAGGTGACCCTATTATCCTTATTAAATATCCTGTTTACCTGAGGTAATACTCCTTGTTGTAAAGCTTGGTTGACAAGCTTGGTTAATTAAAACTTGTGTAGGATGGCTAGGAGAGTCTCTCTCCTGACATCCATCTCACATCTAAGCATTTAACTCAGGCCAACTGACCTAAGCACATTAGACCCAATAACCAAGGGGAGAATGACCCAGGAAGCGTTTACCCTTATTGTAGTAAAGTTAGTGAATCTTCGTGTGCCTTCTCCAACCCCTCCAGCTCTTCAACTTTACAGCTCTAGGCTGCTTACTTCCCCTTGTGTATTCAACCCTATACTGGGTTTGACATCTGAGACGGTGTCTCTGACTTTGCTTTCATCCTTAAACGTGATAATTTGTACCCTTCAGGCTCAACTGGCCTCTGGTTTCTCTAGATAATTGCTCTGCAAGGTTCAGCCTTGGCTTGAGATAGCAACAAGTGTGGATGTAAGCAGGACCCCTGGGAGGAAGGACTGCTGCTGGAGACATTCAGCCCTCAGTTTTGGTGAAGGAGCATGAGGACAATTTTTCCCCCAGACTTTATTTAGTTACAGTTCAAATCTAAGCACACATCCTGGTTTCCATGATTGGCTTTGAGTGTTTCCCAAGCTTCTCACATCTATAAACTTACTTTTTAGGCTTGATCACGTCTGTTCCTGCCTACTCTTATCCAATTCGCTGTTGATTCTTAGTAAACTCTTGCAGAGGGTGATTTTATGTCTAAATTCTGAGGGTAATTTCTTTCACACAAGTATTTGGGGACTTCCACTTTGCTAGCCATTCTGCTAAAGGAAAAGTTCCACAGTTAAGAGAAAAGATATACACGTAAACAAGTCATTATAATGAACTTTGAGAAGTCTTTCATGATATGAACATTAAAATGGACTGATCGAGATGAGCATCAGAGCTTTTCAGTGATGCAATCTGCAGTTTCCCAAGCCACCTAATGCAGCACGTAATCAATATAAAAGGCCAATGTCACGGTTCCTAGAGAACATACAAAGGCGATCAAAGGAGTATACAATTCAAAATTTCTACAAGACTTTGCAGCATTCTATGAAGGTGAAACATATCACTAATGGACAGGAATAAACACATCTAAACTTGTTTATGCTAGTTTTCTTTGGGCATCCAAAGCAGTAATACAGAAACTGTACATACAAGGAACGACCTCAGAACATTTTCTTACATCATATACAAAAGTAAACTCAAAACGGATTTAAGGCCTAAATATAAGACCTGAAACTATAAAACACTCAGAAGAAAATAGTTAGGCAATACACTCTTTGATACTAGTCTTAGCAACATTTTTTTTGGATCTGTCTCCTCAGGCAAGGGAAACAAAAGCAAAAATAAATAAACAGGACTTAATCAAACTTAAAAGCTTTTGCACAGTGAAGGAAACCATCAACAAAATGAAAAGGCAATCTACTGAACAGGAGAAGATATTTGCAAATGATATGTCTGATAAAAGGTTAATATACAAAATATATAGAGAAATCATATAATTCAGTATTTAAAAAAAACCCAAACACCTACTTAAAAAATAGGCAGAGGACCTGAATAGACATACAGATGCCCAACAGGCACTTGAAAAGATGCTCAACATCATTAATCATCAGGGAAATTCAAATCAAAACCACAATGAGATATCATCTCACACCTGTCAGAATAGCTGTTGTCAAAAAGATAAGAAACAAGTGTTGGCAAGGATGTGGAGAAAAGGCAAACCTGGTACATCACTGACAGAAACGTGAACAGGTACAGTCACTATGGAAAACAGTGTGGAGGTTCCTCAAATAACTAAAAATAGAATTATTATAAGATCTAGTAATTCCACTCCCGGGTATATAGCCGAAAAAACCAGAAACACTAATTTGAAAAGACATATGCACCCCTATGTCCACAGAAGCATTATTTACAATAGCCAAGAGATGGACTCAACCTAAGTGTCCATCAAGAGATGAATGGATAAAGAAAAGCTGATATATAATTTATATAACTCAGCCATGAACAAAAATGAAATTTTGCCATTTGAGAAAACATGGACAGACCTGGATGGTATTATGCTTAGTGAAATAAATCAGACAGAGAAAAACAAACACTGTATGTTTTCACTCCTATGTGGAGTATAAAAAATGAAACAAATGAATGAATATAATAACACAAAAACAGATTCACAGATACAGAGAACAAGCTAGTGGTCACCAGTGGGAGAGGATTTGGGGGAGGGTCAAGATAGGTGAAAGGGATTAAGAGGTACAAACTACTAGGTATAAAGCACATAAGTAACAGGGATCTAATATACAGCACAGGGAATATAGCCAATATTTTAAAAATAACTTTATATGGAGTATATCTATAAAATTATCAAATCACTATGTTATACACCTGAAACTAATATAATACTGTACATTGAACGTTCTTTAGTTTTAAAAAATTCACTGAAAAAAGAAAGGAATGGTTTTGTGTTCTTGAAGTTGCTAATTTGAAACTGCTTAGAGCTCCTTTACCCTAGAAGAATATGCTAATGAAAGTGATTAAAATTCTGCAATTCTTCTGAGTGTATTTGTGAAATCATAAAATACAAAAGGATGCTTCATGTATTTTGGAATAATTGTTCTTAAGCAGAGGGAATTATTTTCAGCAGGTCAAATGTGAAACCCAATTCTTTTCAGAAATACCAGCAAATAACTCCAAAGAAATGCAAAGTCTACCTATTCTATCCTCAACCTCTAACTACACATTTTTGTGGCATTTATTTTCTGTTATCCAAGGTTATGATATCTGTTTTATTGAGATAATAGTTGTATCTTATGGATGATGCCACACCTATGAGGGAGAGTATCTCCTGAGGAAGAAACTGGAATTGACAAGTGTATCCTTAGGTAACAGGAAATTCCTAACCATAACACACCCAAAAATCTTAAGAGGGAAAAAATTGTAACTCTAAGGATCAACATGATAAAGTTGACAAATGTATGCAAAGTCATCATCATATATTTTGAAACATCACTTCTACTTATTCTCCAAAGGGACAAAAACCACATTTCTTGATCAAAACAGAAAAAAGAACTGATGATAATTCTACTACTCATCTCTTGGGGGAATTACTATGCACTTGGAGATATATATATGTATATCTATCTCACAAGGTCTCGTGTGAGGAGTGAAAGGAGGAGAGACTAGACGGGCAGTTATCAGATTACTAAAACCATATTTGCTAGCCTAAGGATTTCATATTGTAGGTAAGGGCATTAACTGTCATGGCCAACTTGTGTTTCAGATCTTTTGAGAGGTGGATTCATTGGGTAAGAAATTAGAAAGAGTAAGAGTGCAATGTCTAGATGAGGGAGTCTGAGGGATTACTTTAAAGAAAGGAGGAAGTAAGGAGATAAAAAAGGTGTGGACAGGGAGTGGAGGTTGATAGAGTGAATGCAGAAGTTACTGAGAGTATTTGAAGCCATTCTTCCAGTGCTAAATTTAAGAAGTGGCATTTAAAAAATACTGTCACTCTCATACCCTTTACTTGGGCCAGTTGGCTCATATTCTTTTTCATGATATTTGGCAGATTCTAAGTGAATTCAACTCTTCTCATTAGAAAATAAGTTTTGAAATATGAATATGAATAGGAAAGATGATAGTTTAACTGAAGTAAATATCACCCTTGGTAATCATTTTTTCATTATGTCTTCATGCCTAAGGTGATTAATGAATTTATTCCTCAGTAATGATTCCTTTTTGTTCTTCATTCAGTTGCCTATTGTTGAACACTTTCTAGCCCCTGCCTAACTCTTGGGGGTAACAAAAATAGAAATTGGTAGTGTCGACTGAAATAAATGCACAACCTAAAAGTTGAGGGTTATGTTTAATTTAGCAGACATTTCTGAGGACTCAAACCCCTTTGAGCCCAAGATGACAGCCTCTCAGATTGCTCTGAGGTACTGCTCCGAAGGGGTAGGGGAGGAGCCAGGATATATAGGAGCTTTACAACAAAGACCAGGTAGTCAGAACATTAAAAGATTATTGTTAGCTGAAGAAAACCAGACATCTCAAGTTAAAGAATTTAGCACTTTTCCATGTATGGGAAGGCACAAATATCTGGTCTCACTGAAATCATTCCTTTCGTATGCACCTGGCCATCTAGGGCCAGTATCTTGTTCTTTCACATGCCTCAGAGGGCACCACTGGGGTGTCTGCAGAGTCCTGACTCCCTGCTTGTCTGCATCCCGAGTTGGCTGATGACGTGATGGTCACAGCATTCTTTGTTTAGTGATATGGCTTGCAGTACCTTTTGCTCACAATAGATATAATTAATCTTCAGATATAGTCAAATAGTCTAAATAATATTACCAAAATATTTCCCTCAAAATACAAAGATAATAACTATTTTCTATTATGTTAATGTTCCAAACATAACAAGAGTTTAAACTGGGAACTCATATTAAAGTCTCACCTGAGAGTTCACTATTTAGTTTAATTTATAGGATGCTCTATTTTCAAATGCATCAAGTACAAGAGAAACATTATAGCATGGAATTATAATACTTAATGAAAATGTTAGACTTTTATATATTTTCATTCCAGAAGTATTTCAACAGTCTTAAAATGTTTATTCTGAAATATGTGATATGTGCAAGAATATTTATAATTTGTAGATACAGAAAAAAATCTGTAATTAAATCCCACCGATCAGAAACTAGCATGTGAATTTATCAAGGTCACTGACACAAGGTCAATATAAAAAAACAATTGTGTTTCTACATATAAATAACAAATATTTGGAAAATGTAATAAAAATATACTTTAATTCACAACAGCATCAAAAAATCAAATTCCAAATTTCAAACAATATTTAAGAATTCCTTACCAAAAAATGGTAAAACATTGCTGAAAATAAAGATGATCTAAATAAAATGGAGGATGTATTATGTTTGTGAATTGGAAGACTCAATATTAAAATGTAACTTTCTCCCAATTGATCTGTAGTTTGGATACAATCACAACAAAATTCCTAATAGAATTGTTTTTTTTTAAAGTTGACATGTTGGTTCTGCTTACATTGGGTTTCATGTCCTGCTGTTTTTCTAGTTTCTTAAGGTATATATACACTTAGATCATTAATTTGAGATCTTTCTTCATAACACTATAACTTACCCACAAATACTGCTTAAACAGCCTCTCACATATTTTGATATATTGTGTTTTCAGTTTCATGTAATAGAAAATGCATTCTCATTCTCCTTTTGATTTTTTATATCATTGATAGGTTATTTAGAAGTATGTTAGATAATTTCCAAATATTTGGAGATTTTCCAGAGATCTTTCTGTTACTTATTTCTAATTTAATTCCATTGTGGTCAAAGAACAAACTTCATATGATTTGAATACGTTCAGAAGTATTGAGATTTGTTTTATTTCCCAGAATACAGCCAATCTTGGCACATGTTCTGCATACACTTGAGAAGAACGTGTGTTCCTCTTTTGTTGAGTGGAGTGTTCTATAATTTTGAATTAGGTAAAATTAATTAATTCTCTTCAAATCTTTTATATCCTTACTGATCTTACTTTTACTTATTCTATGAATTATTGAAAGAGAGCTATTTAATTCTCTGGTTATAACTCTGGGTTTGTCTGTTTTGTTTTCAGTTTTTGCTTCATATATTTCAAGGCTCTGTTTTTGGTGCGTAAGTGGCATCCTTTGACTTCTATATATTTCTTATGCACTAGTTAATGATTTTATCATACATCCTCCTTTCTCCCTTTCTTCTTCTATTTTTAAGTTGTATTATTTCCTCTTCATCCAAACTTGTAACATTCACACAATATTCTTTTTCTCTTGGTCTTACATTTTGTATTTGCCTTGGGTCTAAAAATAAAGATATTCAAAGTTGACAATCTGACAATAAGCCCGTTTGATAGTTTTCCCTTTTTGTTTTTGTTTTGTTTTTGGTTGGATGTAGTTCTTTCTTTATAAAAGGTTTATGAGTGTTATTCTTTGAGTGCTTGTATATTTGAAAATATTTTTCTAAATCTTAATAGTTGAAGAACAGTTTGTCTGGGTATAAGATAATTAGCTCACAATTTCTTTCCTAGAGTATTTTTAAAAATAAAGCTTCAGTTTTGCTTTGCTTTGTATGTTGCTGTTTGTAAGTTCAATGCCAAACTAACTTGCTCTTTCTGGTGGTATTTTTCTTTAAGACCCACTTTTTTAGCAGGATGTCTTAGAGTTAACTGTTCCTGGTAAATATTCTAAGATTATACACTGGGCTATGTATGTATAGAGATTCAGATTTTCCTTTATTTTTGGAATATTTTCTTGGACTATAGATTTAAACATTAGTTATATTCTGTTGTTTCACTTTTCTTTAAGGACTCAATTTTAAATATGTTGGAACTTATTTCTCTATTTCTTATTACCATCCTCTATCTTTTTATCTCTTTATTTTGTCTCTGAAGGCCTCTTATTGTGTGTTTAATAAAATCTACTCTCTCTAGCCCAGCTTGTAATTTATTCTTAATTTCTTAGAGATGAATTTGCTTTTTCTTCAGTTTTCTTAGGCATTCAACAGCCCTTTCTTTCTGCTCTTTTCTTTTTTTTTTAAGTTCTGTTACAAATTTCTTATTTGCACATATTTGTTTCAGAGTGTTTAATTTAGTTGAAATGTTGTATGATAGTCTTCCTCTGATTTGTGATCAGTATTTTGGGGAGAACTTTCATTAGCTGAAATGTTTTGATTTGAAATTTCTTTCTCCTTATGTTAAGTTTATATGTATGTGATCTGCTATTTTCTGCTAATTTTTAAATAACTTGTATTTCCCAGAAATGTCATAAGTATAGATAAGAGGTTTTGGATTTGGGCGGTTTCCTAGGTTTCTTTGTTCAAAAGATTCTTCTTTTTTTAAAGTTGGATCCTTTTCTGTACAGAGAAGTGTTGATGCTTCTGGGTTTTGATACACTTTTCCTTCTGTAGCACCCTTGATTTCTAACACTTGCTTGGTCTTTTCCCTTTACCACTTAGCCTCCAAGAAGTGCTCTTTTCCCTAGAAGTGGTGCTTTCCTAAGACTGCTATCTCCAGTCCTATGCATTTTCAGGACCTTTCCTTTGGCACCTGGGCAGGGATCTGATCTAAGAGGTCTTGAACGTATTCTCAGTATCTTCCTGCTCTGGGTGGGATTCACTTTTTTTTTCCTTCCCAGTCTTCTCCTACCTCAGCTTCAACATGAACTATGAGAAAGATCCTGCTATTTTCCAGTGTATATTTATATATTTATGTATAAATTGTATTTTATAGAATCCTTTTTTAGTTAAGCTGTATATGTAGGCCATGGGTAGTTTTATTTGTTCCTCTTGTTGAAGAGTATTTTTTTTTTGAGAATACAGGAAGAGATTCAGGTTAAGATGACTGCCATTATCTTACATAAACCTAAAAATTCTACAGTATTATTGTTTTTACTATGAGGTTCAGACCTAAAGATGTGATTGTGCAATTTCACAAGTAGCATTGCTTATTGATCTCTATGTTGAAAAACTAATGGATCTTTGGAGCCTGTCATATTTGTATTAATATCTCAACAGAGATATTATATTGCTTACTATCTATATCAGCTTAACCTTCATGTCTTTGTCTATAAAAAGGAAATAATTATCTCAAAGGTTATTGTTAAAGCCAAATGATGTAATAAATATCATGTACTTAAACCGTGCATGGCACTATAGTATATTTTCTTTCTCATTTAGAGAGCATAGACTTAATAATAAATGTACCTGCTAAGTGGAATCAAGAAAGGATAGCTTATAATGGGCTAGGGAAAATCATTTAAAAAGGTTTTATCAATATCTGTCATTACACACATCTACTATTATTCATGAAGAGAGAGCCCTGTCACTTTAGCTACACTTGTAATGGAGGTCATTCTATTGATATAACATATGGCTGCTAGGTAGATTAAGGTATTTATTAATTTGCTTTTGATAAAAGGAACAATCACGATGGCAGATTAGAATATTATGGGAAAATATGTCCTTGCCCCAGTGAATGGTCTCCTTGAAATTGCTTTTCAAATTTATTGTTCTTCAAATACAGTAGTTCTGTTCTAAGAGTCTGACATGAAATATGTTATCAAAAAAGAAATGATTTCTTAACCACCTCTATTCACAAGTACATAGGCAATAGACAGTGGGAAGTGTAGAGGAAATCATGTTTTGTCCTTCGGGATCCTTTTTGATTCAATGCTTTTCTAGCAGTATCAAGTTTAAGGATTAAATTTGTTTTCCTTATTGCACTCACAACATTAACCCAAACCAGAAGGAAAGAAAATCATCCAACAATCCCTGTAGCCCAATAAATCAAACAGTTAACCTGTTTCCTTCACATTTTGGAAATGCATGTATATTTTTTTCCAGCACTTTAAATAGATTGTAGTATAGACCCACTGTTGTAATCTGCCTTTACAAAATGGTTCATAAGCACATTCTAACTAGAACAACGTAAACAGTGTGAGTATACATGGATAAAAACTGAGAGAAAATAGCAAGATCTTTAAGAAGATGTAATAGTGAGTGATTTCCCCCCAATTTATCAAATATGCTCTAATAACGTTACATTTCATTTCCTATACCAGTATACTAACATCTAATACATGTTTAGTTTGTCCCAGTGTTAGGCAATACTTTAAATGTTTTATATTAAATGTCCTGTTTACTTCTTACATTTTTAAAGATGAGGAAAGTGAGTCACAAAGAAGCAAAGTATTTTGACTGGGGTCATACATCTAAGAGCAATTTTCCATAAATGTGATACTTAATAGACTTTATCATTTAATAGCTGAAACTTAATAAATCATACTATATATAATATAATGATATCCAGGTAAATTATGATAAGGTAAGCACCTGCTATGTCAGGGTCTGAGTATCATTTAGTGAGTGGTTGTTAAGCATGGCACAGAAAATATTTCAGAGATTAAACCTGAACAATGGCAGAACCTGTGTAGGGGTAATAATAATAAGGAATAGCATTTATTGACTACCTATCCTGTGCCAGCCACTGAAACACAATGGCCTAGATACTATTATTATCCTTCCTTAGCTGAGGAGGGAGATGGAGCTCATGAAATGTAAGTCACTTGTCCAAAGTCGCACAGCTAGTACGTGATGTAGCTGAGCAGCCCATCATTCTAGAGGATGATCTCTTAACCGCTATAATCTACCACTTGTTCTTCGGGCCAAAAAAAGCTATTTTATACAAATGGGGCTATTTAATTAATCCAGAAGCTTGACTATGTGAATTATACTTTGTAATGCTAATTTCATATGTAAAGGTGAGCCTCATACATTATAAATTTTCTAGCAGATTCACTAAAGAAAGTTTTATAAAAAAGTAAATTAATTTTACTAATGTCTTTTATTTCAAGCAATCTATCCAAAACATTATTATTCCAACAAATGATCAACATTAAAAATGATCAACATTAAAAATGATCAATAATATTTCACATTCATTTCTTTTTGTACAGCACAAAACCCAGCATGTATTTTACACTTCAATTCAGACCAGCCACATCTTAAAAGCTTCTCAACCATCTGTGGCTATTTTATAGGATAAGGTGGTTCCAGATGGTAGATACTATTTCATGCAGCCTATTAATCAATGATCAAAATTTCCAAGTCTTGCTATGTGTTACTCTATGAATATGTTAGGTTTCCTTAATAAGATGATATAAAGAGTGACATCTCATTTACATTACCCTAGTAGGGAAAAAAGTAGGAGGAATATATCATTTTAAGCATCTAAGGTATTGTTTTTACAATTTGAGAAACTCACTTTTAGTATCTTGGAATCAAATTTGTCTTTATTGCTTGAAATTTAAAAGAAGCAAGGTTGAATTCTCAAAGTAGATTCACACAAATCATAGATCATAATTACATCAAAATTTACTAAACATAAGCAAAGAATATAAACACAAAGCAGCCACAAGAGAAGGCTCTATAAGGTCCTGAATCTACCAGACAAGTCTCGATGAAGTCCCTTTCCTAAACCAACACCAAGGTGTGTTCTGGTTCAGAGGGATGAGCACCAACTGTATGTAGTTCAGACTGGCACAGAGGAGGAACATTCAAGTTTGGGTTTTCTTAGTCTGTATATTCTATTAGGTTGTCAGAAGGCCCTTGTATCCAGTACATTCCATAAATCCATAAAATTATAGGACTAGTTAAAATAAGCTATCCAGAGAGATCAGGTATATTTTGCAAAAAAACATTCTTAGGTAAGAACTTACCATCTTGCTAGTAGATTTCATCACAGTGTTTACGAGAATATTGGGTAAGAGCAATGGTGCCTTGGATGTCCCAGAGAATAGATGGAAAGAATTAAGATCCTTATGAATTCTTTTCTCTCAGTGTCCATTATTGGTGAGGCTGATGGCACCAAATATCTAACAAAACGGTCAGGACTGACATTGAGTTTGGGCAGAACTGAGGCCTTACCCATTTACCTTTTCTGCATCTTGATTGATGTGGCCTTCTTTGACGTTGATTTTAGTTACTTTAAATAAAGTTTCAAGGTGTGTGTGTGTGCGGGTGTGTGTTTGTGTATGTGTGTATGATTGAATAGACCAACAACTTCTTAAAAATCAAAGATAAGGGCATTTGTCATAAAGGATTTTATCTTTCATTAGGATGAACATTTTTCTTATAGAGACAACCATAAAAAATTTGTATTTCTGACCACAAAAAAATGAAAATAGACAATGTTTTTATTATAGTTTTTACAGCTGAAAAAAGTGAGTTTTCCTGATACAAATCTTAACTTCAGCAACATCCCAAGAACGGACCATGGAGCTTTCACTTAATACCCCATTCACGGTAAATTTATTATTTTACTAGGCAGTCCATTCTCCCTTGGACCAACTATATATTATAGATTGAGCGTAAATCATTTCTCTTTCACTTTAGCCACTCGATTCTCATTTTGCCTTCCAGAGTTACACCATATTAAATCAAATCTCTACACCATATGTCAATACTTTAATTTTGTGAAGACAAGTGGTACGTACGGTGGAGAGAACACTGAACGAAGGATCAAGAGACTTAGATTACTGTTGCATCTCTGTTACTAATTAGCTTTTTAATCTCAATAACCCTGTATTTCATTTTTTTCTGATATCTGAAATTGTAGGGTAGTGGTGATAAACTGAATGACTACTGAACACCCCTGTGCATCTTTTTTTGTGCGGCTTTAGCATTGCCAGGTATCCCAGGAATTGTTGAGGAGAGACTTTGATGTGTCTTGACAGTGACCTTGTGGCATAGAAAACTGTCATTCACCAATGTTTGTGTCTCTGGACACACTGACAGAGTATCTGTCTCACCCACCTTGCACCTAATGAGGCTGCAGCTGAAATCTGGCCAAGGAAGTGTAGATAAACAAACGTGAGGTCCCACTTCCAGGCCTGGTGACCATTTCCAAACCTTGTATACTTCTCTCTCTTTCTGTCTCTCTCTGTCTCTCTCTCTCTCTCAGACAGGCACACACATACAGACAAACTTTCCTTATCTCTTAATCACATATTGGGGACCCAGTAAAGGACAAGGCCCTAGAAGATGGAGAACCTGAGGGAGAACATACTAGCCTGGGTACCTAACTGACCATGGAGAAGAGAATTCTCCATCTGATGTGCACTAGACTATAAGTGAGAAATAAATCCTTAATTAAGCCTCTGAAATTTGGAGGTTGTTTGCTATAGCAGTTAGTCTAGCCTTTATCTAAAAATAGTATATAAGGAGAACTAAAAAAAACCCACATTCTCCTTACTCTGAGGTAATACAGAGTTAAATAATTTATATACCACTTACTCATTTTCAGAGTGCTCCTCCATTATAATTAAGAAATTGTCACAATCCCTCATGAGGGAAGATGCTCTTTCCTTCTCATTTTAGGCTACAGAATTTGGGGCAATGAAAAATGAATTGCACATACTCGAAAGTAGTAACTATTTCACTAGGGTACAGAATTCATTGGTTCGAAGTCAAAAGCTAGAACTACTATATTTTATTTGTATAATTCCCAGATTCATTAGACATGCACACATTTCTGCTTCACATTTTTAAAAATGTACTAAGATGCCCTTCTTGATAAACGCCATTTCTCTTTTTAACCATTGCACCATGTTCCTAGAGGAGGCATATGACTATAGAAATAGCACAGGCAAATGAAAAATATCAGATTGCAGTGTTCTTTAACTTTAAAGCTCTTACACATTTTGATGTCCAAAATAAAATTGGAATGATAATTTCACATCTATAAAATGCAATGTTTTCTAATTAAGTTTTTCTGTGTCTAATACATATTGGAAATTAAAAACTAAAAACTTCATATTGTTTGATTATAAGCACAGGTACAGAGTATCCAATGCCAATGAGAAAAGAAAAAAAAATGTATTAGTCTATTCTCCAGTGCCTCCCTAGAAGAGTGGACTCTGGTAACCAGAGGGCCTTGTGTTTGCTGAGTCAAGCAATGCCTGAGGGTATGCAGGTTTGTTTATTTGAGCAGCAACCAGGCTAACTTTTCTTGAATAAGAATAGGAAACTAGGCAGAGACTGGGGGTGGGGTGGGGGTGGGGTGTGGGATCTGGAACAAAGAAAACGAGGGCTGGACAGGTTAAGTACTGAGTGGTGAAAAGGTGAAGATGAAAATTTCCCTGGCTATTAGAAAAGCTAAGAGTCCTAAAAAGAAGACTTGTAAATGGTGTGCTACGGAATTTGTGATAGAAAATGCTTCTTTTCTTTCCCTCCAGGAGCTTCAGCAGCATTTATGATGCTGACTATCGTTTCTGCTGGAAATGGAAGAGGTTCTAAGTCCGGACTCTAGGAGTGTGTCATGCTAAAGAAATAAAAGATCTGAACAAGAGCTGGGTAAGTTTGACAAAGGTCAAATCTTGGTGGACAATGGGCCTCCTACTTATGGATTCAAGGAAGCTGTTACCAAACACCATGGGTTTGTCTTCAGCAGTGATCTCTCATCCCGCTCTACCCACCCCAGAACTTTCTTCTCAAGGTTCCGGCCTCTCTGCCTCTGGCACAACAAGAGTAAGATTAGCTAGCTCCTTCCCAGTTAGTAAATAACCCTGTGCTTATTCCCTGGAGACTCCATCTTTGCCCAGACCCCCTCCCGAGGCTCATACCCTCTGACAGACTGAGATCTTACTTAGCCTTCCTTCAGCCCCAGACACTCTGATTTCTTAACTTTTTATTTACTGTCCAATTGCATAGCATAAAGAAAATTTAAAAAGGAAAAAAGAACACAATTCTACCATCTTCACATACTAGCTCTTTCATTTTTTCTGGTCCTGTTTATTCCTCATCCTCATAAACCAACATTTTATGTAGTTGGAACCTCAGTGTCTATATACCACTTTGTGTTCTGCTTTTTAAATTTTAACATGCATCATACAAACCTTTCTGTTCAAATGTTGCTGTGGAGTCTTAAAAAACCACAATACTAAATTCTAATAGATTGATATAAACCACAGGTTCTTTTCATTTTTTTTTTTTAATGTAGTAAAAACTGCAGTGTTTTCCTGAGAACTAGGCTTGAAAAGCTCTTCCCAGTTTGCTGTGTGAAAACCATACTTCAGCTGCCCTCTTCTGTCTGTCTAGTTTGGAACCTGACACCTGTGTGACTCTTCTACCTAAAACCTTTGTTGGCTGGATACCTCCAGACCCTTGCCCTCAGCAACCTCCTGCATGTTCCTTCAGATCTGATTTGACAACTTACACTCTATGCTTGGCCTCAGCCTCTAGATTTCTTTTTAAAAAGTAAAGCTAAAAAATTTTGGTCTAAATTATTTTACATGGTTAACTAGAAGTTCATAATGAACAGGTGAATTCTAGAAATCGAAAGTTTTTTTGGATGGGGAAGATTTAATTTACTAAATATCACAATGACAGTTCATATTAAGCAAAGAATTACAAACTCTTGTTTGATCCCGAAGAAAATAAAACCTTAAGAAATAGGTATTATTAATTTTCAGATTTTTTAAGGATGCAAACAGGGCCACAACGTTAACATGCCCAAGGACACATTACTAGAAATTTGAACCCATATCTGTTTTAAATTTCCTTTACAATTCCTTGACTGTTCAGGTATCCCCACAGATTCCAGATGTGTGAATACCTCATTTGACTCTCTCTCTCACAATATTAAACAGATATTGACGAATGAGAGGAGAAGTGAACTTGACTGTGTTAGCTGCATGAGACTTGTAGCAGCCATTGAGATCTTTCAGAATTACACTGCTGTCAATGTTGCTGAGAGAAATGTTAATTGTCAATGATTCCATTTTGACATGGTAATCTCCTTTAAGAGGTGCTCCACATACCTCGTTGGTAGTTGAAACCAGGAGATACAAACAAGAGAGGTTCTTTAAAATGTTTTCTCTACTTTTGAATGTATTTGAAGATTTCCTTAGTAAGAGGTTAAAAAATAACTTTTAAAACGTGATATTCAGGATGTGTTGAACATTTCTAATTATTTGAATTCCCTTTGATATTTAGACAATGTGCATGCTACTTTGTATCAGGTATAGTGTTGATTCTCATCTGTGTTGCTCTCAGAGGATAACTTTTCTCTAGGGCTAGACTGCTCCTCTCTTGTCCCTCAACTCCTGACAAGAAGGAGGGCAGAGGTGGGGTCAGATCCTCATGGGAGAACAGAATGAAAATCAGCCAGCAGGCAGCAGTGATAAGGATGGTACCAGCATTTCTAATAGAATTTTTTGTTCGTGGGATATCTCAGAGGATTTGGGAAGATGTTGAGCAAGTATCTAAATATTGAAAAATAAAACTTCCACGTTGTGATTATTGGCATTTGGGCATGAAGTGGCCGTTTCTGAACACAGGAACTGACAAGAGCCCCCGTTGGTGAAATTAGAATACAAGATATGAGAAGGACGAGCAGCAAAGAGTAAACCATAGGGAAAAAAAGAGAAAAATACAATAAACAAAATGCAACAAAATATATGTAAGTACAAAGATAAAGCACCAAAGGCAGTAGCTATGATAATAAATGTAAATAGAATGTTAGGCTGGGAATAACAATCTGAACAGAACAGTGAGGGCAGAAAGGGTCACATAAACAGCCTACTTACTTAACTATATAGACATTTTAAAATTTTGCAAGTAAGCTCCCATATTATATTCACATTTTTAATGCAAAATTAGACTAGGAAGATGTACAATAAATATGAAAAACATGTGGAGTTACTATATAAGAAGACATGATAACAATAAGAAAAGGACAAACACAGTAGTTGAGAAAGTCAAGGACATGTACTGAAGCAATTCACTACGAGGAGAAGTGCCAAACAGCCAGCATATATATGGGGATTCGTTTATCTTCACTAGCAAAGTTATCTACTGTTTTTGTCTATTGTTTTCTTTTGGGGAAACATGCCTCCTCTATTCCGTGGGCCTTGCCTGAACTGTGCCCCTCTTAACGCAAACTAGAGCAATTGACATTCTTTCCAGAGAAAAGTCAAGGCTGAGTTGATCAAACAGCAGCAGCTTCAAGAGTGCTCCCAGTATTATCCAGTTTCAACTAAGATCAGATTGCTCCATTGTATTTTTAATGTTGCAAGCCATCCAGCATTCTTTTTAAAAAAATTCCTTTTTGTTCGAGTTAACCAGGACCTATGCAAATGTTTGGAAGTAAATCTAATAGAGAACATAAGGAAAGAAATTAAAAGTAAGCCAGGAAGACACTACTTTCTCTATAAATGTTAAAATTAAATAACAGCCAAGAGTTATTATGATCAAGAGGTTAAGGAAATGTATTCACAAACTTCTAGAAACAGCTACAATTCTTCTGGAGGTTAATTTTTTATGATTTCTTCCCATGTAGTAGTGTTTCTATTAATTTATAGAAGCAAAGTTTACAAATGATTTGGTATAAATATTATATTTTACATAAAGATTTATGAAAGTGAAAAATTATGAATTAACTGAATGCTTACACTATGGAAGTGATTAAAAGATCATTATGTAGCTATATTTTTCATATATTATAATCATTAAAATACATATTTTAGAATAACATTTACCATCATGAGAAATTGCTTATGACATACAGTTAGGGAAAACAAAACAGATTCTAAGATATGTAGTATGATATTAATTTGGAGTAAAAATCATATATTTGCACACAAAAAGACTGCTAGAAGGTAATATGACAATATGTTAAAGTTTCTTCTTTTCTGTTTACTTTAAAAATTTTATTTTTTTCCAAAAAGGAATGTTTTACTTTAAAAATCAGAATTAAATTATATAACTCAAAGTTAATGTTTATAAGAATATCCATTTTTCATCTAACCAGCATGCCTTTTGTGGTCAGATAGATTAGAGTTTGAATCCACGTCCCACCTCTAACTTTACCTCTTTAGTCTTAGTTTTCTCATCTGTAAAATGGGGATATTAATAGTACCAACCACATAAGTTGATGAAATGAGATAATGTAGTAGTCTTTACGCCTAGCATTTAGTAGGTTCTCAAACAATTTTAGCTGCTATTATTTATTACAGTGGCTTTCTCATCTTTACATAATTAAAACTATTTGGTACGCTGAGTATTTGGTCTTTATTTCTCAATTCCCTGGCTACAGTTTTTAGTTAATCTTAATGCAGTGTTTCGAAAATGTGTCAGTTCTGTGATAATAAATCCTGTGATAGCATTTAGCACAAATGCAAACAAAGGCTTCAGCTTCCCCTGTGGGTACAGCTCAGTAATCACGGCATCAACAGCAACATGCTTCTTGATTAGATCAATTAATTCGGGCAGACAAGATATTTATTTTGCATTTTTCAATTTTCATGCTCCCTGGTGACTTCTGGTTGTTAAGTGCTTGCCATTACTCTTATCCTTTCTTTCATCTGGACTCCTGAATGGCGTAATGAACTTAAAATTACAATATGAGAGTAATTTATCTAACACAAACTCACAATTAAAATCATGATCTACAAGAGATGGAAGAATGAGGCACTGAAAAAGGTGAGAGAGAGAACTGTAGCTCTACACTTTTCAAAACCTTCTGTAGTACTCAGAAGCTTTATACACTTACAAATTAGAGGTTGGGGACGTTGAGCAGTTAATTTCATACATATGAGCCATTTGAAATTTTTTTCTTTAATTTTTATTCGTGTCATTTGCATGCTTTTATTGCTTCCTCTCTCCCTCCCTCCCTTCACTCCTGTCTCTCTTCTTTCTCCCCCACCTCCCTCGCAAAAAAGGGGATTACAATCATAAGAACACAGAATAATCTCACACAACTCAAAAGCAAAAAAATGCCCCTGAGTATCACAAAGGTCTGGATCCAGGAACCACAGACTTTAAGTGTCAAGAGGGGAGTCTATTTCTCTTTCTATTCTTTGCAACAAGTAAGGATGCTGGAGAGAGAGAAAATTCTACCACTGTATTTTAGGATCGGCTGATACAGACCCTAACCACTGAAGTCTGGAAGATGAGTTTTTAGCAAGTGGTGCTGGCAACAGTCACTTCCCTGCCATCCAGTGAGCTGTGCCATCTCCAACAAATCGGCCTCAGTGCTTGGGAGAAGCTCTTTGTGTGCTATTTCAGCTCTAGGGATAGTGACTGCTCCTAATAACTGTTATCCCTAGATTCCTTAGAGTTTTCTTTACTCCTTACTGGCCAATCCCTCATGATTCCAATCCCCACTATACTTTAATAATTTTTTTTATTATTTCCTGTTCAGATCACTGGGTGTTTTCTGTCCCTTGATTGGACACTAACTGATATATCCTTTTCCCAATTCTAGTTGAAGCCACCCTAAAAGTTCTTACACTTTAAAAAAACGATTACTTTTTTTTTTAAATCATTTTGACTTTTTGGCCCTAGTATTGTTAATTATGCTACATTATGAGTAGTTAGTGTGGACAAAAAAATGTTGCCTGCCATTTATTTCAGTAAACAAAGAATGTTGCCTGCCATCAAACCATCAGCCATGGTAGCCACGGGCTCCCCCACACCCTATGCCTCTTTCCTGGAAGGTATATCCTCAGGGGAATTCAGCAGGGAGAAAAACAGGATGCATCCTAGATGATTAAGATGCAAATCAAAGGAATAATTTCAATGAGCCCAGACTTTTGCATCTTCCCATACATAGAAAAGCACTAAAATTATTAACTTTATATGTCTTTTTTTGTGATTAGCAGTAATCTTTTGTTTAACTACAATTTTTTTTTTCAACAAAAACTCCTATATATGCTGGCTTCTCTCTTACCTCTTTGGAATAGTTCCTTAGAGCTATCGGAGAGGCTATCTCCAGAACAACAGTCCTCAGTAAGGTCCCTTCTAAACAACAGAACTCACAACTTTTAGACTGTGCGTTTTTAGGGTTTGTTTTTCTTTTTTCAGTTGACATTAACCATTATGATTTTTGCCTTTTTTATTAGATCAGGATTTCTCACTGGTATAACTGGCACTTTGAACTGGACAATTCTTTGTTACAAGGGGCTTCCCTGTGCACTGGAGCTTGGTTAGCAGCTTCCCTGGTTAGATGCTAGGACACTAGATGACAATAGTACCCCTTCCCCAACCAAAAATGTCTCCAGACATTGCCAAGTTGTTGCAGGAAAATGGGGTATGAGAGGATGGTCATGTCGCAGGTCTCGGGTGAGTCCCTGGCACATGCCCCATCAAATGGGGGTCCTTGGCTTCAAGCAGGAAAGAATTAAAGAGTAAGCAGAAGAAGAGTGAAAGTAGATTTATTCAGGGAGATACACACTCCACAGACAGAGTGTGGGCTGACTCAGAAGTCACGAGAATTGGCCCCAGAGCATGGGGTCCTCTCAGAAAGTGAGAGTGGCCTGGAGGTGTGAAGGAAGTTAGTTTTTACAGGCTTAGTAATTTCCTATGCTAACAAGTGGGAGATTATTCCAACTGTTTTGGGAAAGGAGTGGGGATTTCCAGAAATGGGGCTACCACTCACTTTTTGGCATTTTATGGTCAGGCTCAGAACTGTTATGGAATCTCTGTGTGTATCATTTAGTATGCTAATGTATTACAACGAGTGTATGAGGCTCAAGGTCTACTGGAGATCAAATCTTCCACCATCTTGGGCTTAGGAGGTTTTAACCAGTTTTTGTCATATCCCCAATTGCTGTGTCATTCATTTAGTGGTTGTGCCCTACCCCCTTCCCTCCTGTCTCAAAGTGTTCCCTGAGGGCCAAAATAACCCTTGGTTGAGAACCATTGAATTAGATAGTTTCCTCCATTTTTAAAAAACATGTAGTCCTTTCATCCCTTTGGAATGTATTTTAGATTTCGGAATGAAAGCAGAAGCTTATTTCATTTTTCTTCTGCTTATATAAGCTACTGTCCTAGCATAGATTATTAAACAATGCTTCCTTCTTCAATGACTTTAAAATGCTGCCTTTATCTTTTATTTCTTATACATATTAGTTTATGCTTTAGAACTATTTTTTCTATTCCATTAACCTTTCATTAGCTTCTAAAATGTTTTAATTATTTTAGCTCTATAATACACTTCAAAATATCTGAGCTGATTGGGTCCCTTCAACAACTCTTCTTTTTCACAATTTACATACCTGGCCTTATCCATTTACATTTCCAAATGAGCATTTAAATGGTTTTGTGAAGGTCTTTAAAAGTTTTCTTTAGGTTTTGAATGAATTGCATTAAACCTATTAATTATAGTAAAAGAACTGACATTATCTTTAAAAAGTCACTCTTCTTATTATAGGAACATGGTCATTTATTCATACCTCCCTTATGCACCTCAGTGAATCTTTGTAGTTTTCTTCATAAAAATCCTGTATATTTCTTGTTAAGTTTATTTTTAGGTATTTTCTCTTGAAATTAGGAATAAGTTTATTTGTTTCAATATGTTTTCTGTCTGTTGCTAGTTTAAAGGAAAGTTAGAGATAGTTACATATTTATTGTGTATGTGATGATTGAATTCTTAAAATCATATATTTTTCAGCTAATCTTCTTGAGTGATCAAATATATTTCAATGTGAAATTTCAGGAAAATGAAATTTTCCATGAAGTTATTATCTCCTCATGAAAAGTAAAACATTTATAATTTTATTAGACTTTAATTTTTTCATCTCATTCAAATCTTCTCAGGAAGAAGTACTGGACGGCATACCTTAGAAGGAGATAACAGTTCTTCCTAGACATAAAATAAAATGCAGTGTATTTTCCTCTCTTTTCTCCCTTCTTGACATCACAGGACCAAGTCCCAAAATACAGTTTTTGGAAGATAGGAAGGCATTCCCACTTCAGTTTGATTTAGCAAACATTGTCAAACATATTTTATGCATCAAGCTTGATCTCAGGTCTGGGATGAAAAGAAAATAAACCAGTACTAGTTTTCATTTTACAGGAACTTCTTGCCCAAGAGTAGAGAGGACACAGAGATAATTTCAAAATTATGTAGTGCCTGCTGTGAAAGTGAAATGCCCAAGATGTAGTTGGTGAAAGAGCTTAAATGAGGGAGCATTAAGCCAGTCCAGGAAGAAGAATGGATGGAGTTCAGTGAAAGGTTTTCCAAATAAAATTGCATCCCAAATTGCTGAATAAGAATGATTTAACCCAGTTAACTGTGTATGGAGTAAGGATTCGATGGGGGAGTAGTTGAGATAGAAGGTGCAGAATAAATTTATGAAGTTGAGGAGCAGAGAATAAATCTGATCCAGAGTTGCTAAAGTTCAAGGCAAGGAGTACTGAGCATGAGGCTTGAAGAGGTAGGTAGGGACCAGATCTTGTAGGTTTTTACATCATGCTAAAGTGCTTGGACTTAGTTTTGCGGGATATGGGAACTACGTGTGAGCTAATGCTGTGAGACTTGATTTTTATAGGTAGAGCAGAGTGGTGGTGCTGTGAAGGATGGATTCATGGATGTGAGGTGGTCTAGATGCCAGAAAACAGGAGGTTATTACATGAAGAAGGAGGTTATTATGAGTTGAACTGGCTTATACCAAAAAAGGTGTGGATAAAGGAAAAGATTTTAGAAATTGGCAGTATTTGACTAATTGGGTATTGTAATGGGGTTCTGGTGCGTCAGTTTAGCTAATCTGGAACTATGTTTCTCACAGTTCTCTTCCCTGAATAGCTCCAGGTTAGCATGAATGAGGCGGAACATTCTGCCTAAAATTTGGAAGGCAGAAGTGAAGCAGCAGTAATACTGGTTTCATGCTGGAAATATCAGCGGGGGCCCCAGTTGCACAGCTGCAGCTCAAATACACCATTACTGACACACTGGCTCACCTTACTGGCTTGAGCAGCTGCTGGGCCCCTCCAGTTACCACTGGATTTCAGCTCTTCCTGAGCCAGACTCAACACCCGATGTAGAAGGAACAGCCATACATAAACCGTTTAAACAGCCCCCACAATTCCTAGGGTTAAATTCTAAAATAGATCCATATTTTCTATTATTCCTAGTGATTCTATTTTTCTGATCAAAATCCTGAGTGATATGGATACAGTGATGGAGTGGAAGGAGGCACAAACTCACCAGGTTTCTGTTTGGGGTCATTCAGTGATCATGCAGATTGCACTCTAATAGAGGATACACAGGAGGAATAAATCTGGAGTTAGTAATGTAAACAAAAAAAACAGCCTTTAAATGTTGGGTTTGATTTGTATGAAACATCTGTGTGGTGATGCCCAGCTGGTACAGTAGACAGTTGGCTATATTAAGCCCAGAGGAGGGATCAAAGGTAGTGACAATGTGTTGAAATCATCATTGCCCAGGGGGTAGGTAAAACCATGGTTATTGATGAGGTCACCCAGAGAAAGGAAGTAGAAAGAAAAGTGGCATGTACAGAATCCTTTGGAAAATACTGATATTTAAGATGCGAACTGGGGAGAAATAGACCAATAGGAAGATTGAAAATCAATGTTTAAAAAAGATAGGAGAAGAATAGGGGAAAAGAATATAAAGAAAGCCAATAATTTTAAAAGACTTAAGAAGCAAGTTGCACTATGTTATTTCTGGTGAAGAGCCTCTTTGGATGTGTTAATATGGAGATCACCGGCAGATAACATTTGGCTGAGTGGTTTCCATGCAGTAGCAGGAGTAGAAGCCAAGTCACAATGAATGAAAACACTGAAGAATGTGTAAGTCCAATGATGGTTGAGAGGGGAGCAGAAAGCTTGACTAGGATCTGGAGGTAGATATGGGTGAGAAGTATGTATATTCTGAGGAGTGATTTACTGGACGGAAGACAATGAAACTGTAGGAAAGGTGTTATAATTGACAAAGCAAAAAACCTGGGTAACCAGAGGGGACTGATGCCAAGAGCTCAAGACAAGTGTTGGCTTTGAAGAGAAGCAAGACATTTATAAAACTAGAGGCAACAATGCCGTAATATTTGCAGTTGCAGATTTTAAGCAGGAAGGTTTCTCTATTTTCTTGATCAATACAAAGCTGTCTCCTGAAGGTGAGTGGGAAAGGGGCATGGTGGGACAAGAGGAAACTAAAGTTTTGGAGCAGTCACTTGGGGAAATGGGGAGCTAAATCTGGTGTGGTGAGGAATTTGGTTTGGGGTGGAAACTAAGGAAACTGTTAGGAAAGAAAAGCTTTTGGCCTGGGTGTGACTTGCTTTGTGAAGGCATCCTCACTGAAGAACAAAGAAGGCCAGGACAGGGCAAGTGGGGAAGTAAGTGGTCTAAAATGATGCCCACCTCCCCAGAAAGGAAGGCAATGACTCTGTGGCTGGGAGTAACAGTGGTCATCAGAAAGTGGAAAAGGAAAGGCTGTAAGGCAGATGGCAGGATAACAGAAGCTGTTGCAGTGAAACCTTGTGAAAGGCAAAGTAAACTGTGGCACAGTGTATTTGGTCCTTAGAATTTTCTCCTGTATGTGAACATGTGTTCCGATGTAGTTACAGAGAACACAACTATAGCTATGTATTAGCTCAGTCTACAAAATCACTGAGAATCTACAATGTGCCAGGCCTGAGGTAGGCACAGAGGATACAACCATGACAGACAAGGAGTCTCCTTCTTAGGATGACATAGTCTAGTGTGGAATACAAACCAGAAATCAGAATATTAAAAATAGCATATGGTTGCATGTGGGTGCCTCACGTGGCTATGTCTGAGTGAACAGTCTAGATGTTTACATCTCTATCAGTCACTAGTTCTCCAATGAACTTGTATTTCTGGCATCTAAGTAAAAACTAGAGAATGAAAGTCAAGATAGGACAAAAAACAAAACCAACATTATCATTTTCAGAAAACTTTGCATAAAGAGTGCATTCCCGGAGTTTACCTGTAACCCCAGACACGCTCCTAGAATGCATAGTTCATGTACCCGCAGTGTTACAAGCACACTGCTGTGGCCAGTGACAGCTAATGTCCAAAACGATTACTTTTTCATTATTATGGTCAGCTTTCCTTAACCGTGATTTTTGCTCTGGAATTTTAAAAAAGTACCCAACTGCAATCAATCCAAAATTAATAATTGTGTTTTCCTGTTGGAAACATCGATCCAACTGCTGTCAGTGCTGTGCTGTAGTCCATCCTCTTAAGAGCTAGTCAGTTAAATGGATTCTCAATTAGAATCCCCTCTGGGATTTACCACCACAGTCTAGTTAATCACTAAATAACTTAACATCCATCTAACTCAGAACCCATGTATTGGATGTTCCAAGTTGCTAAATAGTTTACTGTAATTAGAAATCTTAGGAGGGACCGGGGCTGTTTTATAATGGCATGCTTTAATGCATGGCATGTTTCTTCAACCTGGAACAGCTCTCTCCCTTTCTGTATTCGACTTGTCCTCCAAGATTCACCTCAGGGAGGATATCCTTCAAAACCCCTTGCCAGAAGCTCCTCCCAGGCTGGGCTAAATGCCTCTGTTACCTATTTCTATCTACTTCATCACAGAGAAATAATCCCAGTGTTTCAGGGTTAAGATGTTATACCTCCAGGGAAAATCCTAGACCTCGCAGGTTCAGCATATATTTTTATACTATCCTATTCCACTTTATTTAGATAATGAACAGTAAACTGCAGTGAAAACTTTGCAGCTAGATATCCGTATTCACCATAGGAGACATTTTACCATTCATTCAACAAATATTTATTCATCAGCCACACTGTGCCAAGCGCAAGTTTTGAGGATTCGACAATGAGTTAGCAGATACAGTCCCTGTCCTCCCAGGGTTCACAGTACACAGAAGCTAGGGGCTAGATGCCTCTGCAGAAGTAGGTATAATAGTTCCCATAAAGGTTTGTACCATGGCTCTGTTACCTCTCCCCTATAATCTCTGTCTATCTCCATATTTACTGAAGCCTGTAGAACATTAAACCTTATTTAAAGTAGGGTGACAAACTATGCTAGTTATAGTTGTGAATGTGTTACCTGCTTCACAGAAAAAGTATATATGAAGAAATGGGACACAAATTGGAAAACTCTAGAGGACATGATTCCCAGATCCTCCTTTACATATTTGTGAACTGAGAGCTGGGGATCAACTGTCACTTGTCTGAGATCACAGGATAGGTTAGTGTAGGAGCCAGAGAATATTCTAGGACTAGTTCTCTTTGGTGCTCTTTATTTTTGGAATGCTGCTTATAAATTATATTTTTCAGCTTGCTTTTGTAAGTATAACTGTTATGAAAAAAGTTATTTTTATCCTAGGATGAAAACAGGAACATCTTAGAACTTTCTAAAACATTCACTTAGTAGATACATGATGAGTATTAGCTATGAGTCTATATATTATATGAGTCTCTATATTACACTTCCTGCCCAGATTGTGCTTAGTGTTTCCTAATTTCATCAAGAAGTTCCTGTGTCAATTATTATAATTAACAATATTTTAATTCCAAATGCTCTCAAGAATAATTTTTTTAACATCCCAAAATTAAATAATGAATTAACTTTTCAGCTCTACACTTTAACTCAAAATGAATTTCCCATACAGAGAAAAGAACAGAATTAAAGAGAGGCTATAATAAAAAGATATACAGTTAACCCTTTGAACAATATTAGTTTGAACTGCGTGGGTCCATTTATACATAGATTTATTTTTTCACTAAATATGGACTATACTATAGTACTGCATTGTCTATGGTTGGCTGAATCTGTGGATGCAGGAATTATATACTGGTGGCCACCTGTAAACTTATACTCCAGCACTATTTACAACAGCCAAGACATGGAAGCAACCTAAATGTCCATCAACAGATGACTGGATAAAGAAGATGTGGTATAGATACAATGGAATACTACTCAGCCATAAAAAAGAATGAAATAATGCCATTTGCAGCAACATGGCTGGACCTAGAGATTATCATACCAAGTGAAATAAGTCAGACAGAGAAAGACAGATACCATATGATATCACTTGTGTGTGGAACTTAAAATGATACAAATGAACTTATTTACAAAACAGAAACAGACTCACAGACAGAGAAAACAAATTTATGGTTACCAAAGGGAAAAGGGTAGGGGAGGGATAAACTAGGAGTTTGGGATTAGCAGATACAAAATACTACATATAAAAGTGGGGACCCACCCTGATGTTGAAAAGGAGGAATTGTACCAATAGAAAATCCAGGCAACATCAAGAACTTCTGGAGTTCATTGACATGATTTTCCCCTAGAAGCTCTACTGATGTGATTTGCAGATGTCAGCCCTGGACCACTGTTGGCAGGACGAGGTGCCCCCTCCTGGAACATGTCTGGGCAGTGATGAGTGGTAAGTGCATGCACAAAGTAAAGCGGCCAAGTAAAATGATCTGTTTTTCAACCTGTGTCATCTATACACTGCTTAAAATGCTCATATAAATAGGTAGGAATAAGATCTTGAAATATAGTGTGCAAGAATATATATTTACTCACTTTAGCTCAGATGTTCCAAAGAAAGTATTTTTTAAATCTGTTCTCCATAACCTAATCTTTAACCGTAGCCACTGCTAAAACTAGTAATTTTAGGACAAGAGTATAGGACCCAGTAGGAGACAAGAATCTCACCAACAAAAGACCTTAGCACCATCAGCACTTCTGCATTTAAGGTTTAAACAGTTTTTGTTTCTTGGTGAAGAGGGTAAATATTCAGTCAGTTCAAGGTACAACTGTCTACTAGGGACACAGCACACTTCTGTCTGGGGGTGGGGGAGGAGGTCTCACTGCACCTACTGTGATAGACGTGTCTGTTTCTGTTCTGTGTGGGTGTCCAGTTGGTTTGGCTCATCCTCTATGTCTCTAGAACTGGCCTTTTTTCCCCCCTGAAGTATCTCTTTACTTGTCTTTTTTTTTTTTTAATTGAAGTGTAGTTGATTGACAGTGTTAGTTTTGGGTGTACACCAAAGCAATTCAGTTATACATATACATACATACATATATATTTTTTCAGATTCTTTTCCATTGTATGTTATTATAAAATACTGAATATCATTCCTCATTCTATATAGTAGGTCCTTGTTGTTTATCTATTTTATGTATAGTAATGTGTATCTGTTAATCCCAAACTCCTAATTTATCCCTCTCCTGCCCTTTCCCCTTTGGTAACCATAGTTTGTTTTCTATGTCCTTGGCACTGGTCTTTTTTATCATCACATTTGATGATACTAAAAATGGTGATTCCTAGCATATGGGGTCTAAGGCAGTACCAGTGTCCAGACCTGCCTTTGCTTTGGTTTACAGGGTCCACATAGCTGCACCTGATCATCTTAACCACAAGACTCCAGCCCCACCTGCTTCTCAGCACTTCCGTATCTCTCTGGGGATGCTTGGAAGTTCCTCTTGGATATTCTACCTGCCTCAGATAGCATGTGAGCAATTTATAATGCTAACTCCACCTGTCAACCTAAACAACTCTCTGCCCTTAGTGTCCATTTCTTACCACACTAGATGAGTTGCCACGTGGGATGAGGGGCTTTACTGAAAGGCTGACAGTCCCTTTCCCAGGATATGTCTCAGGGAAGCCCAACACTTTCCCTAACTACCATCACCCATCCCACCCTGCGCCAAGGCCCTGGCTAGTGAGGGCTTGAATTATACAGTGCTTCTTTTGTTTCCTTTTATTGTAAACATAGATTTTTAAAATGCTACCCCATGATAAAGATTATAACTACTACAGATTTTACTGGCAATCATTTTTATACTTTCTCCCTACAATTTGTGCACCTTCTTTTTTAAAGCTACATTTATATTTCATATGCAAGATATTATATAAACTATTTCATATCAAAAAATGACATTTAAAATAAAATTTATAGTTCATAAGATGCACAATGATACTTGAACATCCACTTAGAAGAGTGATATTATAAGAAAAAGAAACTAGAGAGTGAAGGTCAAAAACTATTCAGGAAGAGTGAATAAAATTTTTCAGTACTATAAAATGAGAAAATTTGATGCTATCCTATTCTGTCTAATGGGTTATATTGATGGAATTTTACCTACACCATCTGAGCATGAGTAAACATCCCACCAAACAATATGTGTTATTTTTTCCCCTGTTGGCCATATTGTGATTCTTATTAGCTTACATTTGTATGACATATTCAGGATAAATCTGAGAATAAAAGACAAATGAATTGAGCGTGGCTATTTATGGAACATAATCAAGAGCTTGCTGAATCTGAAAAGATAAACAGTACACTTATAATATCTAGAACAGTTACATATTTCATGCACCAACAATTGTCTCTCATAAATTGGTTTAAGTGTGAAGTGTAGCCGCAAAGTTAAGTTATAAAGCTAAACAGAATTTCAAATGCCACACTGATCACCAAATTAACACCAGATTCAATTTCCCCCAAAAGTTGTAATTCATTTTAATGCATTTAACTGCTGTCTTTTATCCATTATTTATTACTTCTAGGAAACCTGCCTTCACAAATGAGGAAGGCTGTACCTTAATTCTACTAAGTAGCAACAGAAAGGCACAGTCATCATCTGTATCTATAAACTAAAACAAAGAAGTTTTGATTATCATGTGAGTCAAATCCAGGTATGCTAAAATATAGGGCAAGTTAAAGCTCTTCATAACCTAGTACACACAGCTCTCCATTCCTCCATCTCCTTAGAGAATATCTGCAAAGTGAACACATTATCTTGCAAAGGGGCAAGATATCATCTGTGGGTTCTAACATCAGAAGAGGACTGATGTCAAGAGACACTGGTACGGCTACATCAGCAGTTAGTTTTTCGATGCAACCTAGGGGCAGCTTGTTTTGATAAATGGCATGTTAAGGATATGAGCTAAATACTATTATAAACATCTGTTTCTTTAAGGGTAGTCTAACAAGCCACCTTTGAGAAATGAGTGTTATGTTGCTGTGGTTGAAAAGCAGATACTTTAACAAAGTATATACTTTGAACAAATACAGTTGTTTATGCAAGATAGTGGACTCAGCTAGTGTGAAAAACCTTGCACCAACACTTGGAAATGCTGGATAAAATATAACTCCCAAAGAGATGAGTAGCTGTGCTCAAAAGAAAAAGGGGAGTCACTAATTGCCAGAAACGAAGAGGAACTGAAAATCAGAGTGGTAAATGCATGAGCTGAAATGCTGGCTTCCCAGTGGGGCCTGGTTATTAACGCCTGGGGTCAGGAGAGGCCTTGGGTCCAGCCAGGCGAGGAGTTGAAATTTCACTTTAATATGACCGAAAAGCAAGGTAATATGAGATTTTAGAGATACATTTGTTAATACTGATGGATACCATGTATGTCCAGTGACTTTTGTGTACAAAGAATTCAGAGAGGAAATGACATGAAACTGTCCCTTGAAAGACTAACCTGGACTTCTATAAGAAAATAAAGAGAACAAGACACTCGCAGGAGAGTAACATTCTACCCAGAAGCAAAGAAGCATCAATCAATTGCCAAAAGGGAAACTCTTAAGATGGAGGATCTCTAAGGCTCCGATGGTTCTGATATTCTAGGGAAGTATGATTTAAGGCTGAAATTGTTGGTCTATAATGGTGTATGAGAACTGTGAGGTTTCTATTTTTCTACTCTACCAGCTTAAACAATTTAACACGTCCTTATCATTTCAAACAAATAGAACGTTTCCATTCAGAGGATTCATTTTTCTTTACTCCCCTAAAGTCCTTTTGCTTCTGTTTACTGTGTGCCACTTCACATGTATTATAACAAAATCCCCAAGTGAGCCCTTTGATGGAGCACATGGTTGTTATCCTGTTTGACATGACTAAACTATAACTTTGCTATGCAGTGGTTTGTTGTTATGTTCAGCTCTCTGATGATAGCTGATGGATATTTCAGTTTTAAAAAATGATTATTCTTTCCTGATACATGATGAAATATTTTATTGACGTCTTATTGAGTATGAACTAGAGTTTTATCTCTCTCAGCTGTGACAAGTCTCCTGCAAACAGTTTGACCTTACAAGGCAAAATAAGCATCTATTTAAAGCTTCCCCTGGAGCCATATGCACCATCACCAAACTCTACCTCTGGAGGGAACACGTTAAGATTAAGATTTAGAGCTTTTTATAATTATTATATCAGTTTTAATGCATCTTTGGAGATGATAAAAGAACTATCTATTCAGTACCTACTAAACGGTGGCACTCTGTAGATAAACATATGAAGAGAATAAATAGTCACTACCTTCATAGTTTTATTCTAGAACTACATTGTCCATTGTGATAGCCAATAGCCATGTGGCTACTGAACTCTAGAAAAATGGCTGGTCCAAACTAAGAGACATGCTTTAAGTGTAAAATATACATTGAATTTCAAATATTTAGTTCAAAAGAGAATGTAAAATATCTTAATAATTTACTATGCTAATTATATACTAAAATAACATTTTGGACATACCAGATTAAATAAAATGTATTATTGAGATTATTAGATTTTATCATTATAATTAATTGCACTTGTTCCTTTTTGACTTTTTTTGACATGGCTACTAGAAAATGTAAAATTTCATATACCATATTTTTGTATACAATGCCGTTCCAGGGGGAAGGGAGAGCATGTTAATAGACGATTGTAATAGAGGTTAAAACTTCTAGTATACAGATATGCAAAGATCGTATAGAAGCACAAAAGAAGGATTTCTAAATCGGAAAAGAGGATTCAGTAAGACTACCCAGAGAAGGTGACATTTGCTTTCTTATCTTCTTGCCTTCTTGCTTTATTGCTTTCTTTCTAGTTTCCATTTGTCTGTAATGCATTTGTACCAGTGTTAATGGAAGTCGTAATTTCCTTTCACTGTATGAAATATTTGGAGTACTTCCAGCTGCCTTCACCAGCCACAATAGGAAGACCTTTTGATAAGCCTCATGGGCCTTAGTGAGGAAAAATAAAATGTCTAGACCAAGAACATGGTGGAATGTGCTCCCTAATGATTTAGCCTTCACATTTTTGATGACTTCCTGTGTCTCACTATCAAACGTTTCTCATCAGTTTTTTTCCAAAAATCTTTCTAGGTAAATGTAAATATATACAAATATACATAAAATTGAACAAATCACAAGGCTACAGCTGATAAATTCTCACAAAGGTAATATATCCCTATATCCAGCACCTAGATTAAGAAATAGAAAACATCCAGAGTCTCAGAGGCTGTCTCAGAGGCTCCCACGTCCCTCCTAAGTAAATATCTATGTTGACTCTCTTTTATACTTTATTTTTTTTTTAATTGAAGTATAGTTGACTTACAATGTTTCGTTAGTTCCAGGTGTACAGCAAAATGATTCAGTTATTCATATACATACATGTATTCTTTTTCAGAATCATTTCACAAGATATTGAATATAGATCCCTGTACTATACAGAAGAAACTTGTTTTTTATAAAATCTATTTTTATATGGTGGCTAACATTTGCAAATCTCAAACTCCCAAATTTATTCCTTCCCACCCTCTTTCACCCGGTAACTGTAAAATTGTTTACTATGCCTGTGAGTCTATTTTTGTTTTGTAGATGAGTTCATTAGTGTCCTCTTATTTTCAGATTCCACATATGAATGATATCATATATTTTTCTCTTTCTGGCTTACTTCACTTTGAATGATGATCTCTAGGTCCATCCATGTTGCTGCAAATGGAATTATTTTATTCTTTTTTGTGGCTGAGTAGAATTCTATTGTGTAAATATACCACAGCTTCTTTATCCAGTCATCTTTTGATGGACATTTAGGTTGTTTCCATGTCTTGGCTATTGTACACAGTGCTACTATGAACATTGGGGTGCATGTATCTTTTCAAATAGAGTTCCCTCTGAATATATCCCCCAGATCACATCCAAAACAATAAAATGCTTAGGAATAAATCTGAACAAGGAGGTGAAAGACTTATACATGGAGAACTACAAAACACTGATTAAGGAAATTAACGATGACTTAAAGAAATGGAAAGATATCCCATGCTCTTGGATTGGAAGAATTAATATTGTTAAAATGGCCATATTGCCCAAGGCAATCTACAGATTTAATGCTATTCCTATCAAATTATCCAGGACATTCTTCACAGAACTAGAACAAATAATCCTAAAATTTATATGGAATCACAAAAGACCCAGAATTGCCAAAGCAATATAGAAGAAAAAGAACAAAGCTGGAGGAATAACCTTCCCAGACTTCAGACAATACAACAGAGCTACAGTAATCAAAACAGCATGATATTGGCTTAAAAACAGACATATGGAACCATGGAACAGAATAGAGAGCCAGAAATAAACCCACGGGCCTATGATCAATTAATCTTTGACAAAGGAGGCAAGAATATACAATGGAGAAAAGATAGTCTCTTCAGCAAGTGGTGTTGGGAAAACTGGATAGCAGCAAATAATCAATGAAGTTAGAATACTCCCTCACATAAGACACAAAAATAAACTCAAAATGGCTTAAAGACTTAAATATAGGACAAGACATGATAAATCTCCTAGAAGAAAGCATAGGCAAAACATTCTCTGACATAAATCTTAGCAATGTTTTCCTAGGGCAATCTACCCAAGCAATAGAAATAAAAGCAAAAATTAACAAACGGGACCTAATTCAACTTATAAGCTTTTGCACAGTAAAGGAAACCATAAGCAAAAACAAAAAGACAACCTATGGAATGGGAGAAAATATTTGCAAATGATGCAACTGATAAAGGTTTAATTTACAGAATATATAAATAGCTCATACAACTTAATAACAAAAAAACAAACAACCCAATCCAAAAATGGGCAGAAGACCTAAACAAGCAATTCTCCAATGAAGACACACAAATGGCCAGTAGGCACATGAAAAAATGCTCAATATTGCTAATTATCAGAGAAATGAAAATCAAAACTACAATGAGGTATCACCTAAACCAGTCAGAATGGCCGTCATGAACAATAAATACAGGAGAGGGTGTGGAGAAAAGGAACCCTCCTACACTGCTGGTGGGAATGTAGTTCGGTGCAACCATTACGGAAAATAGTATGGAGATTCCTCAAAAAAACTAAAATTAGACTTACCATATGACCCAGCAATCCACTCCTGGGCAAATATTTATTTCTTAGTATAAATCACAATATAACAAACATAAAAAAACAAGCTGCAAAAGGACAAAAGAATGATGCAGGCCACTTGTTTAAAATTTTAAAACACACAAAATATTACATATGGTTTATAGATTTTGCTAAACAATAATATTACAAGATCATGGCCTAAAAAATATAAATTCCCTTCCAGAGAGTAGTTTTTTCTGAGCACAAATGAAAGATTGGATGAGAAATAGACAGCAAATATGTCTGTAGTTATCCTAGTCATTAAAAAAAAAAAAAGCCCTCGAAAAAATGAGTAGTCTTTCAAAACCACAGGTAAAGTAGAACTTTTCCTCAGTGAATCCTAGTAATACTAGTTATGTAGGCCTCTGAACAGTCATGTAAACTACAGTAATTAGGGTCATTTGGCTGCTTGGCACACCAGTGTAAAGGTCTAAAGGCAAAGCAAACATAATTACAACTAAAATCCAATAGATATGAGAACCAAAACGTTCTTAGTTTTTCCCAACAACCTTGAAACACACAAAACACTCATCAATAATATGTCTGAACATTGAGGGGCAATTTAAAATTATTGCAGAGGTGGATTAGATCAAATGCATCTGGGGTTGTTTGTGAATTTTAATGGAACTTAGAGATGAAAGACCTTTAGAAATGATCTAGTCCCCTGGTGATTTCTATCACTTAGGGATCTGAAGGTAGAAGTGGGGATAGAGGTGGGAAGAAAAGTGATTTTCCCCTTATCTATGAAAATGAATATCTACTTTTCCTTGATTTTGCCTGAAATCATACTAATTCTGTGTGCCAACACTGATTAACCTATGCTGATTAGAAGCTTTGATTGTCAGAGTTATTTGTATTTGAGTAATAAACTTCAAGAAAATGAATCATTCTACAATAAATACAGTGCTTCTGGCAATAAACTTTTTCTAAAACATTCATTTGCATGAAAAAAATAATGGGATGTGTTCTTTGTGAGAGAAAGACTGAAAAAAATGAATATAGCTTAGCAAAGTTTTAGAAACTGAGAAGCTAAAAGGTTTAACGGCTCAGGTCACACAGCTGGGAATGACAAGGCTCTGTCTCCCATTTGGGTCAGTTTGCACAGTAATGTATTACTGTCTTCTTTGTTGAAAGAGAAGATGAGACAAAAACTTCCCAGGCCGTCATGAATGTCAGGTAAGTGACTAACTGAAAACGCAGTATTTCCCAAAGGAAAGAAATTAGTAGCAGTGTGGTTACTCGAGGCTATTGAAATTCATGGGAAATAAAACTGAAGGGCAAATAACATTTACTGAACACCTACTACGTGTGCATGTATGGGCTCCTCTGTTACTTCGTGTATTTAGTTAACTCTCTACACGTGTTATTATTCCTGAAATGAGAAACATGAGATTCATCAGGGTGAAATGGTTTGCTTCTTGTCAAGTGGGAGACGCTGAGTCAGCATGTGAAGGAGGCGGGTCTCCCTCAAGAACTTCACGGGTTGTAAATGGTCAGGATCATTAGGAAAACTTGGGCTGAGAACTTGGGTTTTTTTTTTTTTTAAACCATTTTTGTGCCACGGACTCTTTTTGTGCAGTCTGGTGAAGACTATGAAGTTCTTCTCAGAATTGTGTTTTTTAAATACATACAAAAAAATAAAGAGGCATAAAAGGGATGAGCTCCTGGGGGGGGAGGAGAGGAAGGGGTCTGGAAGAAGGGAAGAATCAGTTCTCTGGTTTTGCTCATGTAACGTAGCTGGGTAGACAGGTATTTCTCAGGGGTAGAATTTAAGGGAAACAGCCTAAGGCAGAACAGCTGATTACTAGGCAGGGAGTAACTACCTTTTGTGGAAAAACAACAACAACAACAAAAACCCAGGATTCTGACCAGGAAAGATCACTGTAGGACTCCAAGTCCTGAAAGAGAGACTTCAGCCTAAGGGTGAGAATGGAAGTAGAATAGACCAGCAAATAGAATCTTCATTTACTACAGATCTCTGAGTAACCTTATGTACCTGCCATTTGCCTAAAATATAAATAATGTGTATCCTTAATTCACTCCGTGTTATGAGATTAACTGTGAGCTTGAGGAATGGAAGAGCCATACTCAAGTTCGCCATGTCTAATAGGGACATCTGACAGCGCCTCTATTAGTTTTCCCTTACTGCTTTAACAAATTACCCAAATTCAGTGGCTCAAAACAACACAAATTAATTTGCTTACAGTTCTGGAGGTCAGAAGCCCAAAACAGGTTTCACTGGGCTAAACTTAAGGTGCTAGTGAGGAGTCATTCTTTCTGGAGACTCTAGGAGAATATCTAGCTCCTTACCTTTTCCAACTTCTGGAGATGTCTTGCAACCCTTGGTTTGTGGCACATTTCCCCACTTTCAAAGTTAGCAGCAGAGTAGCTTCAAATATCTCTCGGATGCTGACTCCCCTGCCTCCCTTTCTCACTTACAAGGACCCTTTCAATTACATTAGATCCACCTGGATAATCCAGGCTACTCTCCCCATTCCAAAATCATTAATTTAATCATAGCTTCAAAGTTCATTTTACCATGAAAGGTGATATATTCACAGGTTCTGGAGACTAGGAAGTGGACGCCTTTGGGAGGGAGCATTGTTCTGCCTACCATGGTGGCACTCAGTAACTTGTCTTCATAGGAAAGACATTTCCAGAGAGCGCTCAACCCTGAAAATTTTCTTATTACATCCCAAAGAAGATAACTCATATAACCCACCTACCCAGCACAGAACAGAAAATAAGTAGCCACTTCTCAGCGACAGGACCTCACAGTTTACATTATTCACAATGTCGGGAAAATGACGTATCCCGAGTTCCAGAACTGGATGCATCTGGGCTTTAGTAAATGAAAACCAGCATCATCTCCGGGAAGACTTCATGAACTCTCCCTCTATCCCTTCCTCCAGATTTGATCTCAATGTTCTTCTTTCGTCCTTTGTGACAACCTGATCATTTCATTATCATAACATTTAACATCGATATTGGATCTCTTTTTTCACATATGTGTCTCCCACACTAAAACAGAAAATCCTTGAGGGCAAAGACAGTGATTTCCTCATCCATGTGTCTCAGCGCAGAATTTGACCTAGATTAGGGACTCAATACATATTTTTGAATTAGCTTGTATTTGTTCACTTTGGCCATTTTTCCATCAAAACAAACCCCTTAGACAATAGTATTTTCCTCTTGTATGTTACATTTTTTATACTCACAAAGGCATTACAATAAGGACCTCTATGGATGGAGTTCAGAGACTCCATGAGATCCCTGAATGCATGCACAAAATGCTAGGTGTATGTGAGAAGGCAAAACAGCCCGATCATCTCTTGCTTCACTGTTGGAAAGGGTGTTTTACATGTCCTTGGACATCTTTGATAGGGTGAAGGCTCAGCCTCACACAGAGCAGGATAAAAGATAGTAGCAGTTTACTTTTGGGAAGCAATTGGATGTCTTAATCATGCCACTCTTGAATGGCCACAGTTACTTTTTCAATAATGAAAATTCTAATTGCTTTGGGTTCTAGTTTGCATTTTCAAGCTGGTCTGGGGCATTAGTGTCTGTCTCCATTAGCCTTTTGCTGGAAGTTACATGTCTGATACTTTCAGTGCCAGCTGCATTACAAAACCGTTGATGGCCAGTATCTTGGCCTATGATAATTCGATGCTTTCAATGTTAGAACTGCCAAGCTGTTCATTAGCTTAATGTAAGGACTACACATCAACTTTTTATTTTCATTTTGATCTGCCAGCATTATCTTCTTAAGTGGATGTCTGCTAAAGTGTTTTCAGAGGTGCTTGTTTTCACAAAATAATCATCCTGGATTAGTGAGTTATGAACAGCTGCCTCGAGTGAGAGCTGATTTAGTCCATTACTCGAAGCATGAACCAAAACATTATTGGTGCACAGAGAATTTATGGGAAAATCCACTTTTGCCACGCTCTGACAACAGCACAGCAAATCAAGGTGGTGCTCTGGGACTAAAGCAATTTCACTATTCATAGAACTTTGATATCTAAAGGTTTCTTGATTAGCAGAGAGAAGCTCCACCTATCAAGAATCAAGTCTAGCAGAGAAAAGGAAGCTAAACTTCTTATGACTTCACTGCAAATGTATCAGTTTTTCTCTTGTTACTTTGTCTGTTCTAAAATGTCTGTATTGTTAAGCAAAAGTTTCACAACAACAACGCTGTTCCAGGGATTAGGATTTCTAATTCATCTTCCAGCTTTCATCACTCATTTTACTGAGAGATTTTAGGATTCCAGATTGAGTTTGCTGAGCTGGCAGCCAGGCAAATAATCATTAAAATTGAAAATGGCATGGCCCTGACAGTAAAGTCTCTGAGCACATTTGAAGCTCGGAAATGGCTGGAGCTGCCACACGGCATGAGTGATAGCGTCTGTTCTGAAGGAGGTAATCTATGCTGCGTAATGCCTAGGATAGGTAGACAAAGAGGGGTATATATTATAATCCTCATCAATGATAATGATGAAAATGCTAATAACAACAACAATAAACAATTGTTGTTGACAAAGAAAAACAGTGTAATGCCTGATTCTCAGATTTAATTACCGTTAGATGATGCTGGCAGAGAGCACTGTATGGTGGAATGAGCTGAGACACAGAGAATGTTGGGAGGCTTAAGTTCGAGACCTATTTATCACACTTATCATTTCTATGGCGTTGAGAACGTCAACTTCTCTGGGTGTCAGTTTCCTCAATCATAAAATGGGGCTGGAAATGGGTATTAACTGTAAATGAATAAGGTGACAGAAATGCTCTACATCTGATCATGGTGAAAGGGGTGAAACTTGGTACAGTTCTAAAAGTTACTGAATTACACATGTAAAAATGGATGAATATTATGACATGTAAATGATATCCCAAACAAATCTGTTGAGGAGATAAAGGCGGTTTTTTCATTTTTTTCAACAAATGAATGGTACATCCTGTTCTCACAGAGCTGGCAATCTCAAGTAGGAGATAAGTAAATTTGTAATTATTCTGCCCTTCACCATACTATAAGCAGTCCCTTGTAGCATTTACTCAGTGTTAGGCACTATTCTAAGCACTTACATACGTTAACTCTTTTAATCCTCCTAACTATTATCATCTCCCTTTCACCATGAGGAATCTGTGGTGCAGGTTCCTGGAGGTAACATCTATGAAGTGGTGGAACTGAGATTCAAACCCATGTCCTTTGGCTTCACAGTTCATTCCTCTTAATCAGGACCCCCAGAGGCTTCTCAATGACATGAGAACCTGAAATAGTCAGGAAAAGACTTTCAAAGGAGCCATGAAACAAATGCTAAAGAGTAGAGAAAGAGTTTGCCAACAAAGAAATGGCAGTAACATCACTCTAATCTGAGGAAACAGAACACATAAAAGCACAAAAGCCAGCAATCATAAGACTCTGTTTCACCTCTAAACATCTCCAATTCTAGAAATAGATTAGAGTGATGTAAGTAGAAGTAATCTAGGAGAGAGTTTTAAAAATCCAATAGAAATAGTGAAACTGTCTAAAAAAAATTGATCACTCTGTGAAAAAAGGGAGAGTTTTCCTGTTTTTCAAAAGGTAGCCTGTTGCAGATGCAGCAAAAGGAGAAAATTTCATTTATTATTTTCACACAGCCTGATAATGCTGTTTTGGAGAGAGCAATTGTTCCTATTTGACTTCTGTGGCATAGAGAGGTCAGGAAACACAACAGTTCGCATATGTGTCCTCAGGGAGTCCAGGCTCAGCCAGCTGGGACTTCTCAGGCCTGTGGGAAATCACTGTCTTTGTTTCAACTTCAGCCAGGGAGACAGGAGGGGATGAGAAGGACACGGAGACAGCAAGAGTAAGAGGCAAACCCCGTCTGTGTTCCGTAGGGGTTGCTTTACTGTGGTGGCCTCATTTTCAGGTATATGGCTCTTGCCACAAACTTTACCAAGATAATGAATTCTATAAGCAACGTGCTATAGCTCAGATCTTCTCTAGTGTCTCTTTCCTGTTTTTGATAATATTCTGTTCTCACTCATGATTATGTTCAACATCATCTCTTCATTTATCAATTCACTAATCTTTCTTGTTCTCATTTCAGAATGGCTTACTTTCATTTTTTTCACGTTTGCTTATGTATTTTTGATTGCTCTTTTTAACTTCTTAAATTAAAATCTTAGTTTATTCACTTTTTTTTCTAGCTTGTCAATAAAAGCTTGTAAAGTAACCAATTCATTTTAAAGTATAGCTTTGGCTGCGGTTTTTAAGCTTTAATACATAGCTGTGACTAGTTTGATGACTAATATCAACTTAGTGAGATAGACACATGAAATACTTTAGTTTTTTATTTCAGTCATGATCTGCTGAGTCTCTCATCCTTTGTTGACATTTTGGATGGATTTCATATCATTTTTGATTATTAAATTGTGGCCTCATCATATGTTTCTTAGGCAATTCTAGTAGAAATTTGGTAGTAAGAGTAAAATACATCAGTTCAAATAACCATTGTGTAAAAGTGACAGGAAATGTCAACATAAGGAAGAGAGTCGTTTAGGAGCAACAGGCATGCAAAACAATTGAAAATAAATAGTACTAAATAGGTTCTAGCTTACTGTGTGAAACTGATAGGTGTATCCACAAAAGAGAAGAATGTTTCTGAGGGGAAAAAACATACAGAATTCTTTAAAATAAATAGGTGCTTATTATGTTCAAATTAGATTCAGAAACTGGGAGGAATTCCAACCCTTTGAATTGATGGAGCTCTGGGACCTGGAGTCCACCAGCACTGAAAGATTTGCTTTCCCACTTGACTCTGAACATGAAAGAATACCAGTAGTGTCATTTGCATCGTTAGCAAAGGATGAGAAATTTATGAATTTGGGAAGTATGTTCCTTAGAAATAGTAAGGCAAACACAGCCTTGGGCAGAAATAGCACTGACCAATCTCAGTGGAACAAAGAATTTAGCAAGAGCTAGTAGAGAATATGTCTGTAATGAAACAAATAATTGAATGCAGATTATGGCTGGGGAGTTGGAGGAGAGAGGATTATGGATATGAACTCTGTCTCTTGGCTTCTGTATTCCTAACCTAACGTAGCTCCTGTTCCATTAGCTGGCACTCTAAAGTGGCCATCCACCAGTAAGCAGGTGACTCTAGGAAGTGAAAAGGAAGTCTCGGAAGTTTAAAGTCCAGTCTAAGAGTGTAAACCATGAATTCTTATACACACTGAGGTGGTCAAACCAGGGTGGAATTCACTGACTCTCATAGTTCTCATGAATTTCTCACTCTCCTTCCATTCATTTTCTTAACATCTCCCTTGACACTATTTATGATGCTGTAGAGGTGAAGCCCGACTGAAATGTGGATCCATGCTTGGGTTGAAGTTGCTGTTAGTACACTCTGAGCAAGTGTGATAAATAGATTCTGTGTTTCCCTAGGTGCCTTCCCATGTAAATTGATGGCTGCTGCCCAGGGGAAGGAGCAGGGCCTGAAGACATGAAGAGAGATTAGTTTAAGTGTGACAAGGCCGTAATCTGTAACAAGGAACATCTATCACTGTCACACAAGAGAATCACAATGCTGGGAAGACCCTCTCTGCTTGAAAAAGGTCTCCCCCACCATGGCTGACATGGACTCCTCAGCTCCACTCCACGTGTTCTCTTCAAAAAAGCCCTTTTATTCAAATTTGACAAACTAATTACTGCTACCATTTGGCTTTGAATGACTCAATTATGGCTGCAGTCACTTGGTTTAGTAATTACTAAAATTATGGTTTGGGCCCAAGTCCAGGTCTGTCTTTCCTCGCTTCCCCATGGAAGCACGGAGAAGCATTTTTATAGGAAAATGGATGGTGACTCAGGAGCCTGGTAGTAACAATTCATTTTAAATGAACTTAGTCAGTAGGAAAATAAAACTGAACAGCCTGTCTTGAGAATAGGGCTAAATTTTTTCTTGCTTTTTAAGAAACCTGGCACCCTGAAACTACAGGCTTGGTTTCCATGCATAAGATTTAGTTTATTCATAAATGAAGCAAAATTCTTTTTTTCCCTTTCACTCTTACTCTGATGCTAGCCTTGTTAGAATTTGTTATTAACTGTTAGTTAATACATGGCATTTTGGTTTAACTCAAGCAAAGATTCTAAGTTCTTAATACCTTCTTCCCAGGCTGGTTTTGGAGAAGAGGAAAGCTATGCAGATTTTAGTGATTCTGAGGGCAGTTTACTTGGTTTAGAGGTTTTACCAGAGTTTTATTGCTAAAATCATTGAGTGTATGGAAGATAATGTTCAGTCAAGTAAAGAACATCAGCAAATTTTAAATTTTGGCTCTTTTTTTTTTTTTTGGTCCTATGTAACCTTGGTTAAGTCATCTAATTTCAGTACTGTTGATTTTCTCATTTCTAAATGGGGGTGAATATGAGATGCCTCTCTCGTGGCATGTTTGTGAGAGTCAAATGAAGTACCAAAAAGAGACAAAAACCAAATGCAGCAAATAAAAAACAGTTTAAAGCATGGTAGATTTTAAAGCAACTATACTGATAATCATTTTACATGTGAAGGGTCTAAATACCCCAATATAAAGAGACTGTCAGAGAGGATTTAAAAAAAAAAGACCCCACTATCTGTTACCTACAAGAAATCCACTTTAAGTATAAAGACTTAGATAAAAAAGTAAAAGGATGGGGAATTATAAATCATGCTAATATTAATCAAAAGAAATCTGAAGTAGCTATATTAATTTCATACAAAGGAGAAAAAGGAATTTTCAGAGATAAAGAGGGATATTATACAATGATAAATGGGTTAGTTCTCTGAGAACACATTCACCTGACAAAAGAGCATCAAAAAACATGAAGCAAAAACTGATAGAAATGCATGGAGAAAAAGATAAATGCACAATTATAGTTGGAGACATCAATTCCACCCCCTTTTTAGTAGTTGATAGATTAAACAGGCAGAAAAGAAGAATATAGTTGACCCGAACCACACTATCAATCAATTTGATCTAATTGACATTCATAGACTCCCCCATCCAACAACAGCAGAGTACATATTCTTCTTAAGTTCACATGGAACAGTCACCAAGGTAGACCACATTCTGGCTCATCAAACCCACCCTATCAAATTTAAAAGAATAGAAAGCATACGAAATATGCTGTCAGACCACAGTGGAATTAAACTAGAAATCAATAACAGAAAGATAGCTGGAAAGTCTCCAAATTCATGCAGAATGAAGGATCATAAGGAACACAGGACTAGAACAAAGCATGTACTCGAAAATTTGCGGCCAACGTTTTCTTTTGTGTGTTCTTGAAGGGGCATCTTGGCAAGAGAAGTTCTGTTCATTTGTTAGATATAAAGAGTAAAATGCAAAGGTTGGGATGAGATCTCACTACTCTGACTGATACTTAAGTTAGTAAGAATTCTCTTGTATCTCCTTGCAGAAGCTGACCTGTCTATAAGTGTAGTCAATCATCATTATTTGTGGATTCTGCATTTGTTATTTCGCCTACTCTTTAAAATTTATTTGTAACCCCAAAGTCAATGCTCATGGTGTTTTCATGGTCATTCATGGACATGAGCAGAAAAGCAAAAAATTTGAGTCACCCAACTCACACATCCCCAGCTGAAGCCAAACAAAGTGACACTCTGCAGTCTTGTTTCAGCTCTCATACTATAAACAAGTTTTCTTTTCACCATCTTTTTAGTGTTATATTTTTATATTTTTGCATTTTTGTCCTTTTTTTGGTGGTGATTTTGCTGTTTAAAATGACCTCCACATGTAATGCTGAAATGCTGACTAGTTTTTCTAAGTCCAAAAAAACTGTGATGTGCCTTATGGAGAAAATTCACATGTTAGGTTAGCTTCATTCAGGCATGAATTATAGTGCTGTAGGCTGGGAGCTCAATGTTAATGAATCAATAATATACACTAAATAAAAATAAACAGACACAAGTAAAACAAGGTTATATCTATCATTTTATGGATGAAAATGCGACTGGAGGCTTAGTAGAATCTAACCCTGTATTTCTCCTCAGAGCATTGTTCAAAGTTCACTAATTCAGTGACTGTGATGACTTTATCAAATGTTAAGTATCTTGAATAATGAGAATTGTCTATAAGCACAACTGTTGACACCCGTATATACTAGACCCTGGATTTTGTGTTACATCTAGAAAATGTATTCAACAAATGCACATGAGCCCTTTCTACATGCCAAATTTGTTCTAAGTTATGAGGAAAGAGTAGTGCATAAACCAAAGACTTCATCCTTTTTTTCCTCATGGAGCTTATATTCTAGTAAGGGCAGAGAGGAAATAGACACATAAATGTAAAATATGCAGGTGACAGTAAGATGCTATGAAGAAAATTTCCATGCTCTAATATATAGATTAACTAGATAAAAATCAGAGAAGTTTAATTAAGTGGCATATGAGAAACAAATCCAAATGAAAAAAGTCAAAATTCAAAACACATGCTTTCTCAACTAATTTACACTTAATTCTTCTCAGGAATGTATATACTACAGCTTCTTCGCAGACCTGTTTCTAGATCCGGTAAGGAAAATTCTACCTCAAAACACAATAATTTTAGTGTGTACAGCAGTGGCTCTCGATACAGGGGCAATTTGCCTCCCTGGAGGACATTTAACAATATTTTGAGACATTTATGATTGTCATACTTTGTGGGGGATACTAACATCTATTGAGTAGAGACTAGGGATGGTAATTAACACTCTGCAAAGTAAAATAAAGAATTATCTGGCCCTAATAGTTCTTAGGTAGAAACTCTACTCTAGACCATGTAACTTGGGGAGAAAAAAAAAACAGAAAAGAAGAGTTTGCAGGTGGCTAGCTCAGAACTCTGGTAAGAAAATACAGGATCTGATATCTTGGCTACTAATCATCAGATTAATTGTTCAGCATCCTCCTGCCATTGTCAATTTATGATCTTCCTAAGGTTATAGTGCTGATGCCAATGCATCCTTTCCCCCAACAACCTCTTCCTTTCTAAACTGCTTCAGAATTTTGAGTCTTTAGGAACCAAGGGAGTAAAAAGAAGAAGAAAAGAAAAGGAAGAAATTGATGGCAGAAAAAATGGAAAGACAGACTGAAATACAAAGCATCCAAAAGAGAAACTTGAATGGCTTTCTCTTATGTTCTTCCTTCTTCCCTCTCCTGCTTCCTCTAGTTCTCTGACTCCCTCTTCCTTTCAACAGACATTTAGCATTTTTTTACCATGCTAGACACAGTGTGTAGACACAGAGTATCTCCTGAGGGCACTTTATTATTAATAAGCATTGTATTTTACAAAGTACTTTTTACACCTGTTATCTCATCTGAGCCTTTCTATAAGCCTTATTTCACAGATGAACAAACCAAGACTCAGGAAGCCATCTGTGAACTTGCCCGGGGTAACAGTGGAACGAATATTCATGTCTGTACTGTTCTTTCTTCTATGTAATGCTGACACTGGTATGAAGATTATGGGGAATGTGGTCCTATATTCCCTATGGTTACAAGGATATCAGAAATGGTGTCTATTTTGGATTATAAAATCACACAAAACACTTCTTTAAAAAAATAGTGATGCACTGTCTTGGGAATAAATAATGAAACCTACTCAAAATAACACTAAAATGGCTGTTCTGTTGAGCTGCTGTTAGGTGTGGACCTCTGATGCAAAGTTGCTCCTCTCATTTCCCAAAATACCTCATGAGCTAAACTGGTTTTACCTGGGTCTGACAAAGGTTGAATAACCTGGGTAAGTATGACTAAACCTAAAAGGAGAGTAACAGCAAGTAAAGCAAAAAAATTTTTTTTAATTTTGAATGACTTTCCAATTGTGTTGTCGGTATTAACTGGTATTTAGCTATGGATGAATAAAGGTTCCAAAAAAAAATCACAACTTTTAATAATTTTTGTCCAAAAAGTTGGCACACAGACAACCAAGATGTTGATTAACCACCTTGCACACATGCTAACAGGTTTATTCAGATCTTGCATTTAAAGAGAAAATGACAAATTCTGACTAAATAATTTAAATCCAAATATTAATATTAGACTAGCAACTGTTCTTTGGGGAATTTTTTCATTAGGAAAATCTATATTCCACCTAGTGCTCCTGTTCTCTTCTGAGGCAGACCACTCTTTATGGTGTTGGCTCTGATTTGTCCACTGGAAAATTAAAGAGTTCCAGCAATCTGTAAGTCACAGATCTTAATTCTGTCTTAATAAGGGCTTGAATCTTAAAGTCACTCGAGACACTGCTGGGAGACGTAAGTTACCAAACTTCATGGAAAACTTGGAGCTGTCTCTCTTTCCCCAACCCACAGAAGAACTTGCCTTATGTTCTAAATTCTGTCTCTAAGGCAAACAAAACAGAGGTGATCTACAACCAAATTAATCCAGTGGTTAAGGTTCAAATGAGTGTGGACACTTCCAGATCCTCTAGGAGGTAAATTTGCTAAATAATGTAATTTATTTCTGTTATTTTTGCTTTTCAAGATGAAGACTCAGTGAAAGCATTACTTCTGGAAAAGATAGCTTGAAACCATCTGTAAGAGAAGGGATGAAGTTCATGCATATCTAGCACACTCTTTATTTTCTGATTCTCTTAGGAGCCAAATTTGCTCTCTGTTCATTTTGAAGCCTCATGCTTACAATGGCTATTTCTTGTTTATTAGTGATTTTTGATTGTGAACTCAATCAGAGGAAATTTGTCATGGGACCTGGGTTTGTTATGTTCCTCCAGGAATAGTGTGTGTTTGCTTCTGCCAGTTGCCTGTGTTCACTACCAACCTCAAAATAAATGATCCTTTTGAGGTTTTAAGGAAAACATTGCTTGAATTTAGTTGGCAGAGATACTTCATTGTTTCTGCTTCCAAAAGTCTCTACAAAGACTTCCTGCTGACTGTTGTGTGGGATGATTTTTTTTTTTCTAATTCACCTTTTCAGTGAGAATGTTAACAACTGGGTACACAGATTTATGCAGGGATTTTCCATTAGACATTTGAACGTGGACAGAGTCCCTTCTTTGTCTCCTACACCTGCTGCTATCAGTTCTTTCATAGTTGGAGGTCAAGGATACCAGATCTGGGCAACTAGTGGTAGCAGAACTGACTTCCTTCTCTGGATTTCTTTTTTTTTTTTTCTTAAGTATGATTTCCATTTTATTGAGGCTTTTCTTTTCCAAAGAACAGTATTTCTTCAGTCATTAAGGACTTAGTTCCTTACATGGGCTTTGGTGGAGGTCGTGGGGCAGCACCTGCAGGTCTAAATCTGGGCGGAGGTGTTCGGTCCTTGCGGGCTTCGCGAGAACGGTTCCTGACTACCTTCTGTGAATGGCACAACTCACGCAGTAATGTAGTTTCACATACAGCTTAGGAAGCACATAGGCGTCGACAACGCTTGCTTCGGAAATATCCCTGACGGCTGCGGCTTCTACTATGTTTCGAACAACGAACTTCTTAATGGCCTTGTCCTTGGGCACGCATCTGGCACAGTTGGTGCAGCGAATAGGCTGCACGTGGCCGCGGCCCTTTTTGGCGCGACCATTGTTCCTTCTTTTCTTGGTCATCTTCGAAGCGAGGACGCGAGAGAGCTCTGGATTTCTATTTTTATTTATTTATTTAGCCTCTGAGAATTTCACTGATTTTCTCTCAACTTAAATATTTAGGTATATTTACAATTAGCTACATCTACTTATAGCTAGCATTATTTTGTTATTCCTAGTGGGACAATTTTTCAAGGTGTCTAGTTCACAATACTGCCAGAAATTAATGATTATTCTTTAAGATTTTTATAATAGTCTCTCATACATCTATGTAAACTTTTCATTTAACAATATATTCAGCTATTTCACATATTAGTATGTATAGATTTGCTTCTTTTTTGAGGAATGGCTACATAATATCAAATGCTATAGATAAACCATCATTTAACAAGTTCACTACTGATGGATTATTGTTTTCAGTTTTTTAAATCAAAGTATATGTTTGCAGATTTGTATATCTAGATTAAAACTCTAGGGTTAGAATTCCTGGATTAAAGAATCTGATACAATTTTGATGTTTATTTCCAATTTGCTTTTCAGAGTTTGCAATAGGTAATTTGAGAAAGAAAGAGAAAATAGGTGTGCCTGAGTCCTCATTGCCTTGTCTACATTGGGTTTTATTGGGACCATTATTTATTAATTTGAGGGAATAGTTTGTTTCTTAACTTTATTCTAGGATTCATTCCATGGAGACAAAATATATTATAGATGAATGCATGGAATGGTTTTAATAGATATTTTTCCTGCCAGATGAGAAACTGATCTGGACCAATTTTTCTCACATACGACTGTGAAATATCATCTGGTCAGGGCAATGCCATTAGACTTCTCATCTGATTGTGAATGTCCGAACTGCCTGAAGAGCACACAAAATGAGTCTGACTGGAATCCCTATTCCAACAAGAGCAGTAATGAGTCTTTGTACCCAACATTAAGAAAGAAATCTCTGCCTCCGGCCAGCGCGCAGTGCTTTCCTTCACAGTGTTGTTCTGCCAGACCAGAGAATGACACCAAAGAAGACTCAGTGTTTCTCCCATCAGAAGAGGAAAGCTATGTGGTGACTTCACAAAACAACTATCGTGGTCTGAACCCCGAGGGCATTACAAGGAAAATCCGACCATTGCGAGAGCTGACTGTCCAAGAGTTACTGAGGGAGTTTGGGGATAGCAGGAAGTTCCAACCAAACTCCATGTCTGTCGGTCACTTTAGAGATCAGGTGGTAATGAAGTTCAGAAGAGCTCTGTATTATTCTGGAATTTGGGTGGCATATGTCCAAGGCTACAGATTTGAAAAGCACTTGTCAGCTAATTATTTCAGGAGAAATCCTGATTGTCTATACCGGCTGGTCCCCTGGCTGAAACGGGAACTAACAGCTGTTTATGGAGATTATGGCTACACAGTGAAGAATATTCTAGACACTATTCTCCATCACATGACAAAATATGATCTGGACAGCGACTCCTTCATTAACCTCTTGGAACCTTACCTCCAACAACACACCCACCATTTTCTGCATGAACTTATCAGTTTTGTTCATTCACCTTACAACATGGAGACTTATGACCAACGTGCCATCTATCAATTTCCTTCTGCTTCACCATGGGTAAAAGAGAAGTCCACTGCATCAGCTCCCGTTTTGCCTTTGCCTAAGGATCAGGCTGTAATGGCATCTCAACATGATATCAAACAGTCTAAAAACACCCAGGGCCAATGTAATAATGAGCAGAGGCCTCTGTCAGGTTTGAAACCATTTCCAAATGGTAACTCTGCCTTGAAGAAATCTGAAATCCCACTATTCCATCAGAAAACAGCAAGCAAAATACATACTTGGGTAGAAGACAAACCAGAATCAGGCCATCACAAGGGTACAACATCTACCAATCACATGCTCCTGAATTGGGCCACACCAAGGGAAAGGAGCTCAGACTTACTGAATTGCAAAAAAAATGTTAAAGAGAGGAAAACAGAAGGGATAAAGTTGTTTCCTGGTCAAGTTCAGGATCTAGGAAAGAGTGTAACTGCCCGCATCTTCAGTTCCCCAGCAATTCTTAATCTGGGGCAATCATGTAAGAACAGCCTAAGAGAAAAAAGGGTTTTGAAACTTGGCCAGCAGAACAATTTCCAGAAAAAAGAAACCGAGAAAAACAAATGTTCAGATTCTTCACCAAAGATCTTTCAAAGAAGACTGCCCAAAGAAAGATCCTTGATAAATTGCAAATCAAGAAAGAGGGATCCCTCCTGCAGCTGCATTTCAGAAAATGCCTTCTCTTCTAAGAGAGATGGTAGGAAGCTGAGCTCTTTCAGAAAAAAGAGGATGAAAGGCAGACAGTCCTCCCAATTTGCAGAAGTTGGTTCACACTCTAGCAGCGTACTCCAAAGACAATCAAGGGCCAGTACTCACAGAGCCAAATCTTGGTGCGTTGGATTTACAAAGAGATCTGTAAGCAGAGACTCAAGTAATCCCCCTCTGAGAGGAAGCCACGAAAGTGAACAGAATATATGCTGTGAGCCCTCAAAAGAAAAGAAGGTGCATGGCTATGAATCAAACTATGGGAGGGCATCTTCAGCCATGGACCAATACATAAAGCTTCCTTCAACTGCTGGGAAGAGACCCAAGTGTCCTTCTAAAAGTGAAGGTTCTTCCCAAGCTGGAAGCCACTGTGACAGTCCCACATGTCTACAGAGTGAGAAACACAAAGCCCCAAGAAAACAAGAGATGAAGCACAAAACCACATTCCCAAGAGCTAGAAAAACCACACCAGTTAGTCACAGAAAAAACAAATGTCAGTATCCAGATGCAGAAACCACAGAGGAAGGCAGTGATGAAGGAGGGGATCTGAACGAGGCAAAAAAGTGGCCAAAAAGTGGCCTGAGTGTGCACCTTCCTACAGGAGGCAGACCCAAAAGAAAAAATAGGATCTGAGCCTTCAGAAACCTCACCAGACCAACAAGGAACAGAAAGGAGACAAAGTATCAGAAACACACAGGAGCAATTGTTTTGAAAGGCCCATCAATCTACTCAACTAGCCACCAAGAATCTTTGAAAGTCGGAACATAATCTGAAAAAGATCACCAAAAAGATCCATCTATTCACTTTATAACTTGAACTGACAGTTAAATTCAAGTCTCCTTTTGGAGACAAATGCATATTATTAAATTGGTCCTATATGTAAATATTGTTTTTGTCTGCTTTTTTCTTATGAACTGAATTATTAAAATATGTGACATTTTTTTAGTTTAACTATGAAGATTGGCTGCCAAAAGTTGCAAACACTATACAAATAATAGTATATGTTACTAAACACAGGTTTTGCTTATTAAGTATTATAAAACACAAAACACATATACATATATATCCATATGCTAGACCTTATGCAGTTTCAGTCTCTGGAAAATGAGGAGGCATGATCACTGTCTAAAGATATAGACAGTGTTACTGCCTTCAAGGATTTCACAATCTAGTTGTGAAAACAGACGCAAATAAATAGGAGACAATGAACATGTATGGGGTATTTGGCACTACCTTCCTATCTCCCTACCCTGAAAGCTGTGCCTTCACATACCCTGACATCTAGATATCTTCATTAAAAGGTGCCAGGATTTTAGATCACTCTGATTGCCTATCCACTGTAACCTGGCCCAGTGATGACGACTAAACCTAAACCAATCTAATAAAGTAGTTTGCCCCTCTGGTCACACAATAGATGAGTCCAATGGTAGTCAAGTCATGGTACTTCCCCGAGATTTCTCACACTGGTTCTGATAAGTAGGGTCATTCTCCCTCTCTAATAGCAGATGGTAAAAGATTTAAAGCTTGGATACTATGAAGAGGTATAATTTTCAATTTGTGAAGAAAAGAAAAGTAAGACAAGTCTTGAAGAGTGAATCTTGGGAGTCAGGACCTGGATCTCCCAGAACTGGAGCTGCCCTTTTGCCTTTCACATGGTTTTATTTTTTTAACCCTTCTTTGGGTTTAGTGAGTCAATACATTTCCTCTCTGCCTCTCTTATTAAGCTGGGATTTCCAGTTACTTGTACTCAAGCAATTCACTGGAAGTAGCACAACAGAAGTCTGTGAGAGAACAGACAGGGAGCAATCATTTCCTTGGGCAGGTTTCTGAAGGCTTCTTGGAGAAGTGATATGAGTATGGTCTTGAAAACCAAGAAGGAGTTTTCCAGGTGAATGTGTTAGCAAGGGCTATCAAAAAAAATATGGACTGGAAACAAACAAACAAACAAACATTTCCAGTACTCTCCCTCCTGCATAACTGGAAAATTTGGAGCGATGCACTGAGAAGGGAGGTTGATGCCAAGTTGTGAATAGCAGTGAAACCTGGCTTTTCTGAGTCCACAGAAGTCACAAAGCACATAATTGTAGCAGTTTTTAAAATACCATTTTGTTTTAATAACTCCAGTTTGAAATTAATCAAAACATGTTCTTATAGAAATATGAGAAAACCTGTGTAAACACATTTCTTTATAAACATTGTCATATTTCTTTTTTTTTAATCCATACTTCCATCAAGTTAAATGAGCGGTCCACTGTCAATCATGACCTAAACTTTTCATGGTAAAAACTCATGGGAATATATGGAAAGCCCTAAATTAGGAACACAAGATCAACTGTAGCAGTTCAAGGTCACCACAACTTAGCAGTACAGGCAGACCTCATTTTATTGCACTTCACTCTGAAGGTCTGTGGCAACTCTGTCCATGGAGCAAGTCTACTGCAACCATTTTCCAAGAGCATTTGCTCACTTCATGCCTTTGTGTCACATTTTGATAGTTCTTTCAATATTTCAAACTTTTTCATTACCACTGTATTTGTTATGGTGACCTATGATCAGTGATCTTTATGTTACTATTGTAATTGTTTTGGGGTGCCATGAAACACCCTCTGCTAGACAGTTAATTTAATCAATATGTGTGTTTTAACCACCCTACCGACCAACTGTTTCCCTGTCTCCCTTTCTTCAGATCTCCCTATTTCCTGAAATACAACAATATTAAAATTAAACTAATTAATAACCCTAAAATGGCCTCTAAATGTTCAAGTAAAAGAAAGAGTTAACCCATCTTTCACTTTAAACCAGAAGCTAGAAAAGATTAAGCTTAGGGCTGAGATAGGCCAAAAGCTAGGCCTCTTGTACCATTAGTTAAGTTGTGAATGCAAAGATAAAGTTCTTGAAGAAAATTAAAAATGCTACTCCAGTGAACACAACAATGATTAAGAAGGCAAAATAGCCTTGTTGCTGATTTAGAGAAAGTTTTGGTGGTCTGAATAGATGATCAAACTACCCACAATATTCCCTTAAGCCAAAGCCTAATCCAGAGCAAGGCCCTAACTCTCTTCAGTTCCATAAAGGTTGAGAGAGGTGAGGGAGCCGCAGAAGAAAAGTCTGAAAGTAGCAGAGGTTGATTCATGAAGTTTAAAGAACACAATAGTGCAAGATGAAGCAGCAAGTGCTGATGTAGCAGCCGCAGCAACTTACCCAGAAGTTAATGAATGAAGACGGCTACAATAAATAAATTTTCAATGCAGACAAAACAGCTTTGTGCTGGAAAAAGTTGCTATTTGGAATTGCATGGCTAGAGAGGAGAAGTCAATGCCTGGCTTCAAAGCTTCAAGGCTGACTCTCTTGTTAGGGACCAATGCAGCTGGTGACTTTTAGTTGAGGCCAACAGTCACTTACCACTCTGAAATTTCTAGGACAGTTAAGATTTATGCTAAATCTATTTTGTCTGTGCTCTATAAATGGAACAACAAAGCCTGGATGACAGCACATCTGTTTACAACATGGTTTACTGAATATTTGAAGCCCACTGTTGAGACCTCCAACTCAGAAAAAAAAAGATTCCTTTCAAACTATTACTGCTCATTGACAACGCACCTGATCACCCAAGAACTCTTATGGAGATATACGAGATCAATGTCGTTCTCATGCCTGCTAACACAACATCCATTCTGCAGCCCATAAGTCAAGGAGTAATTTTGACTTTAAAGTTTTTTTTATTGAAGAAATACATTTCATAAGGTGATAGCTGTCATAGATATTGATTCCTCTGATGGCTCTCGGCAAAGTCAATTGAAAACCTTCCAGAAAGTATCCACCATTCTAGATATTAAGAACATTTGTTCTTAAATACAAATAGTGTGTGTTTTCACTTATATGTGGAATCTAAAAATCAAAACAAACGGGCAAATATAAAAAGAAACCAGAAGCAGACTTATAGATACAGAAAATGAACTAGTGGTCATCAGAGGGGAGATGGTGAGGGTAAGGGGTGAAACAGGTGAAAGAGGTTAAGAGGTACAAACTGGCAGTTAGAAACAAGGCACAGAGATGTGATTGCAGCACAAAGAATATGGTCAGTAGTTTATAATAATTTCGTATGGTATGTAATCTATAAAAATATTGAATCACTATATTGTACACCTGAAGCTAATAAGTCAGTTATACTTCAATTAAAAAAAGAACATTTGTGATTCATGGGAAAAGGTAAAAACATCAACATTAACTGGACTTTGGAAGAAGTTGATTCCAACCCTCATGGATGACTTTGAGGGGTTAAGGCTTCAGCAGAGGGAGTAACTGCAGATGTGGTTGAAATAGTAATAGAACTAGAATTAGAGGTGGAGCCTGGATTTGTGATTGAATGACTGCAATCTCATGGTAAAACTTTAACAAATGAAGAGTTGCTTCTTATGGATCAACAAAGAAAGTGGTTTCTTGAAGTGGGATCTACTTCTGGTGAAGATGCTGTGAAGACTGTTGAAATGACAACAAAGGATTTAGAATGTTACTTAAACTTAGTTGATAAAGCAGCTGAGAGTTTGAGAGAATCGACTCCAATTTTGAAAAAAGTTCTACTTTGGGTAAAATGCTATCAAACAGCACTGCATGCTATGAATAAATCATACGTGAAAGGAAGCATCAATCAATGTGGCAAACTTCATTGTTGTCTTATTTTAAGAAATTGCCACAGCCACCCTAGCCTTCAGCAACCACCACCCTGATCTGTCAGCAGCCATCAACATCTAGGCAAGCCCCTCTACAAGCAAAAAAAAAATTACTACTCACTGAGGGCTCAGATGATGGTTAGCATTGTTTAACAATAATATATTTTTAATTAAGGCACGTATATTGTGTTTTTAGACATAATGCTATTGCACGTGTGATAGACTACAGTACAGTGTAAATAGAACTTGAATATAGTTAAACCAAAAATTTGTGTGACTCACTTTATTGTGCTATTTGCTTTATTGCAGTGGTAGGGAACAAAATCTGCAATATCTCTGAGGTATTCCTGCAGTTAACATTAAAAAATAAAGTAAAACTCTTATTATAGCCAAAAGTGTACTTATGAGCCAACAAAGTTAGGCTGCATTCAAATGTGTAGCAAATTTCTCTGGATAGGGAAAGCCAAAGTGGATACCTAAATATCTTCAGACACATGAGTAGATATTCTCTAGGAAAGTATATTTTTCTGAGTGATTTAGAAAATGAATTTGGCTTCATTTAAGAAGAAAGTTACAGAGGGGTGATTTTTGCTTAATCAAAGAAAGCCTGACCTATAAGAATGATCATATGGCTCTAACCACAGTGGACATATGGTAGATAAAGAGGCCAATGAAGGAAGGAGCGCCCATCTTTGGAATTGTCCGTGCTTGGCTAGATCCCAATAATGTGGGAAATCTGACTGAATGTTTTATAACTTTCCATTTAAATCAAAGATTCCAAGATTCATTAAAAAGTCACAGAAATTTGCTAGTGAACCAAAAATAGCATACCTTTAAACAGCGCAACAACTTTTCTTGCTTGGGAAACATTCAGTGATAACACAGTAATAATAATATTGAAAGTTAACCATTTGTGACACACACACACAAATTCTATGATTGTTATTTGAAGTCACATTTTGAAGATGAAAAGCTGAGGTTTAATGATGTTATTTGCCAAAAGGTTAGTAAGTGTTTTAGTCCTAATTCAAACCCAGACAGCTAAAACTCCAGATTCACTGATCTTAAACCCAACTTGACACTGCTAAATTTTTTGTTGTTGTTGTCTTTTTCAATTACTTTCTATCTTTCACACCCTGTGGTGAACACATTCACAAACATTATGTCATTTTACCTTAACAACAACTGATTAAGTTTGGCTTCTTTATGCCTGTGTTTTCAATGAGGAAAACAAGCTTCAAAGAGGTTACAGCATAAAAAGGAACAGAGCTGAGAGACAAACTGTTTAACCGCCCATGCTTTGGGTTTATGTAGCTTGTCATGGTTGACTGAGCTTTTCCAATCTAGGTCAAATGTACCTATGACCCTCCATCACCTAGTCTTCTCTGCTTTTGAGAGTACTTTCTTATACAAAATTCAGAACACTCATATAACCGTACAGGGTGAAGCATTAAGAGGTCATTTCTACTTATTTATAAGGATAAAGGCCAATTCTTTCTTCCCAAGTTCACCCAGAATCCTCCTTCTGATGCTAATGGGGTTCACCTCAGCCAGCTGGGAGGAGGCAGGTGAGTGATTTTCAATACATATGCTTAAGTTCACACAGTATCTTCTGCAGCATGTGGGTCAGCTGAAACTGAAGGCTGGGGCCAGTTTTTATCTCTGTCCTTGACTCTAGTGCTTTTCAGGCTGACAGTCCTTGAAGTACATTTCACCTATCTAATGAGAGGCAGGTTGGGAGAAATGAAGATTCTGAGGATACTTGAGAGTCATTGTCAAGTGTGAATAGTTTTTTTAAAAATGGGTTATTAAATGCTTATGGTTTTCTATCATGAATATTTTAGCTAATGTATATTTATTAATACCCACAGCCATTGCTTAGGAAAGACCTTCCATCTGTGCTCACTGGAACCATTAGTATATCCTTCTAACTGGTTTCTCTGCCTCTGAATTCGCTCTCTTCAGATTATCATCCATCCCTACAGTCATTCTAATACACAAACTTATTCATGAAATTTCCCTGCTTAACATTTTTCATTAGTTCCCTGTTGCATAGAGGATAAAGTCCAAATTCTTTAGTCTTGCATATATAGGGACTCTCTGGCCACAATCCATTCCTATGTGGGTCTCTTACCCAAAGAACACATTGTAACTTCTCTGCCTTCAACAAATATATTCCCTTCACAACACTTATTTCAGTTTCTTCCATGTATATATTAGGTGCTCAGTAAACACATTTCCTCTAATTAGTATCATACTATTGAGCTGTACGATCCTAGACAAGTCAGTTCTGGAATTCAGTTTTCACTTTCAGTAAATGAAACTGATTCAATTGCTTTTTGGACTATTGCTCTAATGTTCTATGAAACAGTGTTACTGCTTTGCATCTGAACTTTCTCATACTGCTTCATGTCAGTGGTTTTGACTGGACTCATCTCTCACACACACCCAGCCTTTTTAGTTTATGGTGGATTTTAAATTATTTACTAGCTGGTCATATAATTTAGATTGGGCAACACTCTGCTAGAGGATGTTTTAGATTTCTTTCAATTTCTAATATTCTATAAATCTTTTTAAAATCTATTTTTATATATAGTGGCTAACATTTGCAAATCTCAGACTCCCAAATTTATCCCTTCCCACCCACTTTCCCCAGTAACCATAGATTGTTACTATGTTTGCAAGTCTGTTTCTGTTTTGTAGATGAGTTCACAGTGTCCTTATTTTCCTTTTTCTTAGATTTGACATATGTGTGATATCATCTGGTATTTTTCTTTCCCTTTCTTGCTTACTTCAGTTAGAATGATGATTTCTAGGTCCATCCATGTTGCTGCAAATGGCATTATTTTACTCTTTTTTATGGCTGTAGTATTCCATTGTATAAATATACCACAACTTCTTTATCCAGTCATCTCTTGATGGACATTTAGGTTGCTTCCATGTCTTGGCTATTGTATATAGTGCTGCTGTGAACATTGGGGTCCATGTATCTTTTCAAATTAGAATTCCCTCTGGATATACGTCCAGGATTGGGATTGCTGGATCATATGGTAAATCTATTTTTAGTTTTTTGAGGACTCTCTGTACTGTTTTCCATAACAGCTGTACCAAACTGTATTCCCACCAACAGTGTAGGACTTCCACATCCTCTCCAGCATTTATCATTCATGGACTTTTGAATGATAGCCATTTTGACTGGTGTGAGGTGATATCTCAATGGAGTTTTGATTTGTATTTCTCTGATAATTAGTGATATGGAGCACTTTTTCATGTGGCTATTGGCCATTTGTATGTTTTCATTGGACAATTGCTTGTTTAGGTCTCCTGCCCAGTTTTGGATTGGATTGTTTGTTTCTTTGTTATTAAGTTGTATGAGCTGTTTATATATTCTGGTAAGTAAGCCTTTGTCAGTTGCATCATTTGCAAATATTTTCTCTCATTCCGTAGGTTGTCATTTCGTTTTGCTATGGTTTCCTTTCCTATGCAAAAACTTATAAGTTGAATTAGGTTCCATATGTTAATTTTTGCTTTTATTCCCATTGCCTGGGTAGAGTGCCCTAGGAAAACATTGCTAAGATTTATGTCAGAGAATGTTTTGCTTAGAAAGCAAATGTTTGCTTTCTTCTAGGAGGTTTATCGTGTCTTGTCTTTTATTTAAGACTTTAAGCCATTTTGAGTTTATTTTTGTGTATGATGTAAGGGAATGTTCTAACTTCACTGATTTACAAGCTACTATCCAGTTTTCCCAGCCACCTGCTGAAGAGATTGTCTTTTCTTCCATTGTATATTCTTGCCTCCTTTGTGAACGATTATTTGATCATAGGCCTGTGGGTTTATTTATGGGCTCTCTATTCTGTTCTACTGATTCATATATTCTATAAATCTTTTATTTTTGGATTTAACTAGACACTTCAAAGTGACTATTGAGATAACAGAAGTATGGTACAGCTAACTAATGATAACAAACTTTATCATATTAAGTGACCCAAAGTAAAGTTTTAGGACATTGTTTGGAAATATTGCCATGTACACTTTTGTCTCACTGGTATATCATGTATTAATGTATGTCATAAAGTATCTGCACACAAGTAGCTTCAACACTTTCAGTAATGTTCAATTGTAAAGCTGCTCGGGGGGTTGGCAGGTATATTTTTTGTTAGGTTTCATAAGAAACAAATAGGGTATAAATATTATTTTATATACCAAATACAATGAAAAAAATTTTTGAAATGATTTTTATGAAGGGATATATAGGGATAAGATTAAAATGCATTTTATGAAGAAAAATATGAAGATTCTGCATATATACTTATTTATCAGGTTACTCGGAAGAATAAGATGCTATACTTCAGCATAAATACAGAGCCTGGATGTTAAACAAGAAGGAACAGATGCAGCAGCCTAATTGCTGATGCAGGACCATGATCAATCACTCCCCTGCTTAAGCCTTTAATGCCTTCTCAGTCTCCACTGTCACCTGCAGCAAATTCTTTTCTTTTTCTTTTTTCTTTTTCCAAATGATCCAAGAACCCATGAAGCAGCGATACTAGTAGAAGTCAGTTTCTCAATCAGGACAGGCCATTATTTGTCTTCATGCTGACAACTTTTACTTCCTAGACTCCATTCAAGAAACACCTTCTGATATTTTCACAAATGTCAAGCTATTACAAGTGAACAATTACTTTCCTTGTACTCTCATATAAACTTATGTTCTAACACCAAAAATACTCATTTTTATTTTTTCTCTTACATATTTGAGTCCAGGCTCCCTTTCTCCCTATCTCAAGAATGAGAGCTTCTTTAAGACAAAGACTAGGATGGCACATACTAGGTGCTTAGTGAATGCTGAATGGACAAATGAACGATGAAAGATACAGAACAAAGTTTTAGATCTGAACTGAATAAGACTATCAGTTGTAAAAGCCATTATGAGGAAATAATGACTCAAGTGGGATCCCTGCCATAGAATCCCATGGGATCCATTGCATTCAATTTCTGTATTATAACCTCAGTCAGTCAACTGTGCCCAAGAAAGGTAAATCCCAAGGAGATTCTAAAGGAGGCCCTGAGATAATAACTTACACGTTAATAGGAAATTGTCTATGTACTACTATATCAAAATGACAATTGCTATGTGATAGAAATTCAGGCTCTCAGGCTCCAACTTGAGTCAGAATCTGAATTTTAATATGATCCCTAGTGATTCATATGCATATTGAGAAACTCTTCTTTAAAATAACAACTCCAGCTAGAAAATATTTTATCCAAAAATTTAAACTACAAGCCTGCTATTGTGTTCTAGTCAACAGTTATAAATAAACAAGGTTTTAGGTCAAATAAAAAAAACTGAGTTAGTGGAAACACAATCTAATTGATGAATTTAAGTAATTATTCATTATAACCACTTGAATGAGTTTCTCTTTAGAAATATGTAGCAAATATATAAATTCTACATTATATGTGTAAGAAGCAGATGGACCATTCTATACAGGCAACATACATGAATGTAAATTCACAGGCAGAATTGAATTGGTAGAGTATGTTTATGAAGTCCATTAGGATCAAGCTCACATCAAACACAGAAAGCTTTAGGAAACAAAAATTTAAACAGAGCATTTTAAAAGCATTTAAAGGAACAGCATAACGTAGTGGCTAAAAGTACAGACTCTAGAGCTAGGATGTCTGGACGCAAATCCTTGTTCAATACTTGCTAACTATATGACCTTCGGTAAGTTCTTTAAAACATGTTTCTCAATTTCCCCATCTGTAAATGAAGATAATAACAGTAACTAGCCCAAAGGGTTGTTATGAGGAGACAATATGTGTAAAATGCTTGTAACAGTGCCTGGCACATAGTGCTATAGAAACATATACACATATATTTGCAATTTGCTATTATTATTGAAGACTTGGCATATGAGAGGACACAGGTTGGTCTGGACACAAGAACTGGCCCAGCATAAGAATTAAAGAGGCAGAGAGTAGAGGCAGGCAAATGAGCAACTGTGATGTGATGAATATGCCTAGAGCATGAATAATCAGGAAATAGGAGACATACAGAGGGTCAGTCCACCATAAAGGGAACAGAGAAGCAGAGGAAATCATCAACTATTGAGTACAAACAATACACCAGCGGTGGTATCAGCACGCCTTTATATATATTAGCTGATTTAATCCTCAACTCACTGATGAGGTCTGTCTTGTTAACCCCATGTTACATATGTGGAAATAAATTATCTGATATTAAAGAAGTAGAAGGTGACAGAGCTTGATTTGAACACAGGGCTGCTTAGATTTAATAATCCTACTCCTCACACTTACCTAAAGTAAATCCATTGGTTTAACCAGTAGGAAATGGGCTGATCCTTTCCAATATGATCTAAGCTCTTTTGATGATGATAATGAATAAGATGATGAAGACAGTGATGATGATAATGATCACGATGCAGCAGCCGACACCAATAGAGTGCTTATCGCATGCCAAGCACTATTCTAAACATCTTGCTGTTACCTCTTTAATCTTACCAAGAACTCTTGGAAGGTATAGTATTATGATCCCTATCTTACAGATTAAAAAAAAAATCAAAGCACAGAGGAATTAAGAAACTTGCCCAGAATTACTCGCCCAAGGGTGGAACCAGTGCCCACACTCTTAACTATCATGCTGTAACCATTTTCTGTTAAAACAGCAGTATCAATGATATTTGGAGCAGAGGCAATGAATTAATATTTTTGAGTACCTATTATATGTTAGAGGATGTGCTCCCATATTTAATTCTCATCACTGATGGTGTGAGGTAGGAAGGAGTCCTGATGTGAGACTTTAGAAAATTGGGAACCAAAGTTCAAAATGAATGATATGAATGGGAGAAATAAAAGGCCTTAAAAATAACTGTTTTAGTTAAAATAGAATTCAGAAAAAATGAACCTCCTCATTAAGAGTCAGCAAACTTTTTCTGTAATCATACAGTAAATATTTTAGGCTTTATGGGAACATGGTGTCTGCTACAACTAGCTACTTCTGCCACTGTAGCAAGAAAACAATGAAAGATGATACATAAATGAAAGAGTATGGTTATGTACCAATAAAACTTTATTTACAAAAATAGTTGGCAGGCCAGATTTGGCCCACGGTCTGTCATTTTCAGATCCCTTTTCTTGATCTTCAAGTAAGAAAAACATACCATTTTTCTTTTATGGTTACCAATGGTACAATTTATGATACATGAAATACAGTATTAGTTAGGATTCTGTTTAAGAATTAAAAGTTTCACTGACAGAACAGAGTTGTTGAACTAAAGACTGTTAGTGCCACAAAGAGCTGACTGCCAATAGTTTATTTTTGGAAAGGCAAGGAAAAAAAACGGTAAAAAAAAAAAGAAATCTTTTTTAAGGGATAGGGATGCTTTGTTCTAGTCCACAAATTATAGGTAAATTGTGAACCATTAGAGCCAACACTAATACCCTAGAGAGGATCTTAAAATTATGAAAAAGAAAAAGTAAGAAGTTATTTTCTTCAAAAGTAGCTACCAAAGTGACTGTCAGATTAAGATCCCAGATTACGCTGCCCGCTTTTCCCTTCCTTTCTTTTCATCATCTCACCAGACATTTATAATAACCCTATGATGAAAAATTACAGTCATTTCATCTTGAAAGATATATTGCATCCACATGTGGGCCAAGTGATTTAATCTTGATTAGTGCTGTCTGCAGGCTTGTCAGATGGGTTAGCGATTGGTCATGTATCTCAGAGCACTACTATTAGATCCGCTGGGAATTAACATGTTAAATCCATAATCATGCTTTATTGCCTGTATAATCCTGGGTTAACTGCAAAACGAAGTTGATTCATTTTTCACATGTTCACGAAAGTGAAGTCATATTTTTCCCTTAACTAGTAATTAACCTTTATGGCTTTATTAACTACTTTATTAAATTTAAATGAAATGTTTATTGGAAAGAGTTCATGGGAAGTGTAAACCACAATGACAGTGTGGACCTGCTGATGTCCTGTTCCCTAAAACTTCTCTATTAAAAAGGTTCATATTACAACTAGTTCATTTTTTATCTCAAGGTATCAGTGCTTGTAACTTAATAAGCAGTGTGGTATAATAAAATAAGCAATGGATTTGGAGTCAGATAGACCTGGACCAAATTCGTATCTAATTGCTTATTAGCTGTGTGACCTTGGGCAAGTTACCTAATATCTGAGTCTCAGTTTCCTTATATGCAACATATAAATAATAACTATGCCCACTTCTGAGGGTAAAGGAAGTAAATGAAACAGTGGGGAAGATGCAAGAGGCAGTCAATTTTCAAGGTTATTTTTATCAAAGCTTCTAGTTTTGTTTGAAGCAGGAAGATTTTGGTATGACACTCATATAGAAGAAGGAAAACACTGGAGGCCAAAGGATGGTGTCTATTCCTAACATCTTCCCACCTTCCCTAGCCCTGTGCCCTGGCTATGAATCCTAGAGACAGATACTACTTCTATATAGACATACGACTGGTTTACATCTTTCATAAAGAATCCTCAGGACTGCCACTAGCCAAAATAGTCACCTTGTAAAAATTAGAAAAATGTCCCCCTTGGGACAGAGACAGCCTTGTGGATACATGGCTTGACACGCAGAGAAAGTCTTATGAAAAGAAGGTGGACTGGGGCTCATGGCTTGCTGAGCAGAACATGGGTTGTGTTTCAGCTCCCCTCACCTCTCAGCAGGGCACTCTTGTTCAGACCACAACCCACACACCTGTCTGTGGTGCCCTGAACCTCAGAGTTTTAACTGGACACTTGGTTGTCCAGTTGGAGACAAATTTCCCAACCTCTGTTGTAAATTAGTTCCAGCTCATGGGACGTATTCAGAGCTGGCATCTATGGAAGGTCCAGTCATCCCCTTAAGCAAAGTCTTTTGTCCTTTATATTCTCTTCCTTTCTCCTCTGCCTGGGGAATGGCAATGATGGGGTAGCCATCTTGGATACAGAGATAGAAGCCATGTTTTGAGGGTGGCAGAACTAGTCTGTCAACCAGAGGGAGACAGAGCCACCATCAGTCTTGGGCTGCTCACTTCTAGTATATACATCAACAGAAAGAAACTTCCATCACGCTGAAGTCACCATGTGTTGGCATCTTTTTATGATATCCAACCTACATGGGGCTTTTAGAGTGGAGCTGAAGGAGTTATTTTTATGAGGAAGTCTGATTTCCAATGACACAAATAATGCTGCTTTGGGTCCCAAGTGGAAAGGTATGATGAAGCGTGGAGAGAAGCACGCGGCAGTGCCTTGGCACCAGGGCAGTGCCCAGGAAGGCTGCAGCAGAGCACTGATGGAGACTGATGTATGATAGGAAATGGCAGATGCCCGAGAAACTCGGCAACGCGGTGGCTCTCTTCAACTGAACTGGCACAGAGGAGATCTTCCTACAGATCTCTCTTTACACCTGAGTGAGAGGAACATTGCAAGTGGCTCAGATTTATGTGCGCAGATGATGGGAAAAACAAATTTTGTGCTGCTGTTGTTACTCTGACCCCACATATACTCACGGGGCTGATAGGACCTTGAGTTAATCAGGGTTCAATCAGAAAACAGGGTCCAATTACTGTTTATTTCAAATAGAGACACTTTAATGAAGGGTGCTTATTTCAAAAGTGTTCAAAGAATTGAGAGAGAGAAAGGAAAAGATGAGGTAACATAGAGATTAGGAACTACAAGAAGTTCCTAACACTGTAAGAACCAAAGAGAGGAGATGGTATTAGCAAACCACATGCCACTGGTGGTGGTGGAGCCACCGCAGCGACTGCAGGTGATTCTAGGAGAGAGTTCACTGCTTCCTGCTGCCACAGTGGGGAGAGAAAGAGAAGAGAGGAGAGAGGGAAGAGAGACACAGAGAGAAACAGAGAAGAGAAAGAGGAGGAGGGAAGGGAAAGAGAGAGAGAAGGAGGGAGGGAGACAGGGATAATAGGGGACCATAGAAACTCAAGGACCATAGAAAACTAAAAATAAAAAATAAAACTAAAACTGAAGGGATCATAGAAATTAAAGACCATAGAAACTAAAGGACCATGGAAATTAAAGGACCATAGAAACTAAAGCGAGAGAGAGGAGGGAGAGAGAGATGAAGGGGGACTACAGAAACTAAGGTTGAAGGTTGGAATTACATACTCATTTTATAAAGGCAGTTCTCATGTTACTGGAGGAATTACAGGTGAGATGGGCTGGAGGCAGGGAAACCAGTAGTTTGGAGGTTGTGCTGTCCACAGTTTTTAGAACAATGCTGGGCAGACAGTGAAACTAATATAAGATATATATATATATATATATATATATATATATATATATATATATATATTATGTATATATATATTATAATATATATATAATATATATATAATATATATATATACCTGGAAATTGAATACAAACTTTTCTGCTTCTTTAGCATCTACTATTAAGTTCGATCTCCCTATTCAATATGCAAGTGGAAGTTCATGGCACATAAACAATTTTTTAAGCAGCTAATAATATTATATTCCTGACATATACTCCCCCGGCTTCACATTTTATAAATTTTTCATATCAGGAAAAAGTTTATTTCACTGCAAATTATGAAACGCTGATGAGCTTGAATGCCAAAGGAAGAACAGAAGCATGTCAAAATTTCACCTGCTCTTGGTTAAATTTCAATAAAATCTGCTGGCCTTCAGAGATGAGCACTTAAGGCTTATCAGTGAATAATTCTAATGAATGAGTGATGTATATATTCACGGAAAAATTTTAAATGTATTAACATTTTTGTTGGGACACTGACACCTATTTACTGCCTTTTTCAAGTCCTTATGCTTATTTCTCAAACAGTCACTCTAGCTCAGGTTTTGATGCTTGGGGCACACAAATTATATTCCTCCACCACTACTACTGACTCACTCTCCCAACCCCCAGCTCATACAAACGACTAAGGAGCCTTGCTTATTAGGACTGCAGCTACTATTCAACTATGTGTCAGAGCAGGCCCACAAGATCCAGAGACCCTATTACTGTCTCCTCATTCAAATGATGGAGCCTCATTTGTCACATCATTTCAAAGTGATGCCTCTTTACAGCTGACTGGTTTTCCTTGGGTCAATATGACTGACAAATGACTATCTCCTTCAATACCAACCAGTGATAACTCTTCATGTGCCTTATACTAGCAAGAGATTAATTTAAACTTCCAGGGCACTTGCAAACCAAGAGAAGTCATGCCAAGGGATATTTCTAAGTTTCTTGAGTGCCCAGGACTCTGTTACATAGAAAATATGCAGATTGTGTAAAGTAATGGCTTCCTTTTTGAAAGCCTGGCGGTGGGCTAACCATTTTACCTACCTTATTCAGCTAGTCCTCTTCATCATGCTGGAAGGTATTTTCATGCCTACTTTAAAAATGGGGAGACAGAGACTTGGCAGTAGAGCTAAGATTTAAACTTAGTTCTGTCTGATCCCAACGCCGTTGCTGCTGAGTATGTGGCATCATTTCAGGCAGTATCCCTGCCTTTCAGTGTTGGTCATATTCTTTAGGGGATAAAAGAAGACCCACGTGGCCATCTGATTGCTAACATTTTTCTCACCTGCCTCTCTATCCCCACAAATAAGTTTTATTGGACATACCTTGTCTAAGGAAATGCACAATCGGCCAAGCATCAACCTCTACCTGTACGGGTAAATCTGCTATTCATGATGTCTTCCATGCCTCTCTGTGTGCGTGTCCTCCAGACCCTCGCCCTGCAACAGTCCCTCAAGACCAAACCTGCTCTCCCTGGGAGAGGAATCAGGCAATTAGGCTCCAAGGCCACTTGACCACTTCTCTGTCCCAGGTTGGTGTCTCTGGTCTCATCTCTTTTCCTTACTCTACTTACCCCAAGATTCTCAGCTTCCTTTCCTTTTTCATTTTACTCTGCTGCTGTGACCTGCTTTACCCTGCAGAGTGAGATTCAGCCTCCCAAGATCCCCTCTCCCCACGCTCCCCACAAACATCAGGCCTTTTTGTGTGAGTGTTTTAGAGTTTTTAACCATTATGAAAACACATACAGAGAAAGTTAAAAAAAGTTAAAAAAAGTTTAAAAAGCATATTGTTGCTCCTGATTTCAAAAAGTTAGGGGGTATGCACCCTAAAATCTCTGGCTGTGCCCAGCTCCTCCTAAATAGCTGATGACTGTCCACTGTCAGCATGAGAAAGTCAGAGTGGATACTATGCTCCCCACTCGCCTGTCTGACACCACCTCCTGTGACTTTCACTGGCTTCACTCACACTCTAGCCACAGGGCAGTGCAGCCCATGCCCCATTACATCCTCTGCACCTGCTATCGCTGGGAAGGATTTCTTCCCTATGCAGCCCAAGTGACTGTCACCATCCCTCAAGAATCAGCTCCTATTTCATTTCCCCTGTGAAACCTTCCCCGATTCCCTCAGGCTTCATGAGTGGCTCCTTCCATCGTCCTCTGCCCGACAGTACTTCGCGTCTGACTCTCTTACAAGCCCTTGTCTCGCTGCATTAGAATCTTGTTTATATGTCTGTGTCTCCTACCTGAATGAGATGTTCTTAAAGGCAGGAACTATGTTTTGTTTACCTCAGGTCCCTTTGGCACTTGCTGCCAGTACCTGGATCTTAGAAAGCACTCCCCCAAATGTGTTGAATACATGCATGAATAAATGCAGGGATAAATGAATCAATGTACTTGAGATGAGGGCAGGTGATTATCATAACCACGTGTCACACATCCCAAGGCCTGGAGGGTGAATGACAGTTAGAAAAACTCCCGTATTTATAATGTCCCTGTGCACATCACATTGCTACGGGAGCCTGGCATTTTATACCTGGCATTTTTCTACCTAAGAATGTGGAAGAATTGCTCTTCTTCAAGGAGAGGTAGGGTGTCAGTCTGATGTGTGTTCTGTAACAGAGCAGTACCTTCTACGAAGTGACTGCCTGTCAGCATGTGACACATTATGGCAGGTGTCACAGCAAGCCAGCTCGATTTGGCACAGAGGAGACTTAAAGGAGTCGGGGGGACTCTTGAATGATTCAGACAGCATGGCTGGGAGTTGGGGGATGGATGGAGGAAGTCTCTCTCTCTCAAGCACATAAAAAGGGGTCCACTGCCAGCCTTGGAGGGGATAAAGGCATCAGAGAAGTGTGCTGTCCCCATCTTCTTGGGGAGTTACAGGCTCTTCCATTTGGGGCCTCTCCTCTTTCTCCCCATGTTCTGAAGCAAGATATTCCTAGAGATCACTTAGTATCAGGGCCATCAAAGACAGGTGACCCTCCTTGCCTTTTTGGAGATGATGGGAGGTGAAGGGAAGATGGAGACTCTGATCCTTTGAAGTCTATTTTGCCTGAGAGACGATTCTCTCTTCTTCTACTTCCCGATCTTTGGAAAATATGATACCTCACCTCTGGAAAAAAGTTGTCTCATTGATTGGAGTTGAACATTTATACTTCAAATCCAGTATTGTGGCAGATTAAGAAATGGGCCTTGCTCTCAATGAGATTGTAGCCAATAGAGAAACACACAAGTTAACCAATGATTACACTGTGATAAGTGTGATTTATGGAACAGCTAAGAACAGGGCACTTTAAGAACAAGCTGGCTGATTCCTAGGTTATATTCCATGGATAAGGGAAAGCATCCTGGAGGAGGCAGAACTTGGGCTGTGTAATAAAAATCATAAATGGTTAAATAGGTTGAAAAGAGCAAAACAGGCTTTCAGGCTAAGTGAACAACACACACGAAGACATGGGCAACACAATATTCCCTTCAGGAATTATTTGCCCAACTGGCACCCAGACCTGAATGCAGAGAGTGGGAAAAGATGATGCAAGAGAGTTAGGTTCAGACAAGATTGTGATGGGTTTTGTGAGCAATGTGGAGGAACTTGGATTTTTAAGACCTTAGGGAAGTGACTGAGGATCAAAGGCCACCAGTCTAGGTCAATTAAATGGGATGCGGCCATAGAGAACTGAGTGGTTGGAGATGTATCTCTAAGTCCTGATTCTCAACATGGAGTGCAAAGGGCTGCGTTTCCTTGCTGTTCCGTCAGGGGAAATCAGCAGCCTATGTACCACAAGGTCAATGCCCCAGCTGACCAGCTACTAATGTTATAATGTTAGACAGATTACAGTGGATTCCCAATGCTTCCAGTCAAATCAGTTGACTTCCATGAGTCTCCATGTTTGTTTGTTTTTTTTAACCTGAAATGCAGGTGTAACAATATCTATCCCACAGCATTTTTTGTGAGTATTAAATAAAATAACATACGGGAAAAGTGAAAAGTGCTTAACATAACATCTGACACATACTTGGTGCTCAACAAATTGTTTGTTAAACTTAAATTGTGACACATTTATTAGAACTCCAGACCAACACTCCCCAACAGAAATTTCTGTAATGAAAGAAATATTTTATATCTGGGCTGTTTTATATCTATGCTGCTGCCACTAGCAATACATGGCTATTGAACACTTGAAATGTGGCTAGTGCAACTGTGGAACTGAATTGTTAATTTTATTTCATTTTAATTAATTTACATTTAAGTAGCCACATATTACAAATGGTTAGCATATCAAACAACATAGATTTATTTTCTAGAAATTCTTCACATAATTAAAATGTTTTGTTCTAAAAATATAAAAAATTCAGGTTGTGATTTCCAAATTTTGATAACTGTTTAAAATAGCATACATTATGGTAACTAGTATTCTACATTATTTACCACTCTGCATTTTGGAATCTCTTGGATAGAAATAAAATATTTTTCATGACAATAATTTTACTTTTGACAACATGTTTGGATACATGTTATAAAATAAATGAATGATATAATTAATTTCAAAAAATGAAATTATATAACAGCATATATAATGTGATGCCATCTATTTTGGAAAGATATACCTCAAAATTTTAACAATTTGTCCCAGGAATGTGGGATTAACAGTAATTTCTGTTATCTCTCCTGTGACTATTTAATATTGCTTGAATCTTTTTAAATGAACAGGTGTTAATTTTACAATATGAACTATTTTGCTTGTGTTATAAAAATAAAAATGTATTAACCAAAAGATTCTGGAAAACAAGAATAAGGCCCAATCCACAGGAACACCTCCCCTACTTATGTCTCCATTTAAGGCATTTAATTTTGTCTATCCTGAGTAGAGAATCACCTCATCTTGATATAGAGTTAGGAAGAAAGGAGTTAAGCAGCTTGTCTGAGATCTATTCGCTTTCTTTACCAAGAGTTTGCTACTGGGTAAAAGTGAAGAGTTCAGGTGATCCAGTTTAATCTCCTTGTCAGCATGATAATTAAACCTCCTTGTAAATGATGACATATTTGCTAGGAGGAACGTCCTTAACTATAGAATGTCCTTAACAGGATGTGTCTGGTTATGCGCTGCTCGCAGAAATTAAACCCATAATCTATGGATTTATGATGCATGGTTCCTGCGAAACGGCAGGGACACTGAAAGGAAACCCTTGACTAATTCATCAAGAAAGTGGCGCTTTCCTAACATCACTTATCAGCAAAAGTTTACTGAGTTTCCAGGCTTCCTAGGTGCTGTCTGTGGTACTGGTTATTCAGAAGTTAAGACATAATCACTGTCCTCAAACCACTTGTAATCTAAAAGGACCTCAGATGAATAAATAATAGAGTATTACCAGTACTAAGATGTAAACACAGGTTCCGTGTTAGGACATATAAGAGTTAGATACACAGCCAGAAAAGTTATGTAAGCTTTCCTTGAAGGAGTGATATCTTAGGGGAAATGTTGACGTTAGCTTGGCAAATGTCCACCGGGTATTTTAGGAGCTCTGAAAATACTGACAGTAGAAAGGCACAGACCCATGAGAAAGCATGCCATATGGAGAAAGTAAAAGCAGGCCAGGATGCTTCTAGCCTTGTTCGTAAAGAGGAGATCAACGATAGACGATGATGCAGGAAATGCACAAAGGGGAATCCTGGATCTTTCGTGTTACTTAGGGCATTTACCAACTATACTGAAAACAAAGGGGAGCCATTTAAGCAAGACAGTGACACAATCATATTAGTATTTTAGAATGGTTATTGATAGGGAAATTGATTAGGAGGAAGTAAGGCAGGAATTTAGAAGGGTTGTCAGTGATCAAAGAAAGAAATATCAGGAAGCTGAAATAAGGCAGAGGCAGTGAGGATGGAAAGATAAGAGTTATTTGGAGAGTCATTTAGGAGGGTCAATCTATAAGAGTAGATAAGATTAAATGAGAAAGAAAAGAGGAAAATGAAAAAGATGACTTGGGATTTTGATTTGGGCAACCCAGTGGATGGGTTTACCAAATACGCAACCCAACGGAAAAAATATTTAAGGAAAAGGGAAGAGTTAATTCAGTTTGGTTATTTAATTTGAGGTGTCTGCAGGTTATAAAAGTAGAGATATTTAGTAAGTATTTGTATATAATATCTGGAGTATAGAGATCTTAGCTAAAGATATAATTTGAAGGTTACAACTTGCAGGTGAAAATAGAATTCCCCAGGAGGGTTAAACACTGATCCCAAAGAGGGCAAAGTAGAATCAGGCTGAGTCCAAGAACCAATATTCAGGAGACACAAGGAGCAGAAGAGGAGCCCACACAGGAGGCTAGGAAGCAGCAGCCAGAGAGGTAGAACACAAATGGAACACTTTAAGATGGGTGGCAAGGGAGAAGAAAAGGAATGGTCCTCAGTGTCAAATACTCCTGAGCTGTCAAATTTTTAAAAATGTCCAGTGTTTTTATAATCAAGTAGATCATTGACAACTTTGGCAAGAGCAGGTTCATTGAAACCAGGAGGAGTTTTACTGGAAACTATTTCAAGGAGAGAAGAGTAGGGTTCCTATTAATCTCCTGATTCCTATCAGAGTAATTAGGATTCTCTTTCCTACCCAAAGGGTGTGAGATGTTGTCAAGAAGGTGATAGATTCTTACTAATCTTTGTTCTCCTATCTTTGGGGAAAATAGAGTACTAATTCCATTCTCCTTGGTCTCAGATTTACAGTAAGAAGGCTTAGTTCAAATCTTGGTCCTACCATTTTTAGTTTTGTGACCTTGAGTGCACCTATTAATTATCTGTTACTTAAACGGAGGTACGCGGACCAGCTACAAAGCACAACCTGGGAGTCTGTTGGAAACGCATACTCTCAGGCCCCACCAATAGCCCGCTGAAACAGAATCTGCATTTTTAACAAGATTTTCTGATTCTCAGGCACATAAAGCTTGAAGAGCACTGACTTAATAAATTCTAGTTTTCCCAACTAAAAAATGGAATGTAATACTGACCAAGTAAATTTTTTGTTAAGATCAATTAATATAGTGAGAGTAATACCAATTTGTAGTATCTTCAGCCTATTGCTCAATGCTATAAAGTAAGAGAAAACAAAAAGGGAAAAAAACCCAAATACTTCTTGTACCTTTTCCTTCTTAAATCTTGAATTTTCACAAAGTGAAACTGTGTTAAGAAATAGATCATGCACTACTTCTGCATTTGGGTGAGATCTATCAATATTCCCCAAGGGACAAGAATCAATCCTATCAGCCTCTGTCTTATGTGGGCCCTCTGAGACAACCCAGGGTGAAATCTGCTGTATGCGTGGCTAAACCTATGGAAACAGGGGGAACAATGATTATTCATTAGGCATATCAAATTGTTCCTTGTTGCCTTGTAACTGTTATTTCTGAGCAAATACCAATACATTCATACACTTTTACATGCATACTTGCCCACCCTTCTGGGTTAGAGTTCATTATTCATCCATTAAACAAATCCTATCTCTGAGCTACTACACTGTGCCCAGCATTCTGCTCTCCTAGAAGTGTAACAGTGTGACCACTTGGTGTGGTTCTCAACAACATGGAGCCTATAGTTTTATTTTTCCCCAGAAGTTGGTGTTACTTCTGCCCCCAACGTCCTGGACACCCAATTTTAGTTTATCATTTAGTACTGCCCCCACATCTGTTCCTGCATTTTTAAATGACAATCAGGGTTGTTTTAACTGCTGAGATCTGTAAGTGATCTTCACTCCCCAATATAATTCTTCCTCCCAAAGATAAAATCTTACAATTGATACAACACTTCCAAGACCAATCCGGTATTCATTCACTTATTCTCCATTTGTTCTACAAATGTTTGTTAAACACACTTTTTGTTAGGCACTGTTCTAGAAACAGTGACCCAGATTCTGATTTGCCAAACTCAAAAATAAAGAATATGATCATTTCTAGTTAACAACAACCCTGCCATTATGATTTTGTTAAAGATAAGTTCTCTGAGGAGCACTACACTGAAGGTTACCCTAATCACAATAGCATGAAAATGTTTTACACAGGAACTTAATGGTGACTTTTTTATTTGAAGTGTCTGCAGCTTTCCTGGGGTTCTCTTACTTTGTGTGTATCCAAGTCCTTGCTATTTTTCCCTTTCTACCTTGATTTCTTCATAAGATAGTATCCCACTGAGGTGGATCTGAATATTCATCTGTCCTTTGAACTAAAAGTGTAAGGTTATCCCAGATTTATATAATTGTTGCTATTTATTTCTGTAGAATATGAAGATATAAAAGTCCTCAGTGTCCTTGTTCTCATTAATTGTTCCAATATTCTGAGGAGACACCAACTGGGTCAAGTTCAAATATCAATTATTTATTTTATTCTTAATATCGCTTTATGAAAAAAACCTTCTACTGGGAGAGAGTTTCAACTCAGCTGAGGTAACATGGAAGCTTAAGACAGAAGCCTGAAAATGCAGAGTAATGTGATGATCACAGGCTCAGACAGAAGAGAAAGAGGGGAGAAAGGCGGTTAGAAAATAGTGACAGAAGTGCATCAAAAAGAAAGAGAAATTAACTTCTGGTTATTGCTCAGCAAATCCAAAGAAGGGCAGGTAATTTATTCATGTGAAGTAGAAAGTATAAGAAAGCTTTTGAATTTTGGAACTGGATTCCATTAGAATACTGCAATGTATCAAGTGGTTTAAATTATTTTATCTTCCAAACAGAATGTCATATAATTAGAAGACAGACTTTAAGGAAATATTCCACAATGTTATTTATGTAACTAACCTGGGGAGATCGAATTACCAGGTATTTCTGCTTTTCTCTTTATAATTTTCTGTATTGTACACAATGTGTATGCTCTGTTCTAATAAGAAAAAAAATCAATACTCATTTTAAAATGAAATGCTCCCTTCTCTTTCTGTCTTCAGAAATAATCACTCTCCAGTTTTGAGCAGGTCAAAGTTTACCACAACAGGAAAATTTTATGGTTTCAAGTGAGCTAGTAACTGAGATCATGCCTTCCATTTCAATTTCTCTCCTGAAAAAGGGTGGGGAAATGTTTGAGTTGGACAGTATATTTGTAAGCTATTCCAAAACTCTAGGCACCTGTAGTCCCCCTTCCCTTTCTAATAGCAAGAGAATATAGTCACTTCTCCACAGTACATTCTTAGCAGAGTTTAATCAGCTTTATATTCACCACCACTCATTCCTGGTGAACAGAAAAAAATGTAAATAAATAAAAATAGCAATGATGCAGAGAAGTAAATCCACCCTCCACCCCAATCACCACAACAGAATGGACTATGAGTGAGAAAATGACTTTGCAGCCAGTACAAAAGCAGAAAGTAAAGCTGAGAAAATGTTTCGGGTATAAAAGTCAATAGCAAGGGTCTCAGTGAGGTAGGACAGCAAATGTAGCCTAGGATGTGGCAGAATCTGATCCCTGAATCTCTTCCTGCTAAATGAAGCAGACCCAAACATCTGGAGGTAGGCACGTTCACCTGGATTAGTTGCCTGCCAGGTCCTACCCTACTCATTCATCAGCACCATGGTCAGGGGTCCTCTTTACAACCTTCGCTGACTATGCAGTTACCTTTGTTCTGGACTTCTGTGCTTTTTCTATGCTTGTTACTGCTTTTACATATAGAGTAAAAATTTCTCTTTTTTTTTTCTAGTTATCTGGCAATTATATTTCTTCTGTAACTGTTTTATATGTATATAGTTGTATATGTAGTTATACATATTATATATAGTTGTAATAATATAATTGTTATACATAACAGTAATATTATATTATTCTTACCTGGGTTCCCTACTAGACCATGAACTCCATGAGGACAAGGGCTGTATATTCAGCATTTAGTTCAGGGTGTGAAATTGGTATCCCTCTTCATATTTTTGAATGAATGGATAGTTGGTTAAAATAAAAGAAGGCAAGAGGAGCATAAGAGGCTATTATGGTGGGTGCTGTGACATAATACAATTGATTGCTGTGCCTTTGTGCATGCCATGTGAGCCTTATCTGAGATTTTCATCCTGTAACTACAGTGAAAAAGAACTTATGACTGAAAGTTTGCATCTGGCCTTAAATTCTAGGTCTTTCCCAGATAAGTCTACAGGTCAGACAGTTTATTTATAAAGTAAGGAGGATAAACAAGAAATTCTCTAAATCCCTTCCTCCCTTTTAATGTTTAGGATATTTTCATGACAATTTATTATTACATTTGTTAGTAATTTTGTTGGTAGTTTCCTGGATTTCAATCCAGTTCCATTTAGTTTCCTACTAAGTTCTAGCATCTTGCTGAGCTACATAGCTTTCAATTTGTGATTTGAAAGCACAGTTTAATATACGTACAACCTAGTTCATATTCTAATGGTGAGCTAATATTTATAAGATGTGATTTTTGATATTACATCTTTACTTTTTAACTTAACCTAGAAAAGTTAGACCAGACTAATCATTTCTTTATGTCACCATCTCACTGCTTGGCTGTAAGCTCCCTATACACAGGGAAATACATTACCTGTCTCTCTGGCATCAGGGACCAGTTCTGGCACTGCCATCTAATGATAATCAGGGCATATTTAATTGAGCCAAAAAGCCCTGGGTACCACTTCTGGCATCCAGTCTTCCAGGTCTGCAGGGTGTTCCTTATTTAACAAGCTGTCGTATTTAACAGATTTCAACCCCCGCCTCCAAATATGGTTCTGGAATCTTTATTTTAACCACTAGGCTAGCTCGTCTTAAGATTTCCCCTTTGTAGGGAAAATGAATAAAAGACTTTAAAATATAACCTTTTAAAACAACATACCCAAGTCTCTTTAGACCATGTTCTCTCATTTGAGGTGTTTTTATATTTTGAGGGATATGTCCATTTCATGCTAATATTGATGTCACTGAATTACTGATACTGGTGTCTACATCCCCAACCTTAACTATATCTCACCTTCTTATGGACTCTTCATAAGTCACTCTCTGTGAGGCCCCTGACTTGTAGTATTTACAACATCATTTTTTAGCATACAATATATAACAAAACTATAATAGTCCAGTCACTGTGATCTTCATAGAGTAGGGCTCTCAGAACGCAGCAGCAAAGGGCTAATGCTCTAGTAGTTTCCTCACTGCAGTGCTCACTCAGGACTGTCCCATACAGTCTGCTCTCCCTCACGCTCCAAGCACATCAGTGCATAAGAATTCTAACTACAAGTTTCAGGTAGCACGTGGATTTACTTTCCTTCCAAAATCCTATTGAAATGTTAGTAAGTAAAGAATAATCTACATATAGCCCTACCTGAGAAGGGAGCCATTAGTGGTCAGAGATATTGAGGAACTTTTATAATATGGAAAGCAATATGGATTGTTTGATAAATCACAACAGAGAAAGAAAATAGTCCAGAACACAAATAAAGAAAATCTGCAGTTGAAGAGGAAGCTGTGGACAAAGAATTCAACTGGGTCGTGACGCATAAGTCCGAGTAATTAGGAAACGTTTGTCACAACAGCCAGTTGAGTGGTCTTACTCATCCATCCCTAACACACACATACACACACACACACACACACACACACACACACACACACACAGTGATTCAAGCTATAGTCATGATCTTCTGTCTCAAAGGCATTCTGCCAAGGCAAAACTAGACTCTCTAGTACAGGTGCCCTGCCCAAGAGTTGAACACCTTCTGTAAGGTGTTCTTCCTGTGTCCTCCCAGCCCAACAAATTAGGACAGGTTGACAAATCCTGTCCATGGACAGAGAGCTGAACTCATCATTGCAAGCAGTCTCACCTGGCAACATTTGCCTTTGCTGTTCCCACTGCTTGGTATGTTCTTCAGCTAAATTCACATGGCTTTGTTCTTTCTTCTTTTAGGACTTTGTTCTGACCGTTATCTTATTGTAACAGCTTCCATGACCAACCCATGTAAAATAGCCACATACCTTTCTCCATTCATGGCATCCTCTATCCCCCTTACTCTTCTTTATTGTCACTGCTTGTCAATTATTTTTGTTTATTTGTTTACCTGCTGTCTCTCCCAACTGAAATATAAACTTTACATGTTCAGAGGCCTGGTTGTGTTCCCCATGACTTCCCAATGTTTATGATAGTATCTGGCATTTAGCAGGTGTTCAAGAAATATTTATTGAATGCATGAATGAACTAACTCAGGAATATGACAAGAAAACTCAAGATGCCAGCTATTTAGCAGATAAAGAAAGAAAGCAGCCTAAATTAGTGCAGGAATTCACAGGTTCCTGAGAATAGTATCTTCATGAAAAGTGGATCTCATTAAACATATAACATTAAAAACACAACTGGAAGCTTTTACAGGTATATAGTTCTTCTGCCCACCAGGTAAAGCAAAAGCACTTAGAATCTCCAGAAATAACAAGACATATATGCAAGATCATAGCCCAAATGTGAACCAAAATTAAATGTATTATGATTTTGAGCAATAAAGAGAATAAAATGAAAGAGACTATTTGATTTTTATGCTTAGAATATTCAGCCTTCAGTAGTACATTTTTAATGTCATAAAACTATTGATTCTCTTATATCCTCCTGACTGTGTGACCCAGACCTCAAGGACAAGGAGGACTTCGGAAGCAGTAGTTGAACAGATTGTTTCATTCCCAGGCCAAACTACAGAGCCCTCAGTGGAGAGATCTCTGTCTTTCCCCAGTCCATGGCTTCTTTAAGAAATGTACTGCCAGTACATAGTCACTAGCCACATGTGGCTTTTAATTTTAAATGGAATTAAAATTACATACAAAGTTAAATGTTCCTTTTCTAGTTGTACTAGCCACATTTCAAGTGCTCAATAGCCAAATGTAACTAGTGACTGCTGAATGCATGAATGAATGAATAAAACTGAGCAGTAAAGAAACAGAAGATTTGAATCATCACAGAAACTCCTATTGTTCCAACAAATGATGGAGATCAGAAGGAAAAATGAGTCAAAGAAGACAGGCAATTTTGCTCTCAGTATTTACATGTATTTGGAGAAGCAACAGGTCTGCAGTGGTTAATTTCTCAGGAGGAAGGCTTGATTTTCTATGTTTATACAAAATCACATGCCTATCTCCCCTTTGTTTCATACCATTCAAATTCCTGCTAGGAATCTAGGCCCATATTCCTGGTTGCTTCCTTTGTGGGGTCATTTAATGTGGTTAAGAAATGACTTTCTGTCTCCGTTCTCTTTTTGGTGATAACCCTTAATAATGCTAAAACTGCTGGATGTCTTTCCAAATGTTTTGCAAAACAGCATGCTCCTGTGATCAAAACTATGTAAAAGTTAGCACTCATTTTCTGTTATCTGTTGTCCTTGCTACCTTACATTTTCTTTTTGAATTCTGGAAGAGCCATGTTCTCCTTCAGAGTAATAGATTTAATTATTTCTAAAATATAATTGTAAATTGAAAATTCCAGTTTATTTGATTATCTGCTTATTTCCCATCAAGATTACTTTTCTTTCTCTATGGGAAATCACATATTTGGTTCTATATTGAACAACCTTTGCATAATTATTGTTTTATAAATGCAGCTTATTGATTTTGTTAAAAAGTCAAACCATGAAAGAAGCACTGAAAATGATTATAATTACAAAAGGGAATGTAAAGTCAGGTTGGTAGCTTGAAATCAGTCATAGAAATAGGCAAATGCTACAAATCAGTCTCCTCTCCCCCACCAATGAGTCAGTTTACCAGCAACCCACTGGGTATGAGATCCTGCAAATTTAAAATTTTATTATTTAATGGGAGGTATCAAGGAACAACCTATATGAGGACAAAAACAGAAATAGAGATTTTTATATAAATCTCTATATACATATGTTACTTAGAGCTATAGCTGAAACCAATAGAAGACCTAAGTAACAATAGAAATAAAATTAGTAGGGAAGACGTAGTATAAATAAATTAAATTCCTAATGTTTCAGAGGCTAAGTTTATAGTTACTATTTAAAAGTGATATATTGGGAAAAACAGATTTCAGCATATTGTTTAGAATAATCATGCTAACAGAAGGTTTAGGGAGAGGAGGACTGAAAAAAATTTTTCTTCATTTAATATTGCTTTACAGTTTGCACTTTAACTATGTACCTATGTTACTGAATAAATGTAAAATTTCTGAAATAAAACACATATTAGCTGCCACATTGACCTTGCTCCTCCAAACCTTCCATATGAATAAAAGACTTGTTACCAAGCTTAAACTGTTACAGGAAAATAAAGAAAACAAAACATGTATTGGACACATACCCTATGTACTATTTTAGAAGTTTCTAAATTCATTAATTCCTTATCTGTTAAATCCTCCTAATGCTCCTGTGAAGTAGGTATTACATAGGAACTCCCTTAGAACTCAGCAACATGAAGCAAGAAGGGGTATGTCTAAGGCAGAAATTCTGATACAGTCCCTGCAATGCTGGGAGTACCCAAACTTCATCTGTGTATAAAACTGACTTTGTTAGTGATGTCAGGATTAGAACTACATTTCTCATCAAATATCCCTTCATTCTTGTTAAAGAATAAAGACTGTGAAACAGGATAGAAGGGGAGAGTGTATTATTCTTTGATCATGCTCGCTTGGTCACAGGTGGGCAACCAGATTGACCTGCCCAGCCAAACTGAATAATTCCTCACTCTTTCACTTTTTGTTTATGACTTTATTTCTTCATCCTTGGCAAGAGCAGAAAGTAAATCATGACATTTCTTGGCTGAAAGGCAGAGTGAAACAGCTGTGACCCTTGAGATATTGTTTACTTTACTGCCTCCTGACACACACTCAGTCACTTTCCTTGGACATGCTTGATGGCTTTCATTCACGCAGTTGGCTGTTCCGTCTGCTCCACCAATTGATGAAGAGACAGAGAGTGGCTGCTTTTAGCTCCATTTATTAGTTCATTTATTAAACATTTATGAGCACCTACTATCTGCCAGGTACTGAGACCACTACCAATAGGAACAAATCAGGTACCCTACCCTGAAGGAACTAACAGTCTAGTAAGGGAAGATGTACATGTGAGTATTCATCAATATACAATGAGGATAAGTACTAGAAGAGGTATGAGTAAAGTAAGATGGCAAGAGAAAGACTAATTCTGCAGAGGAGAAGGGCAAAATACAGGAAGGTTTACAGACAAAGTGATATTTAAATTATACCCCTGTGGTAGGCATTGGTCAAGCTGGTAGAAGACTTCATGACAGATTAAGAAATAAACCCCAGAAATCAGCAACTGTAGCACAGTTACAGGCCACAAAAGGGTGATCTGATGTACCATCCAGATCACTCCTGTAGGACCGAAGCACTCAACCCCAGCTGTCAGCAGTGTTAACTGCAAAGCATTACCTCTGAAGGCTCAAAGCTGTTTTTCCCCTGGGAATCACCTTCCTCCCAAGGGGTCTCTTTGCTCGGGGTATGCCTCCACTGTCAGGGGCAACGTGATTTATCAATTCAAGCCTGCAAAAGCTTCACTGCATCACCTCTGATGGAAAGTAATTCTGGTGGGCCATCTGAGTTCCATATATGGTCAGCTGAAAAAATGCTCCCCGCTTCCCCAAGATATGAAGTACTAACCCCTGGAATCCATAGATATTACTTTGTATGGAAGCCTTCACAGATGTGATTAACTTAAGGGTTTAATGACTGAGAGATGATCTTAGATTATTAGGGTGGGCCCTAAATGTAATTATATGAGGAGAAGGTGATGTGAAGACGGAGAAAGAAATTGGGGTGATGTGGCCCTAAGCCAAAGAATGCAACCATATGAAGAGGCAAGGGATGGATTTTCCCCTTGAGGAGTGTGGCCCTGCAGACACCTTGATTTTGGCTCAGTGGTACTGATTTAAGGCTTCTGGCCTCTGAATGTGAGAGATAATATGTGTATTGTTTTAAGCCATCCATGTGACAGTAATTTGTTATAGCAGCCATAGGAAAAGTATACACCTTGGGATCAGCTGAGGCCTCTGCTGCAACTATATCTTGGTTCAACTTCTTCCTCTGCCCAATTCTGTACAAAAAATTAAGCCAAGTCTAAGAAGTCACTCTCTTAGGTCCTCCAGCCTAGACCAGCCTTTTGTGGTCTGGCTTTGCTCAGTACTTCAGAAGAAAGAAAAATGTGTCTGGGAGAGGGGTAAAGGTCAGGTAGGGAACAATGTGTGTAATGGGTGAGAGAACCAGTAGATGTGGAGAAGTTCTGGAGCCTTTAGGGCATTTGTGTGCAGTAATCCTCGTATCTTGAAGTTGCACTCAGGGTCTACTTATGGCCTCATCACCTCCTTGGTTTCTGGCATCTCCCAAGCTCAGATCTGACACTAGATCCATGGGCCCACCTCAGGCAAGGCTTTTCATTTTATGCTCAGCTGTTTGGACATTATTCCCAAAGCAGTGGGGTGATATTGCAGGACTGTTTTGCTGGGGAGTAGCATGATTAGATTTGTCTGTTTTAAGATCAGTTGGCTACAGGGTGTAAACAGGAGTGAAGGAAAGAAAAGTGGAGTGACAAGGGTAATGAGAAGAACAAGAATATCAGGAGCAGAGGGTAAAGGGGACATGAACTTGGTCAGCTGTTTCCTGGACTTTGAAGGGAACCACTTCAAAAAACAGCTATGTTCCACTAGTGATGAGCTTGAGCCCTGGGACTAAGGGTTCAGAGGCTAACAATTGGAGAAGGCGGCAGTAGTTCTGAGGACAATGTATCCTTGATGGTGGCCGGCAGAAAGCTGTAGGGACCTGGATCACATTGCCTGGGTTTCAATCCCAGCTCTGCCACTTACTCACAATATATATTTAAGCAAGTTTTATGAGCTCTGTCTGCATTTCCTCATCTACACTAATGATACCTATCTCACAGAGTTATTGTGAGGATTAAGTGCATTAATATATGAAAAGCACTTAGAAGAATGCCTGGTGTAAAGCAAATGCTTAATAACATTAGTTATTATCAGCCCAGCAGTTTCCTCAAATGTTTTACAGTCAGGCGAGCTGCTTTTCATTTATCAGAGCCCTGGGATGTTGAGAAATGGTGAAGAGAAAGGAATGTATTTATTAAAGCTGCTATTAAAATTGGAAAAGATGTAGTGCTACCAGGGACTTCCCCCTCTGCTCAGCCCCCAGCCCCAATTTTCTCCTTCCCCATTGAGAATGGTGAGCTGGATTGGGAATTTTGTATGCTTAGAACTAAAAGGGAACGCAAAGTCGTCATGGTAAACCACCCATCCAAGGCTGGGTTCCTATTAGAGCCCGCCTCATCCTTTGGTTTCAGTCTTGGACTTGAACACCTCCAGCAATGGGAAGCACAGTGTTCCCATCCTCACAGAGCCTACAGTCCTGTGGGGGGCACAGCCATAAATTAGCAATTATGTATGTATATAACAGCATAATAAATGGTATAATGGAAGCTGACTGGAGGGTGTGGTGGGAATAAAGATGGAAGGACTAATTTACCTTGGGGCAAGTAGGTAAGGTTTCACTAAGACAAGTACATCTGTGATGACTTTTGCAGGATGAAGCTTTTCTTGCGAGGCAGAGAAGGGTCCTATCTTTGATGCAGAAGGAACAGCTAACCAAGACACAGAGTCTGGAAAGAGCCCAGCTTGTCTGGAAAATCTTGAATGATCACTAGAATATAGCTTGAAGAATGGTAGGGGTGGAGTATCGAGAAGGGACAGGAATTTGGGCAGAGGAAATAGGTAGTAAATCCTTCAAAGCAGGGCTGAGGTCTTTGTAACTATCCTGAAGGCAAGGGGAGATTTTGAAGATTCCTAGGAAGAGAAGCACATCATCAATCAGATGGGTAGTTCAGAAAATCTTTGTGGTGCTACAATGGATGAATGAGGCAGGACGACTGCAAACCCTCCTGGACGTAATGAGGACGTGAATCCTCTCTTTGAGACACAAAACTTATAACCACACTAATAATGCAAATACGATCCTAATTTCTAAAATGTGAAATCCAAGATATGATATAATTCAACGCTTTCCTAGGGATTGTGCATATAATCAAAAACTTTTTATACACAGATTTTATATGTGCTTCATCCAGAGCGCTATTTTATAGATATGAAAATTCAAAAGACATGCTCGCTTTTTAGACCCAAACAAACAGAGAAGTGAAAGATCAAACTAAGAAAGCTGTTTTTTTTTTTTTAGTATGAATGTCTAGGAAAGCAAAGCGTATACTGTCTGAAAAGAAGTGCTCCATCAATCTCTACAAATGTTTCTGTTCCTGTGAAAACTCCGTGTGCATTACTCAACATATGTGCCAATCAATCTCCACTAGTTTGAGCTGAGGGTTAGTCTGGTAAAATTTCCCAGTAGAATAACAAGGCTGAAATGTCACTTTCTAAAACTGAGAATTTTATTTCACAAAGGTAAATTTAAAGTACAAGTTTGGAATTGAAAACAAAACAAAAGCTTTATCAAAATGCAATATATTTTGGAAGTGAAGTGCATTAATAGTGTTTCACAGATTTTTCCCCCTGAAGTTATTAGGTATTAAAATATTAGCTATTAAAATTAGTGATTTTATGTTAAAAGTGAATTGCATATTTATAGTAAGACACTGACAATTAAAAGAAAAGTATAAACGAGAAAATAAAAATTATTCATAAAGGAAAGACCTAGAAATAACTATCATAAATATTTCACACACTCCTTTCCATGCATATACATATATAATATTATATATTTATAACTTATTTCTGTTCATTTACATTATGCCATGAGCATTTTCCTATAATATTCAATGTTTTCTGAAAACAATATTTTAATAGCTATATAACACTGCACTATAAGGCTATTCCATAAATATTCAACTATTAACTTACACATGGGCATTTAGGTAGCTTCTAATTTTCTGTATTTTAAGAACTCCGTATTTTTCGTTCTTAAGATATATCATTCTTCACAGCCCCACATCTTTGGTGACTTCCTAAGGGCAAAATCCTAGAATTGGAAGTGTGGGGTCAAGGAATAAGCTACATTTTTAAAGTTTTTGCCACTTATTGCCAAACTACTTTGGGGGTAATTTTTACTAATTTGTAGTTGCACTAGAAGTGCACAGCTTGATAGGCAAAACATAATATATAATTAATAATTCCTTTTCTTTATTAAGTGTGAAATCAGGGTGTTTCATAATACTTATTGGACAACTCTGTTCTAGAAAGCAACTCTGTTGCTTTTCTGTGTCTTATTACTAGTTTTCTATTGGGATCTTATTGGTCTTCATCATCTTCTGAGTTAAGGGAGGAAAGGAATTTTCTTTATATTATAGATACTTTGGGATGCTCAGGAATACCCCTAAAGGAAGAACTGGCTTTCTTATTTCTTAGCAGGCTGGTTAAGCCATTGATCTTGACTCTAGATCATTGCTGCCAGTGGGACCCTATAAAGGACACCTGGGTTAAGATCAAGACCAAGAAGTGCATAATTACCATATTACATGCATGCTTTAGTCTTTTTAGTCTGTTTGTCATGTATGCTGCAAAATTTAGAATTTGCTGCTATGGTGATTCTAAATGTTTGCAACCTGAAGTCAAAAACAAAATTAAATCTCTTCATCAAGAATTTAAGAAAATTAAATGCATACTTCAAATAGTATTCAATAATCTTGAGCCTGTAACTTATTGTAGTTACCTAACATTAAAAAAAAATGTAACATGTCTTCATTTTCAAAATGTTTGTGTGTAGTTCTTCCCATAAATGCTGGGGAGAGAAAAAGATGGTGAGAAAGGTAAGTAGGAATGAAGACTAAGGCATTATGCTCAATACTGACAGAAACCACCAGAGGACTGTCTCTCTCTGTCTCTGATAACACTTTGTTGAAAGAGATACAGAATATTTTCTTTCATATACTCTAAACTAAATGACTAATTTCTGAAGTCTATGCATTACTTTGATCCCTACATATAAGAGAATTTAGTCTTAACCCTGAATAAAGCTGACTCTTCCTGTTTAGGAGACTCAGTGAAGCCCGCCCCCTGCCCCGGGAAGGATGGCTACTCCCCCAAGAGTCACCACAAGGTGCCTGGGCTCACTGGGTGGGTCTGGTGTTTTGCATCAGTTCTAACAACCCCAGCACAGAAAGAGGGAATGGCAGCATGTACCTCGTGTGCTACACACAACCAGTGTTACAGGCACGGAAAAGATCACAACACTGAATTTACACGAGGGGAATTGTCCACATTATGTTTTCTAGCACGATCGTGTCTTTTTCCTTCACGTTCAGGAGAATGAATGTGGAGAAGGAATTTTTCTCCTTTTCTAAGGTAAGCTGCTGGTACTATCATTCTATTTAAATCTTGTTATACTCTAAGATTGAACTTTTGCCCATTTGCTCATTTCCTCATGTAGACTCAGTAAAAATGATGGAACCTGTTGCCCAAAACAAATTTCCATTTGTTCATCTTTTTCTCAACCCAGTGCCTATGTTTGTTTTGCATCCCCTCAAATTTTAGACATAAAGGATACAGTGGAACCACTAAAACTAAACTTCACAGTTGAGCAAGAAGATAACAAGCCGACAGACAGGTACAGTTGTTCAAAGTCACTTAAGTGTCTACTTAGGCCCTGGTAATTATTCTTTTAATAATAGAAAGCCTTCCTTAGGAAAACAAAAGACCACATATGGCTTTGACGCCAAAGGTCGTTGTGGTGGTGCCTTCCAGCCTGTTCCCCACAGGTCCGTGGTGTGCCAATGTCAGCCCCAGAGGAGTCTGAGGGGCACACCTAGCGCTTCAAGGGGGCAATCAGCTGTGGGTGCTGATGGCGGACCCTTGTGAGGGATCACAGCTTGTCACTGGTCATTTCTGAAACTGTGCACAGACATCTTGGATTCACTCCTCCCTGAAGTTGAATAGGAATATGTATAGTAGCTGTCTTCTGCACAAATGGAAATGACAGCATTTGGCTCCATTCCAAAAGCACAAACGCATGGAGAGCCTCAGGGACCTGAAATGTGGGAAAACTCCATTTGGAAATTAAGTATTTTGAGAGGAAACTGGCTAACATCAAACTATTTCTTTTTTGGATCTTTGGCAGCAAAAAGGTACACTGTGCTATGGTCATTAGATACACAGATGAGAGATGTGTCCTGACTATGATAAATATTTTCTGCTTGAGATCCTCTTCATAGTTCCTGGCATGCGAGAATTCTGCCACTGAACCACCCATGCACCCATAGTTCCTGGATTAAATGCCCTGGTGGGAATAGCACATATTCTTATGAGTCTCTTTTTCAGATTGTAATTCTTCCCTCCAGGTTGACAGCAATGCAGCTCAGGATGCCCTCAAGTACAAGGATGTCCACTGGCAGCTTCTCTGTGCTGGCCAGGTCTATAAGCTGCACGTGACTCATGTATGTGTCCAGGAAGGCTGGCAAGGAATTATTACTACTGGGACATACAACACAAAGGCCTTTAGAGTTATAGCAGGTTTTACAGGCAGGCAGCTGATGGGGATTGTGTCTGCATGTAAACACCTTAATCATGGGGTCCAAAAGGACAATTCTGTGTCACCTCAGCTTGGCTTCTTTGACTTTTGAGGAAAGTTCTATTTTAATAAGAGTGTTCTTGTCAAGAACTCCTCTTTTGGTAAAAAGGTTAGTAGGTTTTTGGTTGTATGCAGGTTGCACCACGTTAGGTGGAATTATCTTGTTAATGTTTAAAATTTTTGTTGTTGTTAATGTTTTTATTTGGAGATTAAGTATGGTTTAAGGAGATGGGTACGAGCGTCAAGTTGACAAAAAGTGGATCTGTGATCATTAAGTTTGTGTGTCAACTTGTCTGGATCAGGGGATGCCCAGATATTTGATGAAACTTTATTTCTGAGTGTGTCTATGAGGGTGTTTCTGGGTGAAATTAGCATTTGAATTGCTAACTCAGCACAGCGTCCTCCCCAACTTGGGTGGGTATCATCTAATCCAGTGTCACCCTGAACAGAACAAAAAGGCCAAAGAAGGAGGAATTTGCCCCCTTTTCTGCCTATTGTTTATGCTAGGATATTTCATTTGTCTTCTGCCCTCTAACTGGGATTTACATCATCAGCTCCCCAGGCTCTCAGGCCTTCAATTCAGATGGAATCACATGACCGGCCTCTCTGGGTCTCCAGCTTCTGCACAGCAGATCATGGAACTTCTCAGTCTCCATAATTGTATGAGCCAATTCCTCATAATAAAACTCCTTTTATAGCCTATCGGTTCCTTTTCTCTGGAGAACTCTAACACAGACACCATAAATAGTCCCTCTCTTGCACTGCCAATAAATTGCTACAGTCCTTCTAGAAGAGAATTTGTGAGCATATCTCAAAAGCTTTAAAAATAGCCATGCTTTTTGAGATAACAATTCTACACTGAGGAATTTACGCGATAGAAGTATCGATGGTTGAATTTACAGATTTCTCCACATGAATGGAAACCTCAGTATTGTTCAGAAAACTAAAAATCACTGGACATAACTTAAATGTCTAATCATTGGAGATTTATCAACGGAATTATTTTATCCTTCAAAGCTACACACTATAAACGTTAGTTTTTGACAGGGATGAGTACGCTTGTGTTCGTCTTATGTAACTCGAAGCTATAAAACAGAATGTACTTATGATGTCATTTTTATACATAATTTTTTGACACTTACCAATCTGCATTCCTACAGAAAATAGAGTTTTATTTTAAAGTCAAGGGTGTGAACTGGGAGAGAGATGGTGGGATTCCTCTCAGAAATGAAAGCTGAGTCTATAAACATCACTAGTTCTAATAACTGTCTGCAAAGGAGTTGAGGTATAAAGGTCAAGAACTTTATTTTAAATGCTATTTAAAAGTCTCAAAACTTTTGTCATTTACCCTTTTCAAAAACTGCCTCACTTTTTTTCCCATAGCAATCACTCCTTTATTTAACAAATACTTTTGGGCACCTATTACGCTCCAGGCACTATTTTAGGTGCTAGGGCAGGCGCAGTAAAGAAGACAGTCATTGTTCTCACATTAGTGTATTCAGATTCACAGTAATAGACACAGAACAGTCTAATGTGTCAATGGATGATAAATGCTATTAAAAAAACTATCAGAGTGAGGAAAAAAGAATGCAGCCTCTTTGATTAGCTGATATTTGAGTAAAGACCCCGGGGGAAGTGAGGGAGTAGGCAAAACTGAGTTCCAAGGGGAAAGGAGAAGCCCTGTAGGCACAGGTGACAGTAAGGACAATGGCCCTGAGTCAGGAGTGTGTGCTTGATGGCTTTGGACCAGCAAGGAGATCAAAGCAGCTGGAATGGAGTAAGGATAACAAAAACTGGAAGAGATGTAATTAGAGAGGTAACAGTGGGCCAAACAACATAGTGAGATGAAGGTTAGCAAAGAAATTCTCAAGTTACAAAACCTTCTGTTCAAGTTCTACAAGAAAGCAAGGAGCTATACACGGATTCCGTACACCTCTTAGCAAGTCTAAGGGGAAGGGAATCCCCAAAGGCAATGACTACCAACAGGTAAATGAAACAGGTGACTATTTAGGTCTATTGACAGGTACACAGGTAGCTGGAAGCAGTTTGGAGGCTAAGAATATGGGGCTGGGATTTTCTTGAAAGGGTTCAGAAATAATTTGCATGATACATAGATTTTTAAATAACAGTTTAGTTTTGAAAATATGTTAGAAAATGTCAGTGGGTGTTCTCATTGGGTAACCAAGCATGAGGAATGAATATTCTCCAGTTCACTTCTGTAGTTAGTTTCCTTGTTTTTCTTTCAAAGAATGTGCCCACAGAGGCTTGCAATGGCTTGCTATAGAGAAAATGAGTAATTTGAATTTTCCTCCTGGACTCAGAAATGATCCAGATTATTTGGCAGCTTGACTTCTTTTAGTTTGCATTGCATTTGCATTTCAATACAGTATCAATAGACATAACTATCTTCTTCGAACATCTTATTCCTTTCCTTTACAGAGTAGTTATTCTGATTAGAGGAGAAAATAACAACTTAAAATGAAGTCTCTGATGGAAATCAGGCCAACCAGTTGAAATAAATTCAAAAAGAAATCGTACCTCAAGATGTATGCGTAATAGAGTGAAATGATATACGCCTGCTGTTTCAGAAAAGATGAATTACTACAAATACTGCCTAACAAGAGATGAAACTTCAAAATACTGGCATCTGAAAAAACACAGAGCTTAACCAAAGGGGGTGGAAAACATTCCATGTAGATGTGCTATGTCCTTTTAACCCTAAATGCCTTAAGATTTTTTGTTGATTCATGAAACATTATTGTGTATATATTCTGTGCCAGCGACTGTGCTGTGCTTGGCACTAGGAGAACTCAGTCTAGTAGGGAAGGATGTTAAATGAACTAACTGTATTATAAATATGAGGAAAGAAGCAAGCTCACAGGGTCAGGGGGAGTAACTGCAGAAACACAGAAAAGACTGGGAAAGGCTTCCTGAAGAAACACTGCTTAGCAACCCTGAAATTCAGGATTCGAAGGATGGTACAGCAGAAAGATCCTTGGAAAGGAGTCAAGAAACCTAGCTTCCAGTATGAACTCTACCATTAACTAAACTTGAGACTTGAAAGGTGATGGGAAGCATGCAGGAAAGGAAGAGACAGGAAAAGAAAGGATGCTGTGAAAGTAAAGAATGCTTGGCATAGCTGGGTGGGAAAGACTGAGGGCCTTGCTGCATGTGGCTATAGCCCTTCGACCCCTTTCCCTGGGTTCCTGCTTATCTTGGGTTTCTTAGACACAAGAGAGGCAGTGCTAATAATTCTAGGATGACCTCTATTATCTAAGGACTTTTCCAGCCCCTCCCTAACAAGTGTTGAAAACAAAGTGTGATCTAATCCATTGATTTTCAGTGGATGGCGGGTCCCAGAATCTTCTGCAACACAATCGCACAAGGTCCCCATTAAAAATTTAGACCCCTCAGGTTTTACCTAAAGGTTGCTGAATCAGAATATTTGGGGCTGAAGTTAGGAAATCTGTATTTTAACACCCTTATTAGGTGATTTATTTGCACCAACTCATTCTAGTTCACCTGTTCCGTCCTCCCTGCCATCCAAAGAAACTGGCGCCCATATTTGCACTTCCAAACAGGGACACTGTGGGGCCTGAACCCCATGGCTCTCAGTTCCCAGCTGAATGGGTTTTCCACTCCATTATGTAATTCCCTGTTTCTGATCCAACAATTTAAACTTATTTATTGTTTCCAGAAATATTGTGGAACAAATCTTCTGTTAGGAAGTTAAGAAGTAAAATAGGAGCTTAAGCTGTGCATACTATAATATTTTGATTTTATCTGTGAGCAAAAATATTCATGGAAAAATACTGAAAGGAAACAGAACCAAATGTTAGCCATTTTTGCCTTCATGGGTTAAGAATGTTAATTTTATTGATCTTTCTCTTTTCCCATATTTTGTATCCTCTAAAATAAGCACATATTTTATAATTTAAAATTACAATAACTTCATTTAACTTGGAATAAAATTAAAATTGAAAGGCCTAAAGCTATAAGTGACCCTCAGAGAACTTTCAAAGCCTCTGGTAAATTGTGTTTTCACGATTTAATCGTCTTTGTTTGCTCTGGCCTCCCAGATGGTATGGATCTGCTCAGTGATCTCTGACCTCATTTGATTTCTGAAAACTGTCCTTTGATCATCAAACTTTGCCCTACTTTTCCTGAAAAATTAAGTCATCAGAAACTGACTCACGGACACAAAAGGTTTGGAAGGTTTCAATTTGGGGAATGAATAAAAATCACAGGGACTAACGTCTGTTCACTTCTAAAACTCTATAAATTTTCTCTGTGAGAAAATTTAAAGGCAGGCTTTAAATTCTTGATCCAGGGTTTAAAAGGTAATGAGAATAAAAAGAAATTAAGGTAGCCTTCCCATATAGAGACTGAGCCAAAATTTTTAAAGATTTTGATTTTCTTTCAGTAATTGTTTTAATTACAAACCAAGTGATTATTTTTAAATTTTTATGTAATATACTCATATTATGCACAATTTAGAAAATAAAAAATATCCATAGTTCCACTGTATATTAATAATACAGGTATTTTCTACAACTTACACATAGGACTGTGATAAATTACATGTACTTTGAATTCTTATAATTTTTATAATATTCTAACACACGTATTTTTCATGTTACTAAATAGATTTTAGAAACATCATTGAACTAAGAGATTTCTGATGCTAAAATCATCACAGCACTAATTTGTTTCGTTCAGGTCATGAATCTAACTCAAATCACCTAAAATATGCTTTTGTTCTGGTGACATATTTAAATATTTAAGAGGAGTTGCATTCTATTTTCCATTATCCTGTTATATAATGAATCATATCTAGTGGAAGCAGTGATAAGGGGTAGCATAAGTTTAGGTGAAAAAAACTTACTTTCAGCTCTCATGAAGATATCTGTCTAATAGATGGAGATTCATTTAAAAGTTTATGACTAAATAATCAATAATATCAGCTTCTTAAATAAAAACCTTAACTTGTGATAACAAATGAGTTTGACCAAATTTTTGTGATTCTAATTTGAGGACTAATTCAAGAACTCTTCCTACTCCAGAGGCTGTAGCCCATGCAAACCTGGTATAATGTAGAGAAAACAGACAGCAATTGGGCTTGGAAAATCTTAGGCAACTTTTATTGAGCTGAGCATTGATGTATTTCCAGATGGATATGGACTCCCTGAACATCTGGGTACTGATGTATCACCTGGAGACTCCCCTATTTATTCCTCAGTAAATCAGATGGCATCCAAAGCTAGGTAAATCCTTCACTTGGAGAAAGAGGAAGGCAAAATATTTTGCAATAAATGGTGTAGCAAGTAACTCCTGGTAACACGTAAGAAAACACTGGTTAACAGAAGGCACTGATAGTGCCTCATCTTGGAGACCAGAAATAACAGTCCCAGGAAATTCAAGCCCAGTTCCCCTGTTCTTTCAGTAGGGAGCTTATTATAGTTCCCCCAATTTCAGTTAAAACCCTCACAAAAACTCCCCACGCAATTTCTATGTTAGAATTTCCCTTTTCTTTCCTATAGTGACACACGCTGTTTATATTTAAACTTAAATTGTCCCACATCAATCACCTAGTAGTTCATTCTGGGCTTTAGAAAATAGACAACTGATCACAAAACAAGCAGAGTGCAAAATGACTCTCTTCCCTAACTCTAAATGCAGTTCCATCATGCTGATATCTTGCAGTCAGCCACAATGAGAGTACTTTAGACCACAGAAATCAACAGGCACTTTAAATCAGAACCCTCACCCCTAGCCCCAGAGGCTTGTCTGACCAGTCCACCACTGTTCGTAGAGTTCTGTGCACGGCTAAAGCATGAGCAGAGTCTGATAATCGTGCACTTAGTGGCCTTGGTCTTAACACAGATGTCCTTAATTGGTTCTCACTAGCAGTATGATCTACAGTCTAGACACAATAGCATAAGCGGCTTGCACAGAAAAATGAAAGCCAAATTTCCCACTTAGGAGCATTCCAAAGTGACCCACAGTATAAATCATAGAATATCCCCTTCCTCCCTTAACTCAAAGGAGAAAGAAGACAAAGACGAAGAATGAAGAAGCGGAGGAAGTGGAGGAGGTAGAAGAGAAAGAAAGGAAAGGAAATAAAAATAAGGAAGATGAAAAAAAGGCTTGTCAAAAATCCTGCTTTTTCCACAGTGGCCAGAATGCATGGTCATTATTCATCCTTTGTTTCAGAGGCACTTTTACTGTGGATTTTATTTCTCCTTTTCTTTTATTTCATACCAGCATTAGGGTAGCTTCCACCTTGCCCTATTATTAGTACAGAAATATTTTGGACCATGGTTTGCTTCTATACCTCAAAATCCAAGAGTGTCCACTCCCTTGAGGGCCCTAAACTCCATTAATGAATCATAATAAAATGTTCTAGGACTCATAATAAGGGATTTTTAGATGTAAATGAACCAGTCACAGGCAAAGCAAGATTAGACAAAAGAAACTGAACTTGAATCACTGCTTCTGGAGAGAGTCAAAGGTTTAAATCAGCCTCATTATAAAGTTGGCTTTCAGAAAATTAAATTTCTTATTAAACTGCTAACTTGATTCCAGTTTCTCAAAGACCCTTATTATAGTTTATCTCAGTTTAGTACTAGTCAAATATTCACATCATTTAAAATATACTCTGTTGAGATTTTCTGAATATGAGATACATAGCCAAATGAGACATCATAAATTATATCAATGGTGCAGCACATACTCAGCAGTCTCTAGATATAGGATGATTTCTTTAAGCCCATGTATACTTCTAAGTATTGTTGGTGTTCCCATGAATCATAACAAAAAGAAGGTGAAGGTGAAACACAGGTACTGTTATTATTTGCAGTCTGCACCATATTTCAGGTGCATTTCTGCTTTGACATTACATTCAGACAAGCAACAATAAGTAATTCTCAGTTACCCTTGGTAATTTCACAGAAATTTTTCTAATAAAAAGTAGGAGCAAAAATATAAAATGTAAGTCCCTAGTTGGGCAGGGATTTTGTTCACTAATATATTCTTACTGTTTACTTTGGGAGAGTAGGTAATAAATAAGTATATGTTGACTGAATAATTGAATGAATAGAGATTTCAGATTAGGAATTTGGCTATTTTTCTATAGTTCATTGCAGTTTGATTGAACCCATCACAGTTGTATTTTCCTTTTTATTTTCCACGGTGACTGTACATTTCTGCCATGGAGAGGTAAAGGAGCTCTTTGGCCACATTTCAAGTTTTACAATTCTAAGAATGAATTGAATTTTCATGGAAATCCTCTTTTCATCTAAATTAAGTTCATCACATCAGAAAATCCCTCAGCTAAGGGACATACCCAACAAAAATTATATCAAGAAGCCAATTTATATTTATAATCATGCTTATTAAAATTTTTATTTATTTTATTTATTCCCATCACTTTTTTTCTGTTCACAAAAGCACTGCCAATCAAAATAAATGAACCAACAACAGAAAACGGGTTTTCAGTTTCCAAGGGAATGGCCCATACCCTTTTGCTAATGAAGCACCTGAACTCACTCCCTTTGGCTCGTCAGCAGTGTGGAGCAGCTGTGGATTCACCTGTACACCAAGGAGTATTCACTTACTAAGGTACTTTCTGAAAAGAAGAATACCCTATTCATCTCTGAAAGTCTATTAGGAAATGTTTTCAGTTGAAACTAGTTAATGAATACTTTAGGAACCTGCATATTAGAGAAGGAGCATCAACTTAATTGCCTTTGTCAATCAAAATCTTAATTGTACAGTTAATTCATGCTAATTAGTTGATGAAGAATTTATAATTAACTATGTAAACTTTCTTTTATATGTGATTATACTGAAACATAATTTCTTTTAAACTAAGCCTGTCTATAGATGCTTGTAATGAAAGTATGTAAAAAATTACCTCTGAGTGTTAAGTTTCAGAAAGATCAAAACATATGACATTAGACCTTTTATTTTGAAAATTAAATTCTAAACTTCCTTTCCCAAATCAAGAAGTTAAGACTTGTTCTCACTTGAAAGTAAGGAAATGTGATTTAGAAAACGCCTGAACTTCCAACCCTATGGTAGAAGAATGTATAGTAGGTAACAAATTCTCTTAAAATCTCTTCATGAATTATTTAGATCACTGTTTCCCCAATTTGGCCATGTATCAGAATCCCCTGGCAAGCTGTTAAGAGTATAGATCTCAGGATCTCTGCCTAGATCAGTGGAGTCAGAACCTTTGGGGTAGAGCTCAAGAATTAGTATTTCAAAAAAGTTTTTTTTTTCCATGTGGTTTTTATGTGTAACTAAATTTAGGAATAAAAGATTTTAGAATGTTAAGGACTTCTTATCATCATGTGCTATCCCTACTCTCATTTTTCCACATACTCTAAGAAGCAAATCTACATAAAAATGAAGCCAAGTATCAGATTTAGAGAGTTTGAATTGCTCTGGCTTAACATGTAGTTCACAAAATTCACTCTGGAGGCCTCTGTGGACAATCCAAAGACAGGAATGTTCATCACCCATAGCTATTGCAACCATGGTATCAGTTCAGAACTGGGTGGCTTCTGATCAGAATATACATCATAGAGAAAACAATGAAGATTTAAAATATGAACCCAAATCACAACACTTGATACTCTCAGTCGCCAGCTTTGATTTGTGATCTGTTGCTTCTCACATGTCAGCAACTTTTTGGCATGTCCTCTAAACAGATTTAGAGATTTACAAGTTATAAGTCCCTTGAAATACAATGGGATTCCAGTTGTAAAACATACAGAGAACCTAGGTCATTTTGGTAGCCTGGGTTTCCCCCAAGAAATTAGAGTCTGAGATAAAGACTTGAGTGCAGGTAATTTTGGGGGAGGGGAAGTAATCCCAGGGGACAGGAGTCAGGGATCTGGGAGTCTGGAAGGGAGGAAAGTCAGCACAAGGGTTGTTCTCAAGTTAGTCACTGCTATGGGGACTGGGGTTAGATTATGCTGGAATCTTCTGAGAAGTAATGTAGAATGTGACTCAAAATTGCTCCCTGGAAGGAAAAAAGAGGAAGGCATTAATGTGTCAGCTCCCATTTCCCATGGTCAAGGATTGTTCCACCAGAGGTTTATTCTCTGGTACTCCAGTTTGCACAGGTGTGAGTGCCACCTGGTTCCTACAAGCATCCCACACCTCAATGTCAGAGAAGACCTGGAGCACAAACCAGAAGGGATGCAGACAAGCAAAGCTAAGGTGCTCTCAGATTACATATTTGTATGAGGCTGGTTGTTGCAACAATAGTTGGCTTAAAAGGTGGGCCAAGAAGACCAGAGACGAGGCACAAAAGTTGTCCAATACAGCCATGCATGTTTCAGGAGCCTACTGTTCTGCAGTGAGTCTGCAACTTAGAGGTGTGAGGCCCCAAGTCTGAGTACTCTTATTTGTGTACTGAAATATTTCCAGTGTCCTCTGAATTACCGAAAATAACATGAAGTTATGCTCCTTACATAGTGTTACACTGGAAGTCTCTGTACAGTGTCATCTCCTTTGCTCCATACACTGTCTATTTTTTAGTCCCCATTCAAAATTCTCCTTTCTGTTTCTATTGAGCATTGCTGTGGCCAATGAGAAGTGAATAAACTTCAGTTGTCAATGATATATTTCCGTATCTTCTCTCAATTTCAGGGGCATCAGGGTTCACTTCTCTCTTTATCCATATGATAAATCTTCATCCCCTTTCAGTCTTTCAACTATCTGATACTCTTCCTTCTGCACAAGGCCAAGTGTTTCTCAGGCCCTTAGAAATGTTGGAAATGTTCATGATTGCCTTCCCTGGTTGAAGGTGTTAAAGGAAGCAATGATAATGTAAGTCCTTGGTAAATAATTACAATGATAATTTCAGTAATCAGAGTATTTGATCAAAATGTTCTATATTTTGTCCATAGTGTATGAGACAGTTTTACTATACTAATATACCAAAGTAGTGGGATAAACATATATAGAAATTCTGCAAAAAACTAAACTTTGGAATGGTGTATGAAAGAAAGGAAAAAAGTAGCTTTCAGGTTGAGATAAGTTCTATGCAGTAATATATGTGAAGCATGGAACTGCGCTTTAGAGGAGAGTTGAAGCCACTACTGGTATTATTAATACATATGTTGGGATAATAAAGGTTGAGCCATTGGTATATATATTCATGAAATGGGCTATTAACATTCTGTTTGTTTTATATTTAACTCTGTAGGGTCTACTAAGTTACAATTAAATTAAAAAATCCACTAGGACTAATGAGCTAATAATTGCAAAGAACTCTGAGCACGGATAAAAGGCACCAAGGGAGGACAAACTTCTATTTGTGAAAATCGAAACATCTGAGATTCTAATTACATCCCTTGCTAGAACTGACTTGTAATCAGTTATGGGGACTAGCTCATTAATGATCTACTATGGGATTCCTAAACAACATACTGAAAGCCATTTCACTTATGAAATGTGAATATCCTTGAGAGCAGGAATTTTCTGACAATTCTGTCTCAATAGAGCAGGTTCCCTTTTTCATCAGAATTCAAAGGATTCTAATTAATTCTATATTATGACACACCTCTGCACTGTCAGAATTTTCATTTCAGTTTTTTAATTTGGCAGTGAGTGTACATTTGAGGGATATTATTTCTAGGCTGGGGGAAGGGCAATAAATCAAAGAATTTCTTCAAGTCTGTGTGTAAAGACAGTTATGGGACTAGGCTCAGTGAAATGAAGATTCAGGTATTTGATTCTCAGTGCTGGAACCCTGAGTTTGCCCAAAGAAGCATCGAAGGAAACAGCAAGGTTTCTCCAAGTATGGCACTTGTCAATCAAATGTTTTTGGAAAATATATAAAGAAGTTTTATACATATACATATATACATGTGTATACATAGTCTCTAACTTGAAAAACTTAAAAACTACTGAAAAATGGGAAGAATAGTTCAATGAACACCCTTAAATCCTTCACTTTGATTCCAGCATATGTATTTTGACCTATTTTTGTAAAAGTTTGAGTCTAATATTTATGTTTATGTTTAATACTTACATTGGAAATGTTAATTAGTAATCTTCTAGTGTTGGGAATTTAGATGATGACTATTTTCAATTTATTCATCTATATGTTCTAATACAATGAACATGTATTAGTTATATAAATAAAAGTAAAGCATCCTGGAAAACCATTCTAACTGAATTATTTGGAAATAATTTCATTAGGGTGCTATCAAAAGTTTCATAAAATTCATGTCACACATATGAATCTACGTGTAACATCAAAATTTGTGATCAGCTATGAGTTACAGATATCTAAAACAGTAAAACTTCAAGATTTTTCTCATGTACTGGAGAGTTTGCAGGTAGGAAGTCCAGGGCTGGTATCTTGGCCACACTAAGTCATAAAATACTCAGATTGCTCCTACATCTCTAACATCCTTCTCATATATTCCAGGTCACATGGTCTTAGAAAGGTTACTCAACTTCCAGCATCAAGACCTCATTCCAATGAGGAGGAAGGAAGACAGCATCTGCCAGTTAAGTTTGCCCATTTAAACAAATTATTTTTTCTTTCTTTTTTTCCAGAATCCCAACCAAATGACTTCTGGTCATATCTCAATGTGTGGAACTAAATTCCTCTGCCATGTCAATCAGTAAGCAAAGCTGGGGAATACGGTGTTTTGCTAGGTACAATGCCTCCTCTAAAAAAATTGAATGTGAAACACAACATCATTTTATATACTACTAAAAAAAAAATCTACCGATGAAATTATGGCATGATTTTCCTTTCAGTCAGAATATGTATTTGATAATCATCTAAAAACTACTTTTAGATTTTTGTCGTATACTTACACTATTGCCATGTATCAATCTGTTCTGTGTCCAGAACATTATGCATATATACACTTTTTAAAAATTGAAGTATGGCTGATTTACAGTGTGTATTAGTTTCTAGTGTACAGCATATTGATTCAGTTATATATATATTCTTTTTTATATTCTTTATCATTATAGGTTACTACAAGATATTGAATATAGTTCCCTGTACTAAACAGTAGGACTGGGTTGTTTACCTATTTTTATTTCAATGGTAAATTATAGTAATCTTTTTGAAGACAATGCAAAAAGCAATTAAATAAAACACGATTGGTACCAACCACACACATAATTCAGCTAATGTGACAATATGAACAGCACTACCAAATTCACGTAAGATCAGGCAGTGATCATTATGTTAAGATGCCTCTTGGCCAACAGTGATGGCAAGACACCAACAAGGGCAAGAGTATGGAACAAAAACAAGTTTGTCCTGGAATCAGTCAGTATGGCACCTAAGAATTAACTAGACCACTTTTGGATAGTCAGTGTTGTCTGCAACATGACTACTCAAATCTGCATGGCAGAAACTTTAAATTTAATTCAGATCCTTTTTACAAGGGAGATGCTGGTACTCTGTTCTAAGTAACTGCTTAAGAATTGAATGTAACTACTTTCAAATGGCGAAAAAATCCAGAAACTAGTTAAAGTGTTTTAGATTTCATAAGCACAACTGAGGGAGGAAAAGCACACCAGGTCCTCAGAAAAGAAAAGCATAAATCGGAAGGCAGAGTAAAAAGAGATATTTGTTCAATGCAACCTTGTCAGAGATAAAAGCTGTGGAAGTGCACCAAGGCTCTGAAACAGCATCCCTGATCACGTTTGAGGCGCATAATTAAGGTGAGTGTGAGGGATAAGAATGCTGATGGGATGAGAAGTAGCTCAGACGTCTGCTCTGATCACGCATGCACTCATCAGTGCAATTAAGGTTACATTATCCATCACCTAGCAGAGTGTCTGGCATATAGTAGTGCTCAAAATTATTTATTACATTGAATTAGAAAATTAAAAATTTTTATTGGGATGAGGAGTTGAGAAATACCCTCAGGATATCCCTGAGCATTATTTTTCAGCTGAGTAGGTTAGACAGAAGTTCCTCTCAGAGATTTTTATTTTTTGGTGGTGTGATAATCAGGTTATTCTCTGACTCAGGAACCTAGGTAGAAACCAGGTGGTAGGAATCAGACATGCCCATCAAAAGTAAGGCAGCTGACTTAAATGTTACAGGCTGAAAGAATATCCTAGTTGTCTATCTTCTTACAAGAGAAGCATGGGATATACTGTCAGTGAAAAATGGATTCTGAATTTCTACTAGATGTCATTCAATCATATTTATATGCACCTGCTCTCTATAGCTTCCTGAATTGAATAGTGTGGGAAGATAACAGAAGAGATTGGTAGAGTGTAAAGAGAGGCTTGGATTCAATGACTGAGTCTTCTGCCCCCTACTTTAGATACACAAAATCAGCCTCTCTGAAGTTTAGATTCCAGCATCTGTAATTTAAAAATCTGCCACGGTGATACTGATAGGCAGCAGTGTTTGGGGTCCTCTAGACTGGATCATTTCTAGAGTTCTTCTTGGCTCTCAAATTTCATACTTTAAGACATTTATCATGTATTCAACAAACCTATGGTTTTTACTAGCAGCTGGTGGTTATACTCATTATCTCTCCTAACAATATAGAAAACCACAGGGCCTCATAAACTTCTGATAGGCTAAGGTTTCTGAAATTACAGTGCTAACTAAACTCCCAGAGATCCAGAGCCTGAGAAGTGGGAGATGAGCAAAAGTGTTGCAGTCAATCTTATAATGTTATCATTTTCATCTAACGTCTCCAACTCTTTGCCCCTACAGTTATATAAAACTTTACTGGAATCACAATGGTCTCTCTCCCATGGGACGAAAGATGGTCTGGAGATCACCAGAATACTCCCATGGATGAACAAGACTGCTCAACCATAGACTGGACCTAAGGGGCAACTATTACATTAAGTAGACAGAAAAACCAGTTGGGGGTTACTGCATGTAAGAAAAAGGGTAATGGACCAAATAATATGTTTTTAATATACCCAATAATATACTAATTATATAGTGATCTTTTGATACTCAGCCCACATGGCCTGTGAGGAAATCTTCTGCCTGATGAGGTATGGGGTGCTCGAGAAATAAATATATCTGCCTTTAAATGGAAGCAAAGATAGGTATCTTTCTGTCAATCTTCTGTTTAATTGGCCTGCACCACTTATAATAAAACAACCATGGTATTATTTCCAAATTAGGAGCTTTCAACTTTAAAGGCTGTTATTGCACATGTATCAGATATTCATTGACATATACAGCTGCAACCATAGTTAAAGTCGTGAAAAAGGGTTATATGAGTATGAAAAATTTCCCAGTAAGAGTAACTCAAAACAGTACCACAGAACTTCTTTTTTTTTAAAAAAAAAAATCTTAATAGAGATACCGGGGATTGAACCCAGGATCTCATGCATGCTCAGCAAGGGCTCTAACACTGAGCTATGCCCACCCAGCCCTAGTTTCTTAAAGCTAAAAGGACCATTGTAGGTTTTCTAGTTCCTAAAGAATGAGTATGAAATTGCCAGGGGGGAAATCAAAAGGAGGAATTCTGGCAGATTTAAAATTTCAGATCCCTGTGTAAACACAACACATTAGGCAACAGCAAGTTGGGAAAGTTCACAAGGGGTACTTTTAGCTGACAGACAGATAAGAATAAGCTCATGGAGGGCATGACGGTTGGATTTTTGCTTCTCTCTTCAGCATCCTTCCCTGCAGGAGGATTATATTTTTCATACTTCATTGATATTTTCCTTGTCTCTGTCACTTCCTTTGATCAACAAAATATTAGAGCAAAAGTTATGACTGTCACTTCCACTAAAGTTTTAAAAATCAGTATACAGTCTACTCTACATATTTTTTCTCTCTGTTGTACATCCAGATTGAGTTTGCTCCTTCAGTCGGGCTCCCAGAATAAAGATAATTTGGAGCAGAGCTGCGGTCAACCTGCTAATGGTATATTTCTAAACATTCTCATCTAAGAACACAATAAATTTACTTAAAGAAGTCAGAATATATGTAAGTAAATAATATATTCTCATGCTTTATCAGGCTCCCAACCACTCCATTGCAATTATCAGTAAAGGACAATTTGTTCTAGATTAATTATTGCATTTGCTAATATTAAATCATCAAGATAGATTCAGAATAATTGTTATGTTTTCTCAAAACTTAAAAAAAATTTTAATGTCACAGGGAGCTCTGTGTCCTTAAAAATTCAGGTTACAGTTATGATCACGTTCTATGATTAGCACTGTACAGCCTATGGCTGTGAATGGGTAAGAAAGTGATTGGCTTATGCACCATGCTACCATGTTCGGTTGTCCAAGTTCCTGATGGATAACCAGCATAGTCATTGTAGTGTTATATTTTCTCAAGAATAATATATGAATATTGACACTGTCAGTCATTTAACAAAGGGATTAACAAACCATAAATGCAGAAAGAAATTTCACAAAAATGTATGTACATGGACAGATACTGATTTGGGAGTAACAGAAGATATCCAGGAACAGTTCTCAAGACGTTCCCAAAATTCTGAATGTTTTGCAGTTATGCAGACTAAATATTTGGATGCCTGGTAGAAGTTTTCAGTTTTTCTGAAAGTGGAGACATTTTGTTTGGGAAAAGACATTATTCAAAAATCAAGAGGAAAGCACACTCTAATTAAAGAGAAGAGCGGAAAGAAAAGTCTTTTCAAGTCAGATTGATTGGTTTCATTAAGTCACCAGACGCCTCTCTTCACTTTGCTTAACTGTTCTTAAAGGCTTAAGGAAGTTTTTAGCTCAAATCAGAGAAATCTAAAAGGAAGTTTCTCAAATTGCAAAGAAAAGTTCTACTCTTTAGTGAATATATTCCAAAATGCAAAATCTGAACAATTTTTTCCCCATTGACTATAAAGGCATGTTTAAGATTTTCAGAAAGAGATTTTATGCATTTTTTAAGCATGTCCTGTGGTGATTTTAAGACGTAAAATAGCTCCCATTTCTTCTCATCTGAATGCAGGTGACTAGTTTACTAATTTCTCAGTTTACCAACTGAGAGATGACATAATGGACCTATTTCTGGGAAAGATGACCAAACCTCACTTCTCTTAAAGATGGGGGAATCCAAGGTAGGAACAATTAGAAGCAGCCGAAATTATTTAGTCAGCAGAACTGATGTTTCTTATTTGCTCTGTGTAGGGGCAAAGGATTCAAAATAATTCCCAAGGAAGAGGCCTAAGATAATTACAGGAGAGAGTTCAGGAGATTGCTACTGCTCAGATTCATTAAGAAACTAAAGAAATCACAAGAGGCTTGTTGATAAAAACAAATATGTTCAGTAGGACAAAAGGGTGGAAAAACAGAGGACGTCTCCAATATTAGGGCAAGAGAAATGATACACCATTCCTAAAGAAAGGACTAGAGATAATTTGGCAGAGGCAAGTTAGTAAGACAAAAAGCTGTGATGAGCCTAGAAAGCTCACTGGGCAGATTCCTTCAGTGAACAAATTAAAGTCATTATTTTAAAAGGCAGAGACTTTCACAGATTTAAATACTTTCAGGATCTTGGTACTCCCAGCAACTGTCTATGCATGGATTAATCTAGAAAATAGGCTCTTTGAAATATATGTAAATACTATGATAAGGGCTCTTTAGGGTGGGGCCAGAGAGAGAAAGAGAAAGAGAGAGAGAATATGGATAGAGGGGCAAAGTTCTTCCAGGATGAATGCCATGTATTGAAGGAAAGGATATATCTTTTTTCTTCTCTAAACATTTTTATTTTTTGGAAATTATCCTTGTTGATTTAATTTATATTCAGTTCATTCACTTTAACTTACATGGGACTCCATTATGTGAGTTCATAATAATTTATTAATCTACCTCTATAAGTAAATAAAAAAGATGAGGCCTATTTTCAGCTACAATAAACAAGACTGCAAAGAGCCTATGTATATATACCTAAATAGGGACTTGATGAATCACAAAATGTGCACATCTTCAACTTTCTTTCCCAAAGAGATGGTTCCAATGAATATTTTCACCAATAATGTACACAAACTCCCTTTTCTCTACCTTTGGCATTACTTTCTTCTTTTTAAATAGTATTTTGTTCTATATTTCTTACTGATTTAAAAGTATATATTTGTGTGTCCATTTAATCCTTTACTAGTTATATGCATTGTAAATGCCTTCTCCCAGTGGTGTAGGTTGCTAAATATAAATGTTTTTAATAATGATACATTTACATTTATTTATGTTTGTCCTTTTAAAATCATTTAAGAAATCCTTCCATATGCTAGTGTCATGAAGACATTTTTATATGTTTTCTTCTAAAAGTTTTATAATGTAATTTTGTACATTTTATCCATCTGGAAAATATTTTTACTTTATTGGATAGATTTTTTTAAGTATACGGATAGCCACTTTTCCCAGCACTAATTACTGAGTTACTTGACTCTTTAAAATTTAATTTACAGCTTTGGTTCCCCCTCTCAGCAGGCAGTAGTTCACCCCACATATAACGCAAGTTGGATACTGCCTTTTTCTCTCACATGTGCCAACATATTAAAAAGGAAAAGGAATTGGAAAACAAAAAGTAAACTGTATTTAGAAAAAAATTTCAATGGAGATAACTTTCCATTGTGTACTGTGAGTCCTTACTCTTATGGAAAAGTAGCAGGAGCTCAAACGTCAACTGAAGCCCGGTGATAGTAGCTTCACATGAGCACTAAGAGAGATTTATATATGACCCCAGCAATTTGGAGGACATAGTGGACTTGTGTATGACTCCTACCTGAGAAATCTAAAAATGCAAGAGGCTACCTGAAGTAACCTATAGCACTGAAAGGGAGGATTCAGTTAGGAAGTAGGTATACCCCTGATGACATTAGATCTAAGGGCCAGGTTTCAATGGACCAGACTTGGATTGTTAGATAGAGCACTGCTACAAATTTTTCTTAGAAATAGCCCCCAACAGTCCATTGGAGGGGAGGGGAGACTTCATCGGAAAGGAAACTATACACAAGAGGTCACATATGCAACACTTCAAAAAAGAAAAGGTAGTCCTTATCCCCTTACCATACAGAGAAATTGGTAACAGCTTAGAAAAATACTAGTCAAGAAAGAAATATTCTGTTCTATCTCCTCTGCTCATCCTCGTCCTGTCTACATGAACCTTGGACATGGCAGAAACCATACTTAGCAGTACAGGAGAGAAGGGACACAAGGATAAATTAGGGAAATAGAGGAGTTGTTGAGCATGGCTGCTTTCCCACTGAAGACAGCCGTCCCAAATTAGGCCCAGCTAAGGGAGCTGAGAACAAATAAAAATGTTCTAAAATATTACACTGAATGTTCAAATACCCATCCCTTAGATTTAACTGATAACTTCCAAGGTTGCCCTGAGGGTTGACATTCAGTTAGCAAAAGGGGAAAGAGAGAGAGGAGTATGGATTTGGTAGTTTTTTATGGGCTTGTATTACAAGTAGAGATATAAATTTCGCACACATTTCATTGGTCAAAACTCATTCACATAGCACTACCCAGAGGCAAGGACGGCTGGCAAATGTAATTCTTGGTTGGTTGCCTCAACTTGACAATAATTCTAGACTACAAAATAGGACTTTGAATGTGTGGTATTCAGCTGGCTGTCTCACCATCTTTGTTTTGTTTTGTTTTCTCAATCAATCTCCTGCATCTGAAATTTGTGTGTGTGTGATATAAGGTAATAATCTAGAAATTCAAAGTCTTGATTATTTTCTTGGATTTAATATGAACCCACAGACATAATTCATGGATTCCTGGGACATCTAGACCTCTATCTTATATTTTGCTAATATACATATATATTTTTAAAATTGGAATCCTTCCCTGTGATTGTCAGTGACATTCTATGTAGTTAGCCAGAAGTCACCATGAGAGCAATATGGGATATCATTCAGCATGTAGAAAATAATGTCCAGGGAATCTATCAATTGGAAAGAAGATCTTAATTATTTTGATATCAAATTCATAAAAGCATAGCTACACACATATGTAAAATCACTTAGGAAACCAAAGATTATAAATTAGTTTTAAAATATTCAAAAACAAACAAAACCCAGAAAAGTAATGTCAGCAGCCTAGATCTTGTGGTTCCTAGTGTTGTGTTTTATCTATGCTTGTCTTCAAATTCCCATCCTGATTTTGTCAAGTAGCATTCAAATATTGTTTAGAACAGTTTTTCATTTGGGGAAGTTAAATCAAAATATTCACCAACCAACATTCAAGTAATTTCTGTCCCTTAACAACTGCCTCTCTTCTCAATAACGTGGATGCTCAACTTGATAAAAGGTTCCTACCACTATGTATTATGTCTTTTGATTTAAAAAATAAATAAATTCACTTGGAAACCATTGCTTTTTTCTTTATTCTACTCCCAGGAAGAGGTGGCTCTATTAAGGGGCCATTATGTTCTCTCTAACTCAATTACAGTGTCACAGGGTGAAGCTTTAAGGTTAGAAGAGAAAGTATTTAGCTTCTTGAGCTGAGTCATGGCAGGTTCCATCTTAGTTCTTAATATATGGGGAGGCTGCACTAAGTCATGACATACAAGAGAATAGGTTCATCCTGCATCCACCCCCTCAGCCACACTGAGATATATGTTAGAGGGAGAGTAAAGCCTATTGAAAAGGAGAAAACGTTAGCCTGCCTAGTCTCAGCCTGAGGGGTCATCAGAATCCTAGTCCTCTCTAGTCCATCTCACTGCAACTTAGGCTTCATATTAGAGCTTAAGGACAAAGGCCCAGGAAATAATAAAGTACTGCTTCACATGGTCTTGCTATCCATTCATATATTGATCTCTTCAAACTTTTGGTAACAGGTAGCCAGTAAAAACTTGGATGCCTACTATTTCTCTATCACATCCTAAAAGGCACAACTTATATTTGATATACTTTGATGAAACAAGTGAGAACAGCCATCAAATAAAAGACAAAATGTTCAAATGCAAAGTACCAAACTAAAAACAAAGATTTTACTGTGTTTTTATTTGACTCTAAACCTTGGGAGGTAAGCCATGGTCATCTTTGGCCTGGATCCAAAGTGGATCTTCTGAACAAGGCCTGTAGAGGGAAAAAACTCCTTTTCCTACTGCAATATCTGATAATGCTTTTCTAATTCAGTGCCTTTATGACATTATCACAACCCCCTCACCACTCTGACCATTATCAGAGAAAAGCAAGCTTAAACTTCAAGTTTAACTGTTAGCTAGTTAGAAATATTTGCTTGGAGAGTTTTCTTTGTAGTTTTAGCTTCTGAGCTCTGAACATTTCATAATATTCAACTTTAAATCTTTAGTTTTGATTGGGCCACTCCTACATGTACAATATAGCAAGAAGAAAAAAAGTCAAAATGAGAGAAACTATATGCAATAAACTAGGAGAAAGGAAAAGGCAAAATCTAAGAATAAATGAATTGTCAGCTATCACTAGGTAGTTCTTTTAATAAATAAAGAAAAAAAAGTTAAAAAGAGTTCTAGAATCTTGCTTTATTTTAGAGTGGCTTTGATTTCAGGGCACTGCTACCTGAGTTTTGAGTCAGAAGATCTCAGAAAATGCTCAGTAAATCCATCCTTGACACACAGAGAAAAATTCTTAAATCAATCTTCATTTTATTGTATTATTTGGGGCAGGCTGCTTGATGAAACAACTTCCACATCACGGTGACTTGGTAAAATAAGAGTTTTATTTTTCATTCACGCCAAGTCCAACAGGATGGAGGAGTAGCATGGGTTCTCTGCTCCACAGAGTCTCTCAGAAACCCAGGCTCCTCCTGTTGTGTGTCGCATGGTTCTTAGGGCCTTGGAGGCCTCAGCTGAATCTTTTGCCTTTGGTCGATAAACTGAGAGAGACAAGCACACGTGGAGGGTCACACTGAAGGCTTTTATGAGCCAGGTCTGGATGTGGCACACATCACTTTCACTCACATCCCAAGGATCAGAGTTGAAGAAGAGGCCAGGAAATGTAGTCTAATTATGATCCCAGGAGGGGAAAAAAATGGGCTTTCATGAACACACACTCTTTGCCACTCTTCTGGTTATTGTGGTTTGAGTGTTCACATTCATTTCCAAGATAATGGAAAATTCACTTCAAAATTATCAGGACCCCTGCATAGAGCTTTTTCACTTTCAGATTGATGTATTGATGCCAGGATATTTTTGTCTTTTTTTTTTTTCCCCTTTTATCTCCAACAAGTTCTGAGAGACCCATTTATTTCCAAATCTGGATAACAGCATGGATTGGGGTGGGGGGGTAGGAACCAGATTCCTGAATATGAGTTCCAGCACAGTTCTTTTCTAGAGTTCATCAATAAAGATAAGGAGAAATGGGAATCACTAGCATATAAAAGTTGTACTATCTCCTTGCACTGAGGTGAAGAAAAATTGAATGCATTTATCAAAAATTCAATTGCTAAGAAGGAAACAATACAGTGACTCTGTTATCAGAATTGCTAATGGGCTAAGGGATAACTACAATCAGCAGGTAAGAAAGCTGGCAACAGAAAACTGTGTTTGCATTTTATAAGAAAACTATCAGAAACTCAGGAGTAAGGAAATCCACTTGTAAAAGGTTTTGATCTGGCAGTTAAAACATGAGCTGTGGGAAATAGTAAAAGAAAGGAAGGAAGACACTCAGACACAGCATACATTAGTTTTATACACAGCCAAGGAGAAATGGATCAAATTAAGAAACACACTGAAGTGTTAAAATCTCAACTGGCCTTTTCAAAAGGGTATTGAGAGACACCAAAGTAAAAAAGAAATGGATTTCTAGAGTCAGTAGAGCCAAGATTTCATTCTGTAGATGATAAATTAAATATGCAAGGAGTCTTTCAGCTGCAACTGGAGTAGAGAAGGTTTCTAAAGGTAAGGGAATTCAAGGAGAAGCAATGTCTGGTGCAGGAGCATAGGCAAATGCTTGCACTGGGCCCAGAGATACAGGTTTGGAAAGCAAAAGGAATTCCGTCTCCAGTTCGTAAGTTTATTTCTCTAGCAGGGACAAATGTGAACTCAGGAAGGAATCTTTCCTGGGAGGGAGCAGGAAGGTGTAAGGAATTCAGGAGTTGTGGGCTGGTACTGCAGCTATTGTTATTACATAGTAACACAAGTGTCAGCGAATGGCCACAGAATATGGTGGCTGTTCTGAGGATGGAGCACTTGAGAGAGAGAAGCAAGCATTTGGGAAAGTAGGAAATACAAGGCCGTAAACTATTCTAGTCTTTGTAATAAGTCTGAAACAGTCAGCTCACAAGAGGGTGGAAATTCCAGCTCTAGTCAGAGACTGGACTCAATTAAAACTTGGGATTCTAAGAACTCTGGTCTAAACGGGAAATGGAATTAAGATCAATGGACTAAATATAAAGGAGAAAACATAGCAACAAAAAAAGAGCAATCTTTGACTACTACCATGTATATATTTAAGAAGGTATGGACATTTTAATAGACCTCTCCTAATTTACGTACGCAAGGTAGGGCTTTTTGTTGTTATTTTCTTCTCTTTTGTTCTATTGTTCTCGTCAAAATATAAGAAGCAGTGTCACAATTAGCTCTGAGTGAGAGAGTTCTCATATATGGAGATTAAATTCATAGGCACTGAACTCAGGAAATAGATGAATACTATGGAAAAGCTAAATAATCCAAGGAAGTTTTCTCTCTCAAACTTTAATTTTCCTTCTTAGTTCTACTAGTTATCACAGAGTCTCTGATGCTATCTATTATTTGTAATAGAATGTGGGTCTGTCTTGTAACATCTTTTGTGTTTTAGAGACATCACTTTTGCTTGGAAAATGCTTTCATTATGGGAATAGGCCTAGATTTTAGGGGCTGCCAATGCCATGTGGGTCTTCAGTATTTGTGGAGGAAACATGCGGCTGATGCTGTAATGTTCTTAAGTGTCTTGTGGTCCCTCTGGAACTTTACAGAAACATGGAAGAGTTTCCTAGTTGGAAGAAGTCCATGTGGAGGCACTAAAAAGCTCTACTATGTCCAATAGAAGGATGTAAGCCTTCATCAGGGCAGCACTCATGAAAAAGAAACCCCAGTTCTCCACCACGACACCTAGGTCAGTTTTCCTTTGCCTGAGACTCAATAAAATAGATGACAATGCAGGAGAGAGAATGCTTTTAGATATAACCTAGGATTTAATTTATCTGTAAAAAAGGAGACAACATTTCATTTCAGCTATTAAATGTCCCTGTGGCTAAAAGAGGTTTACATAATAGCATAAAGGGTTAATATTGTTAAAATGTACAGATTAGGTTACAAAATTGGGGCATTTTAAATGAGTGGCTTTGTGTTATTTGGGCTCTGCTGTTAGCTGACACATCTTATATAAGCTTGTCTAGTGAACAGGTAGGAGAAGGGGAAATAGAAACTTGGATAATTTATCTTAATGTATGGTATGCCCTTGGGGGTCACTCAATTAATTTCTATACTGACCTATATTAGAGGTTTTGGGAGACAATATCAAAAGGGATTTTCACAATGGCCTAAAGGGATGGTTTGCCAGTTTAATTGGTCCCTACCAGACTATAAGCTCTGTGGAAATAAGAATTAGGAAATTTTAATTACGTTGACATACTTTAGTTGCAAAAATGTGGATTAAATCATATTTATGGACACATGTACTCAAAGAATTTAAATGCTATGTTGAAAATTTCCTTCTTAGCAACACAAGAAACCGAAGGAACAAGAATATATATATATCTTATAATCATAGGAATATAAATGAAGATGCTGGCCAGATGGAAAATTTATTTTTGAAAGATGAAATTGTGCATGCTTTGTTTCTTGTCAATGTTGATTAAGAGACCTTTTCTATATTTATCAATAATTAGTACAACAAAATAAGGCTTTCTGAGAAGAATGAATGTCTGACTACATCTTTTAAATGGAAGAGTTTAAATACTGAATTTTGTCAAGCATATCTGTGATAGGAAGTTCTTTTCTTAAATAATATATTTGTATTAAAATTTGAATTTCCTCTCTTGCTTTCTAAGTGATCTTGTTTATCTTGTTATTTATTGACTCATTATTATTTATTCTGTGGTGAAGTCGTCTCAGCCTGAGACAATTTTGCTCTTCTACAACATACTTGTTTTTTTAAAGTCCCCTCTGACTGATTTGACTCCAGCACAATATGAAGTCTAATCTAGTCATTTGCTCCCTGAGAGCAGAACCGATTGTCTGTTTTGCCCTCATCACTGCATTCACATCACCTAAATTAGTTACCCAGACTTTCCAACAATGTGACTACGTATGACTTGTTAAAAATTAATAGGTCCCTTACCATTTCTTACCATTTCAAGGTCAGTTAGGCTTACATCTAATATAGGCAATAGCAATCATCCAAAAAGATCCATCCCAACTCACCAAATATTGGAGTACGAGGCGAAAACTTTATGGTAACAGTATGCAAGGCCGCCTAAAATGCCACTTTTATCAAGAAAGAGTTCAGAATTAAGCAGATATTCCCTTGAAGCATACTGACAAGTTTGTATCTCTGTATCATATTTATTTCGTTCAATACACTCACATCCTACTTACTATATATGGCACCATTCTAAGAGCTTTACAAACATTAACACATTCAATTCTAAATTATTTAATGTTATTATTATTCCAATTTGAAGATGACATATTTGAAGTTCAGAGACATCAAGTAATTTTTTCAAGCTCGCAAGCTAATAATTAGCAGGCCATGTGACTTCAGCACCTATTCTCTTAACCACTAACCTCTGCTCCCTCACACTTTCTATGTCAAGTTGTAGAATCTACACTCATGCAATTTTCCCTCAGTTTCCTGTTTTTTCTTTCAAAAAAAATTGTCAAGTGATATTTCTCCTTCCTCATTTCTCAGAAATTTTGGGCTTGACAAAAATACAGGAAATTATTCTATTATTATTAGTTATTTTGATTTTCCCTTTAATAGAATAATCACAGAAGTAATAACAACCAAAGTATATTGAGATTTATGAGATCCTAAGCCTAATAATTTAATATGTAAGATTACTATGTTCTTATGTCTTATAAAACATACAGTATAAAAATGGTTCTGGACCCAGTTCCACTTTGAGGGGGGCTGGTTTCCCCATACCAACAAGCAATTCTCAGAAACCAGATGAGTGTTCTATAATTTAACTCAATTCTGACACTGTCTAACTGGAGATAGCATCAGATACCACAGGTTAAGGGTGAAACCAGGCAGGACCCTGCAGGGCCCTCCCAGATACAAAAGCCTGCATGTCTTTACTTCCTGTTCGTAGAAAAAGCTTAAGCCTCCAAGGCCTTCCTCCAGTTCCAAAGAGCAGACTCAAACAGTGAATGATTAGAGAAGTGAAAAAATGCGGAGACAAAGAAAAAGAAGTCAAGCAAGAAAAGTAATAATAGCCTGAACAATAGAGTCACAGACTCCTAGTTCCTCCTGAAGGGATATAGATGAAAACATGACACATATCCTTCAGCTGTTTTACAGAAACCAGGACCCCCACTGAATAGAAACTGCTAACCACAAGCACATAGACCCCAGACTGGTTAGAACCAGATTTATGACTAAGATTCCTGAAACATCACCCTGGTACCTCATCACCAGCCAATGAGAAGAATGTACACAGCTGATCACGTACCCTGTGGTCTTTACCCTTAATGCTGCCTTTAAAAACCTTTGTGCATACGCCATCAAGGAGCTTGGGTCTTTTGAGCATAAGCTACCCATTCTCCTTGTTTGGCACTGTGCAAATAAATGTTGTACTTTCCTTCACCATAACCTGATGTCAGTAGATTGGTTTTGCTGCACATCAGGCAAGTGAACCCGAGTTTGGCTTCAGTAACGAGGGCTACAAGACTGTCCCTCCTCTCCTACTCACCTTCAGAGGCCAGTCTCAAGTCCAGGTTGTTGTACTGTTGCTGTACTTGTACTTCTGACAGACTGCTATAAATCAGAGGTTCCCATGACCCCCACTTCTTGTTTCGATTAACTTGTTAGAGCAGCTCACAGAATTCAGAGAAACATTTTACTTACAATATTCCCAATTTATCAAGAAAAGATATAACTCAGGAACAACCAGATGGAAATGAAGCATAGGGCAAGGTATGGGGAAAGGACGTGAAGCTTCGAAGCCCTCTTGAACCATGCCACTCACCCCCAATCTCCACATATTCATGAACCCAGAAGCTCTCTGAACCCCTTCCTTTCGGGTTTTTAAGGAGGCTTCGTAACATAGGTATGATGGATCAAATCACTGGTCATTGGTGACTGAATTCAATCTCTAGACCAGCTCCTCTTCTCTGAGGTCAGCCAGGTGGGATTGAAAGTTTCAACACTCTAATCACACCATTCATTCTCTGGCAATTGGCCCCCATCTTTAAGAGAGTTCCAAAAGTCACCTTATTAACATAATAAAAGATACCTTCATTGTTCTCATCACTTAGGGAATTTCAAGGGTTTTAGGAACTACACCAGAGAAGGGGATGAGGATCAAATATACTTCTTAATATAAATCGCAGGATCACACAGCATATCTTGTAATTCTCACAATAACCCTATAAGATTAATATTATTACTCCATTTTAAAGCCAAGATTTGAATCTAGCTCAGACTCTATGCTATGTGTGTATAGTAACCAATATGCTATAGGGCCTCATATAAGACAAGCATTAAGCAGGCAGACTACACTTATGCACTGATAACTCCTCGGCATATGAAATTTGTAGATATGCATGGCTCTGCAACTGAGTTCTCATACTTTTTTGACATTCCAGAACCCCAATGAATACACCCACTCCTTTGTTAACCAAAATTTCAGAAACGAGACCTGATTGAGGTTTGTTCAGACTGCAGCCTGGGAGACAGATTCAAGAAGCACTTAAACTGTGTTTCACTAAACTACAAAAAGAGGGAAGTTTTTAAAGGCATAAAAAAACAAACAAACAAACAAATCTGCAAGGTCACATAAATTGTCAAGAATTAGGATTGAAGCTGTCAAGATGTTAAGAGTGCACGTTAAACAAGGATTTGTTGTGGTCTAAAATGGTTACATATTTGCAAAGGGTAGAGGAAACTTTGAAACTACAAGTTGCAGCCAGCAGCAGCCAGCAGCTGCTAGCAGATACTGTTTTGAAAACGGCTGGTGGTATTCTTGAGTTTGATACAATTCAGGGAAAATTCAAGTTCTCAGTGATGCAGGAATGTGTCTGATACCATATCCACAATGGCTCCACCGAGCTCCATTTTGGATGCCTGAACCATAGTTACTCCATTTGATTTTTAAATGATCGTAAACATGAGATCACCATTCTCCATAAGATGCTGCCCCTCTGCTGGCACCAGAAGCTCCCCTGTGTATTTGCCTTAGGATCTGTTATAGGGGCCTCCTTCCAGACACTAGCTGTGGGCCATGCTGTCCTCAGGGCTGTTTAGATCTATTTTTTAATGCAGAGGTCTGCATCAAAACACTTCTCTCAGTTCCAAAGGAAATAATAGAAGGGACATTAATTCATTTGGAGCTAATTTTTCATCTTTCTCTACTCATGCTCTTTTCTTCACTGGACAAAGAACAATTTACTCAAGCATTGAACTAGATTTACCCCAACTGTATTCCAAATTTAATTTTTAGAAAATAGTCCTCAAAAGCATCTCTCTTCTATTTAGTTTTATTGCAGGAATTCAGTATAATCCAGTGACTAGGACCTGGAATCTGGAGTCAGAAATTTGGGATACACCACTGACCTTGGACACACTAATTATCCCCTGAGAAAGTTCCATTTCTCTCATGTAAAAAAACGTAGATAACAGGTAACAATAACACTCTCGTTTGGATTGTTGTGAAAATGAGATTATTCAATTAAAGAGTTTAACATGTTGCCTGTCCTAGGATAAGTAATCACTAGCAATTAGCTGTTGTCTTTGTGGTAATCATTTTACATTACACTGGAGTTGGTCATTTTATCCAGATGCACATTGAAATCACTTAGAGAATTTTAATAGCCACTGATGCCCAGATCCAACTACCAGGGATTCTGATTTAGTTCATCTGGGGTAGTCCTGGGAAACTAAGCGATCCAAAAAAAATTTTTTTTCACACAGCCCTAAAGTAATACTTTGCATATAGTAGGTGCATACCTTATAATCATTGAATAACATGATAAGCATATTTTAAAATGCTAGCAATAGAACTCAAACACTCAGCTATCTTTAACTGAAGATTGGAATACAATTATTTTTTAACAAGTGACCAAGAGCAGCAATGTAGTAAGAAGGACCTGTCTAAATTATTATATAACCCAAACACACCTAATTAGTCAATCACTCAGTCAAGTGACATAACCTTCAGCAGGACACATTCAGTTAATGGATGAGGATCCTAAAGTATTCTAAAATGTCATTCTTGGATATATTATTACTTAGAATAGTCATGGCTTATGGGCTAGTTAGGAAGAAAGCCTGGAGTTCTAGTGTTAAAACACCTGGTTTCTCTTTTGAGTCCCACCACTTACCCGTAAATTCCTGAGTAAGTCTCTGCTCTTCCTTTGGGCTCATATTCTTCATTTGCAAAAGCAGATTAGTACTTATTTCACACGATTCCTAAAATTATCAAATAAGACATTCAGAGTTATCCTTTTTTTTTCATTGATCAAAGTTATATACGTTAATTTTCTTTTCACAGTGTAGTTATGTCCTCTAGCCCTCTAGCCTTCCACAAGTCCCTCCTTTTCTCCATAACCTTCTGTTTATGCCACTATTAAGGATTTTTTTTCCCTATTGATGTAGATGCTTCCCTACCTCCTGACTCCCCAAAGGTCAGGAACTGCCCTTAGTCAGTTCTACATGGTCAGAACAGAACCTAGCTCATTATCTGGTACATAAAAGATGTTTAATAAATATTTGATGAGAGAATAAACAGAAATCAAGAAGCCACAGTTATAAGCAAATAAATTTTTACCCAGGCCAATTCAGTGGAAGAAAATATCAGACTATGCAAAGCTACATAGGGAGAAGCAAGCCTCAATTTTGCTTCCCTGATGTTTGACTATTGTTTTTAAGGTAAGATTTTAGGAGCTGTCATATTAGACTTTCAGTTCATTCAAGTCTCATTTATTAGGTATGATAAACCTAAGGATTTAAGACCCTAGCTAATTAACCAAGTGTGCTTTAAATTTCAATTTGTGTTACCTACAAATATTGGAATTTGCATTTAATGTTTATTTTGAGCTATTACTGCTATTCCTGAGCCTTTGCAGCTCAGTGAGTTTCATTTCCTTTCAGCTTAACCAAAGGAGAAGCATTGACTCTCAACAGAGGAGAGGTATTTCAGATCAAACTTTCAATAGCTGGAATTAGATTTAATGTAAATTCATTCCTTTGTGACCTGCATCCCCCAATAAATAATTACCATCCACTGCCTCTGCCATTCCAGCTATATTCCCCACGGAGGCCAAATTATTGCATTAGTCTTTTCATACTCAAAGTAAATTATAAGTAGAATTTTCCCACTCATTGATATTATAATACTACCCAAGTTAGCTTTGTAGTGATGAAGAATTAAATTATAACCTTAGACTCTTTGTCACTTAGAGAGCTTTGCTTTGTCATCAGCTATATCCTAGATTAGTTGTTGAACTTTAACGTGCCTTCAAGTTATCTGGAGGTCTTATTAAAACACAGACTCTGATTCAGTAGGTCTACGTTGGAGTCTGAGATTCTGCATTTCTAACATACTCCTAGATAATGTTGAATGATGCTGGTCTAGGGACCTCATTTTTAGTAGTTAGTGTCTAGATAACTTCAATTTATTATAATCATTTAAACTTATTTCTCTGTATGCCTTGATTCCTTATCCTCTTATTACAGCCATTCGTGTATGCCCTAGACTCATAGTTAAGAATGTTTCTCAGGTGTAGACCTTGGGCCATGTGGTCAACTACAGCTTGTATTGTCTGTCTTAGTTCCCCAGTTAACACCTGAAGGATCCCCACCTATCAGCCTTATAAAGACAAACCTGCAAAAAGCAGCCCCATGAACAGGAAGTAGACATTCAGGAATGGTGAATGCTGAGACAGATCACTTAGAGTCCCAGATTTCGTGTTTCCTTTGCTACAAGACATTTAATTTTTACAAACATTCCCTGAATCCTTAAAAAAAAAAAGTGCATTGTACTTTCAAACTAACAAATTATACTATTCAAATTATTTGTGTATTTCTTATTTCCATTGTCTTTCCTACAAAAATGTATGTTTTGCTTTTAAACATTTACATATTCAAAATTTTCATGTCAGTCGCTTTTTCAGTCTTTTTTTTAGCTTAACGCTTTAATATTTTTGTATTTTGCTATTTGAAACAAGAAAATGAGTCATTGATACTGTGTGTTCATCTTTTATGGGTACTGGAATTACTATATTCTGATCGATTCTATGACGATATGATCTCCTTAGAAGGCTAAGATATTATCAGAGTCAGTTATCTTTGGAACAGGCAGTTCCTAAGATAAAGGACCAGGAAGATGACAGGAAATGATGAATTATCAAGAACTTAGGAAAAAGGCACAACTCCTATTGGATCTCTCCTCTAGGTCTTGATCTCTTGAATTGGGACTTCTCATATAAATATGCTTTAATATTTTTGCCTATGAGCTAAAAACTTACATCTTACTTGCTATATTCTCTTTTATCATTACTACAGTTCCATCTTTAATAAGTCCTTATATAAAAACTTTAGCTTGGCTTCAGATATACAAGGGGAAATAATGAGGAAATGGTAAAGCAATAGAGGCTTGAAGCTTGGATGAGGGAATACAGATTTGGGGGACTTCAAGCTCAGAGACTCTACTTGTGACCGCAGACTTCAATAACAGGTTCAAGAACAAGGAAGCTGACAAGCATAATACCTTGCCCAGTGACTTGACTGGTGATGGATACATATAAGGAATCTAGTGAGATTGACAGGACAGCTGTCATTCTTTAACCCTGACACTCCAGATAGTATGCACGCTACCCAAGAACTCATTATGTCCCTCACCTCGTATTACACACACATAGAAAAAGGCAGAGGGAAAAAAGCAGAATTGGTTCAACTTATGGTCATGATGAAGTATATCAAAGAGGCTGACTTGTCTTTAAAGAGACTTTCAAACTGGAAGAGACAACTATAGTGGCCAGTTTAACTTTTTCTTTCATGACTATGAAAATAGTAGGTGACCTGGATGAGAGCAGTCACAGAAATAAGTTTTTTTGTATCCATATCTGAGATACAGTATGCACATCCCAACCCTGTTCATCTACTTTGATCACAATTATTAAAAACTCTTGCATTTATTTTGGCGAGTTAATCACCAACAAATACCATGTTGCAAAATGCTATTGCTCTTCTGTCCTCAACTTAAACTCTGAGCAACATTTAACACGTGTAATGACTTCCTCCTGCTTAGAGAAACACTCTCCTCTCTTGGCTTTCATGATACTGCCTTCCTCTGGTTGTTCCTTCTCAGCTTCCTTTTTTGAATAGCACTGCAGCTCAACTCTGAATCTACTTTTTCTTTTACCCATCACATTCTTTCAAGATCAGTGGTTCTCAACCCTAAGTGCACATTTTAACCACCTGGGGAGTTTTAACAACTGCCCAACACCTGAGTGCAACCCCCAGAAATTCTGATTTGATTTGATAGTCTGGCCAAACAGATTAAAAGTTTCTAATGTGAAGCCAATAATTAGGTATACTTTACCAGATTATGTTTATTCTGTTGATAAATAAATTTTATATTTTTGCTCTAGAATTCTTCCCTAAAATCAAGATTCAACCATTCAACTGCCAAGATTCTGATGATAGTATGGCAGAATAGTTTATACTGGACTAAGTCTCCTGCCAATAACAATTATAAACTCTGGACAAAGAAATGTATCTATGTTTATTTCTATGTCTCTTCATGACAACTGAAAGCAGGCAGAAATTGGAGCTGGTCTTATACTTTCCAGAATGGAAGTACACTGGATGAGATCCACACTAACTGGCTTTCCCCATGATGACAAACCCCTGTGCTCTCGCACAGAATAGAGTTCAAGCAGAAACCAGAAGTCTGCGATCAAAGTTCAGGGCTGCTAGAAATTGATGAGGATATAGGTAAGTGCATGAAAGGATGAAACCACAGAAGGGGTGGCCCCCAAATCTGTGTGTATACTCTTCCAAAATTCAGCTGCACATATGTAGAGTGAGAATCTAATGAACTTAGCAGAAAACAACAGTTGGAAGGCTAAAATACTGAACAGGAATTTTAGTAGCTGTCTGATGTTGGGAAGACAGTTTGGAGTTCCAGTTCTACCTAATTAGAGGAATTAAATCAAGGGTTTGTCACTGATACTCCAAAAAAGTCACATTTTACAGGACTGAAGTCTATCCCCTGAACTGAGAGAAAAACTGAATTACAGTCACTCTAACAAAACTAAAAACAAAGCCTCCACAGGATCGAGTTGGTGCACCAGCATCATCTTTTATTGCTCTTCTCTTACTTCAACTTTTATTTTTTGTAAAAAATTCTTTTTAATTTTATTTGAAAATACATCTTTTTTTGGAAACTACATCTTGAATCTACCCACTTCATCTCCACTGTCATCCTTCTAATCCAAACTGCTACTAATTGTCATTCAGAGTTGTTCCCCTATGACTGAAACACACTTCCTTCAGATCTCCTTACTCTATTATCTCCTCACACTTTAGACTGTAGCGTAAATAACTTCACTTTTAGGGCTTTGATAATAATATCTAAAGAGTCCCATTTTAACTTTTATCTCCTTTAAAGATCTCGACACATTTTTAAATCAACATATTGATTTGTTTCCACTATCAATTAGGTTCAATCAAGAAAAAAGAAATCCTTCTTGGACTTTCAATGAAGGAACTGGTTACCTTAGTATTGGAAAGTTAGAAGAGCAAAAGTGAGGAGGGGTCCTGAGAGAATAAAATAGGGGAAGGAATGTTGCCTAGAGATTAATACCTGCAAACTAGGTATTACCTACAAATTAAGAGATAATTCCCCTAAGGTTGGAGAACAAAATGGAAGAAGAAATGTTACCAGAATCCAAGAGCATGTTCACTTCTGGGGATGCTGTACAGTGAGGGCTGGAACCACTGACGGAGGTAATAGAGAGGAAGAAAAGAATGTCTTGCTTCCTCAATTTCTATTTCTCTACGCAAGTTTCCTACATTGCCCAGGAAGTGCATAGCTGTGGGCCATGTCTCCGGAATGAATTGGGCCCTGTTTAAATGTGGTCTGGCAATAATAGTGGGTGGACATTGATTGTTCAAAAGCTCTTAACCCCCAACAGTATTTTTGGAAAATCTTCTTTTGCAAGCATCAGATGTTCTCTGTTTTATTTACTGTCTAAATCTATCTATAACAATTGACCCTGCTGTTCTAAACACCATTTTTAGAGTTACATTTCCTGGGAAGTTTTAAAAACAAATGCAGAGGTTTAAACAGCATGAGGACCTACTGGGGTGAATTTATTTTGTTTCCCAATAAACAAAAATTACAAATGGCAAAACAACTTTGTAACACTGTAGGAAGGGATCAAATGTATTCCTTCCCACCACCAGAAGCTGTGCTCATTATAGCAGGAGCCCTGTGTATGATCTCCGTTGGGATCTTGGCCTTTAGAACAAAATGTTAAATAATTAGCATTACCATAGCAATGGGAGCTGAAAAATAAGCTCCCTTAACAGATCCACTTCCTGCACAAACAAAGCAGCTAGCACATGTAGATGGCAGGGACTTGTAAAGTCAACATTTATGGAACACTTACTATTCCATATATAGTAGTGCCAGAAATTTCTTTAAATATATTTATTTATTTGTTTGAAATAATACACGGTTGAGAATCAGAACACTTGTGCTAGATACCAATTCTGCCTTTTTAAAAATTATGTGATTCTGAGAAATGTATTTAACCTCTCAACTTCAGTTTTCTTAGGTATAAGAGTAAGAATAATGTCACAAAGAAATCATGAAGATGACCTAAGGAAACATGTAAAGTTCGTAAAGTTGCTATACAAATGTTTCTGTTGAAAAGTGTAATACTTAAATATTTCTGTATTTAGGATTGTAAATATAAGGAGCATTTAAAAAATGCCAGCCACTTTAGGAATTTGGTTGCAAAAACAAGATGGCACTTGTTAGAATTTAAGATGGAATTTTGAAAGTGTTTGCAAAACTGTAGGAATGCCTGAATCCTGTTCTGCAAATTGTAACGCATCCCGTGAAAATTCTGCAAGGGACATAGACACAGGGGACAAAGCCAAAGGGAAACAAGTATCAGTCCATTATTACTTGGGTAAGAACCTAGTTACTCTTAATGCAAAAGGCTAGCAAAACTGAGTCAGAGGTCTGCAGCATTTTGCTTGCCATCAGCCTAATTTCAAATTTTGGAATATTACCACTTACTGACCAGCCATGTGGTACAAGAAACCTGACACACTGACCAGGACTCAGGTTGTTTTGTGGGAAAAAAAAGAGAAGTGATATATAGCACAGGGAACTATGTTCAATATCTTGTAGTAGCTTTTGGTGAAAAAGAATATGAAAATGAATATATGTATGTTCATGTATGACCGAAGCATTGTGCTGTACGCCAGAAAACTGACACAACATTGTAAACTGACTATACTTTACTTAAAAAAATTTTTTAATTAAAAATAAAGGAAAAGAGAAGTGACAGAGTTCCTCCCAAGAACACCACAGAAGAGAAGCTGTGAAAGAGGAAAAGTGTAATGTTGACTCCTGATACTTGTGGCCCAGTGTTCCTGCCCATTTGCAAACATGGATGAACCTATGGCCCAGAATTTGATGAATATAAGGTTAACAATTTCTTCTTCATGAGAAGATGCGGGAGCTAGGATAAATGTGGAGCGAAAGAAACCAAAATCTCCTCCCCTGCCTACTGCAGTCAGCATCCCTGGATGGCCCTTCCCTGGGAGCCAGCCAGCCTGTCTGATTGGCCAGGCACACCTTCTGAGTCTTCTGGATAAATGCAGGGAATGATTGCACACTGACTCACCTCAGAGAAGAAACTAGGCTAACCAATGTGCCGTTTATCATTTTGTTGCCTCTCAACTACAAATCGACTCTTCATTGCCTGATCTATGGAATGCCGCTGGGCTCTTCACTTCTTCTTTGATGTATGGACAATGTTAAATTTTGTCAACAGAGACTTCTGGGGAGACAATCAATGGAGGAGGAAGGGGGTCTTTTTTCTGGTTTCAGGGCATTCCACTCACAGGCTCCTGCAGTGTGTGTGGCTTCTTTGGTGCCTGGTTCCTGCAGCCTGCATGGCTCCTCCGGCACCCAGCTCCTGCAGCACTGTGGTTTCTCCAGCAACAGGATTCTGCAGCCAACATGTCTTCTTCAACATCTTGCTCCTGCAGTGCATGGTGGCAAGTAGCATGAGTGACCAAAAGCGTCCTCCAGCACCCTCTCCAGTGGTTTGGCTGTGGAATGCCTCTGGCAAGATACTTCCCTGTGGACAGTTTTCCCAGCACTATAGAGTACAGATTTCTAACGATTTCTACTAGTGCAGCACCACAGCTATTTCTCTGCCATCCAGTAAGTCAGGGCCACACCCTCTTTCAACAAGATCTGGATCTCAGCCATGGCAGGAGGGGTGAAGGAGGGTTCTTTCTCAGATGCTGTATCGTACCCCTAAGCAGTAGTAACCACTCCTTACAGCTACCATTCCTATGTTCTTTACAGTTCTCTTTATTTCTTATTAGCTCCTCCCTTGTTACTCAAATCCCCTGTTGTTGTTAATGTTCTTTTTATTAAACTTATACAAATCTCTGTGTAGTTTCTATCTCTTGATAGGAACCCGACTGATGTGGCCAGGTTGGTGTAGGCTAGGCACTGCTCTAGAGAGAAGAGGGAACTAGGACTTACTGAGCTTCTGCCCTACACTGGACCCCGTGCTGGGTGTTTCCTCATTATCTCATTCAATCGTCACAGCAATTCCTTGTTGCAGGATACTGTTACTGGCATCATTTTACAACTAAGGACACTAAGGCTTATAAAAATAAGTGACTTACCATGATGCCCCAGATATTAAGTCACAGGGTTTTAGAATTTAACTCTTCTTTATCTGAGTTAAAGTCCATGGAACCCACACAGCTAGGAATTTTCCAAAATTCACTTGAAATATTCTTTAGGTTTACTTCCCCAGTTAGCACTAGATAATATCCTAGACATTTATTTATGGAATAATGCCCTTCCTAGTTCTAATTGAAATGGGAATTATATTCCTTAGTGACAAGATGAAACTGGCCTGTACTAAAGTTAAAGCATTCTTTACCACCAAACTTTACCACCTCCCAGTGTGTCCTAAGGACCATTAGGAACAGCATGGATTGAGCTGTCAATAGCTAACCTTGAGAGCTACCGCTACTATGTTTCCTTTCTTGACTGATCTTCTTTTAACTTCAATTGATTTTTCAAAATTTTCAGTTTCTACTTGATTCCCTGTTTTCTTGTACTCCTATCTTCCTTTACAACATCACAAACTTTATTTTATTTGCTTTGGCCCAGTGGGTGATTTCTCAGGTGAAATAACGTGTTTTCTCTTTCTCTGGTTCTAAAATCATCAGAAGAACTTAGTAGCATGAAAAGGAATTGTGCAGTGTGTTTTGAGGGTCATAAATTACTCACTGGAAAGAAAATGGATTTTTTAAATTCTCTGCATATATTATGTGTTTCCTCAAGACCTGATATTCTTGTTTTCTATGTTTTCTATGCTCTAATGTTTTTCTCCTGTAAATCCCATATACTTTTCCCCTGGATGAGCCAAGAGGAGGTATGAGGTGTAGTTCTGACCAAATAGATGTGAAGAAAGTGAGCTAGAGACACAGGAAAGATTATTGTATTCTGAGAACACTATAGCTCTGTGTGAGCTTCTTGAATGAATTAATTAATCTTTTTTTGGGGGGGGGGATACCACATTCATCACTTGGTTGTAGGTAGTCAAGAGAAGATTTAATCCCAAAACAATCCTTTAGTACTCTCTCTGTAAGAAACCCATTAGAACTAGATCGAGATGGAATTTAAGTTAAATAAATGTAGAAAACAAGAAGAGATTAGTCACTTGTGTTATATTCCATATAAAACAGCCAAACATGGCTTTAAATAAATCAGAGTAATCCGTGGCTTTTTTTCTTCATTATCAAAACTTATTTAATTAAAAAAAAAACTCAAGGTGTCTGCATTTTAGCATTCTCTCACTCTTTTTTTAGATGTTACCATCAGAAAGCTTTAAAAATTGGAGGAGGAAGACAAGAAGCAGTTTTTAGGGAATAGACAGATGCTAAAATAAAACTGCATTTCTGAACCTGTCAGAGCTAAGAAGTATTTGAGAAATTAAAAGACACAAATTCAAAGGTCAAGAGGTTTTTTAAAAATTTAATTTGACTTGTTTCTTTTCCTAATTTTTTTCTTTCTTTTCCCAATTTTTGAGTCATTTCCGGCTCATAGTTGATAAAGTCATAGAAAACAAAGAAATCTTAAAAGATCTTCTATATCTCTTCTGTGAGGGCTTGAGGTCAAACTAGTTAGTGATAACTCCAACTCTCAGACTCTGGGTGTGGCTTCTTTCTACTACCCTGCTGTGGCTACATGAGTAAACTCAAAACAGCCCGTGCAAGTATTAATTTATACTTTGTTCCTATTTCAAAATAAAATTACACAGTATCATTTCCCACAAGGCACTGAGCCAAAGAGCCTTTCATGCTGCCCAGTCATTATCCTGTCTCCAGTCCTGTCATTTTCTGTCCAAAACCTCATGCATTTTGCAGGTGCTCTTTGTAGATCTGTTCCATGGAAGAGAAACTGGACAGCTCTCAAACAGTTAGGCGGCTTATTTGTGAATATATAGCAAAAGCCGGGAAGAGAAGCAAGAGAAGAATTCTCACTTCTGCTGCCTTTAACTATATTTGTAGCTGTGCATGAGCGCGAGTCTTCATTCAGTAGTTCCAAAGCCATGAGGATGGGGGAAGACAGGGAGAGGAGAATATCAGAATGCCACACAAAAGCACTGCAATTATCTTAAACTTTCCATGTGCAGACCTATATGGACTTCTGTATCTTAAAATAAATTCTTCATTGATTTTGCTATAATAATTTACAGCTCCAAGATCATCAAATTGGTGGATAACCGTTGCAGTAGTCATAGACATATGCAACAAGAAACAAGCACAGAAATGCAATTGCATTAATAATATCAATCTCAGAGCTCCTAAAGCAGATATGACTTTTCTTGGCAGAGATAACATTTATTCCATCTGCCAACTCCAAGACCGCTAGGGAAACATCCCTAGGAAGTGAGATGGAGAGTAATGTAGAGCTATTGCCATCTAGTGGTTAATAACAGAAATATCAGGCGCCTTTCCTCAGGTCTAACAGAAATTGGAAATTTTTTATGAATGTAAATATTTGCAATTTTAGTTCACTTCTCTGTGTATACGTGATTTGATTAAAACATTTTTTAAAAGAGCTCATGGATTCTTATTAAACCTCTAGCCATACTGAAATTTTCAGTTCTTTATCAAGCGTTGATTATTTGTTAAAAAGCCAAAATTTGGATTTAATACTAGGGTTATAGAGAGGTGCCATCCTCAGAGCCCCTGTTTCAAGCTGTGGTTCAAAAGCTATGGACAGTTATTCTAGCTCTCATGTGTATGATCCAGGGGCATTCTTAACATTCATTGGCTCTCTCTTTATATATACATATATATATGTAATATAGTACTAAGTATTATGCACAGTAGAAACCATTTACCAAAACAGACATACAAAGAATACAATCAAGTAAATTAGGAATATTTAAATATTTAAATTACATGTATTAATTAAACAAAAATCTGTATTCACAGGCTCACTAAATTTTTATTAACAGTACTTTGAGCATCGTGATGCGATGGGAATATGGCTCATTGTTTAAATAAAATTAGGATTTAATGCTTAATGTTGCAGAAATTAAAGGACTAGTGGTGTTTATTCTATTTGATATTTGCTTTCAGTTACCATCATAGATACAAAATATTTCTCAAAAGACCTGTGGCTCCAATGGAGGAGATGTATCATTGGCTGTACTTTCCTAATCATGGTATCAATTTCTTAGTTTCATTCACAGCATTTCTTGTTCACTTATATTGTAAACATGCAATAAATCTCTTTTCCTGATGTCAAAATCAGAATTTTTTTTTGGAATGAGTCAGAAGGGATTTTATTTTAATATTTTCAAGTGGCTTCAAAAACTACTGAAACTATTTGGAAGATTTTAAAATAGGTTAGAGAATTCTGCATCAATTTTTTTAAAGTGTAAGATATGAGAAGTTTATGTATGAGACAACAATAATGTAAATACTTCTAAACATCCATTTTTCAACATTCTTTTCCCACAGTTGGAGTAAAAATAAAAAAAAAAAGCAAAAACAAGGACTTCCTCACTCATTGTTAGAATGTCACCTCCACCTTGAAAGAAGACAGCAAGTGTCTTTATCTTTTCTGAGGATCTCTGGTAGGTGGCATTCTATTGACAGCTACATGTCATCACAGAAAAGGTCAGCAAATTTGGAACACTGGTTATTTAGTGAGAGAAGACTGTTACTCTTTCAGGTTCTTTGTCGAAAGATAACAAGGGAACTAAGTTGCACAGAACAAAAATAAAAACAATACATAAAATAGATATATATGGTCACACTTTATGTCATTACAAATTTAAGCATTATACCAACTCTACAAAGTCATAAACACACAAAACCCAGTGTATGTGAACCACAGCTTGTGACAGTGTGCTTGGATGGATGTGTGAGGGTGCAGCTGCAAACCACTTTGAGGTGTGGAATTTATATTCTCCCCGCAGGGTACAGTTTACATCTTAAGCAACACATGGACCACTTGGGGATGCAACTGCCAATCCTACATACTTTTCAGTGTTCTTTGTTTTTAGCCCATTAGATAAAAATGCATATTAATACAAGTTGTAACATTTTTCCCTGCACATCATTTTGGAGACCCTTGAGGGTAGGGGAGGGGGCAATGAAATCTTTTCAGGTTTTGATACTCCACCCTTGACCCTGAGAGACAAGGAACTCTCAGGGAGGGGCCTTAATGTGGGTGAGCAGTTCCAAAGCAGCCATTTTCTCTGGGGAAGCAGCTGTGCTTGGGCCAGTGCCAAGTGTGGTTGGACATTCTCCAGAGATCTGGACGTGTGTGTGGGTAGTCAGCTAGGCGTACCTGCTCCTCAGGAGCAAATTTCAAATCTTCTTGAGCTATTGGAAGCTTTTGCTCACGATTGGTTCACAGGAACACAGCCCCTCCCCAGAGCAGCCTCCACTTACAGAGCTGGCAGTTCTCAGAGGTCTGCTCTTAGGCCCGTCTGTGGGATTCTGACTTCCCTCAGGTGGACTCTTCTCAGTGTTAGTGTTAGAAATACAGTCTAGAAGAAGGTGCTCTGCAGGCTCAGGCTCACGGGCCTACTGAGCTGCACATCCTGTGGCAGAATTTGAAAGAGGCTGGCGACTCAGGAGCCTCAGTGAACCTGACAGCACTAGGACTCTTGGAGGAGCAAGAATCTGAGAGCCCTGGTTTCCTAGACGGCTGACTGTGTCATCCTCGAGTGCCCATAGGGCTGGGAGAGAAGGTTTGAGGCATCATGGCCGGTTGTGGGGGAGGAGTTAGAGACCAGATCTTTTTTCTGAATATGGAAATGAAATCCAGCCCCCAAACTCTAGTGAAGATCCAGGCTGGGTTTTATTTCATTTTCTGCTAGTCTGGTGTACCAAAGGCAAGCAAGATTATCTGGATAATCTTTGATTGCAGCTTTAGTGGATCAGGGATTCTAGTTAAAGCCCATCTCTGTTCCTAGCTAAACTTCTGCTGGAACTAAAGCAAGCAGAAATATTTCATCCAGGTTTTGGTTTAAAAAAAAAAGTTATAGAATCATATATGGGACAATAACTTTATTTCTAATAAAAGATATAGCTGTTGATTCAAATAATTAATCTATCCTCACAAAAGCATGACATATCTATTCTGTTTCTGCGGGAAGATGACAAAAATAGAATATTTGATTTCTTACGACTTTGATCATCAGAAATCAAATCTGATTTCCTGATCAGGGATGGAAAGTGCATGTCATGTATATTGCTGAGTCTCCATTCTAAGCCAATGGCAGGCATTGCTACCGAGCTACTCCCTATACATTGCACTTCTTAGGCTCTTTCCAGCATGGCCAGGATGAATCTGTTTCTACAAAATAGGAGTGCAAGAATTGTTACCTTGTGACTTCTTAAATATGTTTTATTATAAAAAATTTTAACATATACAAAAATAGAATAGTGTCATGAGCCCCCAAGTACCCATCATTCAATGTCAAAAATTACCCACATTTGCCAAGCTTGTTTTAACTATCCAACTCCACCTCACACATATGCATGTATATGCTTTATTGTTTTTAAATCAAATTAAATCTGACTTTGAGTTTCCAGCTACTGGCTATCTAGAAAAGCAATCTTTTGGTGAATCCCTTCTCTCTCTGCCTTCATACCAAAATGGTGATGGAGGCTTCTGTAAAACCACATGTCCACAAAGGCCTCTCTTGATTTTGGGACATTCTGGGAAGAGCTGACACACCTAACATTCATCCTATATTGAACTTCAAAGTCCTGTGGCTCTTGAGCTTTTGTATCAGATTCAGGCACCTGAGTGTTTGCCTCTGTTCCAGCCTTAGTGCCTCGTCAGCCTCTGAGCTTTATCAAGCAATCATTCCCTAGAAATAGCCTGTTTCCATGGATATTTCAATAGATCAGACTTCATGTTCCAAACACATCACAAATTAGCAGATCATCATCCCCTTTTCAATGCTGTAGTAAACCCCAGTTCTTTCACTGCTTTTAACTACTTCTCATCCTGGAAGAGACTGACTTCTTTTTCTTCTTTCTTCTCATGATATTTGCCAGGAATTTAAGCTTCCAAAAAGGCCTTAAAAAGTGATTTTTCTATCAGTAATTTATTTTTGTTTAGAAATTACATCCAAAGGAAAGGAATGCAAAGTCCTGGTTGCCTTTTCTGGAATGAAGGGAGGAAAATACTGCTCGTTCTTTACAAAAAAAATTTATAGCTAGAAAAGTAAAATGCAATTTAATATTTCAAAAAATTACCTGTCATACCAGCTTTTCTTGATTAAAAACAATGCCTCTATAAATGTGCTTGTGCTTTACCATGGTATCTGATATGTGTTTTATTTCTAGCCAGCCAATAATCAGCTCTTGCAGTCACGTTGGCAACTTTTTGAAGCTATCCATCATTCTGGAGAAACTAGCCAAGGAAAAGCTAGAGTGACTGCTGGCAGTATCTGAGGCACAGAGGTAGGGTAGAAAGATTTACAACCAGAGGAGAGTCCAGCCAGCTGCTAACAGTGCAACCTGGCAAGCCACTTTATAACTCTGAGCCTTAGGTTCCTAATAACATAATAATGATTATAATCTTGATAATGATAATAATGATAATCTATTCCATAGCATTATTATAAGCATCAAATGAGTGGATGTATAAAAATCACTTTTAAAATAAAATCAGAATACTGTTATTATTTTTGTGAAATTGAATGTTATATTTCTTTAAATATGTAACAAGGCACAGTGAAAGAAACCTTTTGAAATCTCAGAAATTGTGGGATTTTCTGATTCTGAATAGAGTTGGCTTATATTTCGGACTATATTAAAAATGCATTGGGTTTTGGTGAGCACACACAAATGGTCCACACACACAAGTGGAGAGTGAACTAAGCAGGCTGGGTGCTAGAGATGAGCTTTACAATTCATGCAGATTCGTGCACTTATACCCAGGAACTACTATGGACAAAATGTTTGTGTTCCCCAAAATTCTTATGTTGAAATCTAATCCTAAACGTGATGGTATCTGGGGGTGGGGCCTTGGGGGAGGTAATTAGGTCATGAGAGTAGAAGCTTCATGAGTGAGACTAATACCCTTATAAGAAGAGGCCAGAGAACCAGCTCACTCTCTTTCCTCCATGTGAGAATACAACAAGTAGTCAGCCATTTGCAACCTGGACCAAAATTATTCACCAGAACGTGACCATGCTGGCATCTTGATCTTAGACATCCAGGCTCCAAAACTGTGAGAAATGAATTTCTGTTGCTTATGAGCCACCAGTGTACGCTACTTTGTTATAGCAGCCCGAAATGACTAAGTCAGACACTCTGTCGTTGCCAAGTAATCACACTGGCATATGAAGAAAGGCCTTCTATCATAATATAAATTACATCAAAATGCTTGATAGAAGTAAGGCTTTTCTTATTATGCTATCCTGAAATTGAAGACTGCATGTCTGGCTCTCTGTTAGACCCTAAGCTTCTAAAAGTCAGAGTATGGCCTCTAAGTGTGCTGATTAAGTGGTTGGAACCAGACAGACCCGGGTTCAGATTCAAGCACTGACTCTTCCTAACTTGGGACAAGTCATTTGAACAGTACAGTTTGTTTTACTTACCTAGCTCTTCAGTTAGACTGAAAATTGTAAGGCAGAGGCCAGGTCCTAGGCCCTCTTCATTTCACTCTATATTTTCCCTAATAAGTTAGTGTTTCTCAGTATGGTGGTAGATCACTGCAATTTGCCGTTCATCTAATAAAGAAAACGCTTCTCCCTGCCTAGATTCTGAACAATGTGAGAAATAAAACAGTAAAATCTGAGGCCAAAATATCACCTATATTATTGATGAAGCTAAGTTGAAAATTGTACTTTATGGAAGAGTCACGCATACCTACCAAGACAAATCAAAAATCAGAAGAATTATCTACCCAAGGCAGCACTTCCCTGCTAGGAAACCCAACCAAGTAAGAGTAAAAGGATAACTCATGCTGTCTGCAGGCAGGCTCATTCCCAAGTCCAGCAAAAAGAGCTGCACCAGAAGTGCCCTGGACTTTCAGAGTTTGGGGGGCAAAGTGTGAGACACAGGAGAACCAGATGTGGACCCTGCAGAAGACAGTCAAACTTGCAAGTTTTAAAGGATTCCTCGCCAAGAGCACCAGCTGAAGTGGTGAGCAGACTCTCCAGACTCTTGGGATGCCTGACAGAATCAAAGAACTGAAATAAGTCAGCCAGGAGAGACCTCTGTGAGTATCAGGGAGCTGCCAGTAAGAGGTTCCCAGCAAGTCTCCAAGAAACCCACAAAAGGGTTCAATTAGAAGAAGATGAAGCACTTGGAAATCTCCCCCTCTCAGAGGGTACCAGTGCCAGATTGTGACTGCAGTATATGAGCAAACCTTTCTGTCCTTCCTTCTCCTTATTACCCAATTCCAACAGTAGAGGATTCACTGGAAGCACAGTGAATGGGAGAGAAGTAGAAGAGCAAGAATAGAAAAAGGTGAGGAACCAACACCAACTATATATTCCCACTGCAGAGTTTCCAATTTGAAGAAGGACCAAGCTGGGGAAGGAAAGAAGTTTTGAGGTCAATGAAGCATTGAAGCTTTAATATTTACCTGTTTTTTTAAAAATTGAGAAAGAAAACTGTTATTAACTAAATTCAGAAATGGAACATAGCTGAAATTTCAACCAGGGATAAGGAGAAATATTTCCACGGAGAAGGTTGAAAGAGGTAATTAACCAGAGACTGATTTTCCCACAAACCATTTCTACATATTTATTTTACATGGGGATTTATAAGGATGTTGTGAGAGGAAAAGTCTCTTTTCTGAGATTGTGAAAGTTAAGAACTATAAGCACAGGGTGGCTGAAAGCCATTTCTTTTCTGAAGATAAAGCCAAACAGTGGAAAGCAGAACTGAGAAGTTGAAGAGAGAGAAAAAGAGATTGATTTATTATTGATAAAATTGTTGGAATTCTTAATTCAGCCAGGCTTAATATGAATTCTCTCCTAGGATTTCCCAGTTTATGTGATCCAATGTATTTCTTTTTTGCATTCATGTTAGGTCAGGATTTTCTTCTTCCAATTCACGTTAGAAAGAGTTCTGACTAATAAAGTATAATTACTTAGAAAAGTAATTAAAACCACATGTACTGCATATACTACAATTAGATAAAGTCTCTGCTATTTGCACAAATTTTTAGGTTTTGTACTATTCATATATAACAACAAATAACATGTATGTCAATTACTGCTCTCAAAACTTTACATGAATTAACTCATTTAATGACCACAATGACCTATGAAGCTGTCACTTTCTAGTATGACCCTCAGTTTATTAGTGAAGAAACTGAGAGGTTAAGTAAGTTGTTCATGGTCACACAGCTAATAAGCAGTGGAGCTGATATTCAAACCCAGGCATTCAAGCTCCAGAGCCCACTCCTGATCTCAATTTGGGGCCAAAAAGAAAGAGGATAATTGTGAATAAAATCAAGTTGTGCAATATTTACACTATGCTATGCAAAGAATTGCTTTTATGCACAGAAGAATGCAGATCATTATAAAGGCATGCAAATGAGTGAAATGAGACATTAGATGAAACACTTCTGATAATGTCAGGTGATTTCCAAGATTTTAAGTATTTACTTAAATTGCGTTTCTCATTGAAAAGGGCAGAATCTTGAATAGTCTGAATCTATGACACCATGCTAAAATATCACAATTTTTTTAAAGTTAAGGATAAAATATTAAGGTTTCAGAAGAAAACTAAACCATGTTGCAGATTGCTTGATTGCTGAGTTTCAATCTTTCAGAATACCTGATGGCTTTTTCACCTGCTAGAGAATGAAATTGTAGGTTCATAATGTGGGCATATTTAATCAAAACCTGAAGGAATGCTTTAAAGAGATGAATGAAACAAAAAGTGGATAAAGACCCATTCACCATAATCTTTCATGTTGAGACATTTGACTTTTCAGCTTTTGAACTGATATTACAGTGTCATGTAGTCACTGAAAATCTGTCTATAAATATTAGTTCTGTTTTGAATTTGAACCTCCAGAATCATCAAACATATACACTGAACACTATTTTCCATTCCTGGTGACTAAAATTTAAGTTAGAATTGTTTAATAGAAAAAGAGATTTTAAAATATATTGACTAAATATGGCTCCAGTTGTCAACTACAGCCATTCATTATTTAACCAGATATAGAAAGCTTGGTGAAAGATTTCAAATAATTTCCTCTCTCTCACTGATGTGAAATAATCATAATTATCAAATTTTAAATATTCTATTTTATGTGTATTATTGTTTTAATTTTTGATGAATCTTTTTAAAATGTACTTTAATTTGGAGACCTAAAATTGCCAAAAGTTTTAGAAACATGAATGTGTGTAATTACTGAAATCTCTGTGACTTTAAGTGACATACATGATACTGTCTCCCCAGTGTTTTGGTGGAAGCTGTGGTCAAAAATTAGTAAAGACTACTTTCTTCCTCTCAGAGGCCTAATTATATAGTAGGTTCTTTTTATAATCAGTGTATGAAATGTTAAGAACTTAGAGACGGACATCAGTCTGAGTGGATTTTTAAAGTCCCCATTTTCCACTAGACGTTAAGTTGCAATAAGCTATCACCTACTCTAATTTCTTGCATTCTGATGATGAATATTTTCTGCTTCAAGTTTTAAAAGTCTGAGCAGCACTGGAGAACATGCTTCCTGATCAATCACGCAGCGCCAGCTACCTTTGAGTAGGTGGGTAAACAAGGTTCATTGGCAGTTAAGCTATGTAGCACAACCTTGTCCTTCCTTTCTTCCATGGGTGACTTTCCTTCATTTACACCCAATAACAACAATGACATCATTTGGGATATAGAGGTGGCTGTTTCTTTCTCTAATGGAGCTACTATAAAGTAGCAATCATGAAAAAATATTCATGACATAATGAAAAATATATAAGGAAACTGACATGCCCTCATTTTATTTCTTATTATGACTTAAATAAATTATCTCCATGGAATGAAATAAACTAAACCTTGCTGTGTAATGCACTCCACATAATAGTTTAATCAAATGTGTCTGTTCTCAGATGAAGGTGTGTTGTCACATGGCAAATGACCAAAACCCATTCTTGACCTGCTGAGGCAAGTTTCAACAACAGTTCCTGTGCACCAAGGCACCAAAATCCCAGTGCCTACTTTATGGCTTGGAAGTTTCATGATATATGCCAAACTTCATATGTCTTAAACAGAACACTTGATACACATTCTGAAGAGTTGGTAGTGATATACCATGTTTCATTCATATTGGTGATTTGAATCTTCACTTTTTTTTCCCTTTGTGACAGTCTTGGTAGAAGTTTGTCAATAATACTGAACTCTTCAAAGAATCAGCTCTTTGCTTTGTTAAATATCTCTATTTTTTAAAATCTCACTGATTTCTGCTTTTCTCTTTATCACTTTCCTCCTTCTGCTTGCTCTGGGTTTATTTTGTTCTTCTTTTTCTAGATTATTGAGGTGGAATCTTACATTATTGACTTGAAACACTTCTTCTTTTCTAATCTATGCACTAGTGCTATAAATTTTCCTCTCGGTACTACTTTAGCTATGTCCCACATTTTTTCAGTTGTGATAAAATAGACATATCTTGAAGTTTACCTTTTTAACCGTTTTTAGGAGTCCAGTTCCATGGCATTATTCACACTGATCTGCAACCATCACTACCATCTATCTCCAGAATTTTTCATTTTCCCAAACTGAAACTCTGTACCCATTAAACAATGACTCTCCAATCCTCTCTCCCAGCACCCCCTAAAAACTACCATTCTACTTTCTGTCTCTATGAATTTGACTATTCTAGGTACCACATACAAATGGAATCATACAATATTTTTCCTTTTGTGACTGGCTTATTTCACTTAGCATATGTCTTCAAGCTTCATCCATGTTGTAGCAAGTGTCAGAATTTTCTTCCCTTTTAAGGCTAAGTAATATTACAGTATGTACATACCACATTTTGTTTATCCATTCATGTCAATGGACACATATTGCTTCAAACTTTTGGCTATGAATAATGCAGTGTGAGTATACAAATATCTGTTGAAATCTCTGCTTTCACTTCTTTTGGGTATATAAACAAAAATAAAATTGCTGGATTATATGGTAATGCTATGTATAATTTCTTGAGGAACAACCATATCACTTTCCACAGCAGGTGCACCATTTTACATTGAAGTGTGGTTGATTTCCAATGTTGGTTTCAGGTATGATTCAGTTATACATATCACACATATTTTTTTTTCAGATTCTTTTCCATTATATGTTATTACAAGAAATTGAATATAGTTCCCTGTACTTTACAGTAGGTCTTTGTTATTTATCTATTTTATATATAGTAGTGTGTGTCTGTTAATCTCCAACCCCTAGTTTATCCTTCTCTGCCCTTTCCTGTTTGGTAACTATAGTCTGTTTTCTATGTCTGTGAATCTGTTTTTGGTTTGCAAATAGAATTTGTATTATTTTTTAAGACTCCAAATATAAATGATATCATATGATATTTGTCTTTCTCTGTCTGACTTCATTTAACATGATAATCTCTGGGTCCATCCATGTTGTTGCAAATGGCATTATTTCATTCTTTTTTATGGCTGAGTAATATTCCATCATATATGTGTGTGTGTGTGTGTATATACATATATATATATATATATATACATATAAAATTTCCTTCTGTTCAGAGAACTTTCTTTAGCTATTCTTTAAGATGGGTCTGCTGGTGACAAATTCGGTTTTGCTTCATCCAAGAATGTCTTGATTTCCCCTTCATCTATGAAATATGTTTTCATTGGATATAATATAATGAGCTGACAATTTTCTTCTCTCAGCATTTAGTGTGTTTCCTTTCTCACTGCTTTTTAAGACTTTTCTTTAGTTTTCAGATGACTGACTATGAAGCATTTAGTGCAAATTTCTCTGAGTTATTCTGTTTGAAGTTCATTCAGCTCTTGAATCTGTAGGTTATGTCTTTTGCCAAGTTGGGAAGTTTAAAGTCATTTTTCCTTTAGTACTTTTCCTACCCTGCCCTCTTTTGCCTCTCCTTTTCGGATTCTGATCCTAGAACTGTTAGAGTTTTGGTTAAAGATCCACAGTTTCCTCAGGCTCTGTTTTTTTGTTTTTTTTTTTTTCCCTCAGTCTATTTTCTCTCTGTTATTCAGATTGGGTAACTTCTGTTGTTATATGACCCAGTTCTTTGGGTTTTTTCCTGTCTCACCTCTATAGTGCTATTGAACTCATCTGCTGAGTTTTTATATTTTGTGTTAAAATTTTCAGTTTTAAAAATCTCCATTTGGTTTTCTTTATATCTTTTATTGCTTTGCAGAGATTTTCTATTTTTTTCTGGTACTTTATATGATTTTATTTGTTTCAACATGCTCATAATTGCTCCTTTTTTGCCTTGTTTCTATTTTTAGTATTTTAGATTTAGGGTGGATATAATTTCTCTAGTGACAGTTCCAAGTCACTCTCAGTGTCTAAAATTTTTCTTGGTCTACCCTTCCTTCCCTTAAAGCCCTATGATTGGCAGGGGTGAGGCAGACATCAGTGAGTCTATGGTGGTAGTATCTGTTGATTTTTCTTATTTCCTCACAGTTATTTTGAAATTTCTGCTTCCTCTGTCTTTAAGTAATGCTCAGGGCATGATTTTGTGTGATGGGAGGCTACTTTAAATATTTTAGGGACAAGATCTTGGGAGGTTGCTTAATACATTGACTCATTGTCTCCAGCTACCTGGAAGACCACTTTATTTCTTAACTAAAAAAAATGAATAATTTTGATTTCCTCAAACTATTATATCCTTACCTCTAGATTTCCAGATGATCAGATGTTTACTCACTTAGGAAATACCTGTATTACTCAAATTTTGAAATAAAGTTTGTAAGTAATTTTGGATTTGCCTTTTCAGATTTTGCTGAGGTTTCCTAATAATAGGAATATTGGCTGTGACAGGACCAGAGATTTTTGTCTGTAACAATAATGGGATATACTTGAATTAAAATCAGTAATAGGAATCTTATAATTTATAGAAGAAAGTGGTCACAAAGTCTTTGTCTCTAGATTTCAGCCATATCAATACCTAATTTTCAAGTCATTAGAATTTTAGGTCCTACTCAGGTAAAGGCATTGTTTGACTGAATCATCTAGTCTATTAATCAATGCTCTATTCTATTCCAAATTCTTATTATGGTCTTTTAATTTAAATGCTAATATATTTCCTTCATAGTAACAATACTAGCTTGATGATACAAAAAATAAAAATTGTATATACAATTAAAAATAAATAAGCATGAAATGTGTAGTAACTATGTAAAAATATCAAAATTCTCATTAAAGTTATAGAGTATTTCAGGGAGTCCCTATGTATCAAGAATGAATTTCATATAGGGTCAAAATTCTTCCATAAGTAATTTTTGTTTTATCACAATGTCAATATCCAAAATTGCGTATAGATATATTTGAGAATAGCTAAAATAATTCTGAGAGGAAAAGCAGACTTGAATAGGCAAGTCAACATTTCTGAAAGACTAATAAGTGAGACTTGCACTACCAAATACTTTAAACCATTATAATAAATACATAATCCTAAAAAACGGGCTGCCAAAACAAAAAACAACAGTCAGCAATATGGAAGGGAAGTAAATTGGAAAAGAATAAATAAAATACATTTAAAATAAAAATAATACAAAGAAAATAATGGAAATAACAATCAAGATTACAAATACCAGCTAGCATGAAGAATTAAAAGAGTTAAAAGCACATTAAATCGACAAAAGTTGAACTGATCTTGATGTAAGTTACACACACACAAATGTCTTAATTTCAGTACATCAACAAATAAATCAGAGATAAAAATGTATCTGTGGCTCTTTTTCCATTAAATAGAGTACATAAAATCCTACAATCTTTAGCATTATTTACCTCAATATCATTCTTGTTTCTCTCTGCACATACATCACTGCGTATAAGTGAAAAAGCACATTAAGAAATACAATATACTATTAATCTTCTTCTTCTACCTGTCATATTGCATCCTGAAAGTTTGTTTCTTTGAATGGATGCAAAAAGACAGATATTGATGAGGCACTGAGGAGGGTGGCATGTGGCCCTGGTTCTAGCTGTAAAGAAAGCATACCTACAGGGTAGATCTGTAGTTGTTCAGGTTGTTTTCATCCAAAGTCCCCAATTTAAGTTGGGAAGAACAAAACTACATTTTATACTGATTTGCTATTCTCCTCAATCCCTACTTCCTCTCTCGAGGATTCAATGCATAGGTTATAGTTACATTTCTCAGTCCTGGTGATCTACTTCTGTTGGTTCATGTAAACTCTTCTGGGTCCCTTTCCAATGGTTGACACGTATCTTTAGTTCTCAGAATGATCTGTATGTGTTATCTTTATCTACACAAATATTGTAATGAAAAGGTATAGGTGTCTTCAAAATACAAGCTGCAATTTATTTTGTTTAAAACTCTTATTAGAGCTCTTAAATCAAAGAAAAATTCTCACATGACCTGACCTTGCTTGTTCATTATTCCAAACCAAGTCAGACCAACACCACCCTCTTAATTTGCATTGCTGCATTGTTCATTTTTGATATGTATCATCATGTCAGTCATTATGCAATGGTTCTCATGCTATTAAGTTCACAGAATACAACAAAGGAATGACCTCATGGCTATTTCTTATTTTTCTCACACTCTCAGTCTCATCCATTAGCCTTCAAAACCATATGCCCTTGACACACTTTAATACCAAGGTAAATTTTAATGAGCAATTAATCATTGTTGCTCAGTTCCCCATGTGCCCAGCACATTAATTTTATGTCAAGAATTTGCCCATAATATCCCACTTAAAACCCCATCTTTCTTCTCTCTTTCATTATTTCTGGTCTTGACCAAAATCTAAATTTGTACCATAGTCAAATAGTTGAGATATGCAGTTCTAGAAAATTAAAAATCACACAAGCAAAAAATCTTAATTCAACAGCTTGGCATGTCTGACATCATACTGCTAGCAATAAACTTTTTCCTTCTGAGTGGTTTGTTTTTACCTCGTAAACTAAATTCAACAACCCAGACAGATTGACTAGCATTGTACTATATTTGCAAAAAAATGCAGAGAGATAGATATGAGTTGAAATGTTGCCTCTGTCACTTCATTTAAACCTCTATCATCTCCAAACTTCAGTTTCCTCATGTAATGTGGAATTGTTGTGAGACTAAATTTAATTTTGTATGTCAAATATCTGACATAATGTTGCCTCCTTTTCCTTCTTCTCCATACAGAGTTAGCTTGTATAGTAGACTTTAAGAAGATAACTATGAAGGTGATTGTCTTTGTCTACATCAGAAATTACATATAATGTCTAATGTAATCATTGTAAATATGATAAGACTGGCTGTAAGGCTTGCTGGAACTTCATCCCCATAAGTAAATGGGGAGGAAGATGAAACAGGGAACAGAAAGAAGCTGTAGGTGTGGGACATTCATGAAGCCATAGTGGTTAACTTATTTAAACTCCAATTCAAGTACCCAGGATAGATGCAGAGGTGGTGAGGGTTAGTGTCAATGTTGATATCCAAAGGCATGCAGACCAACAGATGAAGTGGATAACCCCTAAGCTTTGTTGTATACTTTCTAAGTATGTGCCAGTCACAGTTCTAAGTATAGAAGCCATTTAGGTAGCAATCATGAATTAAATCATAGCAGGCTACAGCTATATGTTTCCTACTGGTAAGTCCCTTCAAAACAGGATAACTAGTAAGTTGACCCAAGAGAGGAAATTCAGTACCTTGCAGAAAGTGCTAATAAGAATACAGTGGGGCATGATGTGTGTTGGGTCACAGATGGGATCTGTTTCACTAGGAAAAAGGAAACCAGGTTTGAGGAGGCAGGAGAATAGCTGAGATACAGCAAATGTGGATACTGAATCCATGACAGCAGGCTTAACTCTAATCGTCCTCCATTAGAGAACTGTCATTTAAAGCCCTCATCAATCAATGAACTGCTATAAATTTATTGTTTGCCCTGCTCAATATTCAGAACTGAATAGCAGGAAACTAGCAAATGGAGTCAGTCTCTTCCCAGAGAGTAGGTAGGGAAAATAGAGCCCCACAGACATAGGCAATAACAAATGATTAATGTGGATCAGAGATATGCAGATATCATAATGTTATAAATCAACTGTAAAATTTAGTCTATCACATTTTGGCTAGGGGCGATATAGACAGTGAAGTGCAATATATTTCATATTTGTGGGACAAACAACATAACCACATTAGTGGATATTAATATTGTGGTTATAATCCTTTAAATCACCATTGATCCTGTCACAGTTGCCCCTAACAGTAAACTACTTGTGACCTGCCCCAGAATCACTTGGGAATTCTTTTTCTGAAGTCTCTCTTCAGACTAGCTGAATACAAATCTCTTTGAGTGGGCCTGGTAACATGAGGTTTTAAGTAGGATTTTAGATGATTCATTTGCACACAATAGTTTGAGAACCACTGTTTGATCACTTCTGTGATTCAAACTGTTTTCATTTTTACTTGCTCCTTCCATATTTGGCCCTCAAATATGTATCATTTTTGCAATGTTTTAACCATCAGGTAGATATTTATACTCTGCTTAAAATGACTCATCAGAATACTTGTTTCTATAGAATTTTAAATAGTCATTTTGAATCGCTATATATTATGTAATTGTGATATAGAGCATAATATGTTAATTAACCATTTATAATTCTTTTGTTCCAGATATTCTTCTTTATCTGTTTTTGGATTATTTAAGTATGCTAAAGTCTCATAAAAGAGGTTTACTAGGTCAAAGTTTTGACCCCAAGTTTTTAACAACCGGAATCAAATATAGGCATAATATCTCTAAAAGCCAGCAGTTTTAATTTCAGAAGCATAAAATGAAGCATAAAACCTAAAGCACTTTAGCTAGAAAGACATTTGGCTAGAAACAGGGAGGGTGGGAGCAGGGGGAGAACGTGTGACACAGATAACTTGAACACTGTATCATAAAACAGAAGTTTTTTGTAGATGTCTATGTATATAGAGAACAGAATTACTTTCTAGACATAAATGAAGTATAAATGAAATCTCAGGGATGGCACAACTGCCCAGAAGTCATTTGTAATAGCATCCCTTATTCCACCAAGTGATTATATATCATTATTCTGATAACCTTTTAAAATAATCTGGTTCCTGCATGATCCTAAGCAATATTCTTATTTCTGGTCTTGACCACAGAGAACCACTCCCCGTCACTGTAGCCGAGATCATCTTTCAGAGTCATATGATCATCTTTGATTGTTATCGCACTGACCTTTAGATTAAATTCACACATTTTAGTGCATTTCTTTTTGGTCTGGTCACTCCAGTTTCAGCCTTCAAATACTTATTTGGAGCTTATTAGGCTTTGTGTTAGGTCCTTCCTCCTTTACACTTACTTTTTAGCTTTATTAAAATTCTCTAATTTGCCCTTCCAAGTTACCCTTAATAAATAGGGAATAGCAATCCTTTTTCAAGAATTATATTGCTAACTTTTCCCTCTTGTCATTTGTAATTTAAGCTAATTATATAATTGTTCTTATACACATTTTTGCAATTCAGTTTGATGTTAAATCTTCAAATATTCATAGTCAAGTCTTTCAATTTTCCCAATTTATTTGTTCCTTTACTTTTTTGAATTTCCTTAGGAAGACATTCCTCAAATACAAATGAGGTAAATATTCATATTTTATTCTATTAAATTTGATTCTCAGCTTTTCCTTACTCAGTGCTACAATCTCTTTGGAACTTTTTTGACTGCATGATATGAGAAAGTGATCAAATTGTATACCCAACACTTTAATAAAAGGTGCCAGCACATTTCTTATGTAATCTATTTATTCTTTGTATTTTAAAATGCCATTTCGATGTCTTCCAGTTGCTAATGGCAAAATTTGAATTTCATTCAAAATTGTTTCTTTTTACCCAGCATCCTTCCAAAACTCTTCAGCCAATCCATAACTAAGTCCTCTTGTTTCCACATCACTTTATCCCCTCCAATACCAGTTGGCCCAAGTCAGCATCATTTCTCATCTGACAGTTGCAAAAGTCTCATTACTGGTTTTCTGTTACTTTCTTTCTGTTCTCCAATGAGTTTTCCAAAGATCCGTCAAGGTGATATTTTTAAAATGTAAGTCAAATCATGTTACCTCTCTTCTCCACTTAAAAGTCTTCAATAGCTTCAAATTCATCTCGGAATCAAAATTTAGATTCGGTACCAGGGTACAAAAGGACCATGTGTATCATGTCTTAATTCTAATTTCCACATATATTTTGAAAAATTTAATAATAGAGAGACCTGATTTAGTCAAGATATGTAGAGTATTTTGTCCTCAGAATGTCAACAAACACTTTTGTATATCTATCTTGTTTAATTCTTACAAATTCCTATGAGGAGGATCATAGCCTCATTTTACAGATGTAAAAACAAGTTGGGAAATAAAAAATTAGGTTTTATTTTTCTACTAAGCCCAGCAAACTCCCTAGGGTGGGCAAGTAAGGAGAGATTAAGAACAGTAGAACAGTCACCATTGTTAGTTTGTTTGTTTTTAACCTTTTTTTAATTGAAGTATAGTCAGTTTACATTGTTGTATCAATTTCTGGTGTACAGTACAATGTCACCATTTTAGAACTCATGTAGGTGCATCTATCTGAAGCATCTTATTTTACTTCTTTAAGAAGAGGTATATGAAGGCAAGTTCTTCCATCTACTTTCTGTTCACCACCAAAACACAGAGCCAAAGCAGCAGAAGTGACCACAGAAATGGAATAATTTGAGGATCTCTAGAGACCTTTTTCTTTTCTTAAACTGCTGGCTTCTTGTATGTTCTTCAGGATGAGTAGATTCTGAAAATTTTCTACTGGCTTCTAAAGTTCTGATTTTACTAGTGAGAGGTTTCATGTGTGTCACCATTGCTCAAGAAGTGTATTTCTATTTCTGCTCATTTGTAATTAGAATACCTTTTGGTCTATAAAACATTTAAATCTGCCCCCCAACCCCCTGCACAATGTAGTATTTTTCACAGATGCTATTACAAAGGGCTTAGATTACTCTGCATTTGTGTGTGTGTTTAAAGTGATCTTCTGTAATTAAGTATTTTGCTCTCAGAACACTATTTAGCCAAGAAGAGGTCAATTCTAGTCCTGAACTTATCCTTAAAGAGCCAAGCTTAATTATTTTATAATTGTTTGGGAAACCCAAGCAGAGTTTATTGCTTACTCTTGAAGAAACAGCAGGATGATGCTAAGTCTCTGCAGGGTGCACTGCAGATCACAAATTTTCTTCAAATTGCTCAGCAAATTGCAGGGAAGGGAAGAGAGACAGACATCTATTCTGTGCATTGGAGTTACAAATGTTTATCTTTTTCACTTGTTTTTATAAGTACAAATATGCATTGTCTCATTTTTTAAATTTTCATGGGCATTTTAATAAAAAGAACATCATTAAAGCAATGCAGCAAAGGAACTTGTGGTTTAGAGGAATTTGCCTCTGGGCAAAATTCCAGGGAGGCATAGGAAATTGGCTTTCTCATTTAATTTAGATTTGAAAACATGGTTTATATGGAGAAACTCACTAAGACAAAACATCTCATTAACTGGGCATCAAATGAGACTGAATTATGGCTTCCTAATATAGATATAAATACAGATTGATTCAATTGCCAGTTTGAAAATTCATGGTGTTATTATTTCCGCTGTTGAATTTAACTGGAGTCAGACTCCAAAAGTTGTATCCTGAAAAATACTGGTATGGTCAGCTATGAAATCGACAGTTTTAATTCCATTTAGAAAAGTCATCCTTCCCTATGTGTCAGAAGTCTGGCTGTGTTCTGTAAGTGGCAGAAACTTTTTTCCCTCTCACTTACTTTAATTTACATCATCCACCACAACTCCTTGTTATCTGCCATTTAGATGGCACTATCCTTCATCTTCTACTTCCCAACCATATAATATTTAAGCAATATTTATTTAGTGCATAATAAATACTAATGTTCCAAGACATTCCTTTTCTCACTTAATAATTACCAACAACTAGTAGATAATATTATCCTCATTTTAAAAATGAGAAAATTGAGACTCAAAGGCTTAGGACTATGGAGTATTAAGGTATTTTTTTCCCTTTACTTCAAAGATTCTATCAGAGTTCTATGTCCTTTAACATCTATAGTCCAAAAAATGATCATACATATTGTAGTCACGATAAGTCATTTGCCCCATTGGATAAAGAAGAACACTGAATTTTCCAAATTGTGAAACCCCTGAGGAAAGGAACTATAACTTTTCACACAAACTCCCTATCACAAGTATCATATGTTTTCATAACACTCTGATTTTTCTCTATACTATACCACTTATTACACTGCATTATAATTATTTTAATATATCTTCCTGTGTTATCTATCCTATGAATTCCTTGAAAGTAGAAACCATATACTATTTAGCTTTATATCTCCATATTCAAAAATAGTCAGCTCCTATTTTCTGCTTAAATAAGTATTTGGATTAGAAATTTAATAAAGAAATTAATAAAGGCACTCTGATCAAACGCAAGTAGATATTCAGAAGTCATCAGAAACACATAATATTTAAATTAATTATTAATTAAATCTCAGAGCAATAACCTTAGTCATAATGCTTAACTTTATAAAATGTCCTCAGGTACAAGTCTGAAAATAACCAAAATGATATCACTGACAATTTTAACCTTTCCAGGCAGAGACTTATTCTAAAAATAAAACAGAGAATCAGTTTGGTGAAAAATCATTCTTTTATAGAATGCAGCCAGATGTTTCCCCAGGAGAATAACCCCAATTATTACCAAAAGATTCCAATACCTACAGATTAGAAGCCTCTTGGAATTCTGTAATACCATTTTAGAAATTAGTTTAAAGATCCCTGAATTTGGGGTCAGGAGGTCTGGACTTGAGTCTTCCTCTTGCAATAGCAATCTCTTTAGTCTTAGAAAACCAGTTCTTTTTACTGAGACTGTTTTCTTATCTACAAAATGAGGCAATTTACTTATGTTATCTTTTTGACATACACATTTCTATTGCTTTAAGGATGGATGTCATAACCTCTAATGTAGAACTGTATATTAACTTACAAGTGCAAAGCTACTATAAGGTGATTCTTGGAGCCAACCGACTTACTCATGAAATGCCTCTGTAGGGCTAATAATTTATTCCATTTACTTTCATTGATGAAGTTTATTTTCCACTCTCAATTTTGTTGGGTTTTGTTTGCTTATTTATTTGTTTGGAAAAGATATAAATACATATAAATAGTATACTGTAAAAATACCTTCTGCTTTTTGAGGACCTACTATATTTTGCATCTGAAACAATACACAGAAAAAAGGGAAAACTTTGTTGCCAACATGAGCTACTAAATTTCTTATTTAGCAACAGCAGCCAGGAAGTTTATTGCAAGGATATTTTGATCTTTGGGTTCAGTGGCTAATGAACTTCACTGTGACATTGTTCCCTGAAATGTTGTTTGTTTGAGTGAAGGGAGAACTATAAGCACCATACAAAGTACAGGCATTCTGTTAATGCTTTAGATCAGTAGCATTCTTTCAGGGCCAATCTCTGGCTCTATTTGTATTTTGTAACTCCACCCCTAACTGAATGGAGGAGCAGATTCTTAACAAATGTTGAGTCAATCAGTAGCTCTCTACCAAGAATTTGGGATGGATATAGTGAATGGGAGTCAATAAAGCTGCCAATTTTGTGCCCTGTAAAGAGGGTTCATGAATACTGACTGCTGGGGGCTCCTAGAGCTTCCATGATTTCTGCCATTTCCATGTTGACTATTTAATCTTCCTTTAGATTTACTAACACCCCAAAATCTTATTTGAAAAATCTCACTTCTTTGAGTAAGTAAATTAGGATTAGATTCTGTTCTTTAAAGTCAAAAAATACTTTGGCAGAAGGATAAAAAATTAGACAAAAAATGATGATCGTGAAAGTGTTTTTTTTTTTATCAGCTGAATAAAAACCTTGGTACTTTACATTGAATTGGATTTTAGACATAGTTTAATTTTATACTACTATCTGTTAAACTAAAGGACCACTCATGATAATCTTATCTTCCTTACTTAGTCTACCCACTCTGTTAACCACAACTACTAATTCTTTGCGCTTGGTTTAAGAAAATATGTTGCCTCCTTTATTGAGAACCTATGAAAAGTAGCCGTGAAGTGTTTCCTTTTCCAAGTGACAGCTAGAACACGCATTATTTTTCCACCTCTCAAAATCCCATTGGGATGTAAAAAAAAGGTTTTTAATACATATGTAACTTAAGAGAAAATGAATTTTCATGAATAAAATAACTTTTTATGATTTCTAGAATGCGGAGATTGGGCAACATCACATTAAAATGCATAGGGAAGACTCTAGCTCTGAATACACCTTGGGAAATGCTGTGGTGGAGACAGACATACTATTCCAGAATAAGTACTGGAGGGGTTTAAAGTGCACAGTTAGCTGTGGGGCAGTGGTTAGGCCAGTCCATCATGACAATCTAAAAGCTCATCTAGAAGAAAACTGATAAAAGAAAAGAAGCATCCATTATAGAGGGTCCCTGACTTCTCATCAACAACACTGGATACAAGAAGATGAAGCAGCTGGGGGCAATGTCTTCAAAATTTGAAAACTGAATGAATTTGGTTCTTATTTCTCTCCCTGGCCAAATTGGCAAATAAATGTGAAGACAAAGATACCATTTCAGACACATAAAGTTTTAGAAATTGTCTTCTTTGCCCCTAAAATTAATTCAAGACATATTCCAGCAGAATAAAAAAGGAATCCAAAAAAGAAAAAGACATGGAAATCTGCTAACAATGAAACTAAACCAAGCATGCAATAAACAGCCAGATGTGCAACAAGCATAGAAAACAAATGGCTTAAATTAGAACAGGAAGTCAGAAAATTTAATAAGAAAGTAGGCATACAAAATTCATAATAATATATAAATAAGAACTTGGAAAGTCTTAACTATAAAATGTAGATAATATATATCTTATCTAGCAACAATAGTGAAAAGAAAAATAAGTAGAAATTACAGAGGAGAAAAAGCTATATAAGAATGAAAACTAAAATGTGGCATAATTGTGAATAATTGATAAAGTATGTGAAAGTAGAATTTATTCACTTTGATATTTGATTCTTCTTTGGCAGCAAGGCATTTAATTTACAATTACACTTCTTTTTCTATAAGTTAGTAATACTATTTGGTTCTACAATGATTCATATTTTTCATGGTCATAAAAAGTATTATCCTTTCTTAAATTTTTTAGAGTAAAGCCATGGTCTAAAAGGAAAGTGTTTTTATACTTCAGAACTCAATGAGAATGTTATAAATAGTGACAATTTATAAGTTCATCTGACAGAAAACTGATAAAGGAAAGGGTCATCAGAGGTAAAAAGAAGTGAAAATGAAAATGCACTTTTCATCTTACAAGCCCCTCAATTTAAGGATAAATATATCACTTCAAGTTAGGTTGCTGATAGGACAAACACACACAAATTTATTTTCTAAATGGGAGGAAAACTGCGAAGGAAGATAAGAGGTTACACAAGAGCGGTAAATTGTTTTAAACAGCAGGGAAGTCCTAGATCTTTTCTTAAGTATTTAAAGTGGTTACTTCCAGGAAGAAGGACCAGGAATGGACTGTGTTGCAGATGAAGGGCTTTCTCTGCTTTGTTTGCTTTTCTTCAGTGATGGTTTTATTATCCAAACACTTTGAATTAAAGACAGCAAAAGGACTAAAGGTGAAGAAAGAGTCCTAATGCTATGAAATGTAATATAATTGGTCTAATAAACGTAAGAATAGAAGAAATCCTTCAGGTTAGTGTCTTTTCTAATTCCTGAGGTAATCTGTTGGAGGGGAGGGAAGCAAATGATTTGTTTTTTTTAGTAGACAACAGGCAGCTCAACCCAGTAGGCAGTTCTGGAACCAAGATTGCCCATTAGAGGAGTCACATATTGGGCAGAAATTCCAAGCCCTAGTCCTCCCACTGTGCTCAATCACTGTCTGGGTACTTCCCAGAAGAATGTGGCCTTAGCTTGAATGCTGAATGTGGCTGTGACTGTAAGTTCTACACAGAGAGGTTCACACTCCTCATAGCTGACAACAAATTCTTTCTTCAAAGAAGATCTGAACAGTGTACTCCATAGCTGCCAAATTACTAAACATAAAATAAGGAAGCTCTCTACTCATCTGTGGGACAAAGAAAATTAGCAGAGAGGGCTCTGGCATTAGACAGTTCTGAGGTCAAGTACTTCTAGTACAGAGTTGCTCTGTTACATCAGGTATATTGCCTAATGTTTCTGAGTATTATTTTCCTTATCTATAATGCAAAAATAATACCAATTTTCTTATGGTTATTTGTTAAATAAGTGAGTAAGGCAGTTATAAAGATTAAATCAGATAACACTTGGAAAGAGTCTAATAAAGCGTTTAGCACATAGTGAACATTAGACATAATAAAGTAACAAATTGCCCTAGTTTTTGGTTTGCACTAGTTGAGACTCTAGTCACTAGCTTTGATGAAATATCTTAAAGAATTCCTTTTTTCCTGGATATTTTATGCACAATAATGGAACTGCAACACGAACATCACCCCTTCTACTTGAAATGACTCAATTTTCCCTCTTTGTCACTCTGCAAGGTCAACTGTCCATTCTGATGTGTTAAACAACTAGCATAATGGATTGTGACAGGAAGTCCTGGCATCTTAATTCTAAGTGGATCCTTTGGCTGCAAGTCAATATCTTGACATTATTAGGGTTTCTGGCATTAGAACAACCATTTTTAATTCTCTCTGGAAGAATTTCTTTACTTAAGCAATTCTATTGAAATCCTACTTGAACCAGCTCTGTTCTCTGGAAATTTGCCACCTCTGTACCCACTCACACATACACAGCAGACTCTCTCACTGATTTATTGACAAAATGCCATTTGGGTTCATTATTATAATTTTCATTTCAACTACAATTGATCCTTTAACTTAAAGCTATTAAACTTACTATGGCAATTCTTTTTCATTCCTGACACCTATTATCCTTTACTACTACTAATATTTAAAGCTATGATAATGAGACTAGTAATACATGTATAATAATTCATTCCACATCACCTTAGTTTGGGCATGTTAGTTGTTTACAACTGTAAGTTACTAAAGTAATCTTGCTGTGTAAATATCTGTTATTCTTTATTTTTCAAAGTCTTCCTTTCCAAGTTTTTCCAGATTGAGATTACTGGATCAGAAAATATTAACATTTTCAAGACTCAGTATTTATTGCCAAACCAGTTTCCAAATATATTATTTTAATTGACAGTGCTAACAGCAATGAAGACATGTATCCATTTTCCTGAAGGGCTGCCAATACTCTCTTTCACAGAGGCATGGAGAGGTAAGCAACAGCACAAACACTGGCACACATGCTTCCTGATTTTGTCATGGAATGTTTTCAGCACAGCTTAGCATACAAGCAAAAAGTATATATTAATACAGTAGGTACACCTGCATATTTTACCCTGTGATCTAACTTCCAATAATGCTTCCTTAAATATATACATTAATATATTTGGAAACTGATTCAGCAATAAATATCCAATCTTAAAAATGCCAATACTTTCTAATGTCTTAGCACAAATTAGAATTTGAGTATTGGTCTTCTCTTAAGTTTCTGGATAAAGCAACTTTCAGGCACATCTCTACACAGATTCACTTTTGATCTATGGTGGTTAATTGCACAGGTTCAGAAGCCAGAATGAACCCAGGTCTCCCATTTAATAGATGTGTGACTATACACAGGTTACTTAATCTCTGTGCTTCAGTTTTCTTTCTGTAAAATGAATATGAAAATGGTATTATATAATGTTATAAAATTTAAATGAGTTAATATGCAAAAAGTATTCATATAGTACTTAATATATAGCAATAAATGCTAGCTATATTTTTAAAGTTTAACACTTATTAGACAGGTACATATTTAAGAGGCTTTGTTCAAAAATGATAGACGTATTTTAAACAGATGTTTTATACTATGTAGATTATGGAAAGCACATACATTTCATTTCCTGTACCAATGTGAATTGATTGGTAATAGGTGCCTGGAACACAATGCTGAAAAGGATTTTGTGTTCATAAACACAAAGACCAGGGAGAACGAGGGTACCTCTTGATTAGCAGTGTCTATCACAGGTGCAGAAAGGACAACTGGAAGTGTGCAGGTCAGATATTTGATAGGTTTGCTGTAGTCCAATATAAATAATCAGATATTTATATCTAAATTGTTTGATTGGTTCTGTGTAGACACAGAATGAAAATCATTCTATTGGCTCCGTATATACATAAATTAATAATAACTCAGCATCTGTCAATTCTTACAGAGAAGATCTGAGTTGGGTATTAAATTTGCAGTGAAGGACCTTGTCTTTCAATAGGTCACTTTAATTATATAGTTTTTTTGTTTCATGGAAGGGCATATTTTCAACTATTTGAATTCAACTACAGAAAAGCAAAACATAAAAGATATTACTCTAGTTCTAAAAGATTTAAGCTCGTTGAAATAATACATATATGGCTTTTTAATAATAAAGCTTTACTTTCTACCTAGTAGACTATGTCATTATAGGAAGAAAAATCAGTTTCCTAATGTGCTACCATCTGTCTCCCCTACTAGTCAAAGAGAAGCTCATATGGAAGAATCAAATCTTATCCATCTTTGTGTTCCCAGGACTTGGCCTAAGGTCAATGTTCAGTAAATGTTTGTTAAACAAGTGAGTATCTCCTACATCTCAGACACAGTGGTAGTAGGATTCAAGATGAATGAGAGGATCCTGGGTGATGGTAGATGATTTCATTGCCAGAACACAGCGGCATGCTCTGTGGCTATCACAGTGGATGGGAATTTTTCAAGCTCCGCATGCAGATTTCTGTACAAACATACTGGCTAGATACCACCTTAGCCCATTTGCAAAAATCAGCCCTAGCACCTGTCACCCGTGGCAAGCCTTTGAAAGAATTTTCCTTTGGTATTCATCAGTGAAATTCTTGAATACTCTTGCTAAGTTTTCCAAATTATGTCCAATTTTGTAATTCCAATAGGTGCTCTTTTTCATTTCTTACTTTGTGAAAATACTGAGGTTATTTTATAATAATCATTACTTCCTACTGGTAGAAATACTTTCCTTCGTGCATTTCTGTCATGCCACACCATCATAATGTTTTTTCCTCTCTCCTCATGTTTCTTTTCAGTCTACTTTATCTTTCACCCTGTTGTGGTTCCCTAGGGGTCTATTACTGGCCTTTTTCTCCTTTCCATGTATACACTCTTATTTTGAAATCACCAACTCACATAAACTCAATTATCACCTATAAACTCAATTATCGCCTCTATCACCTAAATCGAAGTTAATGATTCCTTTAGTGACACTTTAACTCTTGAACTTCAGATTTAAATGTTGAACTCCCCTGGGACATCTTTTCCGAGATTACCACCAGGCCCTTCAAATTCAACCTATCTAAAACCACAACTATTATTTCCCCTGTCAGAAGGATCTTTATCCATCTTTATGCCTTATATAAATAATGATTACACATTTCTGTAAATTTCAAAGTCTAAAAACTTTGAGAAAGCCTATGAGTATGTTCTGCTGTTCCTCATTCAAAACATCTAATTATTTATCAAGACTTTCTGAGTCTAACTCTTCCAATGTAGTATCCATCCTCTCCTTTCTACCCCCACTACCATTGTCCTGGATAAAGACCTCGCTGAATTAAGGGAACAGTGTCCTTACGTATTTCCCTGCTTATAAGGTCTCCGTTCTATACTGATACTACTGTTATCTTTCTTTAAAAATAAGCAGTAACTATAATCTCTACCTGCCCTCTCACCCCTTTCATTTAGAGACGTATCCACTGCACCCCACCACCACCACTTTTTTTGCATGGAATTTTCTTTTTCCTTTACTGAAGTGTTGTTGATTTATAACAGTATATTAGTTTCAGGGTACAGCATAGTGGTTCGGTATTTTTGCAGATTATACTGCATTACAAGTTATTACAAGATAATAACTATAGTTTCCTGTGCTCTACAATGTATCCTAGTTGCTTATCTATTTTATACAGAGAAGTTTGTGTCTGTTAAAACCATATCCTTAATTTGTCCCTCACCTCTGCCGGAAACTTTCTAATCTCAATAATTTCTTTCTGCACTATTCCAAATATATCAATGATTTTATTGGGTGGAAATGGACTAAATGCTCCACTTAAAAAAAAAAAACAAATATTGTCAAATAAAAATTCAAAACCTACAAAAGGCACATGTAAAATGAAAAAAAAATGATTGAAGTTATAAGAATGGAAAAGAAATACCCAAATTAAAACAAGACAAAACAAAAGCAATGAAACAAAAACCAAAGAAATAAAGCTTACACAAGTGCCTGATAAGTTTTACGTAAGAGTTCAATAAATACAGTTTTATTAAGAAACCTGTCCAAAGTCATGTAATGATAGGGACAGGATTTTAACCCAGGCAGTCTAAAGCCCATATGCTCTTAGCTATTACACACAGCTCCACAGGTACAGATTAAACATTGTAAACAAGAAAGGGAATATAAAGGAAATTACTGAGAGACTTGAGCACAGCAAAATATTAAATGGCTATATATAAAAAAAGATGCAACAAAGAAAATTAAAAGAAAAGCTATTCTTACAAAGAAATTATACTTGAATCTGATCTAGTTGCTAGATATAACTACCAGTTTACAGGTATTATAAACTCAAGAAGAACATGTTAAGTGACCTCTGAGATGCAATCAGCAAAATATAAAACTGTAGGGTTTTGAAATGCATCTCTGATTTTACTGCAAGGCCATGATACCCACAGGCTGCTCTCTACCAATTACTAAGGCAGACTTCTTCTTAGGAGACTCGGAGTTCTTTTGTCTACAGACTTTGGTGCTAGGTATCCCTGAAAGCTTTACTGAAACTCCCTTAATCTGAATTCTTGCACCCAATTTATTTCATGATCTGAAAGTTCTCCCAGCTTTCCCTGACCCTTTCCTACTTTCTTTCACACAGTTATTCTCTCTAATACACTCCTGTCTTGGCATCTGCTTCTTGGGGAACCCAGACTAACACATTCTACTTAGAAGGTTTACTGTACTGCTGTTAACATAATCGATGCCATCTTGGCACTTACAGTTTCTCTTGTCCTTCCACTGACCATACCCAGGACTGTACTGTGCAGTCCTGCAATCACTCCTCAGTCATCAAAGGCTTTGTAGTTAACAGATATTTTTTAATAATCATTAGGACCAGGTAGTAGCCTCCATGCTCTGTTAGTCCCGAAACAGTGATGAAAACCTATCCTGATGTATTCCCAGTGTCCACAAGACTAGTTACCCATTCATAAATCCTAACTTAGGAATGCATATCCTATCTCCAAGGACCCAACGCCACACCCTAGGTTAACTATAAAATTGTCTCAGTGATCCCTCTGCAGTGTGGAGTGCAGCTGCCAATGCTTCTGGGTCCAGATCATTGTCCACAAGTCCCCATCCCACCCTGTGAAGGTAAGTTACCCTGTAACAAACTGATCCATTGAGTATATGGAGCAATCTGCCTCATTTTTCAGTCTCAAGATACCTTGGAGGGTATTATGCTTAGCAAAATAAATCAGACAGAGAATGACAAATACTGTATGAGTCTACGTATATGTGGAATCTAAAAATAAAACAAACTAGTGACTACAACAAAACAGAAACAGACTCACAGATATAGAGAACAAACTAGTGGTTACCAGTGGGGAGAGGTGAGGGGGAAGGGGCAAGATAGGGAAAAGGGATTAAGAGGTACAAACTATTATGCATAAAATAGATAAGCTACAAGGACATATTGTACAGCACAGGGAATGTAGCCAATATTTTGTAATAAGTACAAATGTAGTATGACGTTTAAAAATTGTGAATCACTATGTTGTACACCTGAGACATATAATATTGTAAATTAGCCATACCTCAACAAAAATAAATAAATAAAAATAAATAAAAATAAAAATAAAAGGTACCACTTTCTCTCCACTTCAAATGACTGTGACAGAATAAGCCATTAGTCCTTCTATAGAATGTGTCTCTTCATTTACATTAGATGGTGAATGTGAAAATGTATTGTAAACTATGATATACTAAATAAGTGTTAAGACACCAAAAAAAAAGATGTCATTTCATTTCAGTGGGCATTTTTTGTTCCCTACGTCTTCCAACAGGCCCTGTATGGCTTAGCCTCTGCCTGTTTCCTCTATCCTCATCTTGTAAGGCACTCCCTCTGATACTGTCTTCTCTGACAACACTGGTCTTCTGTTGTTTCATCTTGAAATTAATCCCCTCTAGTCTTTTCCTATTTAATATCTATTGATCTTTCAGCTCTCAGCTTAGTAATATTTTCAGGGAGATTTCTTCCTATTATATATTACAAAGCATCCTGTATCTGTTATACCACTGTGGCATTTTAAATGTTATACTTATTTTGTAATTGTTTTGTTAATTATTCTCTAGTAGACTAGACCACTAGACTCCAAGCTACATAAATAAATTATTGCATGAACAAACAGCCAAGTAAATAACTATTTACTCACCATTGTATCCCCAGAATATTGTAAAGTGTCTGGCATATGACAAACACTCAATAAATCTATGCTGAATGAAATCATGAAAATTAGCAGAACAGAAACTCCCCCTTTTATCGATAGCAAATCACACTACAGTAAACCAAAATATTTGTCCTCAAATGGTCTTCTGTAGCCCATCCTTTCCTCCTCCTCCTCTGGTCTATAAAACTCGTATTCATCCTTTCAATCTCAGCACAGAAAGCCTTTAACGAAAATCACCACTACTAGACGGAAGCTCCTGCAGTAGGTGCTCTTAAAGTCCTGAGAATATTCCTTCATATAGTTTATCACGTTTAAAATTTTTTACATTAGATTATGTAGTTTTTCATTGCATAAAAATAAACTGATTAATTAATCTCTCTCTCCCCTCCAGTAGACTCTACATTCTATGAGGCCAGGGATATAATAATATTATATACATATAATATTATAAATATTATAGTGGAATGAATGAAGATGATTGTTTTGTCAGTTAACAGTGTCACTTTAGGAAGAAACACTTGGACTAGTAGAGGATAAAGTGGGCTCCTGCTAGCCAGACAGATCATCTGACTCAATCATGGGGTAACAGATATGGCAGTTAGATCACTATTATATTCATAAAGATGAAGAGAAACTAAAGCACATACAAAAAAATAAGTTATGACCAACTGATACACAAAATGTTTCCCAAAATTACAATGCAAATATTAACTAAGCCCAGAAAAATAAATTTTTACACATTAGATCCATATATGCTAAACAGCCAGCCAGGAACAAGTCTTATCTAGCATGACATTTTAAGGAAGACCGGTTTTTGAGGATCAGTGTTGACTTTGAGTTCAACTCGTTCATGTATTTCTCTATTACAATACCATAAGGAATTATTTTTTAAATTATTTCCCCCAAATGATAAACATGTATTTGATGAAATAGTAACAATGATGCGATCAGAACCATTTACGGAGCACCTACCATGGGTTTGACTCAATGAAAAATGTAACTAGGATGTTTTTTCAGTCTTTCCCCCAAAGCAAATAGTCCCCTCACCTTTATCCAGGAGTGAAGGCCTATACCACTTCCCGAGCTTGTGGGTATTACTGGTCATTGCATGTATGGCTGCTGGGTATCCACATAGCTTAAGTCAGATGGGGATTAGACAAAGTCTCAGGGCATAATCAAGCATTAAGTCATTGTGAGGAGGTCTCTAGGCTAGATTCTAGTTGCTGGTGAAGACAAGTCCACATCAAAAATTGACACAGCCAACGTCATAGACCCTAGGTCTATTTAGCAAAGACTGAGTGGTCAGCTGTGGATGACTCAGTTCCCACGCAGCTGTTGGGTACTCAAACAATGCCTCACAAAGGAGCCTTTTGCTGTTTTATTGCTACTTTAGTTTCATGCTAATGACATGGAAACTTACTACAAGATTATGCATGGTCCATTTGCTTATGTAGGTACATTCATTTCTGTCTCAGATCTTGCCACATTCCTAACACTCTTTCAGTTTCCCTCTTTCTAGGATCCTCCAATCTTTTTTTTTTTTTAACTGAATGTAGATTTATTCAGAGGAATGCATACTCCATAGACAGAGTGTAGGCCGTCTCAGAAGACTAAAGAGGCCACGGGGCATGGGGGTGGGTGTTTAGTTTAAAGTAAAAGTAGGCACACACTCCATGGACAGAGTGTGGGCCATCTCAGAAAGGTGAGAGAAAGGCAAGAGAAAAAGCCAGATCCTCCGATCTTTGTCTCTTATATTATTCCTCCCAATCCCTAGCATAAGGAAATATATTTCAGGTCTGGGGAAGTTATTTATCAAAAGCACTTGGAATAGTCTTTTAGTGGATATAAGTTCCCAGAACTTTCCCCTATAAATAAATGACTTTGGCTGCTGATGGGATTTTTAGATAAATTTAATTCTTTTGATTTTTATATTCAAAGGGTAGGGAGTTTCAGGAGATGGCAAATGTTCATGGGTTCTTTATTCCCCATTATCTTGGAAACTTTTAAGACAATTTTTCATTTATTTTCATCTTTGTTTTGCTAACCATAGTTTCAAACTACCCTATTTCTCATTGTCACACACATCTTTCTGACACTATAAATGTATGTGATCAACAGCATGACCATGAACTAGCCATTTGTCAAGTTAATGGTACCTTTGCCTTGAAAAGAAATGGAAATACTTCTTATTCATTCTCTGTCCCCTCACAGACCCCTTGAACTGTCCTAATCCCCTTTTTCTGACCATTAATTCTCTAGGCAAGTGATCCAAAATGCTGGACTACTCTTTTTGATTTTACTTTTTACCACTTTTGCAGTGTGAAACTTGGAATATGACTCTTTGATAACATATACTTCTTAGATGTCGACCTTTACCTCTTCTAAGCTCTAATTTGTACTTTAGAACTAATATTTCAGTCTAGATTTCCCTAGGCCTACATTGGTTATTTGGATCTGTTTTGCTAGTGATGAATACATATCTTAACAGGTTAAGGTACTAAAATGTACATCATGAAACCTCATTAATTCTTTGTGGCCCCAGAATACACTTTTGATTGCTTTTTATAATCAATATTTCCAAATGCAATCAGCAGGTAGTATTAATAAATTTGGAATCTGTGCTGAAATAATTGTTAAAATACTTAAGAACCAACCTTCTAGCAATTTAGAATAATTCAATTCATACAAAATATTACAAATTACCTTTTAGTGGAGTCTGGAAAAAGAAAGATAGCTACTCTGAGGGACCAGAAAACAAAGCTATGTCTAAGAAGGAACGCCTGGGTTCAAGAGATGAGCTAATGTGTATTTGTCACCAGCTACTTCTGAAGAGTGAGCCTCAGGATCCTAACGGTAGGAGAAGCAAGAGTTCAAGAGCTTGATGAACACAAGAACCAGGCAAGAATAAGTACTCTCACAGGGAGCAAAGGAAGAAGACTTATAAACAGCAATGCCCTGTCCAGAGCTCTCTACTTTTGGGTGCTGGCTAACTGGCATCTGGACAGTTTGGACATGTAAAAGACACAAAAGGATTATAAATATTGTCCCATTAAGCCATATGTAAACTATAGTTATAATAAATAAATGAAATTTGTTGGCTTGGTTTGTATTATAGTTAAAGGTAATTGAACTGAAATACATATGTACACCCACACATGCTCACATACACACACTTAGAATCGCCTGCATAACATAATACTATATTAGCAGCATGGTTACAATTAACTTTTATATTTTTCCTTCCTTGCTCATGATCCCATGTGGCATTTCTCTTTGCCTACCACCCTCTCAACTGCTTCCAGAATCTTGGCTATTGTCTGAGACAGCTCCTTCCCAACTAGGGATTCACTCCCTCACCTCTCTTCAGGGATGGTTTGGAATGAAATGTATTGTGGTATGACCAGTGGTGGCCTGAACTAAAGGAGGATGAATAGATGGGTAGTATTCCAAAATCTGGGCAAGTAGACCGGCAACCTTAAGTTAGTTTCTCTACAAATTTCAAGGTCCCAGGGGCTATGCTCCAGTCTAAGGTGGGAGCTCCAGTCTCCAGGGGTAGAGATAATATCATGAGGTCTTCATGATATTAGTTGGTTGAAGGTGGAGCTCAGTCATTCACAGCATCCATCATGGTACTAAGCTCTAACTGCAGAATTCTATCAAATTCTAAGGCCTTCTGTTCCACAGTTCTTGCCATCTCCATGCCTCAGAGGACAGGGAGGTGTTTCTAGATTCCAAGCCAGTCAAGTCCACTTTAGCTTTCTAAATCCCATGTTTATGGAGAATGAGTATTTTATTATAATATTTGGCAGTGAAGTATTTCTGCAGATCAAATGTTGATTTTGCGTGTATTTACTCACAGTCAACTCATATTAAGTCTGCAAACTCTGTTTATTGTCTTCTTAATATCTTTCATATCAAGTCCCATCTCTGTCATTGTCATTTATCCAGATTACCATAATATTTTCTCAGATCTCAGTTTCATTAATGTACCTTTAATCATCCTTCATAATTTTATCAGAATGACAGAAGGGGCTTTCAAATATGCAAATCTGGTCTTTTCACTTTGGTTTTAAAAATCCTTCAGTAGTTCTTTGTTCACAGAATAAAATTTAAATTACTAATTTTACTGAACAAGACTGTCACGATCTACTCCTTCCTATCACTGGCACTCCTTTCACGACTATTACTCTGGGTATAATTATTTACTATATTTAATTGGTACTAATTAGATATAATTCAGAAGTATTTGAAGTGATATATTTAAATACTTGTGTTTACTCCAGCTGTTTGATGATCTTTAACCTTTTTACCGGATTGGTTCTGACTGAAACATGCTCTTATAGACAACTCCAAGTTAACTTAGCTATATAATCATTTTTCAAGATTTAGCTTAATTTGCTCTGAGAAGTACCCCTCTTCGATTTGCGTTAAATCTCCCACTCCCTACTGACATTCTCTATCTGTGCATTATCTGTCTTCATGCCCTCTATTGTATTTTCCTGGTTGCTTGTGTGCCTCTGCAATTAAAATGTGAGTAAATTAAAGATAATTTCAATTGTTTGATTCATCCTTTTATTGACAACAGGAATTACATTGGATTATACTTAGTGGAGTCTTCGAAAAAGCATTTATAGAATGAATGCACATGTAGCCAACATCAAGTCTTTGAAGAAACCTCACTGCTAAATGTTCTAATAAAATATCCATTTTCCATGATGTCAAATGATAAGAGAGAAAACCAAAGGAAACTACTGACAAAACAAAGGAACAACCTACTGAATGGGAGAAATATTTGCAAATGGTGTGACCAATAAAGGTTAATGTTCAACAGATACAAACAGCTCATACATCTCAGCATCAGAAAAGCAAACAACCTTACTTAAAAATGGGCAGAAGACCTGAATAGACATTTTTACAAAGAGGGAATGCAGATGACTAACAGGCACACGAAAAGATGCCCAACAACTCTAATCAACAGAGAAATGCAAATTAGAACCACAATGATTATCACCTCACACCTGTCAGAATGGCTATCATCAAAAAGAACACAAATATTGGAGAAGATGTGGAGAAAAGGGAACCCTCATACACTACTGGTGGGAATGCAAATTAGTGCAGCCACTCCAGAAACAAGTATGGAGGATTCTCAAAAAACTAAAAAATAGAACTACCATATGACAGCAATTTCACTCCTGGGTATTTATCCAGAGCTGTGAAGGGTGCTTTGAATATTTTTAATTTGTTTTGCATTGTTTAAGAGGTCTTAAAAAGAAATAAAATGTGCCCCATTTTTACCAGCATGTTTTATTCTATCCTCTGGGACTATCATCTTGTCTACTTTCTTTGCCTTTGCAGTCAATAATTTCTTGTCTAGATGCTCTTGAAAAAATTTCCCCCTTAACACCTCCCTCCAGCCATTTTAATTAAACCACAGATCCTAAGTCTTTGAAGACTTCTCATGTCTTAGATCGAGCCATCTCTCTAGTGACGTCAGCCATGGATCAAAACATCTTCCAGGTGACCCTCTGCTGTTCACTTGCAGAGGCAATTGCATATGGCATTCCTAAAGAAGCTTTCAGCATAAACTGGGTGTTCCAAGTGCCTAAATGAAAGGAAACTTATGAATTTTTGAGCTCTAACATGCAGTATCTTACATAGCATGTTTTCCTCCAAAGCAAGATCTTCATTAGTTTATAAAACTTACACAAAATGATACAAAAGAGTTATTGGTCTGATACAACAGGGTAACGCCCTATGTGAAAGTACTTTCAAATATAAAAATCAGTAGTGTTCTACTTCGGCTATCTTTGTAGACTTAAAAGATGATTAAAAGAAACTCTAATAGGTTTTTTTCTATTTCAACTTTTGTAGCAGTGAATAATTTGGAATTTTACTATCACTCTTATTATAGTGCTTCAGAGTACTTATAAATCTATCACGCAAAAAAGGAGCTTTCATGTTTCACTACAAAGCATTAATGCCACATACAAATGGCCAATACTTACAAATGGCCAACAGGCACATGAAAAAATGCTCAATATCACTAATTATCAGAGAAATGCAAATCAAAACTACAATGAGGTATCACCTCACACCAGTCAGAATGGCCATGATTCAAAAGTCCACAAACAATAAGTGCTGCAGAGGGATGGAGAAAAGGGAACCCTCCCACACTGTTGGTGGGAATGTAGTTTGATGCAGCCATTATGGAAAACAATACGGAGATCTCTGTCACCTTAAGGTATGAACCCTTGATGCCAGGCACAGTATTGCAAGCCACTGGTCTCTCAACTAGGGATACAGGAACTGTAGGCACCTCAGATTCACTCCAATCCTATGTATCAGAACCTGTTAAAAGTTGCCCAGGCAATGAAAATTTTAATAACACTAACATCATTTACTGAATGTTCATGTACCTAGCACTGTGCTAGGTGTAATTTGTACAAACTAAATTAATCTGTACGGTATGACAAAGGCATTTTATTATTCTCATTTTATAAACAGGAAACAAATACTCAGAAAACTTAAATGACTTCCTTGAAGTTACTTAGTTGGAAAATAGGGACACCTGAATTGAATTTTGATCTGTGTAAGCACCTAACATTTATGCACCATAAGTAGCCCAGGCATTGTTCTAGAACAGCCCAACTCAGTCCCCTCTTTGCAGACAGTAACCTTGTCTTCTACTAAGTGTGAGTGTAGCCATTGTCCTTGGCATTTTTCTTAAGTATTCTATTTAGAGTTTAGTCTATTGTTCTTTAGCTAATTATGATGTTTTAAAAATATATTTTTGCTGCCTAGCTCTGAAATTTCTTAAAGACCTTAAGTCCATGGAAAGTTTTTTTTTAATAATCTATTCCTTCAATAAAGAAAGGTGGGTATCTTTTCTCCTCAGATTGCTACCCAGTATTCTTCAGTAATCAATTTGTTCTTAGATGAACCACTAGAGGAGAGCAATAGGAACTGTCATGAAAATACAATGCAATGAGATGCGTAAAAAGCAAATCATTGTGCATAGTACACAAAAAGCGTTCTTTAAGCTCCACCGCACACCACACTAGAACTTCCTTCCTCATAGACTGGTCTAAAAAGCCCTTAGCATCTCCAACTATATGGATTGTCTTGCTTATTTCTGAGCAATTAGAACACAGACACTGAGAGTCTCAATGCCAGTTTTATTGAGAAGCAGAGACATATTCTCTTAGAATGTGCCAGAAAACTCGGGAATTGTCCTTACGACAACACCTACACAATCATACCACCCTTTTCGTTTTCCTGCCAGAGTTACTTTGCAATAAAAATGTAAATAAAACAGTCACAATCTTGATCATTGGGCATTTTGTTATTTAATATTGAAGTCATTGTAATAATGTTAAAACAAATGGTAAATAATGTTTAAGTACAGACAAGATTCTAGTTTTCTAGCACTCTGCACTTAAATCCCAGTATTAACTGACACCTGAATGGAGTTATCATTTGTGTGTAAATTTCAAAAAGTTATGAAGGTCAGGAAAATGTAATTTTGTGGTTTTTAGTGGTCACTAACAGATGATTCTGAGAAACAAATACAACTAGTTCATTTAGAATAAAATCCAAATTTCCAAGGACTTCCATGAGAAACACGTAATTCCTATTTTAAGGTAAGAAAGCTGATACCTTGGGAAGTTAATCTGTCAAGGGGCACAAAGCAAGTACTCCTGATGACTTGTGCTTCTTGGCCTGGGTTTCCCAGACAAACAGCAGGTTGAGAAATTGCTATGGGCTCCCAATAAAAGGGGCTCATTTAGGCTCAGCATCCCTGTGCAGAGCTTTCTGCACTAGAGAACTGCAATATTATACAGGTTCCAAGGTCTTCAGATACTGGGGCATAAGTATCCCAGGTGACTCCTATTAATAGCTGGTATCCAAAATCCAAATGGTCAGTTTATTCCTGCCTTGATAAAGTCACTTTCTTATGTTTGCCCATTAAAAGGAAGACCCATAACTTCCATCAGTGGAAGCCTTGGTTCTGGTGTAACATTCTGTGCACTGGTGAGAGACTGCCCAACCATGTATATCTCTGTGTTGCTGATCTTGCCTTGTGCTATTTCTTTTTCTCCAGTAAAGCCTAATTCTTGTCCCTTACATAAACTGATGTGGAATTCATCCCATTCCTTTGCCTGACAGGGAGGAGACTTCAAGGAGTGCACTCAGTACCATACTGCCCTTCTACCTTGGATGAAGTCATTTCAAACTTCTTTTGGCAGAAGGGAGAATTCCTAAATTAATTATGAGCAAAAGAAGAACCCTCCATTTGTTCAGAAACATGACCACAATAACTACACCTGGTCTAACACCATTGTTAGACCACCTCTATTTCTTTACTCTTTCACCATAAAACTCGTAAACACACATACTAATATTAATTACTTCTTTGTCTACTTGATCTACTGCAAAAAATTATTTTATCTTTAAAGAAATTTTAAAGGTTATCAAATTAATTCTGTAGGAAGACACCAGAATTTTCTCCTGCTCCATTGCAGCTGTTTCATTTTCCCTTGTACTTAACTTTAAGTTGCCTTCAGCATTCCTTTCCTGCTTGGGTGGCTTAGGGCTTTATAGCTCATGAACTTTCAGAACTTGGCAATGTATTAACTTCTCAGCCTTTCTTATTTTATTGAGAAAATGTTTATTGAGAATCGATGATACAGCAGCACTGTGACAGGTGCTTGGTATATATTTGAAAATAAAACTAACATAGCCTCTGCATGCCAAGGACTTACATTCTACTGCAGGAGAGATGTAATAAGCAATTAAATATGTGTTTATAAAATATGAATTGTAAAATTTTTATGAAAAAATAGAGGTAATAGAGAGTAAGAAAAGTTAAAAAAAAAAAAGATTACAGCCTGGGAGCCCCTCTGAATCCTCTCTCTCTCTCTTTCTCTCTCTTACAGACTCTAATCAGATGCGTTCCCCTCTCTGTGTCACTTTGTATCAGTACCTCTATCTCCAACCCTGCCTCTCCTTCTCCTTAGGCTTGTCTCTGTCTCCTTACAGCTTCCAAAAATAGGATCTATATAAATTGACCTGGTTAATTTTAATGGAATTGAAGTTATTTTCAAGAAATTAAATACTATCATCTTGGCAACAATTCACAAAGGACAGAAATTTGATTTGTGAAACATCATGGTACAATCGCTGGACCTCCAAGCTTGTGATGCTCTAAAAATTCACAGGCACAATTCCATCTGGATAGAGAACTATCAGCCAAACAAGGCCAGATTTACGCATTCTTTTTAAAACTAGTGCTGAAAAAGTAATTTCAAACATTTAAATTCAGCATTACTTTTTAAAACTTGAAGTGGGCAAGTGCAATTGAAGTGTACTAATGACTTTCAGTGTAGCTTTAACCTACATTAATCAGAAGTGTTCTCATTGTTTGCAGATGGACTTTATAGAAATGGCTTTGCAAGCTTTTGCTCACCCATTCTGGTAGTTAGAAGCAGAATAATTTATTTGTAAAGCATCCTTTATGCAAACTATATCCATTCCCCAAATGTTCCCTTGAATTAAATAAGGCAAGAGTGTAGACAGAATAAATTAAAGAAAATCATAGCATGCAAATATTACAGAAGGAATTAATTAAAACCCAATGGCATTTGGCCAGAAAAAAGAGAATGAGAAACTAATAAGCGTGTACAAGAACAGGAAAAATAACTTAGATGATATTTGGAGGAAATAGAATGGTGACAGTGATAGAGAATAGCTGAAACTTGCATTATTTTGAAGGGGGCAATAGATTATTTTTACCAAAAAGGGAATAAACAGGATTTAGAGTTAAATGTGACTTCAATGTTAGATAAGTTTATAGTTAAATATAGAACAGGATTTTCTTCTAAGAAATTACCACAAATTGCATTCAACTAAGATGTAGCTGTATTATATCTGATAACGAAGAATTTTAATAAAGTAGGCTTTTAGGTCTCCTGTGATATATTCAACTTCATTTCAAAAGTGTAATCACAGTAATGAAATAAGAAAGAATACACTGAACCCACTTGAAGAATTCTGCCTAAATATTTCTGGGTAAGGTCAAAATGGTTAAGCATTCTTCTAAAATAATGTCATAATTTATACTACTAAGATAAGTAAGTAATTGGGTCACTGAAATTATTAGATCTTCTGGTTACCTCTGGGTTTGAGATGATCTTTTTTACATCAAACATTGGTAAAAATTTCTTCTAAATGTCAAATACTGAATAAATTCATGGTCCAGTGGCAGAAATGTTCAAGGAAATGGTTTATTACAGTGGAATGTGCTATAAGACGTATAAGAGAGTTTTGCAAAGTTGTTAAACAGACAGAATTCCTAACCTAGTCTGGGAGGAGTCAGGGAAGACTGTACAACTGATATGATACTTGCAATGGCTCTTAATAGATGACCAAGAATATAAAGTTGACAAGGACATTTTAGACCTAAGGGGGAACATGTGCAAAGACACAGAGGTGTGAAGGTCTCTGTCCAACCACCTCCCAATATTTGGTAATGCCTGAGCATCAGGAGAACTGAGGAAAGAGCACAGAGTGGCCAGATGTGGAGTGGTCTTGCTTCAGGGAGACAGGACAACTTCTATGGACCAGGCAAGAGCCCAGGGTGGAACAGGCTGGGTGGGCTCTATCATGAACTAGATATTCTGATTTTTTTCCAAAGGAGGCATCCCCTAACCAGTTCCAGTTGTATACTAATTGCATTGTGTGACTTATATTTTGTATAAAATATTGCCTTTTTTAAATGAAAAAGTTAATTTGGGCTTTAAGAAATTAGACTATAGGCCAAAATAAACACCTCTGTGGGCAAATTCAGGTCAAACAGGCTTCTACTTTGTAGCCTCTGCTGTGATGTATATAAGACTAATACACAAATTGAATTAATCCTAACCCATGCTATACACAGTCTTCTAGATCTAGAAGCTGGACTTGTAATTCTATATTAATGTTATCAATATATTGTTTTATAGTTTCTTTTCTCATTAAGTGAAGAAAACATTTGAGTTATATAAGAGGTCCAGTTAATCAATGTAATTATATCTTTTGGAATTTTATCCTATAGGACAAGAGTACCCACACTTATATATGTGACAGAATCTTGCAGAATGCTTGTTAAAATTTTAGATTCCTGGCATTAACTCACCCAATAATATCAAAATCCCAGGACCCAGCAATCAGCCTTTTCAGCAAGCTCTCCAGATTTTTCTGATACAGTGGTCTCATAACCACACATTGACAATCTCTTATATGAAGAATATTCAGTGTGCATGAAAAGATCCAGTGCATACACTGAACATGACCTGAAGCAGAGGCTAATCAAAGTCCAGAAAGCTGAGATAATCAGACTTTAAAATCAGAACCTACCTGATGATGAAGGACCTAAGTCTGTCTCGTTGAGTCTCCTCCTTTAGACTTGAAGTCACTCACCGAGAGAAAACCTGCAAGCAACAGAGAGTCAGGCACTTCTGCATGATCTGGCTCTGGCTTACAAGCCATCTATCTTTACGTCTAGACAATGTGCTCATAATTACAAAAACAATCAAACAAAAACCTACCATACTGCATTTCTTAGTATTTTATGGTCTTGTAGAACCCAGGTCCACCGCCTGCAAAACCCTTTCTCCTATTCTTCACCTAGCAAACCCTCATCTATCCAGGTGATTTACTCCTCTTATCTCTGGTTCCCACAGCAATTAGTTCAGATGGTTGTAACAACACATATCATTATAAATATATTTATTTTATCATCTCTTTTATTAGGCCTTGAGCTATGGAGAAAATTCAGCCTAACTAGTAAATTTAGTAGTCCTGCATCACACCAAGTAATAGACTCAACTTTAAATGTATTTGTGAAAAGACTGCCAATGTGGAGGGCACTGGAGCAATTAAGCCTCAGACAATCAACCCAGCCCAACCATGGCTGAGTTAATTAATAGTCTAAAATCTTTTAGTTAAATCGAGTTCTATTAAGAAATTCTAAATCAGTTCAATTACTAGATATTACATTTTGTATTCCCCTGTCTTACTCTGTGAGATCTATTCCACTGTTAACATCTAGGTTGTCTGCAATGTAGGAGCTTTCTTTACCAGAAAGTTACTGTACTAATAAAGGCCAGGAACTCTATTAAAACACTTTTCATAATCAGACTGAAACAGCAGGCAATACCATAAAGAGCATGGGTGCTGGAGTCAGATAAACCTAGGTTCAACCCACAAATATACCACTGTGTGACTAAGTTACTTTATTACCCTCAGCTTCTATTACTTCATCTGTAAATTGGAAATTGTTTCACAGGGCAAAGAGCTAATTAGATAATTAAATACATGAGAAAGTACCCAGCATACTGGCTAACTCATGGTAATCACTCACAAATTTGTTACTGCTGTTGCTGTTATAACAACAGTTGCACCACGGACAAGTCATGATTAGAACCTGCTGACTTTGAAAAAGCACAGATATCAGAGAGGAGAATAACCCTCCCGCAGAGCCTGTTGAGCTTACAGGGCCCAGAGTCTGGTCCTTGATGTTTTTCCTTTTTTTTTTTAAACTGCTTTATTGAGGTATAACTGATATATAAGAAACTGAACATATTTAAAGTATACAACTTGATGAGTTTTGACATGTATAACACCCACAAAACCATCATCCCAATCCAGATAATAACTCTGTCACCTCTGAAAGTTTCTTCCTTTTCATTCCCAGAAATTTGAAGTTGTCAGTGTGCTGAGTTAACTGATCTCTTGGGAGCTGGTTCGTAACAACCAAAATCTCAAGGGATAGATGACAAAGCAGACACTAGCAGATCTGTTAAATTAACAGGGAAGAATAAATCCGACAACTCAGGGCATTCTTTCCCTAGTATATGGTGCACAATATTTCAGTAGTTTGGAAATGAAATGTGTCATCAGAAGGTTGCTCAGTAACAAAAAAACAGCAAAGGAATCAATGTTCTTGAAGAATAGTTTAACAAAGATGTAGAAAAGCCAGTGATCTCTCCTTGTCCTCCAATCCTGTTCACTTTTCTAGTGGTCAGATTGTATCTTTTGGATGAAGTTTTTCTATCTTGGGCAAAATTCCTCCTTTTCTAGATTTAAGTAGATAAAACTCCTCTTTTGTTCACAGGAACATTCATACTGTGGATGATTCAGTGACTTTTTCTTGTTTTAGCCTGGGCACTTTAGTAAGGCTTGGACATTGCATATAACTTGGACATTGTGCATAAATTATCTTTGTACTTGTTTGTGAACTGTATGGTTATGTCTGCAGATGATTAAACATTTGGATGTTGTGTGCTAAGTCCTATGAAATACCCTCACAGAGGATGAGTTTATGTACTGACAAGCATTGAAGTCACTGTGACATGGCTCCTGCAGAAATGGCAGCACCAATAGTCACTGGTCCCGCTTAGACACATAAAACATTTTCATTTCACACTACAGAAGGACTAGTAACTTTGACTCCGTAATGTGACTTCAGAGTAAGTGCTGCGGTCATTTCTCAAGGATACTTGACGTTGTGAGTAGTCTTCTCTTCACCTTTGGTAGATGATTTACAGAAATATTTAAATGTGTTTCAGAGTGTTAAACATGTCAGCACATGTCAAAACACAAATTATAATGAAAGTCTATGACCTTAGCACAAACATGATGTCAATATCAAAAGACCTCTTAGTATAATTAATGTCCTCCATGAACTGAGTCTCTTTGAAATGACTTTCTACCGAGCTCTTAAACAAGTTAACTACTGCACATATTTCCTAACTGAAATATTCCTAGCATTAATTTTTATGGAATTAAAGAATTTTAAAGGCTAGAAATTATTTAATCTTGCTCAGAGTGGGAAGACTTTTGCCTCCAATAAGAGCTTAATAAAAGAAACTCTTTATCTCTGTTAATAGAGCCTGATATACAATTTAATTTGTATCCACATGGTAAGAAGAATTAGTATTGTGAAATAATGAATAAAGTTCAGAAAAGGAAGTTGCATCATAAGTCTGGATATTTGGTACATAGCAGGGACTCAAGTAATGCCAAATGAGAGCTTTAAACTTGTCATTATGGTGTAAAGTTTTGATTACAAAAGAATTTACACTGCTCTTGACTTGAGATTACTTTTGGGGCATTTCTTCTTTAATTTCAAATTAATAATGGTTACTGAGCACTGGCTAACACCATGCACTAGTCAGGTGCGCTATTGTAGGCATCATGGTGAATTAGTAAGAAATCAGGGTTTCAGAGAACTTAAACCTATTTGACAATACATAGTTTTTCTAGTTTATAAATCTACAAATTTATAAATTTGCTTTGCTTTGACTTGATTTGATAGGCCACACTTCAATTACATTTGTCAATTTCTAAATGACTTAGTCTTAAAAATAATAAAATCAATAATAAAAACACCTGGGCTGGTAGTCTCTGACTTGCCTGAAAATAATCTGTCAAATAAATTGTTAGTCCTTTAAACAGTTTTTAGGAGGGCCTCCAATTCCCAAACTACTGACTTAATTGTTTTCAATCCGTTATACAGTCAGTGAACACGTATGTATGTTTTGCTCAATGTTGGGAACACAATGTGAGTGAAAACAAATGATGCACCATCTTCAATCTGTGTGACTCTTTGAAGGTTTGGATTATACCTTATATTAGATTAGCATGTAGACTTCCATTTTTGGCTAGGTCCTAGCACAAGTGCTCCTTTTGCTATTTTTAGGAATATACATACTGCCTGCAGTTTTCCACCCAGCTCTTGGATGTGTTCTTGTGGGGCAGTGGGACTCACACTTACTCCATTGGCAGAACGCCTGAAAGACAGTGTTCTCTGAAGAAGTAGAGCTGATCTGACATACCAATGAGGAAGAATTTTTCTACAGAACTATGATGCTATTGCATGAATAAATTATACAATTATAATCAGGAATACATTGTTTCATATATTAAAAAGCTATTGAATAAAGCAAAATTGAGAGTTTTGAAAATAAATTTAAGCCAGTGAAAGAAGAGTTAGGTATTTAAATAACATTATTTGAGGATGCTGATGAATTGAAGAATTAATGAGCACATTAAGGTTAATAGAGGATATTCAAGAGTTGTCCTTCATTGGGAAAGAGGACACCAATCATGACAATAGGCAGACTCAGTGAATATGCTCAAAGTATATCCAGGAGGTGTCCTCCAGATGTTCTGGCCACCGTAACTTGCCTGACCCATAAACGTGGCCAGCAGAATGGTCAAAGAGGTTTGAGAAAAAAAGGAATGGCAAAAGTACAAGAATTTCCCACAAGCTGGCATGGGATCCCCATCAACCACATACACATGCAGAGTTTCTGACACTTGTCTGGGATTTTGACATTGGGTTCAGTGGATGTTCAGGTGTTCTTCATGCTGCTGTAATGCACATGTGTGTATCCAGGTTGTTGACTGAGCTCAGCTGCATGGAGTGATTCTCCTGAAAACAAAGATCATGTCTTATTCAGATTTGAGTTCTCTGGGCTGAAAATTGAGACTTCACATGGAAAGTGTTCTTCAAAAGTTTGTTGTATGTATGAATGAACAAAACAATATTTTTCTAATCATATGTAATGCAAACCATGCATCTTGTAAAGACAAATTTAACTCAACACCGAAAGTCCAGTTACAATACAACCAAGGTTGACTCATGCACTTGCTAAAGTCACTAACATCCTGTTTTTGAGCATTCTTCCTCAGGGCTAGTTTGGCTGCTAAAAGCCACATCATTCCCTAATGCACTTCATCTCAGAGAGTAAACGGAATACAGAATGATGTTTCAAGGAGCTTGCCTTGCCTATGAGGTAAGCAGCTAGTGTCCTTGAAGATTTGTTTTTAATTAGATTTATTTGGCCAAGTGGCCTTAGAATATCTGTTTTAGGAAACTTGGGTTATTCATAACTTAGTGAGGCTCTATGTTGTCTTTTTTTGTTTAAAACATGAAGTATGAGTGCTAATATTTGAATAAATTAGAAACTTTTCTATCCCTTTCCTACTTTTGGGCCCCTCCTATTTTTCTACTAATTCAGTGTTTGCTAGTCATGTACCAGATGTAAGCTCAACATCATTGGGTAAAAAAAAGTAAAAACAAAGAACGAAGAGAGAGAAGGAGGGAGGGACGTAAGGAAGGAAGGAAAGAGAGATAGCTTACTGCTTTTTAGCATAAGATTCTGTGATACATCTTATACATTTCTATACAGGAGTCATTTCATGATTTTTAACAGCCCCCTCCCCCGAAAAGGATTTCAACCAGAGGATACTTATAACACCTACCGGGAAATTAATTTTAAAGCCTTCTGTTATGAGTTGAATTGTGTCCCCCAAATATTCATATGTTGCAATTCTAACCCCTCAACTCAGAATGTGACCTTACTTGGAAATAGGGTCACTGCAGATGTAATTAGTTAAGATGATGTCATACTGTGGTAGGGTAAGCCCCTAATCCAATATGACTGGTGTTCTTATAAAATGGGAAAATTTGGTAGGATTCAGCTGCAGCAGAACTAGATTGGAGTATTCAGAATGGCTTGACTCAAATGCCTGGTCTTTTCCATGGTGGCTCCAGCAGAGCAGCCAGACTTTTTTCATGGTGGTTCAGGGCTCCAAAACCAAGTGTTCCAAGAACTAAGAACTGAAAGCTGCCACTTTCTTAATGCACAACATCATGTCTGCAATATTTCATTAGTCAGAGCAAGCACAGAGCTTGCTCACACTTCAGGGGAGGTGACACAGATCGGTGCCTTGATGGGAGGAGTGTCTGGGAATGTGCAGCCTTCCTTAATCTGCCACATGCCTCTTATCAAAGATCACTTCCATATGTACTTTGAAAAACATTACATTAATTACAATTAACAGATCATTTTGATTTTTCTGAGTCTTTTTTTTAGGCAAGGGTTCGTGAATTACGTGACTAAACATGTCTTCCAATCAGCCCCTACTTTGTCCCTTTCAGTCAGCATATATGTGTCTCATTATGTCCTGTGTGCATTTATTTTTATAGTTATATTTATAAATGAATTCATAACCCCTCAATAACTATAACATCCTTAAAAGCACCTTGTCTTCTACATCTTATGTAATTTCTCTTAGAGAAAAAAAGGAGGGGACGTTTAGATACAAAATGGTCACAAGAAGAATGTCATGCAAAGATGAAGACAAAGATTGGGGTTATGCTTATAAGCCAAGAATGCCAAAGGTTTCCAGAGGACTATTAGAAACTTGGCAAGAGACACAGAACAGATTCTCACAGCCCTCAGAAGGAACCAACCCTGTCAACACCTTGATCTTGGTCTTATAGCCTCCAGAACTGCAAGATAATATACTTCTGTTGTTTAAGTGACCCAGTTTGTGATACCATCTTACGGCAGCCCTAGCAAATGAATACGCCTTCCTGGAAGTCATTGGCTGGAAACACCAGCGTCTGTCTTGCCATGACAGGCCACTACCACAGTCCCCACTGAAACCACACATTGGAACAATCTCGAGTTCTTCCTTGGCTGCGGCTTTAAAAATCACTTAGCATTGAAACAAATGCTGTATCTTATCTGGTGATAACACAAAGCAGAAGCAGAGGTGTTCCTCGTAGACCCTGAGCAATGGCAAGGCCAGGGAGCCACTGACGGATACATTACATTACGCTAATGTAAGAGATATTAATGAGTTCAAGGGCAGGAATGAAGCTCTTTCCTTATTGCTATCTCCCTTAGATTCCAGCTCAATGCTGAGCACGTAACCATTACTTAGTATTTAATCTTTGATATAAGACACTACATGTTTCTTTGAGTCCATTTTTGTTTTAAAATCTTCTGAATAAAATATAAGTAAACTTTTTTTATGATTTATAAGTATCAATAACAACAGGCAGGAAACAAATCAGTGAATTTGTTTTCTTTCTGAGAAAGCTTTTCAGTTAAGATGGCCTCAAAGAAAGACAAGCTAGTCTCTGTCGCCATCTAGTGCAAAGAGAGGGTTATAACTGATTAGAGCTTAAATTTAAACTCAATCATTCCGAAGAACAGTCAAAACTATACTTGGAAAAATGCAAGAGTGTAGAGTTCATGTGTAGTGATGCTTCCTATTTCTACTCAAGGTAGGCCAATGGGGCCTTTCTTTGCTTGTTACATTGTGCCAGTTTACAGGAGCACGACCTCTATCTATTGAACTATTTATTCAATTATCAAATCTCCATCCAGCCTACTATACTCCAGGCACTGTAATGGTAATCAAAAGTGGTGTAAGATACTTGATCTACAAAACAGGCAATCGTGTGATATAAGGAAGTCAGACAAATGTTTGTTTAAATAAATGTATTTTACGCTTGCTACACTACCAGAAATATTCAAAAGCTCACCCACTTGCAGTTACTCTGTCCACTATAGTCCTACCTCTGGATCCCCCCCAGATGGATTGATCCATTTGGATCCATTCTTGCTTGCTTTCATCTCCCTGGACTTTCCAATCCCTTGGCTTTGTCCCCAGCTTCCTGGTTCAGGATGAAACAACCTTTCGTTTTGATGATTTTCTGGACAACACTTCTTTGACTTTGTTCCTCAGAAATTTTTCTTAAATATGATTTTTTTTGAAACTCTAACTTCTATACCAGCCTTAGGGAGCCCTAACAAACCAAGAATTATACTGGGAAGCAAAGTCGACACTACATTAAATCCTCAGGCCTTGAGGTCCCCGTCCACAGGGGATGAGACCAATGTCTTATTCATTCTGTTTCGGAAATGTAGTACACAGTTCTGCGTACCCAGCTGTCAGCAATTACCATTATACTTGCCTAAAGCATCTGCTTTGCTGGTGTCCCAGTTCAAGAAAGGTGCCAGAAAGCTTATTAGGTGGGTGTGCTCTTGCCACCAAGAAAGAAAACTCTCTACTACTTGGAGTGCCAATCAGTATGGATTTCAGTGGACAGATTACTTCACAGGACCCCCCCAGTTTTCCCCTGAGCCAGATGCTGATTGTAATAATAGGCCCTGAGTATGTTCCTGAAGAAATGTGAACTAGCCAGCCTTGTGACTGTACCCTCTGTTAAGGGCTGAATTGCATTCCTCACAATTTATAAGATGAAGTTCTAAACTCCAGTACCTCAGAATGTAACCATATTCAGAAACAGGGTTTTTAAAGAGATAATCAAATTAAAATGAGTTCATTAGGTGGGCCCTAATCTAATATGACTGATGTCCTTATAATAAAAGGAAATTTGGACATACAGAGAGACACCAGACAGGTGCATTCACAGAGACAATCATGCAAACACACGTAAAGAAGGCAGCCATCTGCAAGCCGAGGAGAGAGGCCTCCTCAGAGGAGAAACCAACCCTGCCAACACCTTGATCATAGACTTCCAGTCTCCAGCACTGGAAGAAAATTAATTTCTGTTGTTTAAACCTCCCAGTCTACAGTATTTTGTTAAGGCAGCCTACCAAACTAATACATCTTTCTATGCAATCACTCCAAATCTTGGTTCAATGTTCTTTTCCTTCCAGAAAATTTGACTCTATAGAGTCTTCAACTTGAGTAACAACCTTACTTCTTAGAAGATGAAGTAGTCTTTCCCTTAAACTGGACTCTTCTTTGGGGAAGTTAATGATTTTTTTCAGCCAGACTTACGTTTGATCAGGGATGAATGATTGTCTTTCTTAGGGGAGATCAGTAAAGTATCAAAGAAATTCTCTCAGCCTCAAATATTCATCAGGTCACTTCCCTCATAATTTATCTCTGCATCTAGATCCTCCTGAGATGACTGAAGAGGGACATCCAGCCCCTTAGTGATAACATCTTTCATGTTGCTTCCAGGAACTTGTAGAATGTGTCAAAATAAGACATTAATTAAGTACCTCCAAAGCCACATTCTGATCTCTGCTGAGACCTCAGTTCCCTCTTTTCCCAATTTTCTCAAATCATGTTCAACTATAATATTCTATCTAATCCCTTGAATCAAGTTATACCGTATGGCGAACACCAGAGGACGTTATAACCCAAGTTACACACATCTCAGTCTATCCTGGTGTCTCAGCACTCTAACTCTTCCACCCATTTTCATTGTCAGAGCTTTAATTTCAGTCTTTATTTCTAATCCCTTCTCCTCACTCTCACCAAAGTGATATTTTAAAAAATTCAAGTCATATTCGTATTGCTTCACTCTTGGTTAAAAAAATCCTTTAGTACCTAAAATATGAGCTATAAAACTCCTAAATTGGCATAGGCTACTCATGGGACAATCCCAGTGTTATCTCCTGCTACTCCCAGTTCCACATTTAATAATCAGGTCACATCAATCTATTTATCTTTTCCTGAATGCAAAATGACATTTTACAACTCCAAGTTTAAATACATGTTATTCTACTTGGCTTGGAAGGCTTTTCCTTTATATACGCACATTTGGGCCAGTATAAAAATAAAAGACTGAAAAGGAGGGAGTACTCCAAACTCAGTATCACTAATTATCAGAGAAATGCAAATCAAAACTCCAGTGAGATATCACCTCACACCAGTCAAAATGGCTATCATTAAAAAGTCCACAAATGATAAATGCTGGAGAGGCTGTGGAGAGAAGGGAACCCTCCTACACACTGTTGGTGGGAATGTAGTTTGGTGCAGTCATTATGGAAAACAGTATAGAGATTCCTTAAAAAACTAAAAATAGATTTACCATATGATCCAGAAATCCCACTCCTGGGCATATATCTGGAGGGAACTCTAATTTGAAAAGATACATGCACCCCATTGTTCATAGCAGCAGTATATATAATAGCCAAGACATGGAAGCAACCTAAATGTCCATCAATAGATGATTGGATAAAGAAGCTGTGGTATATTTATACAATGGAATACTACTCAGCCATGAAAAAGAATAAAATAATGCCATCTGAACATGGATAGCCCTGGAGATCATCATACTAAGTAAAGTAAGCCAGAAAGAGAAAGAAAAATACCATATTATATCACTTATATGTGGAATATAGAAAAAGAAGAAAAAGACACTAATGAAGACTCATCTACAAAACACTAATGAAGACTCATCTACAAAACAGAAAGAGATTCACGGGCATAGTAAACAAACTTATGGTTACCAGGTGAAAGGGGGTGGGAAGTGACAGATTCAGGAGTTCAAGATTTGCAGATATTAACTACTATATATAAAAATAGATTTAAAAATTTCTTCTGTGTATCACAGGGAACTCTATTCAATATATTGTAATAACCTTCAGTGAAAAAGCATATGAAAATGAATATATGTGTACATATATGGGGGGTGTGTGTGTGTGTGTGTGTGAGACTGGGACCTTATGCTATACACCAGAAACTGACACATTGTAACTTCAATAAAAAAAATCAAAATCATGGTAAGATATCACCTCACACCTATTAGAATGCGTATTACCAAAAAGAAAAGAAACAACAGGTATCATGGAGGATGTGGAGAAAGGGAACATTTGTGCACTGTTGGTGGAAATGTAAAACAATACAGCCACTATGGAAAATAGTATTGAGATTCCTCAAAGATTAAAACTATAGCTACCATATGATTCAGCAATCCTACTTCTGGATATGCATCCAAAGGAAATAAAATCAGTATCTCAAAGAGATACCTGCACTCCCATGTTCATTGCAGCATTATTCACGATAGCCAAGATAAGCACTAAATGGATAAAGAAGATGTTGTGTTCATAAACAATGGAATATTTTATTATTCAGCCATTTGCAATGGCATGGATGGACCTTTAGGGCACTATGCTAAGTGAAATAAAACAGACAGAGAATGACAAATACTATATTATCTCACTTATATGTGGAATCTAAAAAAAAAAACAAAAAACAAACCTAACTCAGAGAGTAGAATGGTGGTTGCTGGTTGCTAGTGGCTGGTGAGTGGGTGAAATGAAGAGATATTGGTCAAAGGTGCAAACTTCCAGTTATAAGATGAATAATTTTGGGACTCTAATGTACAGCATAGTGATTATAGCCAACAATACTGTAAATACTGATTTCAAAGTTGCTAGGAGCATAGATCTTAAATATTCTCACCACAAAAAGAAATGCTAATTAGGTAAGGTGATAGATGTGTTGATTAACCCTACTGTAGTAATCATTTTGCAATATATGAACATATCAATTGTACACCTTAAACTTTCACAATGTTATGTGTCAGTTATATCGCAATAAATTCCAATTACTAGAAATTGGAAATCTAACATATACTTTTCACCAAGATCTGACAGACTTCCTCCTGAACCTGATATGGGATAAGAGAGAGAAAAAATGGAATCAAAAATTACTTCTAGATTTTTGGCCTAAGTATGTGAGTAAATGCTAGTGCTATTAAAGTAAGGAGGGAAGACTAGAGACACATGAGCATCCAGAAATGTGTCAAATTTGGCTATTTCTTTTTCAGACAGAAAATTTCATGGAGTTTCTAAATTTCTCTTCTTTGCAGTGTGCATTAAAGTATCTCCAAAGCAGAATTGTGGTTTGGTGCTTTATACATAGTGGGTAGTCAGGTCAGCAACCTTCCTCAGTCTTAGTCACTGCCTCCGTCTGAATCTTCGTGAGGGTATCCCTAAAGCACAGCTCTCTTCTGATCTTTCCCCATGGGCACAATCAGGTCAGCCTAACTTCCAGCCATAAAGCCTCACTCTACAGGAACTCAACAGGTGAGCTGGAAATGGTATTAAAGAAAGAAATTCAGAGGGAAGTGGGACCCTGGGCCAGATGTCAGTAAACCTCTTTTCTCTCTTTTTTGGGTCAACCACTTGTATTATGGTTGCAGTGAATCTTGTCTAAAAGAGGAAAGAGAAGCAAATACACTGTCAAAGTCAAACAAGAGGGGAAAGTGAGAAGAGAAAATAAAGACAAGAAAGGAAGAGGACTCAAGAAGCAAGCAGAAAACCACAAAAGGGAGAAAAATTTAATTATCTATAAGTACCTACTATGTAACAGGTATTCTGCTAGTTGATTTACATAAAATATCTGTATTAGTCCTCACAACAACTCTGATAAAGAAGTACTATCATACCCTTTTACAAATAAGCTCAATTCAATAAGGACCATCAACTTGCCCGAGATGAGCAAAGTAAATGAAAGACCCCAAGGCTGCATTCTGATTACAGTAAACAAGACAGTTAGGAGGGAATTTCTGGTTGTGTTTTTGAAAATCTTGGCAATAATTTAAATTTATAACCTTCTCTGAAAATGAGGACATATTTGATGTGACATAAATAATTCAGTAATAGCCATGATTACAATCTGTTACTTAAAAATAAGGCATCCAATCACAACTGTACAATAATGAAACTGAGAGCATGTCTTCTCCACACCACCACACACCATTCACCTTCACTTGAGAAATGAGAAAACGGTGAACAGAGATTATAAAGGATCACTCAAGTAAAAGGACATTTAGTGGATTTCTGAAGGATCAAGATGCCTATATATGGTGAAGCTAATGTCTCAAAGAGTTCTACACTGAAGGAAGTGTTCCTTAAAACAAATGGCCCTTCATGTTCTGTGAAGAACATTTATTCTCATGAGTCTTGTCTTTAAGCCATGATGAGCAATAGATGAGTTACTTACTTCCCTTCATCCATCTTTGGTGGGCTTCATATCAAGTATAACTTCATATCATACATATTACAAAACTTTCCTTCAGTCTAAAGGTAAAACTGCCAACCTTATTCATTCCCTTAACTTCACTTAAATTAACCAGACTGATTGATTTCGTAACACAATCAGGAGAAGAGTAAAGTTCCCCTTCCTGAAGTCAACATAGACAGGAATGTGTTAATTTCTTGTTTGAACAAAATGACAATTAGAACAAATCAGCTACTGACTATAATTGGATCTATGGGACATTGTCCCTGGTGTTTCAGAATTTGTAATTCTGCACAAATAGTTTTCTAACTTTAATTTGCTACATGAATTAGAAACTTTTCACAAGCAACAAATAACTTAAATTGCCTTACAGTGCCAATGATTGGCCCTTTGGAAGATGTTTCTGGAGCACAGATGTCAGGGCAACTCTGGCTACATGAAGGAAATCTTGGCTATATGTCCCACCATGAGAATATATCTGTCAACATCTTCCTGGGTTTGAGATGAAACTCCAGGCTTCTGCCTAAATTTTCAACATTTTAAGTTAATTAATCTGTGGTTACAGAAATCTATCTTTTTTATTTTTTACTCACTAAATCTCCCAAATTGTTTTGGACAGGACTCTATCAGTGGCAGAAGAAACTGAACTTGGAAAGCAGGACAGTTCCTAAGTAAGAAGACTGTTACCAAACTAAGGGAAGAAAATCATTCCAAATGGTTCAGAGGTAAATGGATGTCTTCACCATAGATCAGTTACAAATGTGGTTTTGGAAAAAGAAAGAACACATAAGACTATTTCTTTCTTCAGTCTCATGATATTTATGAAATAAAACTTGCCTCTTCCCTAACATTGCTTAAAGAAATCTTGCAGCAAAAATAGCACCTTGAAATTTTCCTTATAAATAACAAATTCCTTTAAACATATATCAACAAGCTAGAGAAGCATTTAAGCACAGACCACAAGTTGATGAGAAGAAAAAATACCAGAAAATATGAAGGGAGAGAATCTTATGTTTTATATATAGTATGTGATATTAATCCTTCTATGCATATATATAAATGACTGTAATATAATAAAATGTTTCAGGCAAATATGACATCTGTAACAATTTTTTTCTTCCTGGGATTTTCCCACTACCCCAAAGTTGAGGTCATCATATTTGTGCTGTGTTTGCTGATGTACCTGAGCACCTTGCTGGGTAATATAATTCTGATCTCCATCACCATCCTGGATTCCCACCTACACACACCCATGTATTTCTTCCTCAGTAATCTCTCCTGTTTAGACATCTGTTATACCTCTTCTGCTTTCCCTCCAATGTTGACAAACTTTGTTTCAGGGAAAAACACTACCTCATTCTTTGGGTGTGCTGCTCAGATGTACTTCTCTCTTGCCATGGGCTCCACTGAGTGTGTGCTCCTGTCCATGATGGCATATGACCGATACGTGGCCATCTGCAACCCCCTGAGATACCCCATCATCATGAACAGGAAGGTTTGTGTGCAAATTGCAGCCGGCTCCTGGGCAACAGGTTGCTTAACCGCCTTGGTGGAAACAGTGTCTGTGTTGCAGCTGTCTCTATGTGGTAACAGTGTCATAAATCATTTTGCTTGTGAAATTCTGGCTGTGTTGAAACTAGTTTGTGTGGACACCTTCATGGTGCAGCTAATCATGTTGGTGATCACCATACTTCTTGTTCCCATGCCAATGCTTCTAATTTGTATCTCTTATGCATTCATCCTCTCTAACATCCTGAGAATCAGCTCAGCGAATGGTCGAAGCAAAGCCTTTTCAACATGTGCAGCCCACCTGACCGTGGTGGTTTTGTTTTATGGAACAGCTCTTTCCATGTACCTGAAGCCCTCAGCTGTAGATTCACAGGAAATAGATAAGTTTATGGCTTTGGTATATGGTGGATTAACCCCCATGCTGAATCCTATAATCTACAGTCTACGAAACAAAGAGGTGAAAGCAGCTGTGAAAAAATTGCTGATTAGAAAGTCTTTGGTATTGTCTTAATTTCTGTCCTCAAATAATATGGGAACAAGCACACTCATCTGGATCATCCACAACATTATCCAGAAAGCTGCAAAATCGTTGATATAATCCACACCCTGGAAAATACTCATTTTCAAAAGAAGTTCAATATTAAGTCCAATATCTTGATTTACCTTGTAAATAAAATTTTGATATTAATAAATCATTTAGGCAGAATGAATTAAGTTTCCAGTGAAGTATTTAGCATTCATTGAATATTAAGATAATATTAAAATTATACAATTGTTTATTTTTTTATATTTGACTTGCTGTATCATCCAAGTGTCCAACTCTACCATCATCATGACAATAACCAATACACTGGGTGTTAAGATTTTAAGCCTAGTATATTGTGATATAATTTATCCTCATATAATTTGCAATTATGTCTGAAATTATAAGAAATAGTGTTTTTATAAAAGTGTGGGTATACTTCAAGGTATAAATATATCATAGTTCATAAATCTAAGACATCATCAATTTCAGAGCTCTACCTAGTTTAAATGTTCCAATGTAAAAAATATGGTTTTAGATTTGATAAACCATCACATAAATGATATTGTTTATTTAGGATGTGTATGTGAGGGATGAGTAAGTATCTGTGTATGTTGAGCTCACGCTCAACTTAAATCCAAGTCAGAATTTCCAGGGGAGAGATCAGCTAATCTGTATGTTTTATAAGATCTTATAATTCTTATCATGTAAGAATTATGGGAACTCTGACTCAGAGCATTAAATGGAAAAGGCTGAATCCTATTACTTAATGCCTTTAGAATGCAGAGGGAAAAAAAGATATATTGTCAAGGAAATGAAAATATCCCATATCAGAACTGATCAGAATTTAGGGAAAATATGTGCAGTGCTTTGTTATAAAATGCTAGGGAAAGGGAGAATCCATTTAATAATGTGAAAAGTTTAAGTACACAGCACTTGGAACTGTGTTCAAAGGAGAGCTGTTTAAATGAAAGGTTTCATTCTGCCTTGTTTGCTGCAGCTCTCATTTTTGTAGAGAAAAAAAGTAAAAACCAAGTTCATGAATTTAATTTGAAAAACGCACTCTAAATATACTAGAAGGAAAAATATTTTAGAGGCTTTTGAAATCTGCTTAGTTTATTTTTTAATAAATCACTAGTGGAGCCTCCCATCAATAAAAGACAATCACAACAGAATGATCCTAGAAGCTAGAGTGAGAAGAGTAGAGTTTGAGACCTTGGTTGGCATCAATAGCTCTCTTCTTAAGATATGAGTCATGCTCATATATCATAGGATTACTACAAGTTCTTAAAACAAATCGTCGCATGTTGTGTTAAGATCAGTTTGTAGGGGACAGTTTTAGAGTCAGGAAGACTTCAGAAACCTACTGTAGTAATTCCAAGAAGATGTTCTTCCAGGCCAGAGTGATAGTTGTGGAGATTGCGAGAAACAGTCAAATTCTGGATATATTAAGAAGGTAGAGCCAACAGGATTTCTGGAAGGATTGGGTATCGGTGATAGAGGAAGAGAGGCATCAAGAATGACTTCAAGGATTTCAGATTGAAAAGTGGGAAGGACACAGCTGTGATTCACTGATTTAGGAAAGTCTGTAATTGAAGTGAATCTATGGGAGAACATCAGGCATTCACTACAGACATGTTAGGTTCAAACTGTCGATTAAACATGACAACTACATGGGAAAATATACAAGTCTTGCGTTTAGAGAAGAAGTCTGGGCTAGGGATAAAATTTGGGAGCCATCAGCATATGAATGATATTTAAAATCAATTAAGATCACCAAAGTAGTGAGTATAGATAGTAGAAGAGAAGGGGTTGATCCGTGGGGCATCATATCAGCAATACTCAGTATTGCAGATCTTTGACACCTTGCAGGGGTGACAGATGATAGTGTGGCCTCTCCATCCTCTATGTATGATTATAGATCTGGGCATACTACTGTCCACCCTGTCCACACATTTGCCATTCTGTATAAAATTATTATTACAGTAGCTATATATTTATTCATATGGATTTAAAATATATACCATTCCCCTATTCAAGATTATTTCTAATCAGTGTCTCTATAATCATTCCTCTATTCAAGATAACTTCTAATCAGTGCTTATTATCACTAATGCTTAAATGAACATCTTCTTATGTTTGATTTTCCACCTCTCTTTTTTTTATTGAAGTATATTCACTTAGCTTTTATTATCACTTAAAATAAATTCCCATGAGTGGGTTTACTTCATCAAAGGCAATGAACAATTTTATGGCTCTTGACAGAAAAGTTTTATGCTATATCTTCAGTATGGCATTAGTGGGAGTTCACATGCAGTGGGGAATCAGGCCCATCTCTGGGAGTTGAAAATATGTATATAATAGACTATAGAATAATGGCTACAGTTATTATTATCAAATGTTGAATAAAAGTTGTGAAAGTGTGCACCCTTGTCTTGTTCCTAATCTTAGAAGAAATGCTTTCTGCTTTTCTCTGTTGAGTATGATGTTGATGTAGGTTTGTCATACATGGCTTTTATTATGTTGACGTATGTTCCCTGTATACCCAGTTTGTTGAGAGTTTTTATCATAAATGAATGTTGGATTTTGTCATAAGCTTTTTCTGCATCTTATTGAGATGATCATATGATTTTTTTCTTTAATTTGTTAATGTGGTGTGCCACATTGACTGATCTGTGGATACTGAACCATTCTTACATTCTTGGGATAAATCCCACTTGATAATGGTGTATGATCATTTTCATATATTGTAGAATTTAGTTTTGTTCAAATATTTAGTAATATGTAGTAATATTTTGTTGAAAATTTTTTATCTATATTCAACAGTCATATTGGCCTATAATTTTCTTTTTTGTGGTGTCTTTGATATTGTATGATTTGGGCCTCAAAGAATGAGTGAGGAAGTGTTTCTTTCTTTTCAATTGTTTTCAATAGTTTGAGAAGGATAGGTGTTAATTCTTCTTTAAATGTTTGGTAGGATTTCCCTGTGAAGCTGTGTAGGCCTGGACTTTTCTTTCTTGGAAGTTTTTTTTAATTACTAATTCAATTGTATCACTGGTAACTGGTCTGTTCATATTTTCTGTTTCTTCCTGATTCAGTCATGGAGATTGTACATTTCTAGAAATTTATCCATTTCTTCTAGGTTGCCCATTTTATTAATGTATAATTGTTCATAGGAATGTCTTATGATCCTCTGTATTTCTGTGGTATTAACTGTAACTTCTCTTTTATTTTTCATTTTATTAACTTGGGCCTTCTCCCTTTTTTTTCTTGATGTATCTGACAAAAGGTTTATCAATTTTGTTTATCTTTTCAAAGAACCAGCTTTTAGTTTCATTGATCTTTTCTTTTGTTTTTTAGTCTCTATTTCATTTATTTCTGCTGTGATCTTTATTATTTCTTCTACTAACTTTGGTTTTGTTTGTTCTTCTTTCTCTATTTCCTTAGAATACATTATTTATTTGAGATGTTTCTTATTTCTTGAGGCAGACATATCTTTATAAACTTCCTGCTTAAAACTACTTTTGTCATGTCCCATATATTTTGGATCACTGTGTTTCCATTTTCACTTGTTCCCAGGTATTGTTCAAAATTTCTCTTTGATTTCTTCAGTGATTCATTGGTTATTTAGAAGCGTATTGTTTAGATTCTACCTGCTTGTGTTTTTTGCAGTTTTTTTCCTTGTAGTTAGTTTCTAGATAGTTTCTAGATTCATTGCTGTGGTTGAAAAAGATGCTTGGTATGATTTCAGTCTTCTTAAACTTATTGAAATTTGTTTTGTGGCCTCCTATGTGATCTATTTGGAGAATGTTTTATATGCACTTGAAAATAATGGGTATTCTGCTCTTTTTGTATGAAATGCTCTCTATATATCTCTTAAGTTCATCTGGTCTAATGTGTCATTTAAGCCAGTGCTTCCTTAATGATTTTCTCTCTGGATGGTATTTCCATTGATGTAAATGGGGCATTGAAGTCCCCTACTATTATTATGGTACTGTCAATTTCTCCCTTTATGTTTGCTAATATTTGCCATAAAGCATCTAGGTGTTCCTATGTTGGGTACACATATATTTACAACTGTTGTATCTTTCTGTTGGATTGATTCCATGATTATTATGTAGTATCTTTTTTTTGTCTCTTGTTACAGTCTTTGTTTTAAAGTCTATTTTGTCTTACCTAAGTGTTGCTACCCTAGCTTTCTTTTTGTTTTCATTTGCATGGAATAGCTTTTTCTATTTCCTCACACAAAGCTCAGTAGTAGAGTGCCTGCCTGGCATGCACAAGGTCCTGGGTTCAATTCCCAGTACCTTTATTAATAAACAAACAAACAAACCTAATTACCTCCCTCTCCCCTCTCCAAAAAAAAAAAAAAAAGGCAAAAAGAAAAACTGGGGTCATGCCAAATAAAAACATTCTAAAATGTCAGAGGGTCTACAACTCCTTACTTAACTAAACAAGATTAAGGAGAAAAAAAACGGAAGGAGAGTCAGAGATCCCTCAGGGAAAGAGTATAAGTGGCTTTAGTAAGCTAATGCTGTTATAAGTTTTTCTCCATTTCTGCAGAAGGGGAGAAGGAAGCTAAAGCAATCATTTAAGGAAATTCTACTTCACAACATAGACAGATGAGGGCACTCCAGGCCAACAAATATTATAAACCAGCCCAAATTATGAAATAAACAATGAAAGTAGACTATACTCAAGGGTATTATAAAATGAAGTAAAAAAATAAGAAACAAAATCCCTCAGATGATGGAAACTCCTGTCCTTCAACTTCAATTAAAAAGGAGCAAATTAAAATTGTAAAACAACATTACAAATCAATGACAATACTCTCCAACAAGCATTTGAAGGCATTAAAAACACTTGAAACAGAAATTCAAAAATTAAAAGGAAATTGATCAAATAATGGATCAGGAATGAATAAAAAGAAAATTGATTGAACTCAGGAAATAATAAGTAAAGACAAAACCATCTAAGAAATGAAGACTAAAATAAAGGTAGCCAAGGTAAAATAAATTAAATGAAATTTAATGAGGGCATTGAACAAAGGGAAGCAATCAACAAAATGAAAATAAGATAAAGAAAATGTATCCAGTGAAACAGGCAAAAAGAAATGTCATTTCCTTTACAAATATATTAAATTTGATTCCCTAAAATAAAAAATAAAACAGTAACATAGAATTAATATTTAAAGCTTAAGTCCAGAAAAACTTTTGTAAATAAAGAACTGAAAGTATCTATCAGGTGCCTGGAAAAATAAGCTCATCATAATCAGTTCTAACAGGTATCTCAGTAAAACCACTGGAGTTTAAAGACAAATACAAAATCTTCAGATCTTTAAAGCAAAATGGTTAACACATTATAAGGGCAAAAGAATTAGTCCAACATTAGCTTTCTGAAAAGATCAGACAGTGCAGTTGCATTTTCAAAACACTCAAGAAAGAAAATGCATACCAAGAAACTTATATCTAGTTAAGCTGTCCTTCAAATATCAATGCTATTGAAAAATAGTCTTAAACATGTGAGATCCAAGGACTGTTGTACTCACAGTCCCCTTTTAGAGTTGATAAGAGGATAATCTTCACTCAAACAAAAGATAAATGGGAAAATTGGACAAAGGATAAGCAGTGAGCATTTAATGTATTTAATTACAGATCTAAGAACAAAATATTAGTGAGAATATGGGTGCCAGAATAATATATGAATATTGTATGTTCTGAAAAAGCGAAAAATGATAATACAACCAGAAAAGCTAAAAGGGAACATCTGTTTCTAATAAGTTAACTTCTGCCATGCTTGCAATCCCACCATGAACTTTTAGAAGACTGAACAAAACAGACGACACAACAGTTTTTAAATATTGAACAAGGAAGGCATGACTGTAATCTCTGGAAGAAGAGACTAGAATTAAAGAAAATTTATGATTACTCTTTAGACTCTGGCTCATGGAGGAGGATCCCAAACAGATCACAGTGGTGTCACTAAATTGTGCAAAGTCAGAAAAGAGTTCAGTAGGCTGAAGCGCCTGGTTTACAGGGAAGAGCTCTGGAGACGAAAATTATAAGCAAATAAATAGCTCCAGATACCATCACAGATTCCATTAAATTGGTTGCTGAATGCTAAAGCACACATACAGAACAGTGAAATAACATGAGTTCAGGAAAAGAAGAACTAATGGGGAGGTATAAGCCATACCAATTCCAAAGCTCACAAAAGTTTGAGGGACATTTGAGTCCAAAGCAACTAGAGTGAAAGATCTTCACTGAATATACAGAGCATTTAGAGATCTGTGAATTGCTAGCTAGCAGTAGGGCTAGTCCTAGGACAGGGATTCTCAAGTGCAGAACTATTGACACATTCGGCGGAATAATTCTTTGCTGTAGGGGTATGTCCTGTGCACTGTAGAATGTTTAGAAACTTCTGTGGTTTCTACCCAATTAATTCAGTAGCAGCGCTCCCCTCACTGCAAGTTTTGACCACCCAATCTTTATCTAGACATTGCCTAATGACATCTGTCCCTCAGGAGCAAAATTATTAACAGTTTTAAAATAAATCACATCCACTGATATAGGGTAAATGCAACTCTAGAGGTACACTCATAAAGCTTAAAAACTTGCTTCAGAGGGGTCAGGGTAATCTGCAAGTGTCTGCCTGCTAGAATATATCCAACACAATTTAATAGGAGACCCCCAAATCCAGTACTCAATGGCATAAAGTTCTAAATGACCAGCATACAGCCCAAAATAACAAAAAGAAAAAAAAAAAAGGAAAAAGGCAGGATAATCTTTCCCATAACCAGGAAAAATACAAAAGCCATTCATTCAATAGACACAGTTTGGGAAATGATAGAGACAAAATTAACAGATAAGCTATTATAATTACTCAGAATTTAGAGAAAAGGAAGAATACAATGAAGATAAAAGTTATTTTTAAAAAATAACTTCTGGAAATTGAATATACAATTTTTAAAATAAAAATGTTACTTTGTGGGATGAATAATATATTATAGAATGCAGATGAAAATACAAGTGAACTTGAAGACACAGCAATAAAATGATTCAAAATGAAGCATAAAAAGAAAAAGACTGAAAAAATAATTAATATAGCTTCAATGACTTATGGGAAATATCAAGCAGTTTGGCCAAGAGGCCTGCAGGGACATTAAAATGACACTAGCCCCTTCATGCATGTGGAAGCCACATGGTTTCTGTCACAACTACTCAACTCTGGCATTATAGCATGAAAGCAGTCACAGACACTACGTAAATAAATGAGCATGCTATGTTCAATTCATACTTTATTTATGATTATAGAGATGGAGAAGAGAAGATTATCATTTACCAGGAGACAGGATCAAGGAAGGGTGCAAATATAAATGGGTATATATTCATCAGGGTTCTGCAGAGAAACAAAACCAACAAGATGTGTTTGTCTCTGTGTGTGTACGTGTGTATATATATATATATAAAGAGAGAGAGAGTGAAAGTGAGAGACAGAGAGGGGTTAGTGAAGAGAGACAGAGATTTTAAGGAACTGGCTCATGTGATTGTTGGAGCTGGTAAGTCTAAAATCTGCAGGGAAGGCTGGCAGGCTGGAAATTCCAGGAAGAGTCGATGTTGCAGTCTTGAGTGTGAAGGCAGCCTGGAGGCAGAATTCCTTCCATTTCTGACTACCTCAGTCTTTTCTCTTAAGGTTGTCAACTGACTGTATGAGGTCCACCCACAGTATGGAGGTAATCTGTTTTACTCAAAGTCTACTGGTTTAAATGCCAATCACATCTAAAACAACTTTCACAGCAACATCCAGACTGCTTGGCCAAATAATGGTGTACCATAGCCTAGCAAAACTGACACATAAATTTAACCATCAGTAGTAAAAGGGGAATTTCCTGGTAGTGATGGAACAGGTAAATATTTTGATTATGGTAGTGGTTACAAGAATCTACATATAGGGAAAAAACTGCATAGAACTACACACACACTCGAGTACAAGCAAAAATGGTGAAACTCAATATATTCTAGAGCATAGTTAATAGTACTGAATCAATGTAAATTTTGTGGTTTTGATATTGTACCATTCTAACATAAGGTATCACAACTGGTGGAAATGGAGTGAAGGGTGCATTGATACTCTATATACTATTTTTACAATTTTCTATGAGTCTGTAATTATCACCAAATTAAAAGGTTTTTTTTTTTTTAAAAAAACTGTATGGACACTCAAGTTTTATTATTCTTTTAATTATTTCAACAGTTTAAAAATGTAAACATCATTCCTAGTTCATGAACCACATAAATATAGGGGGCAGGCCAGATCTGGCCCAGGGTCATTTTTTTTGCTGACTGCTAAATTAAATAGTATTTCTCCATGTCAATAATTATATTCTGGTTATGGTTAAAAAAGAAAGTCTTTGAATGATTTTAGGAAAGACAGAGTGAAATATTTAAGGGTAAAGAGACATAATCTATGTACCTTTCTCTCAAACATTTCTCTATATACATATTTATGCATTCACACATACATATAAAGGAATGTGGCAAGATGTCAATATCTGAAGATCTTGGGTGAAAGCTTAAAGGGATTTCTTTCTGTGATTCTTGTAACTTTTCTATGGGTCTGAAATTATTTCAAAATAAAAATTACTTACACACACATATGTCTAGTATTTGCTAGGCAGGTGATATGATTTTTTAATTTCTCTTATTAAATTATCACCCGCCTGCAAAAATATCATACTACCTGATGTCAATGTCACTATAAATGTTTCCCGAAAACTTTGCAGCTCTTGTCTGCGTCTAGATGTATGTAAATACATATATAGACTTTTCATTTTGGAAATGTTCAAATAATCATAGAAAGAAAGATATTTAATGAAACCTCATGTACGAGTCACACAGTTTAAACAATTGCCAGCTCACTGGTTCATCAATATCAATATCCATTCATTCCCATTCTCTATATTTTTAAGCAAATACTTTCATTTCTTGATGTTTCCTTTATATAGATATGTGGGGAGAAGGGAAAAGGAGTGGCAGTTGATTCTAAGAGGAAGACAAAGGAGAGATGCTTGTCTCTAACAAATGGTAGCTTAAAAAAATAAAAAGTGCTAGCTAATGCCATTTACCTTCAATTGGAGTCACCACTTCAATTGTAAAATTCTGAGTCAAGAGGAAAAGTCAAGCTCAACATCCTCCACAAAGGGAATTACTATGAATTTGGCACTATGTCAGGCACTTTGTACAACTTACTGAATCTTTATAATAACACTCAGAGCTCTGTTCAATTACTCCCTTTTTTCAAATAAGGAAATTACATTTCAGAAAGAATGAATAACTTTCCTGATATTAAGCAATTTGTGGGAGCAGAATTTATACTCTTGCCTTACTGTTTCCAAAAGAGTATGTGTGATATTTTCCACTGTATTGCCACACAGTACACCAAAAACACTCATTTCAGATATCACTGGGGGTAAGATTCTAAAGGAATTAATTGTCTTTGTGAAATATGGATCAGAATCTATTAGAATCTGAGTTTATAGCCAACTACTGTTCTCAGTGATTCTAGCTAAGCTGAGCTAGTGAAGACAAAGAATAAAAATACCTCTCTATAATCTTGCTTTCCCCAAAGAAGTCCTCAGTGATTGCCCAATGATGCCATGTCTAGTCTTTTAACACTAAACATATTTCCCTTGGGTCTTATTGGTTACCAGCTTTCCAACTCAGCAAATATTTTACAGCAGCCTTTACATCCTTATTTCTCAAGCTATAGATTATAGGATTTAGCATTGGGGTCACCACCCCATAAAACATGGAAACAAGCCCCTCCCTAGCTTGTGAATTGTCTTGTCCAAGGAGGTCTTGAGACTTGGGTTTGGCATACATAAAGAAGATGGTACCATAAAATATGATCACCACTGTCAGATGCGCTGAGCAGGTGGAAAAGGCCTTGCGTCTCCCTGTGGCTGAGTTCATTCTTAAGATGGTGTAGAGGATGAACATGTAGGAGAAAAAAATGACCAACAGTGGAAAAACCAGGAAAGCCATATTTGACACTGCTAGGGTAACAATATTGAGGGATATATCAGCACAGGCTAGCTTGAGGACAGCCAATATCTCAAACAAGAAATGATTGATAATATTATTTCCACAGAAGGGCAACTGCATGGCCAGAGATGTCTGCACAATTGAGTTGATTCCACCAGAGAGCCATGACACACAAGCCATCAGTACATATGCCACTTTGCTCATGATGATGGGGTATCTCAGAGGATTACAGATAGCCACATATCGGTCAAAAGCCATCATGCCAAGGAGGAAACATTCTGTCGACCCCATTGCAAATCCAAAGAACATCTGCACTGCACATCCAGAGAAGGAAATGTTCCTCTTCTTTGAGATTAAGCTCACCAAAGTTGAGGGAACAGAGGAAGATGTATAGCAAATATCCAGGAAAGAGAGGTTGCCCAGGAAGAAGTACATGGGGGTGTGAAGACGGGAATCAAAGACGCTCGCTATGATCAGAACACCATTGCCAATTAGAATCAATAGGTACATAACTAGAATTAGAGCAAAGAAGACAATCTCAAGTTTTGGGTAACCAGAGAGTCCCAGAAGAATGAATTCTTTCACAAATGTTTCATTTATTCTATCCATGTTCCAGCTTCTAGGATGTCAAAGGAATACCTAACATAAAATATTTTCACTTCCAAGTAACAACAGATTTAACAAATTTCTTGGCTAGGCATTATTCTAGGGTGAAACAGAAAGAAGTTTTCCTTGAAGCTCTGTCATCCAGTTTTCTTAAACAACGCCTATGCCTAGAGTATAATGATACTGGGAAGTTGAGAGTTTCAATGCCCTGGGTCTAATGTTTGATGATCTAACTAGGATTAGAAGCAACCTTCCCAACTGTTAAAGACACAAAGGCCCTAGAATATTTCAGATGACAAACCTGACTTCTTCATTTAGTTAAGCTCATTGAGAGGGTGGTGGAGAAGGCAAAAGACAACTCAACAGGACTGCAATTTGATGCAGGGTTTAAGAAAAATGTTGAGAAATTTAAGCCAGTTTGATTTTATGGATACTTGTTTGTCTGCCTGACACCTTGGATCTCTTTTCAGTCTGTTAGATTGTATATTTTTATAGGGCAGACATTTGATCACAGTAAACTGAACCACATATACTGCAATTTAACATCTGTTTAAAGGTCAAGTTAGTTATCAGTCTCACAGTCACTGCCTACTCTTACTATTTTGTTATTTCCCATTAAACACCAATATGTAAACTAGCTCTGCAGGTATACAGTGGAGATCTTTAATGAAAAATAGTCTCTCTTCGTTTGCTTTATTCTGTGGCTTCAGAGTTATTCTTCGTAATTTATTTATTTCAGTGAACCTAAGAAAAAAGTGATACTGTTTAAATATATATCTGTGTATCCGTATGTAGCACTTTATACTTTATCAGAAAAAGTAATCTTCTCATTCTCATTTGTTTTTTCAAATGAAAGAGACAGAATGTAGCCAAAGTAATCTAACCTGTAAGTAAAAAGTGGACCTTGAAGCTCAGATCTTTGCCAATGAAGTCTAGAGCACTTTGGGCTACAACACTGAAAGTTATTAAACCATGTTTTCCCACCAAGATCCAGAATTTTTGGCCTTGGCAGAATAATGAAGAATCAGCTATTTCAGTCTTCCAAATTTTTCATATGCATATAAATTCCTAGGGATCTTGTTAAAATGCTGATTCTCTTTCATTAAGTCTGAGATAGGGCCTGTGATTCTGCATTTCTAATAAACTCCCAGGTATGCCAGAGCAGCTGGGATGGGGCCACATTTTGAGAAGTAAGGCTTTAGTTTACCTGTAGTAAGTTGGCAAAATACCCAGATGTTTCTTTTGTTTCACTGTATGGACTAGCTTAACAATTTACAAAATGACCAACAGCATACATCTTTTTGTGTTTTTCAGCAAACTCTAGGGCCACACCTCACTGTTCAGTACAATTCAGAAAATAATACTATTGAAAGACAAGTTATCAAAAAGAAGGAAAAAGTTTTGCTGGAACACTGTAATATATGCAGGATATTACTGATAGCCTAACTTGAGCCCAATCCTGTTCCAAAGATACAACATAACATGTCTGTCATAAAAAAGATCACAATTCAGTGAAGGAAAGAGTACAATTATATGTGAAACAACTTGATATAAAATATAATTACATTGTGTGACCATTATGACAGTGAATATTATATTCTCAGGAGGAGGTTGAGAAATAAACAAGGCAAGAGAGTTCTGGAAGAGTCTCAGACTTAGGCTGGATGTGCAAGCATGGATAAGATGAGGCGGGTTTGGAAGAGAAGAGGGGAAGACAGTGTCCCAGTAGGAAGAACACTTCGAGTGGAGGTTAGGAGTAAGCATATTGGCAGTACCTCCTTTTCAGACCAGAGAGCTTCTGTGGAGGAGTCGGGGCAAGCACACTTGAAAAGGTAAAAGAAGCAGACTATAGAAAGGTCCAAAAGTCAGGCGGAGAAACTGACACTTCTTTTGGTAGGGAAGGGGCTCATTATTGGAAGCATCACATACAAGATGAGGGTTCAGATGCTCTGATCTCAGCTACCCTCCAAACTTGATATCATACAGCCTGATTTTACAAAATTTTTGAGCAGATATGTGACATAAGAGATGAAAATGTTTAGGTTAGTTATTAATTACTGACTGATGCATGCAAAAATCATCTCTTCTTAATTGCCGCCAGTTCTGGGGTTAACCAAAATTGCAAGTTTAGGGCTCACATATGTTAATAGTTTTGAGAACGTCAGCATAAGCTCACCACCCCTCCCTAACACTCAGTTTGTTGTGTAATGATAAAAACAAGGTGGGAAGATTTCTCTACAGTGTATGCTAACGAATACAAAGTAGGAAATTACAATTTGGGTGAGAGGCATGAATGGGAGACTACTGAATCTCTGAAGGAGAGATGAGAAAATTGAGCCTTAAAGCAAATTTTAATATATATTAATTCTGCTAAAGACCAAAGTACCTAAAACTATGTTTTCATTTATTTAAATTAAAAACTCTGTCATCTATTTAAATAATTTCTATTGTAGAATCTTATATACTAGATACTGTGCTTGAAATTAGTTGACTTGATTGAGGTTACATGGGTCTTAATGGGCAGAGAAAACATCCAAAGCCCATTCTCTTTCCACTATTTCCATGCCCAGCAGGTAGCATTAAAATCTGTACAGAAAACATGTGTCAACAACAGAAAATGGTCAGTGAGTACCAAGAATATACTGAGATCATAAAGGCAAAACTTGACTGTACTCACTTAAAAATGTACAAGGAGAACTGTTAAGTCTTGAGGACTTAGCACTTCTTATCATGAAGGAAGGTTCAGGGTTGCGGGATTGAATCATATGCCACAGAAAACTCCATTTTCTCTAAAATGATTCTATACTAACTCTCCACTACTTCTTAGGCTAATTAAGGTTCTCCAGTGGAATACAGAGCAATTGATCAAGAGATGCCTTAGGTAAGGGACAGGAGCACTCTGATCAGAGCAGACATTGAATGCCAAAGGAAGAAGACAGTAAAAGACTGACTCAGCAGGACACCAGGTGATGTGCCAGATCCGTCCATTTGGGGCCCAGGCCTGGAGAGCCTGGTTTCCCATTCTAGGCAAATGTAATAACAAGGTGTCTCAGGCCACTTAAACCCCTTCTTCTGCCCCCTGCTCCAAGCCTTCTCCACCTAGGCAGAAATTCCCTCAGCAATTCAAACCCACCTCAAGCCAGGCCTGTCTTGCTGCCTTTGTTGTTCTTCTCCTAGAAATTTAATTTTTTTCTTTTGGATACCAAAACAATTTTAGTATGCCCAAATTGTTCATTTGCAGCAGGCTCTGAGTTTTAAAAAAAGGTATCTGTTAGTCGGTACTAACAAGGTATCATCTTATAGAGAAAGTCACCAATTTATTCAATGCAAGTACAGCAGGATCAGCTAATACTGACTTGAATGGATATGGGATGGGGTTAGCCAAGTGAAAAAGTGCTTGGGACTAAGAAGGAAAATTTCTAGGTTTGAGGTTCTTTCCTTCTAACATATAGTCTCAGTTTTCTCATTTGTGAAATAGTGATAAAAATACCTGCCTCACTTTTCACACAGATTTGAAAAAAAATTCAGATAGCATATGGAATCTACTTTATGAATTAATGGGCAATATACAGATAATAAAAATAATAAATCATAGCTGTATTTGATAACAATAATAAATGAGTAACTGTATTGCCTCATGCTGTTCACATTTTAAATCCATACTTAAGAATAGCTTTAATTATGGAATGAAAAGGTGTGATTTCATGGTATTAAAAACTTACCATTATACTGATAAATTATTCCCACCTCCTAGGAGAACCTGTTACTTTCTTATTAGTATTTATACAGGCATTTTGAACTAAGTCAGGTTCAACGATGTCAGATTCTACAGATGTGAAAGAGTAAATATTTGTTATGCAATGGTTGTAATTGTTCCCCAGGTCCCAAAGCAATTTAAAGTTGGAATAAGAGATCTGTGGAATGGAGAAACTTCTGGTGTGTTAGGGACAGTGTCTCATAGACACAATTAAGAATGGCGATGGGAACAAACTGCAGCTGAACTAAAGCTCCAAAATGAAATGACATTCTCCTACCCACGTAACTTTTGGAAACAGGGGCAAATGTTCACTACACTAGCTTTATGAAATATGAGAGCTTTTTGTTTAAACTATATTTATCAAAGCAAAATTAATTCAAAGTAAGATCTTAATTGAAATAACAATTACCAAAATTAAATGCTAGAATTGAAAATGATCTAGATATTTTGAATGAAATAAAATAGATATGTTGTGAATTAAATTCATTCTCATTTAAATTTTTTACCTTCTCTTTATTCTTTTAGATAAGCTAGTTTCATGCAAGATATCAATAAATATCAGCTCTTTTTGGAATGAAAAGAAATACAGATAAGAAATAAATAAATTTACAGGATAAAAGTGAATTCGTATGTTCAAGGCAAAAAATGTTTTAAAAGTACAGACTGGATAGTTTGGGACATGAATTCAGATAGGAAGATAGCATATTATTGAATTAAAGTGTTTCAGAAAGTCTACTAAGCTGTATTATAGATATTAACACTTAGATTGACTGTAATTTTCCAAAAGATGTTACATTTCATTGTAAAATATTTGGATTCTAGAAGGGTGTTTTTAGAAGGCAGGCCCATGACCAAGTAGTAGATCGGCGGCTGGTAGACTGTGGTCTCAGCTACTGACCCAGAAATCACTCTGTCTCCCTATGGACTAGGCTACAGCCCTGTTTAGTCTTGATCTTGACATCAGCACCATCTGCCAAGGGACCCAGCAGGAGTCCCACCACTGCAAGCCCAGCTAACAGGGGCTTGCCAATCCCAATCCTGGCTGTGCAGCCTGAAGTGGCCAATGACTTAACTTCCAGCCTCTCCTAGCCAACAGTACTACCTTTCCAGGGCACTGGCAAGAGACATGCCTGTTTGTACCCCACAGCAAGCCTTCCAACTTCCATTTGACTGCAGATCCTGAACTAGCCCTATGATTCTGTTCCAGTCCCTTGCAGCTTCTGACTAGGAACACCCAGCCTAGCCAAGGACCCTCCTAGAAGACACACTCACCTGAGCTTCTGAGCGTAACTGCCAACCTCGGTCTGACTACAGGTCTTGATGCAGCCCTATAACCCAGCTCTAACTCTTCATAGCCACAATCAGAGAGTAGTCCTGCTAACCTAGGGACCTGACAAAAGACACATGTGTCTATCTCTGGAGGTAGAAGCCACCTAATGTAGATCCAACCGCAAATGTTGAAAGGGCACCATAAACTGGCTTCAGCTTCTCATAGCTGTGGTCTGGGAGCAGTCTCCCCACCCAGGGACCAGAATAATGATCTGTTCAGAACCACTCCCCACCACCCTCCCAGGGGTCTAGAGAAAGCTGCATGCATCCAGGCACCTAATAATAGGCCAGCTGTCTTCAAACCATGAAGGAGATCCTTGTTCAAGCACCAGAAATATTGACCAAGGTCCTGGAGGAAGTCCCAACCACCCAGAGATATGAAAGTATATGAAACATAAATCTCACTGCTAAAGATAAACACAGACTATTGTATACTTTAACAGTGGCGTGTAAATCACTTTTAATACTAGTATATAAATTAAAAGATAAAACTAGTAAGAATAATAGCACAGGTAAGAATAATTAATACCACAGAAATCTGTTAATAAAAACATAATATAGAAAGAAGTAAAACCTGACATAAATTACAAAAAATGGAGGAGAAGGGGTGAAGTGTAAAATTTCTGTATTTGTGTTAAGTTAATCTGAACAGACAAATAACAAGTAAGGAGAGTAAAGCAATAATCAAAAACCTCCCAACAAAGAAGACTCTAGACTGATGGCTTCAATGGTGAATTCTACCACACATTTAAAAAATAATTAGAGACTCGGAGAAGATGGCAGAGAAGGGCGCTCGCAGCTCACCCTCTCCCACAAATGCACCAAGACCCACATCCACAGACCCACTCAGCCAACCAGAGCACCTGTGGAACTCCGACAGAACATCGCCCTCTTCAAAAGATAAAGACGCCAAAAATCTGGTAGGAGAAAAGGAAAAAAGAAAAAACAAAAGGCAAAGCAGAGCAGACGGGTCCCGCGGGGAGGGAGCGGCAAAGGAGGACTGGCGCTTGTTCGCTGGGTCTCCCCTCTCCAACTGAGAGGCCAGCGGGACGGAGGGGGAGCCTCCGAGGCTCGTATCTATATGGAGCAGCCCTTGACTGACAGAACTAAGTTAACCGGGCACAGAGGGTCCCCCCCGACACCCAGCCTGAGACGCCGGCTGGCAGCGGTGGGCAGGGCCAAGCTGCCCAAGCTGGGTGGAGGATGGGGGTAGCTGCACTGAGGCAGCCCCGGGGGACTACAAGGGGCTGCGCGCTGTGGCTGTGGGTGTACAGAGCAGAACAATTTGGGCCCTCCATAAAACAGCAAGGTTGATGTGCTCTCGGGGGAAGGGTGCATACCCCCAGCTCTGAAAACCCGCAGAAAGTTTTCGGGGGAAGAGAGGCAAGGCTCAGGCACAGCCGCCATATTCTCCGGAGCTTAGCATCCAGGCCGGGGCGGGGGCGAGGGCGAAACCTGCATCCGCACCGAAGGGCTTAGCAGCCTCAAAGGCCAGACTGAGACTTGCCTACAGCCCGAGGCAGATAGGATCCTTCCATCCTGGTCCCTCAGAGAACTTGCTCCACAAAGACAAACAAGAAGCTGAGCTTTGACCCGTAGCAGGGACAAGACTATCCCTCCGTCTCCCCCGAGCCCACCTGCGGAGCGCCGACCAGGGCGGAGCGCGCAGCCGCACAGAGCAGCGGAGCTACTGGCGCGGGGAGAGGGAGAGTGGCCCCCCGCCTTTCAAGCAGGAACACAGCCCCTGACCGAGGTGCTGGGAGGGGGCACGACCCGCCCTCCTACCTGGCCAGTCTGCAACATCTGACTGCGGCATCGGGAGGGGCAGTGACCCGCCCGCCCACAGCAGAGGAGAGCTGCACCTGACCCCGTGTTAGGAGGAAGCGTGATCTGCTTGCCTCCAGGTACTGGGAGCAGCACAGAAGAGGGCGCCAATGGAGGGCCTCTGAAAACAGCAAGCTGAGCTTCCAAAACAGGACGAAGACAGAAAGACTTCACATTAAAAGCACACAGACTCCAGGAGAACACCGACAACCCCCTCCCCTTTTTTTTAAATCTGTTTTTACCTGTTCTATTTTCTTTACCCTCTTAATTTTTACTTCTTAATTCATTTCTATTTCTCTTGGGTTTTGATGTCCTGTTATTGATTAGACACAGGTTTCAAATACATCTATTCATCTCCCCCCTTTTTTAAAGGTTTTAAAAGGACGTCTCAACCCGATTAACACTCCGCTTCAACTCGCTCTTCTATTATTCATTATACATTGTTTTCAAACCTTCTTTCTCCCTTCTTTTAAAATTCTTTCTCTCTCTTATTTTTTTTTTCCTAACTTCTATTCCTAAATAGGCATTAGATAGATAAACTCCTTAAGGACCAAAATAGACAACTGATACTCCATAAACCACAGTGCCAGAGAGGTATGAGCAAGATGAAGAAGCAGAGAAACCTTTCCCAATCAAAAGAACAAGAGAAATCCCCTGAAAGATCAATGAAATAGATATCGATAGCCTACTAGATCAAGATTTCAAAAAAGGAGTGATCAAATTGTTGAAGGAATTAAAAGAGATAGTGCTTAGAGATATAAAATATGTCAAAAATAAAGTTGAAGCTATAAAGAAGAGCCAAGTAGAATGGGTAAACTCATTGACAGAGATGAAGAATGATCTAACAGCTGTGCAAAGCCGACTAGATAATGCAGAGGAACGAATTAGTGATCTAGAAGACAGGACAATACAAAGCACCCATTCAGAAGAACTACAAGATAAACAAATAAAAAATAATGAAAATAGCATAAGGGACCTATGGGATAATACAAAGCGTCCCAATCTTTGCATAATAGAGGTCCCAGAAGGGAAAGAAGGATCAAAGGGGATTGAAAAGGTTTTTGAAGAAATCATGACTGAAAACTTCCCAAACATAAAGAAGGAATCAGATATCCAAGTACAGGAAGCTCAGAGGGTCCCAAACAGGAAGAACCCAAATAGAGCCACGCCAAGACATATCATAATCAAGATGGCCAGAGTCAAGGATAAAGAAATGATTTTAAAGGCATCAAGAGAAAAGCAAAGAGTAAGTTACAAGGGAACCCCCATAAGGCTCTCAGCTGATTTCTCTACACAAACACTACAGGCCAGAAGGGAGTGGCAAGATATATTCAAAGCCCTGAATAAAAAAAAGATGCAGCCTAGGATACTTTACCCAGCAAGGCTATTCTTTAGGATAGAAGGAGAAATAAAGAATTTCACAGACAAAAAAAAGCTGCAGGAGTTTAGCAACACTAAACCCATGCTAAAAGAAATATTGAAAGGTCTTTCTAAATAGAAAAGCAGCAGGATGCTACAGAAATGAGAAACTCACAACTGGAGTTGATAACTCATGAATTACAAATAAAGTAAACACGAAATTATAAAAGAAGACATACAAATCACTGAGAGTGTGAGAGGGAGGCAGGGAAATATAAAATATATTTTTTCTTTTTTAAGTTTTTTTAACAGTAGGATGGGTTTGAGATCATGTTACTATCAGTTTAATAAAAACAGTTATAGTAATGGGCTAATGAATTTACAAAAAAAGGGTAACCACAAGCCAAAAACTTACAAGGGAGTCACAAAAATTAAATAAAATCCATGATAATACAAAGGAAAATTACCAAACCACAAAAGGAAGAAGAAAGGAACAAAGAGGATATACCAATTCAACTGCAAAGATAAGTTCAAAATGGCAATAAACACACATCTATCATTAATTACTGTAAATGTTAATGGACTAAATGCTCCAGTTAAAAGACATAGAGTGGTAGACTGGATAATAAAGCAAGAACCTTCAATATGCTGCATACAAGAGACACACTTTAGGGAGAAGGACATATAGATTGAGAGTGAAAGGATGGAAAAGGATATTCCATGCAAATGGAAAAGCCAGAAAAGCAGGTGTTCCAGTACTGATTTCAGACAAAATAGACTTTAAAACAAAGGCCATAGGAAATATAAAGAAGGACATTTTATAATGATTAAAGGAGTGATACAAGATGAGGATATTACACTCATTAATATATATGCATCCAATATAGGAGCACCTAAGTACATACAAGAATTACTAACAGAGATAAAGGGGGATATTGATGGGAATACAATCATAGTTGGAGACTTTAACACTGCATTAACATCACTAGACAGATCTTCCAGACAGAAAATAAACAAGGCAACAGAGAAATTAAATAATACAATAGAAAAACTAGATTTGGTGGATATTTTCAGAGCATTACACCCCCCAAAAATAGGATATACATTCTTTTCAAGTGCACATGGAACATTTTCCAGGATCGATCATGTACTTGGGCACAAAAGAAACCTCAACAATTTTAAGAAGATAGAAATTATCTCAAGCATCTTTACTGACCACAATGCCATGAAACTGGAAATCAACAACAGAGAAACAAAGGAGAAAAAAAGGAAAGCATGGAGATTAAACAATATGTTATTGAAAAAACAATGGGTCAATGAGGAAATCAAAGCTGAAATTAAAAAATACCTTGAGACAAATGATAATGAAAGCACAACCACTCAAAACCTATGGGACACAGCAAAGGCAGTGCTAAGAGGGAAGTTTATAGTGATACAGGCCTTCCTCAAAAAAGAAGAACAATCTCAAGTAAACAAGTTAACCCACCACCTGAATGAATTAGAAAAAGAAGAACAAAAAGCCCCAAAAAGCAGCAGAAGGAAGGAAATAATAAAGATCAGAGAGGAATTAAATACAATAGAGATTAACAAGACCATAGAAAAAATCAACCAAACCAAAAGCTGGTTTTTTGAAAAAGTAAATAAAATCGACAAACCTCTAGCCAAACTCACAAAGAAGAAAAAAGAGAGAGCACAAATTAGCGAAATAAGAAAGGAAAATGGAGAAATTACAACAAACAAAATAGAAATACAGACTATCATATGAGAATATTATGAAAAACTATATGGAACCAAACTGGATAACCTAGAAGAGATGGACAAGTTTCTGGAAACATACTGTCCACCAAGACTGAATCAAGAAGAATCTGAACACTTGAACAATCCGATCACTAGAAAGGAAATAGAAATAGCAATTAAAAACCTCCCTACAAATAAAAGTCCAGGACCAGACGGCTTCACCGGGGAATTCTACCAAACGTACAAAGAAGAACTCATACCAGTCCTTCTCAAACTCTTCCAGACAATTGAAAAGAAGGGAATACTCCCAAATCATTCTATGAAGCCACCATCACCCTGATACCAAAACCAGGCAAAGACACTACAAAAAAAGAGAATTATAGGCCAATAACACTGATGAACATAGACGCCAAAATCCTCACCAAAATTTTAGCAAATAGAATCCAACAACACATACAAAAGATTATACATCATGACCAAGTGGGGTTCATCCCAGGGACACAAGGCTGGTTCAACATATGCAAGTCAATCAATGTAATACATCACATCAACAAGAGAAAGGACAAAAACCACATAATCATCTCAATCGATGCAGAAAAATCATTTGATAAAATTCAACACCCATTTATGATAAAAACTCTCGCCAAAGTGAGTATAGAGGGACATATCTCAACATAATAAAAGCTATATATGACAAACCTACAGCCAGCATAGTACTCAACGGTGAAAAACTCAAAAGCTTCCCACTAAAATCTGGGACAAGACAAGGCTGCCCACTATCACCACTCCTATTCAACATAGTCCTGGAAGTCCTAGCCACAGCAATCAGGCAAGAGAAAGAAATAAAAGGGATCAAAATTGGAAAAAAAGAGGTAAAAGTGTCACTATATGCTGATGACATGTTACTATATATAGAAAACGCTAAAAGGTCCACACAAAAGCTACTAGAGCTGATTGAAGAATTCAGCAAGGTAGTAGGTTACAAAATTAACGTTCAAAAATCAGTTGCATTTCTTTACACTAACGATGAATCAACAGAAAAAGAAAGTAAAGAAACAATCCCCCTTTAAAATAGCACCCAAAGTAATAAAGTATCTGGGAATAAATCTAACCAAGGAGGTGAAAGAACTATACACAGAAAACTATAAACCATTGATGAAGGAAATTAAAGAAGACTTTAAAAAATGGAAAGATTTTCCATGCTCTTGGATTGGAAGAATCAATATTGTTAAAATGGTCACACTGCCCAAGGCAATCTACAGATTTAATGCAATCCCTATCCAATTACCCAGGACATATTTCACAGAACTAGAACAAATCATAATAAAATTTATATGGAACCATCAAAGACCTAGAATTGCCAAAGCATTACTGAAGAGAAAGAAAGAGGCTGGAGGAATAACTCTCCCAGACTTCAGACAATACTATAGAGCTACAGTCATCAAGACAGCATGGTATTGGTACCAAAACAGACATATAGACCAATGGAACAGAATAGAGAGCCCAGAAATGAACCCACAAACTTTTGGTCAACTCATCTTCGACAAAGGAGGCAAGAATATACAATGGAATAAAGACGGTCTCTTCAGCAAATGGTGTTGGGAAAACTGGACAGCAGCATGTAAAACAATGAAGCTAAAACACTCCCTTACACCATATACAAAAATCAACTCAAAATGGATCAAAGACTTAAACATAAGACAAGATACAATAAACCTCCTAGAAGAAAACATAGGCAAAACATTATCTGACATACATTTCAAAAATTTTCTCCTAGAAGAAATAAAAGCAAGAATAAACAAATGGGACCTAATGAAACTTACAAGCTTCTGCACAGCAAAGGCAACCAGAAGTAAAACAAGAAGACAACCTATGGAATGGGAGAAAATTTTTGCAAGTGAAACTGACAAAGGCTTGATCTCCAGAATATATAAGCAGCTCATACGACTCAATAAGAAAAAAATAAACAACCCAATCCAAAAATGGGAAGAAGACCTAAACAAGCAATTCTCCAAGGAAGACATACAAATGATCAAAAGGCACATGAAAAAATGTTCAATATCACTAATTATCAGAGAAATGCAAATCAAAACTACAATGAGGTATCACCTCACACCAGTCAGAATGGCCATCATTCAAAAATCCAAAAATGACAAATGCTGGAGAGGCTGTGGAGAAAGGGGAACCCTCCTACACTGCTGGTGGGAATGCAGTTTGGTGCAGCCACTATGGGAAACAGTGTGGAGAGTCCTCAAAAGACTAGGAATAGACTTACCATATGACCCAGGAATCCCACTCCTGGGATTGTATCCAGAAGGAACCCTACTTCAGGATGACACCTGCACCCCAATGTTCATAGCAGCACTATTTACCATAGTCAAGACATGGAAACAGCCTAAATGTCCATCAACAGGTGACCGGATAAAGAAGAAGTGGTATATTTATACAATGGAATACTACTCAGCGATAAAAACTGACAACATAATGCCATTTGCAGCAACATGGATGCTCCTGGAGAATGTCATTCTAAGTGAAGTAAGCCAGAAAGAGAAAGAAAAATACCATATGAGATCGCTCATATGTGGAATCTAAAGAACAAAAACAAAAACAAACAAAAACAAAGTGTAAATACAGGACAGAAATAGACTCATAGACAGAGAGTACAGACTTGTGGTTGCCAGGGGGGTGGAGGGTGGGAAGGGATAGACTAGGATTTCAAAATTGTAGAACAGATAAACAAGATTACACTGTATAGCACAGGGAAATATACACAAAATGTTATGATAACTCACAGAGAAAAAAATGTGACAATGAGTGTGTATATGTCCATGAATGACTGAAAAATTGTGCTGAACACTGGAATTTGACACAACATTGTAAAATGATTATAAATCAATGAAAAATGTTAAAAAAAAACGAATTAATGCCAGTCCCTCTCAAAGTCTTCCAAAAATAATGAGAAGCAGGAATACTTCCAACTTCATTTTAAGAGGACAGCATCATCCCAATACCAAAGCCAGATAAGAACACTATAAGAAAAGAAAACTACAGACCAATATTACTGATGAACATCGATGTAAAAATTCTCAACAAAATATTATCAAACCAAATTCAACAGCATATTAAAAAGCTCATACATCATGACCAAGTGGGATTTATTCCTGGGGTGCAAGGATGGTTCAACATATGCAAATCAATAAATGTGAAACTCCACATTAACAGAATGAAAGATAAAAAAATATCAACTTAATAGGTGGAGAAAAAGAACTTGACAGAATCCAGTACCCCTTCATGATGAAAACTTTCAACAGATTAGGTATACAGAGAAAAAAACCTCAACATAATAAAGGCCATAATATACCCCAACATAATAAAGGCCATAGCTAACATTTTATTCAACAGTGAAAAGCTGGAAGCTTTTCCTCTAAGATCAGGAATAAAACAAGGGTGCCTACTCTTGCCACTTGTATTCAACATAGTACTGAAAATCCTAGCCAGGGCAATTAGGCAATAAAAAGAAATAAAAGGCATCCATTGGAAAGGAAGAAGTTAAATTATCCCTCTTGCAGGTTACATGTTCTTATATAGAGAAAATCCTGCAGAACCACCAAAAACTGTTATAACTAATATATTAATTAAGTAAAGAGTCAGGATACCAAATCAATATACAAAAATCAGTTGAATATCTATATACTTATAAGGAACTATCAGAAACAGGAATTAAGAGTACAATTTCATTTACAATGTCATCAAAAATAATAAAATATTAGAAATAAATTTAACAAACAAGGTGAGAGCTCTGTACCCTGGAAACTATGAGACATTGATGAAAAAATTGAAAAAGACACAAATAAATAAGAAAATATCCCATATTCATGGATTAGAAGAATTAATATTGTTAAAAATGTCCATACTACCCAAAGCAACATACAGATTCAATGTAATTTCTATAAAAGTTCCAGTGGGTTTTTTCACAGAAATAGAAAATCAACCCCAAATTCATAGGAACCACACAGGGACCTGAATAGCCAAAGCAATCTTGAGAAAGAAGAACAAAGCTGGAGGTATCATGCTTCCTGATTTCAAACTATATAATGAAGCTTTAGTATTCAAAACAGAATTGCACTGGCATAAAAACAGACACAGAGACAACAGAACAGAATAAGCCCAGAAATAAATCCAAGTATATACAGCCAACTAATATTTCACGAGGGCAACTAGAACACTCCTAGGGGAAAAGACAGTCTCTTTAATAAGTGGTTTTGGGAAAATTGGATATCCACATACAAAAAATAACAAAAACAAAAACCATTGAGCCATTATCTTACACCACACACACAAAAATAACTTGAAATGGATTAGAGACTTATATGTAAGATCTGAAACCATAAAACTAAAAGAAAACAGGAAAAAAGCTTCTTGACATTGGTTTTGCAATGAATTTTTGTATACAACACCAAAAATACAGTCAGCAAAAGCAAAAATAAATGGGACTACATCAAACAAAAAAGCATCTACAAAGCAAAGAAAACCATCAATAAAATGAAAAGGCAACCTATGGAAAGAGAAAATATTTGCAAAACATATATTAGGTAAAGGGTTAATATCCAAAATATATAAGAAATGCATACCACTCAATAGCAAAAAAAATTTTTTTAACAGGCAAAGGAACTGAATAGACATTATTCCAAGAAAGATATACAAGTGGCCAACAAGTACATGAAAAGATGTTCAACATCACTAATTATCAGGGAAATACAAATGAAAATCATGATAGCTTCTCATATCTGTTAGAATGCTATTATCAAAAAGACAAGTGATAACAAGTGTTGAAGTGTTGAATGTGGAAAAAAGGGAACCCTTGTACACTTTTGGTAGGAATGTAAATTGGTACAGCTATTGTGATAAATGATATGCATGTTCCTCAAAAATTTAAAGTAAAACCACCTCATGATTTAGCAATCCCACTTCTGGATATATATCCATAGAAGATAAAAATCAGGATCTTGAAGAGATATCTCCACTCTCATATCATTATGGCATTATTCACATCGGAAAGATACAGAAACAATCTAAGTGTCTATTGATAGATGAATGGATGAAAAAATATGATTTATATGTGTGTATATATATATATATAAACACATACACAATGGAATATTATGCATCCACATAAAAGAAGGAAATCATGCCATTTGTGATAATATGGATGAACCTGGTGGACATTATGCTAAGTGAAATAAGTAAGACACAGAAAGACAAAAACTGTACGATTTCACTTACATGTGGAATCTTTAAAAAATAAAACTGATAGAAATCTTAAAAAACAAAACAAAACTATAAGACCAGGGAGTAGAATAATGGTTGCCAGGGTTTGGGCAGTGGGGTAAATGGGGAGATGTTAGTCAAAGGGTACAAACTTTCAGGTATTAAATTAATAAGTTCTGAGGATCTTTTACAGTATGATGATTATAGTTAGAAATACTATATTGTATACTTGACATTTGCTAAGAGAGTAGGCCTTAAGTGTTCTCACCATACCCAAGCAAAGGTAACTATGTAGGAAATGGATGTTAAGTTAACTTGACTGCAGTAGTCATTCTACAATGTATACATATATTAAATCACCATGTTGCACACCATAAAAATCATATTGTACAACTTAAATATATGTACGTTTTTATTCGTCAACCATATCTCAATAAAGCTGAAAAAAATTTAAATAAAACACTTGGATTCTGAGAAATAAAAATTTACTTAAGGAAGAAAGAGCAGTATTCATGCATGGGCATAGATAAAAACACACACAGCTCTCCCACACACACACTCACTCACACCAAAAACCATACTATGGGTACATTAAAATACAAGTGGAAGTAAGTTAGGGTTTTTAAAAATAATATCACAGAAATTTAGAGCTGGAAAACTCTGTAAAATATTGTTTAGTAAGACTTCCCTTTCTATGATGAGTAAACTGAGGTAAAAGTGATGAGATAATATTCCAAAGTTACAAAGTCACTGTTAGTATTTAATTAGGAAGAATTAAAAACAGTCTTCCTTATTCATCAGAGGATTCAGAGAGTAATAGTAATGATGTAGTATGAATTTTTACCGATTTTCAGACAGTAGCTAATGGACAGGCAACATGGTCTGAAAATATAGGCCTTATATGACTGGAAGATAAAGCTGTCCTATATGGGGTTATATGTTATGGAGCACTTTATGGACTTGAGGAATAATCAAAGTGGGGCATATCTATGTCTATCATAAATTTTTCCTTATGAATTCGTAAAAAGACTAGAAACAACAAATTGAAGACTTTATTCTCTTTTTGGAAGTGGCCTTTCGGGGACATGAGATGAGAGGGCATGGAGGCATTCCAGCAATGCAGTAATGTGTGCAAAAAATATGCATCTCACTGTCTCCCTTAGGAGCTAGATACGTACTTAATAATTGTCATGCTGTCAGCAGAAAAGGTTGCTTTTAGTCTCAGCTGGCAAGTTGATTACTTTGGTCCATTACCCTTGCTTCTAGGTAAATAACAATGAGTCTTGACTGAGAGAGAGACTCATTTTGTTTTTGGATTTACATACCTAGCAAATGAAGCAAATATCTCTACCACTACTTAAGCCTATAGCAAGAGTAATTTGGATGTTGGGTATGTGTGTATATATAGATAGAGATATAAGTGTGTGTGTGTATGTATGTAAACAAACAGAGATGAATATAAACATATTTGGAAACACTTTTATAATGGTATTTAGGGTGGGTAATATGCCCTTTCTGAGGGTAATTAAGCTAGAAATTGAAAAAGCTCATACTGCCTTCCTTCTCTGTTAAATTCACTTCTTAAAATTTATCCTCTGAAACCTTAGGAGTTGTGTATTAAACAAAATAAACTTTTAACCTCAAGAGTTCATAGTACATTAAGTAATAAATCAAAATAAAAACATGTTAGGTATATGACTCCTAATTACTAGAAGAAATATGTTAAATGGTATCTTTATGAGGTGGCCATAGTGACAATAATTTTTTATAATTTTTGATATTTTTTGAATTAAAAATATTTATTAATCAGAAAATAATACATCTATTAATCTTTTGGAGAGTTCCTGATTGTTCCAGGGAGAGCAATTTATCATCAATCTGCTTATTTTCTGATCATTGATTAACGTGAGTACAGTTGTATACATTAAAACCCCACAGAACCCACTTTTATATACATGTGGAATATTCTAGCAGAAGGAATTCAACATGACGTAAGCTTGCATATAAGTTGCTGACACTCTTGGTTATTGTGGGTAAAAAATTTAAAAATAAGGTGCTAAGGGTTTGGTTAAACAATATAAATGGAAAATAAACTATACCAAAGGGGAAAGGGATTGGAGGGAGAGATAAATTAGGAGTTTGGGATTAACAGATACATACTACTATATATAAAATAGATAAACAACAATGACCTACTGTATAGCACAGGGAACTATATTCAATATCTTGTAAGAACTTATAGTGGAAAAAATCTGAAAAAGAATATATATATATGTGTATATATATATATATATATACACACACACACACACACATATATATATGTATATGTGTAACTGAATCACTTTGCTGTACACATGAAACTAATGACATTGTAAATCAACTATACTTTAATAAAAATAAATAAAAAAGAAGCTAATGACAGCTGATAACTGAATAAACAATTCAATAATGGAGTTGAAAAATCCAATATAAATAAAAGTATTTACATACATAAAACATTGTCATAGATGAATAGTTAAAGAGAATTAAGCATGGATCAGATGAAAATGCAGGGCTTCTAGTGAGAAGGGGGAGGAGAAGCACTATAGAATTTAAAAAGCTGTGACCCACAGGATCTGGCACAGGTCTTTCTGAACCTAAAGCAATACCAAAATGATTCAACCCAGGGGAGAGAGAACAAGAACTGGAGATTTTTTGCAGGGACAGCACTCATTCTGGTGGGACAATGGCAGAACAACAGAATTTAGTGACCAGATCATTTAGGTAGAAAACTGGAAAAGCCCAAAGGAAGTGGACTGACAAAAATTGAAGCCACTGAGTAGATATGGGGTCATATTGTGGCCCTAAAACAAATAGGAAAGAGGAAAATTGAATAGGAAAATAAAGTCAAAACCCATCTAACATGAGCTGAGATTATGGGAAAGCTGGATGGTGTGACCCAAAAAATCTTAGGCACTGGCCTTCTAGACGAGGAATCTACAGGAAAAGAAAAACAAATTATAGTAGATTTACTGAGGAGTTTCATCTCATTGAAGAATTACAAGAAGTGACTTTATTTCCCCAATCAGTTTTTATCACTCCTTCTGAGCCTGTAAGAACATCTCAGGCAGATCTGAAATGTTTTTTGTTATGTTTGGCACAGAATAGCCATCTTCCTTCCTCTTCTAGACTATCTCCTCTCCTAGTCTGCAGCCTTGAGAGCTCAGCAGGCCTCCCCTCATCAAGCCAGAGGCCAGACTCTCTTTCTTTGTAGGCATCCAAAACATTAAGAGCTCTTTTGTAGCACCTCCTTGCTTGGCTTGGATTAGAATGACTTTCACATTCTTCTGCAGGGACTGTTATGCAACACTTTCCACCACTCTCCCCATAAAGTAGAACATTCCCTTGATTATTTCTTCTTGGGCCGAACGTCTCTTCATACAGATATGCGGGGAGGGGTAAGGAGAGTATGATTTATATTAAGAGAGTGACTTTTGGTGTAGGAGATATCTAGCTCTTCTAAATATTAGCTTAGGGTAAAAAAGGTGCTCAGTAGTAATTTTTGGACATTTTGGAGTCTTAGTTTTAATTCTGAAATTCCAGGACATTATAAAGTTGGCACTATGCTACGTGCTTTCTGTAACTTTTTGTAACGTTAAATAACACTGGGACTTGGTGTTATTTATTTTCCTTATTACAAGTTTATAGTTTACAGAGAATAGTCTATCCAATGTCAGTTATGTAGTTTATGGAATTGCAGATTTTATACTCTTGCTTCTCTATTTCCAAAGCTATGTGTGATTGTTTCCTACCATCTTTCCACACAGCACACCAGAAACATTCATTTCAGATACCATCAGGGATGAGATTTTAATGGAATTCATTATACTTGTGAGATCTGGATCAGGAAATGTTGGAAGCTAGGTTCATAACAAACTATAATCCTCAGTAATTCTAGCTGAGCAGGGCTAATGAAGGGGAAGAATAAAAATATCTCTCCTTAACTATGCTTTCCCCAAAGAAGGTCCTTAGTGATTTACCTATGAGTCCACCTTTGTGCCTGATTCACAATGACCTACATTTTCTGAATTGGAAATATTTATTGAATAAGTTTTCGGTTCAGGAAATATTTTACAGCAGCTTTTACATCCTTATTCCTCAAGCTATAGATTATAGGATTTAGCATTGGGGTCACCACCCCATAAAACAGGGAAATGAGCTTGTCTGAAGTTTGCAACTTGTTTTCCCCAGGAAGTTCTTGAGACTTGGGTTTGGCATACATAAAGAAGATGGTACCATAAAATATGATCACCACTGTCAGATGCGCTGAGCAGGTGGAAAAGGCCTTGCGTCTCCCTGTGGCTGAGTTCATTCTCAAGATGGTGTAGAGGATGAACATGTAGGAGAAAAAAATCACCAGCAGTGGAAGAACAAGAAATGCCATATTTGATATTGTCATGGTGATAATATTGAGAGAGATATCAGCACAAGCTAGCTTGAGGACAGCTAATATTTCACATGTGAAATGATTGATAACATTATTCTCACAGAAAGGCAATTGCATGGCCAGAGATGTCTGCACAATTGAGTTGATTCCACCAGAGAGCCATGACACACAAGCCATCAGTACATATGCCACTTTGTTCATGATGATGGGATATCTCAGAAGATTACAGATAGCCACATATCAGTCAAAAGCCATCATGCCAAGGAGGAAACATTCTGTCGACCCCATTGCAAATCCAAAGAACATCTGCACTGCACATCCAGAGAAGGAAATGTTCCTCTTCTTTGAGATTAAGCTCACCAAAGTTGAGGGAACAGAGGAAGATGTATAGCAAATATCCAGGAAAGAGAGGTTGCCCAGGAAGAAGTACATGGGGGTGTGAAGACGGGAATCAAAGATGCTTGCTATGATCAGAACACCATTGCCAATTAAAATTACTAGGTACATAACTAGAATTAGAGCAAAGTAAATGACCTCAATCTTTGGGTATCCAGAAATACCCAGAAGAAGGAATTCTAACACGAATGTCTGGTTAATTTTATCCATATCATCTGCTTTCAGGATGCCAAAGGAATATGTAATATAAAATACATTCACTGCCAAGAAACAAATGTTACATATTACCTGAATAATTTATTTTTTAGAATGTATTATAAGGAGTGTTTGGTTGATGTTCTGACACACAGTTATCTTCAACAATGTGTATAACTAGAGTACAATGAAATTGGAAATGATGGCAGTACCTATGCCCACTGCCAATATGTGAAAATCTACCTATGATCAGGCAAATATTTAAAAGCAACCTTTCCTGTTGTTAAGGACAAGTTCCTGGGCTGAGGTTTCCAAAATTCCTGACTAATTACCAACTGATTTCATATACCCCAGAAAGTAAGCAGTGGAGATGGCAGAAGACTACTCAACAAGGACTGGAAATTTGATTCTGCAATTTACAATGGTCAAATTTCACAGCAACTTTGATTTTGTGGTGTACATATTTCTTTCTATACCTGAAACTGCATACTTAATTGTTCATAGACATTTAGTAATAATAAATTGAATAGCATAAACTGAAATTGAGCATCTGTTTAAACATAGTTAGTTGTTGATCTCATATCCCAGCTCCTCTTAGTATCACCTATGACTATTCCTATGACAAGACTATTGCATAGATGAGCTCCGCACAAATGTTACAATCTTTGGAGAACATTACATAGTCTCTTCACTTATTTTTATTCTGTAGCTTTGGAGTGTATCTTCATAATTTACTCACTAAAGTCAACCTAAGAAAACAGTAAGGAGATTTAAATATTTTATAAATATGTATATATATATATATGTGTATGTATATGTACCACTATATGCTTAACAAAATATAATCATTGTTTATATTATCTCCATTTTTTTCAAGTATAAAAATATTGTCCAAGGTTAACCTCGTAGTAAATAATAAAGTGGAGCTCAAAGCTCAGATCAAGTGTAGTTGACAGCTTCACTAATTTTCAGATACATATGAATCATGTGGTTATCTTGAAAACTTTAGATTCTGTTTTAGTTTGCAGGGCAGTTCCTGAGATTCTTCATTTCTCATAAAAGCCCAGATGATACTTAGGCAACAAGTCTTGAAAGCATTTGAGTGACAAGGCTTTTATACTCAGTTGGCAGATTATCCGGATGTTTCTGATCCAAATGATTTTCTTTTGCCTTATTATGTGGATTGGCAAACCAACTTGGAAAATGACAAGAACATACTCCTTCTGTGTTCTACAGAAAGCTCCATATTCATATATCCTTAAGAAAAATATTATTGAAAGAGTTAAATATGCTTAAGAAAAAAAATATTGAAAGACACATTTTTAAAGCAGGTTAAACGTGTGCCAGACTACTATAATAGCTTTCGAATATTACTGAGACGCTATCTTGAACCCAGTCATATTTCAAGTACAGTAAGGATAAAGAAAAGAATAAAGTGCCTGCCATTATGAACCTCACAATTCATATGGGAAAAGTACATATGAAAATATATTATAAATATAATGACATTACATAGCTTGGGTAAAAACTATAGATTTGCCCACAAGGAAGAAGTTTATGGGAAATAAATCAGGCCAGGGAGAATTCAGGAAGAGTTTTGGATTCAGACTGGATATGGAAGAATGGAAAAACTTAGACAAGTTTGGAAGAAAAGAAGGGAAGTGGAGTATCCCAAAAGTGAGAAGGTGAGCTGAGTAAACAGATTGGCAGCACATCCTTTTTGGACAAGGGAATTTCTGTGGAGGAGTGATAGCAAGCACATCTCAGAGGGAAACTATGGCAGGTGCATAGAAAGGCTCTAAAGTCAGAGAATTTGGCATACCTTTTAGTGGGGAAGGGGTCCATTATTAGCACAGAATGTGGGTTGAACATTTATACACTGTGATATTAGTATGCTCCAAACTTGACATCACACTGTATGATTTTATGAGATTTTTAGCAGAAATTTAATACAAGGAATTAAGATATTTAGATTAATGTGTTTGTCACTCATTACAGATTGGATGTGAAAATCGATCTTTCCATAATCGTTGCCAGATTTGACATTGGTCAAAATCACTAGACTAGTTTAGCCCTCATGTGGGCAAACAGTTTTGAGAATTTCAGCATGGTCACTTTTCCCACACTCTGCCACTCAGCTTGCCATGTGGTAAGAGTTGGGGAAATCAGTGTAAAGGAGATATTATTTGGAATATAAAGTCCAACTTAACAAAGGGTTCCTTACTACAGGAATAATTTAATTAAGAATACACAGTAGAAATATTTCACACAGTAGAAATATTTTAAAGAGAAAGGTAGACAAGGGAATATAAAATCCCAATTTTAGAGATGAGTAATTTAGCCCAAAAGAGGTTATAAATTTTTATTTATCCAGTTTAAGGCCAGAACTTCCTTTAAAGAAGAGAAAAAGAAAGAGAAAGAGAGTGATCTTCATTTCATTTAGGTAGTCAACTCTTATTTCAGGATCCTACATGCCATATGTTAGGCTTGAAATTAGTTCATTTGGCTGGGGTCACATGACTAGTAACAAGAAGAGGAAAGATCCAAAGTCCATTATCTTTACATTACTACCCTGCCTAACTGCTAGCATTAAAATTTACATAGAAATCACATGCCAACTACAGGGAATGGTTAGTAAGAACCATGGAAAACTGGGATCAAAAGGACTAATTGACTATATTCATTCAACAGTGCCCTGAGAAAGGCGGCAGTGACTAGACACATTCTACACTACTTCTTATGACAAATCAAAATTCTCCCCAAGTGGGACTCAGAAATTGGTCAGAGTATGCACTGGCTAAGGGAACTGAACACCCTGATCATACCAGGCATTAATGCAAATAGAAGACAGTAAGATTTACAAGAACATATGAAGATGTTCTAGCCAGGCCCTTTGGGTCCAGGGCCAGAGAGCCTGTTGGCTTCCCCTTCTGGACAACTACAATTAACGATGCAGCTGAGGCTACCTAAACTGTTTCTCCCTGCCATCTGCTCCAAGCCTTTCCCTCCTAGGCAGGAATCCCCTCACTAAGTCAAACCCACCTTGAACCAGGCTTGTCTTGCTACCTTTGGTTTACTTCTGCTCCTGGCACTTTAAACTCTTCTTTGTGAGGTAACAAGAGACATGGGGGAAGGAGCTTATCTGTTTTGCTCATCCCTCCACACCTAAGCCTAATACAGTGGCTGCACATGATAGATGAGTTCTGACTGAATAGGTGAAGGCTTATTTTCTAAATTCTTAAGCAATGTCCCTGTGCAGCATTTGTGGATTAACGATCAGGAAAACTTTAATATGTCACATTTGTTCATTTGCAGCAGGCTTGAATTTTCTCTAAGTATCTTTCCATGTGTACTAACAAGGTGCCATCTTATGCAAATAATTACCAGTTTATGCACTGTAAGTACAGAGGATCATCTAATATTTATTGAAAAATATATGACATGGTTTTAGCATGGTAGAAAGTATCTCGGACTAGAATCAAAGTCTTTGGTGTGAGCTCCTCTGCTTCTAACTTATAGCCTCAGTCTTCTCATTTGTAAAATAGTGATAAAAATACTTGCCTTACTTTCCTTGCGGGGATATTTTAAGGAAATGAGATAGTATATGGAAATTACTTTAAGGATTAACAGAGATTATAAAAATAATAATGAAGTAATAGTAATAATAATGATCACAGCTATATTTTGTTAATAATAAATTGATACCTGTATTGCATCAGGTTATTCACATTACAAATTAATATTTAATAATACCTTTAACTATAGATTGAAAAGGTACAGTTTCATGGTATTCAAGACTTACCCAATAAAAAAATGTTAAAAAAAAAGACTTACTATTATACTGATAAATTATTTCCACCTCATAAAAGAACCCATTACTTTCTTCTTAGTACTTATGTCAACCATTCTGAATTAAGGTCAGGTTCAACAAACAATGCCAGATTCCACAGATGTGGAAGAGTAAATATTTGATATGCAACAGTTGTAATTGTTCCCTAGTTCCCAAAGCAATTTAAAGTTGGAATGAGCGATCTGTGGAATGGAGAAACTTCTGGTGCATTAGGGACAGTGTCCCACAGATATAATTAGGAGTGGTGTTTGGAATATAACGTGGCTAAACTAAGGCTCAAAAATGAAGTAATATTTTCTCACTCATATTTATGAAATGTGACAACATATTAGTTCAAATTATTAGTTCCAAAATAAAATTAATTCAAAATAAGATATTACTCATTCAAATGATAATTACCAAAATGAAATGCTCAAATTAAAAAATAATCTAGATATTATAAATGAAATAAAACAGATATCTGCCCTGAATTGAATGCATTATCATTTAACAGTTTTGCTTTTTTTAGTATTCACTCTTTTAGATAAGTTAATTTTGTGCAGGATGCCATCACTTTCTTTGGAATGCAAAGAAATACTGATAAGCAATAAAATAAATTCACAGGACAAAGGGGAATTCATATATATTTAAAGCCATAAAAGCAAATAGTAATAATAATCATGAGTCTAGAATGGACAATTTGAGGCATGAATTTAGATAGGTAAATAGGACATTATTAAATTAAAGTATTCTAGGAAAGTTTTTGAGCCATATTGTAGGCCTTAACACTGAACTTCACAAGGTTATTTAGAAATGATGAAGAAATAAAGACATTCCCAGACAAACAAAGCTGAAAGAGTTCCCTACCACTAGACTCAAGAAATGCTAAAAGGAGTTTTTTAAGATGAAATGAAAAAGTGCTAATTAGTAACATGAAAACATACAAAAACATACAACACATTGGTAAGGAAAATATATAGTCAGGTTCATAAAATTCTAATTCTGTAATAGGATGGCATGTTAGTCACTTAATTATAGTATAAAGATTAAAGGAAAAGAGCATTAAAAATAATTATAGCTACTATAATTTGTTAATGAATACAGAATATAAAAATAGGTAAACTGTCACATTAAAAACATAAAAGGGGGAGTAAAAGCGTGGAGTTTTTGTATGCAACTAGTTAAGTTGATATCAGCATAAAATAGACTGTTGTATGTTTTATGTAAGCTGCATGGTAACTACAAAGTAAAAACCTACAGTAGATTCACAAAAGATAAAGAGAAGGGAATCAGAGCATATAACCAAAGAAAATCACCATCCACAAAGATAGGCAGCAAGAGGGAAAAATGAACAATGAAACTACAAAACAGTCATAATGCAATTAATAAGATGGTATCAGTAAGTCCTTACATATCTAAGATTACTCTAAATGTAATGATTACTGTAAATATAAATGGATTGAAATCTCTAATCAAAAGGCCAGGGTGGCTGCTTAGATTAAAAAAAAATCCCCAACTACATGTTGCCTGTAAGAGACTCATTTCAAATTTAAGGACACACATGAACTGAAAATAAAGAGATGGCAAAATATGTCTCATGCAAATGCAGACCAAAAAGAGTGTAGGTATCTATACTTATATCAGATAAGATAGACTTCTGCAAAAATTGTCATGGGAGACAAAGGTCTTTATGTAATGATAAAGTGGTGGACTCATCAAGAAAATATGACAATTATATATAGGCTTCCTACATCATAAGCACCTAAATATATTAAGTAGATATTAATAGATCTGAAGAAAGAAATAGCAAATAACACAATAATAGTAGGGGACTTCAATACCCCACTTCCAGCAATGGATAGATCATGCAGACAGATAATCAACACAGAAATGTTGGACTTAAACCATACTTTCAACTAAACAGACCTAACAGACATATATAGAACATTCTATTCAAAAGCAGCAGAACATACATTCTTCTCAAGTGCACATGAAACATTCTCCAGGATGGCTCACAAAACAGCTCCATCGTAGGTTACAAAACAAGTTTCATCATATTTAAGAGGACTGAAGTCATACCAAGTATCTTTTCTTCATACCCTAATGGTATGAAATTAGAAATCAACAAAAAGAAAACTGGATAATTTACAAACATGCGGAAACTAAACAACACACTCATGAATAACCTAAGTATCAAAGAGAAAAATCAAAAGGGAAGTCAAAAAGTATCTTGAGATAAATGAATATGGAAACACAACATACCAAAACCTGTAAAATACTGCAAAAGTAGTTCTTAAAGGGAAGTTTATAGTGATAAATACATGTATTAAAAAAAAATAGAACTCAGATAACCTAATTTTATCCTCAAGGAACTAGAAAAAGAAGAACAAATTAAGCCCAAATTTAGTGGTAGGAAGGACACAGATCAGTGTAAAGAAATGATATAGAGACCAGAAAAACAAGAGAAACAAATGAAAAAACTAAGAGATGGGTTTTTTGAAAAGATAAAATTGATAAATAAAACCTTTAGGTGGGCTAAGGAAAAAAAGAGAGAAGACCCAAATAAATAAAATCAGAAATAAAAGAATAGACGTTAAAAACAAATGATAGTAAGAAATAAGTAAGATTATAAGAGACTACTATGAACAACTGCATGCCAATAAATCAGATAACCTATAAGAAATGAATAAATTCCTAGAAACAAACAATACTGAATCATGAAGGAATGGAAAATCTGAACAGACAAATAATGAGGAAACTGAATCAAAATTATAAACCTCCCAACAACAGACCCAGAACCAGATTATTTTCCTGGTAAATTCTACCAAATATTTAAAGAAGAATTAATACCAATTCTTCTTAAATTCACCTGAAAAATTAAAGGGGAAGGACAACTCCCAAATTTAATTTAGGAAGTCAGCATTACCCTCATACCAAAGACAGATAAGAACAATACAAGAAAAAAGAAGAGGGGGGTGGGGGAAAGAACTACAGACCTGTATTCTTCGTGAATACAGATGCAAAAATTCTCAATCAAATATTAGCAAACCAAATTCAACAGCCCATTAAAAGGATCATGCACCATAGTCAAGTGGGATTCATCATTAGGATGTAAGGATGGGCCAACATACACAAATCAATAAATGCAATATATCACTTAATAGAATGAAAGATTAAATCATGTGATAATCTCAATAGAAGCAGAAAAGAGAATTTGACAAAAGACAACATTCTTTCATGATAAAAATTTGTCAACAAATTAGGTATAGAAACAACATATCTCAACTCAATTAAAGGCCATATATGACGGATTCACAACTGACATCATATTCAATAGTTAAGGGCAGGAACCTTTTCACCCAAGATCAAGAAGACAAGGGTGCCTACTCTTAATACTTTTATTCAACATAGTACTGAAAGTCCTAACTAGATCAATCAGGCAAGCAAAGAAATAAAAGGCATACAAATTGAAAAGGAAGTAAAATCATCTTTATTTGCAGACAATATAATCCTACATACAAAACATCCTAAAGACTCAATCAAAAAACTGAACATTTATCAATCAACGAATTCGGTAAAATTATATGATATAAAACCAACATTCAGAAATCAGTTGCATTTCTATACACTAACAATAAAATACCTGACAAAGACATAAATGAAACAATCCTATTCACACTATCATCAAAAACAATAAAATACTTAGGAATTAATTTAACAAAGAAAGTGAAACTACAAGACTTTGATAAAATCAAAGAAACTGAAGAAGACACAAACAAATAGAAGGCTATTCCAAGTTCATATACCAGAAGAATTAACATTGTTAAAATATCCATACTACTCAAGTCACCTATAGATTCAATGTAATCCCTATCAAAATTCTCTGGCATTTTATATCAAGATGCCTAAACAGCATAAATTATAGCATTTAGAGTGAACTAAAGAAAAAAGATGTAGAAAGTTAAAAAGAAACTACCAATTTGAAAAAGTAGGCTTATCTGAAACAATTTTAACAGAAAATTATTGAGAAAGGAGAATTTATTTCTGGGACAAAAGTTGAGTTTGAGTGCAAATCTTTGTTATTAAAATCAAAATACCATATGAGATGGCTCATACATGGAACCTAAAAATAAAAAAAGAACATAAATACAAAATAGAAACAGACTCATAGACATAGAATATAAACTGTGGTTGCCAAGGGCGAGGGGGTGGGAAGGGATAGACTGGGAGTTCAAAATTTGTAGATACTGACAGGCATATGCAGAACAGGTAAACAAGATTATACTGTACAGCACAGGGCAATACATACAAGATCTTGTGGTAGCTCACAGCAAAGAAAAATGTGACAATGAATATATGCATGTTCATGTACAACTGAAAAATTGTGCTCTACACTGGATTTTGACACAACATTATAAAATGACTATAGCTCAATAAAAATTGTTTTAAAAAAAGAATTGTTTTTAATAAAAGGTTACATTCTGTTCCATATGCTTCAACTCTGACTTGGATATAGAAGGAAAATAAAGCTCAGTTTTAATTTTTTTATTGACATTTTAACTGTCAGTTTAAATTGTTTACATTCTTCTAACCTAACTTTCCCCCATTCATTGCAGAGTAAGGATGCAAAATTCCAAAAGCTCATTTCAGGCTTGTATCAGCGCAAGATAGGGCAATACTGTAAGTAGACTACAGGGTCAAGAGTCACATAAGCTGACTTTGAGATCTTTTTCACCCTTTCATATACTGGCTGGACAATCTTCAGCAAAATATTGCAACTTTTAGAGTCTAAGGCTCTACATCTGTGTAATAAAAATAACTGGACTAACTCAGGGTAGTATTCTAGAAACAAATTTAATATTTGAAAGCACTATGCAAATGAAGGCAATTTACACAATCATGGGACGCTTCCAGATAATCTCCCCTCAAAATACCAATACTTATCAGAGACTTTTTTCTGTTTGATTCTTAAAACTGTCAAATATTGTGGTAATGCAGATAATAATATATGTTATATATTTGAGTTGCATTACAAGAACATACCAATTATGCGATATAATTGGATCTAACTACATTCTCCCCGGAGTTTTGCAAAGTTTTTAATCTTTCATGTTTCCATTCCTCATTTTGATTTTTTTTCCAAATATTGGACTTCTCCCTGGCTTGCCCCCGAAAGAATTTAAATTGCCTTGCTATGCTAATGGCTAGTCTTTTGGAGGATGCTTCTGGAGCTCAAAACGTAGAGGAACATTTAGATAACCACAAAGGCCTCAAGAATCTATGGGTCATCTTACAAAATTTTCCCTGAGACTTAACTAGAAACTCTGAACCTGAGAATCAGAATATTTTAAATAGACTCCTCTATCACTTTTACCTGAGGAATAAACTACTTATAAGCCAACACTTAAAGAAAATAATTACAGCACCCTGCTTGTTATCTAATGTTCACTATTATCGCCTCACCTTATCCTAAAAATTATCACATAAAATGGAGAGCATTTTCTGAAGCTGTAAAGCAAAGCGGCTGTTAAGGAAGAAGCCTGATCTCAAATAAAGGAAAGGAAACTATTCCACAGGCTCAGAGGTACATAAAAGACATCATATTCCATATTATTCTCTTGTAAGTATTATTTTTCAAATTATGGGTAAGATGTAAATTTTATGTGGTTTAACTGGATATATCTATTTTCTCATCTGTCAAGTTTTCAATTGTTTAGTGTCATAAAGCTTTGTGTTATATTTTAGACCATTGCTGGGTAATCTTAGGCAGGAATTGGCCTCATTTAAAGAAGAAAAAAAAAGAGGTTCCAAATCTTTGAACTTCAAATTTAGGTATTCCAAAATAAAATTCAGTGCTCTTTGCTACAGCTGCTTCTTCTAAAACATTTATTCTGCCTCTCCTCCTCTCCCCCCAGCAGACAGAATGAGAACATTAGATTCCTTTGATTGGTGCTCTTAGAGACATCATTGCAAAACAGATGTGTTGTCTGTTATTTTCCCTAGCATCTAAGCAATTTGAACACTATTACTGGACCTAAAATCTGCTGAAAAAAATTCTCTGTCTCAAGTGTGTGGAACTGCTATGCAATCATTTGATCATCTTCAGCAGTTGCTATAAACAGCATATTTCAAAATATGTTTTTAAAAGCTTTTAAAAATAACTGATGCCATATCACCTGTACAGTTATATTTAAAATAATTGTTGAATTCAAATTATGACAAAAATATGATTCCTGTATCTAACTCTGTAAATAATAATAACCCCTTCTCGAAGCTCCTTGGTCCAGGATCACTGTAATCAGTACCTCTTTATCCTACTGTCTCTAAGTTCCAGAGTAAGCTTTCACTCTGGAGAGTAAATTACATGGAAGCAAAAATCCGCCATAGGCCTCTTATTTCTTGTTTTGATTACCAGTGACCTGAATTAATCTACTAACTCTGGATAAGAAAAATGTTTCTGAAAAAAAGAGCATCTATTCCATTTGTGCCTACATTGTGCTAAGTGCTGCAATTTGTAGGAGAAGTTCGGCTCAGTGGATCAAAATAGTGGTTGTCGTGTTATCAATATGTCTGTCAGTCTAAGTTTACTTAATTTGTCTTCTCTCTCCTATTGCCACTAAAACCAATAAAATTAACACAGCATACTTTACCTGTCTGAGATAATATAGTGTTTTGGAAAGAGTGTGAGCTTTAGAGCCAGTCAATACTTGCTTCCTACACACAATTAATTAGGCACAGAACACTGAGTAAGTAATTTACCTTCTCTCAGCATTGCTTTCCTCATTTCTAAAATGAGAAGGCGGTAGTCTTCTTTTTAGTTTTAAAATGATTTCTTTTAGTTTTAAAATGATAAAGGATATGAAAGGAAAACATTAAGTTGTTTAACAAATACTAAAATATTTGAATAAAGAATTATCTTTTGGTTTTGAGAAAAACAAGTGTTGTAATGACTTCATTTGCTCACTACTACCCCTAGTTAGATTATCTGGCACATATTGCTATGCATGTGCTGAATGAACTGATGAACAAGCATTTGGGTATTACATTCAGCTTGAGAAGTGCTTTCATTGTATCATATCATTGGATTCTCTCATGCAACCTATGAAGAAGCTATTGTTTACTTTACAGATGGGTAAACCTAGACTGAAAAGTAAAGCAGCCCTCACGTCCCTAGCATGTGAAAGATCTAGCACTTGGAGCTGGGTTTCCCAAGAATGTAATTTCAGGTCTCACACTCTTTTAATTGCAACTAATTATGACCTAAGGCAGAGTCAAATGTGTTTTAAGTTCCTACACTATACCATAAACTTAGTGTATGTGGTAACACTTAAATTCAGACCAGACTGCCCCCAATGCACAGGTGAATGTACAGTTGCTGAGAGAAGCTTAAAAGTTAGCATTATGACACAGAGCTCATAAGAGATGTAGCCAAGATTTTTTTCAGCTCATGTACACTTGACTACTATTGCTTCTAATATTCAACATATCCTAGGGCATCTCGAGGAAAACCAAAGGCAAAATGAATGTGTCCTTTTTCACCCAGTGAGCAATATCTTCATAAACTGATTTCTTCTAGAAGAGAAGTTTTCTAGGGGTAGAGGGATGAAAAAACTCAAAAAAGAAAAAAAAAGTATGAATAGCAGAAGGGTTAGGCTCCTATGATCCCCAGGGCATCAATTTTTTAACTTCTTAACTGAGATGTTTTACTTTTCCTCTGGCTATCTGTTGAAGTACTCTTCATTCTCAGAAGTTAAAAAACAAACAAACAAACAAACAAACAAACAAACAAACAAACAAACAAACCTGGAAAGCCTAGGTAGCATGAAGCAGTTATGATTTGGCTAGTTTAATAAGTAAAGCAATCAGTTAAGACCTAGCTGTGAGGGACCCAGCAGAGCTTTGGTCTCACTTCAGACTGAGGCTAGATTCACTTTAGTTTCCACAGACTACTATAGGACTGAGCTGAGAACCCAGAGGAAATGGGTGGACTGTGTTTTTGCCAAGGGAATTAAAACTTTCTGATACCAATTTGACCTAAAATGAACTATTACATGTCTAGCTCCAAAATAAGATGAATTTTGAGTCGGGTTCTCTACAAGATGCAGGAGAAGCCAATGATTGCCCTGAAAAACAATGTTTACAGACCTACCAAGCACAGGTCACAGTTCAATATTAGTGAGAAAAGTACATGATCCTGAAGAATGCCTCTATATTAACCTTTTTTTCCCTATATTTTCATCCTTAATACCCCCTTGGTCAAAATTCCAAAGGCTCTCAATAGACTGGAAAATAAATTATAATTCCTTAATACTACACTTAATATAGCTCACAAACTGGAAAATCTTTTTTCCTCTTTTTTTCCTTCTTCTGACTATTGCACCCTTATACATTGTTTTCTTGTCTAGAAGCCCACTGATGCATTTGGGCTTCAGCCCATTACCTAGGACCATCCCTCCTCAGCTCATCAAGATTAAAATCACTTGATGCAATGAAATAATGCCCTAACCTTTTCTCAGATGATCTCCCCTTCTTTGAAGTCTGATTGTACTTACTCAGAGTTTGAATCAAACATGTGCAGTGATTCAGAGGCTTCCCCCAAGAGAAGCTGTCTGGTTTCCTACCAACAGACCTTACTGTACAGCAATACTGTGCGGGTGGTTGTTATTTTAACCAAGGTCCTCATTCTGTTCCTTAGACCCACAGACTCAAACTGTCTTTGTTAAAATAAGAAGAGGCTGGATCTTATTCACAAGGGTTGATTCACACTAGCTCACAGATACTACTGTGAGGCAGAGTGCTGTGCTTCACAGCGAGGAACAGAAAGGCTGATGGGAGCAGCAGCAGAAGAAGCAATGTTCTGCTCAGTCCATTTCTTCCTTCTACACAGGTGACCTGGATGCTGGCTTCTCATCAGACAGGAAAAAGTGGTTCAAATCAAGGGGGTTACTTTTATATGAATAGTGTATTTAGTGGAGTCAGGCTAATAAGAATTCCAGATTCACCTATCTCTAATTTAAGTATATATTACCTTTCTAATGGGACCACAAGACTTGAAATCTGTTGGATGAGCACTACCTCTAGTTGACCCTAGGTACTTCTTTTCATTCTCCATTGCTGACCAACCACTTTATGAACTGATTTTTTTAAATTAGATTAAAAACTCTATTTTTTTAAATATCTGGTCTAACTAGGCTTTAACCCATTTTTTTTCTTTTAAGTGCCTTAATTTTTTTCTTCTAATTCATTATGTGTTATTTCTATAGGGTCAGAACTCAATTTTCCTTTTTTGTTTTTACATTTATGTTAGTCTTTTCTATTAAACTACATTTCTGATCAGAGGTCCTTCATTGTCATATGCCTTACCTATATTGCTCTCTATGATTTTTATATATGTTTTTTATTTGTTATCTTTTAAACTTGGGTTATAGTTAATCATGCTCTTCTGCATCTTCTTTTAAATTCCTTTGTATATTATTTTCCTCAATCCTTAAAAAGCTACCTAATATTCACCCATAATCAATAATTCCACTAATATTTCCTACCCAATCCACAATTATGTGTTTGGTTTGTCCCTAAAAATGCAAGCACCCTGGTAAAATATGTATTTAATTTTATCTATAAAATGTATTATGCTATAAATTACAACATGGCTTACTTTTTCCCACACTTTTTCAGGGATCTATTTATGTTACTATATAGACATCTAGTTCATTTGCTTCTCACTTCTGCAAACTGTTTCGTAATGCATGCTCACATATGGTAGAACCATTCCTCTGATGATGGAATCAAGGTTGCCCTCAACCTCCTTTTACCACAAACAGTGCAATGATGAGCATCCTCATGCTTGTCCCCTTAAAATCCTGGGCAAGAATTTAGCTGGGACGTATTCCTAAGACTGGATTTTTTGGGTCCTACCCAATTTTAATACAGGCAGAGAAATTTCTAGTATATCAGTGTACACTCCCACCAAATATTGCTCACCAATATTTGGTAAAATCTACTTTTCTAATGAAAATGAATATCTTAGGGCTATTTTAACAATAATTTTTCTGATTTTGAAAATTTAATGAGCATTTTCCAATTTTCTAAGTGTTAGAATCTCTCCACATACTTGTCAGCCATTTAGGAAAAACCCTTCTGTGAATCACTGATTCATATCCTTTGATCAACTTTCTATTGGATTAAAGTTTATGTTTTTAAGGTTTTTTCTTTCACTATAAGTTCCTAAGAACTTCTATATTGTCTTTTATTGATTTAATAATTTTTTTCACATAAAAATTAATATATCCGGTTTTCACCTTTATGCATGATAATCCAAGGATCCAATTCTTTCTGGGAGAGTGGGATAATTAGGTTTATTTATTTATTTTTTTAATGGAGGTACTGGAGATTGAACCCAGGACCTCATCATGCTACACATTTACTTTACCACTGAGCTAAATTCTGCCCTGACCCTATTTTTTCATTATATGAATACATTTACCTAACATGATCTACTAAGCTATCACTTGCCTACTGCTTTAGGGTGACAGTTTTATGATGTATCAAATTCCCACATAAACTTATTTCTATATCTAAGATCTCTTTTCTTTTCTACTAGACCATCTAAACATCTCTGAACCATTATCATACTATTTTTTATTACTGTGGCTTTGTAGTGTGTTTCAAATATGGATGTTCCTCTTACTTTTCTTTTAGAAAATTGTGTGCAAGTTGTGCAATTTTATTCCTCCACATAAATTTTAAAATGAGCATTCATATTCCTCAAAAAAACATTCCAGCTAAAATTTTGACTGTATTTAATTGAATAGGGACTACTTTGGGGGAGAAATGGCAGCCTTAAACTTTTATCCCATCTGCTAACATATACCTTTTCAATTATAGTTTTTATGCTGTTTAATTTCTAAGTGATTTCTGTAAAGGTCTTGTGCATGCTTCATTAGGATAAAACTCAGATTTTTTTAAATTTATTTTTTGTTATTTTTATTTCTATTATGTTTGCTAATCATTTATTTCTAATGTAAAGAGAACTATTTATTTTTCATTGATCTTACACCAAGTGGTCTTACTAATTTTTTTCATCAAGTCTTAAAAAAATCTTTCTGATTTTGACCAAGACTATCAAGTCTATCTTAAACAGTAGCTGTAAGAGTGGGCATCCTTATCTTAATCCAGATCTTAATGAGAATGTATAAGGGGTCTCTATTAATTATTACTGAATAGTACTTTCTATAGTTTTTTTGGTATATAGTTTCCTTTCAAGATTAGGGAATTACCTTATTAACTTTAAAAAGTTTATACAAAAATTATGAATTGATCTTCACCAAATTTCTTTCTTGCATCTCTTGAAATAATTGCTTTTTATTTTCTTATCATGATTTACCGATGATGTCTACCAAATGTGTAAGGAAGGATAACCCAAAGTCATATAATAATACTCCTTACTTTCATGTATTATTATGAATAAAAGCATTTAGAAATGATTACTCTATACCTGGCATGGAGTAATCAATACATATATTACTATTTTATAATTGTTGCTGCTAGTAAAATTATTTTAAATGTAGATTATTAATATTACTTCTTACTTATTGCACTGGTGGTTTTCAAACTATGCCCCTTGGAATCCAACAAAATTAAACTGAAGGAGGAAAAATGAATAAGGTACTAAAGGAATAGTGCTTTTTCCTTCCCTAAAAACCAGTGTAGCTTCAACCAGGGAAACTCTCTTTTTCATTTATTTTGTATATATGCTTCTTATAAATTTTATCACTTGTGAAAAAATGATAGTTGCATGTCACTGGTTTAGTTAAATGTATACATTCTGAATAAAAGCACTGTTGCTACAGTTGATTCCCTAAGTGATAGTTCTCAGATAAGGTGAAGATAAACAGATTATGCGGAGCCTACAATACACAATATTATAAATCTCTATTCAGAATAAAATTAGCTTTCTAAATACTTTCAATTCACTTCTATTTTTAAAAAACACATTTATTTGAACACACAATTCCTCATTATACTGAGGTAGATACTGGAGTAATATAAAGACATGTCTCTTCATTGAGGCTACTGTCCTCAATGAGGCAATATGCAATGACTTACCTATACAACAGGGGACCAGACTGAGCTCTAAAAGAGACTAAGCCACACAAGACTGCATTATGACTTTGATAGGCCCTAGTCATTTTTGCCTTTATGTGCCCCTTCTTCCATGAAGTAATATTAAAAGTTATATCTTACATCTGCATTGGGATAAAGATAAATAATTTAATATTATGTGTCAAAACTTGAAAATTTATTGTTTAATTTGGATTTTAAAAGAAATCAAAACATTTTCATAGGCTCTTACTGTGCCTAGTGAATAAGTTGGCCCTGTAACTGTGGGTCAATTTCAAATACATATACAATCCTATCAGATAACATAAATGATTGAGATAAACTGAGAATAACATATTAATTGGCAACTAACAGTCATCCCCAGTGACAAGCAGAAAAGAGAGAGAGGAGGGTACTCTGGTAGAACAGAGAAGTTGCTTTAAATTCAAAGGATCAGTTAAAACTAAGCTCCATGATGGAAATGGGTCCAGTGTTTTCAAATATTATAATCTGTTTGAAGACAAGCTGAAAAATAGATTTTATACTGTATCCCTTGCTTTTTAAATGCTCACTTTTAAAATGTAATTCAAATTTAAAACAGCACAGAAACTGCCAAACCAAGCACATCTCTCTGCTGCATCCAGGCTGTAGACCACTGATTTGCTGTCATTGTGTTACCAGGCAGAACTAGCAGAAATGACAATAAATTGGTTTGGGATCCAAACATCCTACAAACAAATGTATTCTCTCTTAACACTGAGAAAATCAGGTTAGGATTCCTGCTCTAGTGGCCTGGGTTTACAGTAAGAAATTTGTCCCACAGTTACATTGTTGCATCCAAATATAGAACTATTGTAACAAAGAATACCATTCTTTAAAGAAAACAGGAGCTCTTGCAGACACCATATTAACAAATTTCTGTTCTATCATCCATAGAGTGCTATTGGAGAAAGGATATACACAATATGGGAAGGACCAATGATTCCATGTTGACAGAATTTGTCCTGTTTGGGCTTTCTGAACACCCAAAGCTCCAGACAGTTTTCTTTGTGCTAGTTTTCTGTATGTACCTGATGATCCTGCTGGGAAATGGAGTCCTCATCTCAGTTATCATGTATGATTCTCACCTGCACACCCCCATGTATTTCTTCCTGTGTAATCTTTCCTTCCTGGACATTTGCTACACAAGCTCCTCTGTCCCATTAATTCTTGACAGCTTTCTGACAGTAAGGAAAATGGTTTCCTTCTCTGGGTGCATGGTACAGATGTTCCTCTCCTTTACCATGGGGGCCACAGAGTGTGTGCTTCTAGGCATGATGGCCCTTGATCGCTATGTGGCCATCTGTTACCCACTGAGATATCCCATCATTATGAGAAAAGGTGCCTACGTGCCCATGGCAGTTGGAGCCTGGGTTGCTGGGATAGTTGACTCAGTGGTACAGACATCTCTCACAATGCAATTACCATTCTGTGCCAATAATGTCATTAACCATTTTGTCTGTGAAATTCTGGCTATCCTAAAATTGGCCTGTGCTGATATTTCAACCAATGTGATCAGCATGGCAGGATCAAATTTGATTGTTCTAGTTATTCCATTGCTAGTAATTTCCATCTCTTACATTTTTATTGTTGCCACTATTCTGTGGATCCCTTCCACTGAAGGAAAACGTAAAGCCTTCTCTACCTGCTCAGCCCATCCCACAGTGGTGCTTATATTCTATGGAACCATCTTCTTCATGTATGCAAAGCCCAAGTCTAAAAGCTCTATTGGTACAAACAATCAAGACATCATTGAAGCCCTCATCTCCCTCTTCTATGGGGTAATGACACCCAGGCTCAATCCTCTCATCTATGGTCTGAGGAACAAGGATGTAAAAGCTGCTTTGAAGTACATGCTGGGTAGGAAAAAATCTCTCTGATGGACTATGAATACTGATTTACCTTTTGTGTGTTAGTATTCAAAGCTGCTACAGACACCAAATTCAAATAGTGAAAATTATCATGTGAAAGCAAATTCACCATGTGTCATTCAAAACCATATGGTAGAAATATTTTGGTTGCTGTTGTTACTATTAGTTTTTGTCCTAACTGAAGAAATAAAACATGCTTGTGGTTCAAAAAAAAATACTATTATGGAAAATCTCTCTTAAACCTTTAGAACATGAAAACACAACCACTCTTAAACCTTAAGAAAATAATAAAGGCAAAAGATGTTCTAAAAGGCACTTTGTAACGTAAAATAAGTACATTATTAATTATTCAAAGTGATTATTAATTAGCACATATTTATTTATTTATTTACTATTTGTGTCCACCAATATATAACCTCTCTTTAAGCAGAAACTTGTCTGTTTATTACCCTACAAGATCTCAAAGACCTAGAATAGAATATGACATATAATAACATTCAATAAATATTTTTAATAAATAAATAAATGATGCAATGTATAAATACAGAAATGTATACATGTCATAGCTGAGGTAACAAAGGTTATTCAAAAAGAAATCTGATTCAATATAATATTTTATAAATGAACTATATTGGCATTTTATCATATGAACTCCCTTAATAAATTACTACCTTTTTTTTGGTATGTGATATATATTATAATGTAGAGAAAGAAGTTTTATTTACCAGCTACAATAACTTTTCTGGATTTGTTACATAATGAAACTAAGCTAAAAGGGTTCCCTAGTAATGCACTCTAAGTTTTAATCCAATAAAACTAAGGTGACATGGTAGCAGAGAATTCCTCTTGGACTTTGAGAAGAGATCAGGTCATAATGAGGGTTTCTTTCCTACTCTGCATTTGATCACAAAGCTCCTAAGTGGCAGGAGAACTAAACAGAACTGGTAACTGACAATAATTTCAATAAGAGGAAGAGAAGTGGCAAAAGATAAAGAGCCAAGTTGTTTAATGAACTAGAGAGCTACAGGGTTTCAGGAGTTGGAGGATAAGACAAAGACAGCCCCAAACTGAGATGGTCTCTATTGTCTGAAGAGTGCGACCTTTGGAACAGTGCCAGTGTGGCACTAAGAAATTGAGTCAGATATGTCAATAGAGGAAAGCATTCCTTTCTTCCAGCCCTCTGAGGAGTCGAAGAGAGTTGAAATATAGAACACAAATCTAAACAGAAAATAACGGCTTCTGAATTATGAAAATAAGCCCTCAATATCTTCCTTTCTTATCACAGGTAATTATTATTTCTTCATAAGATTAAATAAGTTAATTCATGTACAGCACTAAGTAGTGCCTACAACATCCTAAATATCCAATAAACATTGGTGATTTTTTATTGTTAACATTAGGCTGCTTTAAAATGTCATAAAGCTTTGTGGCAGCACAAGAGTTTCATCCTTACTTTTTCACAGAGTGGTTTTGATGCTATTAAACTACTGTCTCTCAGTTTCAAATCCGCTCCTCTATGCTCTGCTTTGTGAGCTAGGCTACAGACACCGAAAACCACATTTCACCTTTGCTAGCTAGCCTCTGTTAAAGAGAATGGAGGGTTGGGTGGGGATAAGGGACTTGAGCCTCCCTATTTCCTTCTTGTTCATGTCAGCATCATTCCAGCTATGTTTCTTCACCACGACAATGGCAAATCCTTAGCTACTTCCAGTATTGGTTTCAGTTTTTATTTCTTCTTTTCTATAAGCCAGAACCAGTAGCTTAATAGTGCCATCTCCTCAGAGGTTTGAATCTGCCAATCAACTTTCTTCTGGTAAATAAACAGTCCTGCTAAGTCTTTACTTTGTCTTGAGGTTATCTTTAAAAACAATAAAACACACAATTCTCTGCTTGAGCAATGTAGTGGATCAGATGGAACATAAGTAATAGATTTGGTCAGACTATCATTTCCATACACAACTAAATAATAGGTACTGGGCAAGACATTGTCATTTCCTCTACAGATCCTCCCTTGTCTCTAAAATGTAGATTATAAAAACTCTTTAGTATACTCTAAAATAACATATAATAATCATATGATCATAAGAAAGGAAAACATTGTGTAGTTCACCAAATCCTGAGATACATGTGAGAAGGGATTAACTTAGAACCTTGAGAGAAAGAAACAAAAACATAACCCTTTTTTTTTCACCAATGCATATCTAGCACCCACCTAAGTTCCATACCTAGAATATAGTATGCTATTTCTATAAGTGTATTGAATTAATGCAAAAATAAATGAATGGAAGGAATAACTTCAGGGAGGTACATATAGTTGCCAAAATAATTTTTCAAGATTACATTATTGAATCATCATGATAACTCTTCAAGGAGCTACTATTTCCCAAATTTCACAGAGCAGAAAACCTAATACCAGAAATGTAGAAATACCTAAAGTTATAACCAAAATGTGGGAATAACTGCATTTGAATCAAACAATTAACAAACTTAACAACCCAACTAGTATGGAATACACATTATCCTAAAGCACATGTAGAGCAGGTACAAAAATTGATTATTTTGTCAGGCTGAAAGCAAGAATCAGCAAATTTTAATGAATTATATTAAACAGCAGATATTCTCTTAATTAAATTAAAATTAATTACTTAATTTAAAAGCTCCATAACCTGAAATAATTAAAACACATTTCTAAATGACTAATGAGTAACAGAGTTATTCAAAATACTTCACAGCTTCTATGGTAAGTGCATCAATAAATCAGAATGAATGCCCGCCATAAATAGTGTGGCCGTAGTAATGTGTGCCAGCTAAATTTCAGCTTTGCTTACAGATCAGAGGAAAAATTACAACCAAAAAATTAAAACCTCATAAAACCAGACCTGAGCTTGTACCCACTGGTTATTTATTGTTAGTGTCCATTCTGATTAATTGGTAGATGTTGCACAGTCTTTGCAAAACATTTTCAATATCAAACCTGCTAAGAAATGAAATACAATTGAACATTGCAATTAAAATTTACTGGATACAGAAACAAAGTTTTTTGAAGGAGATGTTCATACTTGAATTCGTATAGGAAATCTGGCTTCATATGGAAGAGAAAAGAAAGAAAACAAAAAAGAAGATAGGGATAAGAAACTATCCAGAGAATTTGAATGCAAAGCCAATATGCAAGGTATTGTGCTATATAACACATCTTATTACTTCTTACTAAATCTTCACAATAATCTTGAAAGGTATATCTCCTTGTTCTTAATTAACAGAAGAAGAAATTAAGATTCATAGAAGTTAAAATTCTACAGGTTCTAAGTGGAAAAGCTAGTTTTCAAACCATAGTTTTGACTATAAAGTTTTCAAACCATAGTTTTGACTTGATTTATCCATATTTTATAGCACTTCTGTCACTCTAGAGAAACGGTCTTAGTTTAAAAAAACCCAAGAAGCTGGTAGTAGTAGATCACCAGGTTGACAGCATCTAGCTAGTATATGAAGATGCAAATTTAAACACTATGCATGGACATTCAGTTTGATGCTGCAGATGGTGTAATTCTGATGCAAATATTATAGGTAATATCTATGCAGTATATGAGAAAAGCAGAGCAACCACTACTAACTGCACCCAACATTTTAGGGAAGAAAGAAGTAGAAGCACTAAAAGATGGGGCAAATAGGCATCTAAAGTGCAGAAAGAGAGGCACGGTTATGTAGAGTTACCAACATCACAAAAGGGAAAGCCTTATGATGTCTAAAAGGGAATATTCTAACTCTAAGAAAGGAATTAGAGATATGGACACTGGCACTATCAGAGGTACTAATGTGAAGAGGAGGCTCTATGACCCAGTTGGTTCAGGAACGGCTCTTGTGAGGCAGGCTGGAGAGTCACCAGTTGTAAGTCCCCACTTAGGATCAGTAAGACCCTAAACAAAGATTAAAGAACAATAATTTTACTGACCCCAGTTAGGATATGCTTATGACTATCTGTGGACAATACCCATGAGGTTTCCAGAAAATGGGAAAAGGAAAGAAGAGCACTCTTCCCAGCTGCATATTAATTGAAAGTGAAGCCACCACTTCAGTGACAAACGTTTTCTGTAGCTGAGGGAAGGGGATACCTTAAATATAACTTATGTTGCAGACACATTTAATCCTCACAAAAACCTGAAGACATACATGATTTTATACAATGAGGAATGTGGAGTACCCCCCAAAATTATACAAATTGCCCTCCGAAGCCAGGAAGTGGCACAGTGGGGACTGGGACACAACTAAACAGACTCCAAAATTCATACTCTTTCCATCACCCCATCCATATATCTAGACTTTCTGACTGTAAAAAGAACTTCCGGGGGGAGGTTATAACTCAGTGGTAGAGCACATGCTTAGCATGCGCGAGTCCCAAGTTTAATCCCCAGTACCCTCACGTAAACAAATAAATAAATAAAGACCTAATTATCCCCCACTCAAAAAAAATAAAATAAAGAACTTTCTATCTATCTCTTTATAAAATAGACAAAGAACAATTTTCAGCTCTATACAAACTTTAATCATGTAAAACACCATGGTTCCAAAGAGGTGAACAGGTAAGAGAAGACATCACTTCTTTTTTACTTGTTTTCTCATAGCCTGGTAATCTCCTCCCACTGGAATAGAAAACATAGTCTGATATTTACACCTCTGTAGGAAACTACATCTCAGAGGACATCATTAAAAGTTGACTGACCTACTTCTCTCTGATATCGAGGTACAAATAGGTTGCTTAGGGATGGGATCCCATGCGCTTCCAACAGTGTAAAGTCAAGTTTGTTAAAGTAAACTTGTAACTTTTTAACAACAACACTCATCCCTCAACAAGTTTTCTGGAGGGAATCTGGGGCTGTTCCTAGGAGATTCATTTCTTTTCCTTAGTTACAACTAAACAGTAAAGAAAAAATATATGACATCATCATCATGTGGAATACTCTAAAAGTGGAATCATTTTATTCTGTAAAGAGAAAGCAGTCCTCCTTATACTGCCATCACCAAGTCATTCATCAAATGTATTTAGACAGGATGAAAAAGACATATTCTAATAAAAACACAGAGTAGGGAGTCAGAGGTGATAAACTGGTAGGAAACCAAATATTACAGGACATGCATTTCTTTAGTCACATTGAATTAAAGAGACTTGCTACAGTCCTCACCGCTCCTTTGGCATTAGAACCAGCTTGTTTTATTCAAATACTTTCATTCCATAGCAGTGAAAATATTTGAGTTTGTGACTCCCAAAAGACATAAAATCATGCAGAGAGTTCATTTTTATTCTGAGAAATTAAGGGCCCATATAACTAATGCTGTAATTAAAAAAAATCATTACAGTTGTTTGAAAATAGAATGATCTAACTTTTGAACTGAAAAGCTCTATTTCTTTCCAATATTCAAGTAAGTCCAAGACAACAATGGGTTGGGTCACAATAAAGGAGAGTCCTGAAGCACCTAGAGTAAGATTCAGTAAGAATAAAGATTTTTTCTAACTCTGAATTTACATAATCTACAATGATATTTAAATAAGGCACAAGTCACAACCAGTAAAAGGATAAATGGCAAATAAACAAAGAATGGTAAGTAAATAATAATAATAAACTAATAAATAAAAAATTCTAAATAATAAAAATAATTTAAAAACTGTGCATACAGATCAGCATTCCCTCTTGGGTAATACAGATGAACAAACTACCTAGATAATGTGAGCGTCTTACAGAAATTTTAATATGTAGATTCCCAAGGTTTCTTAGAGTAGCTAAATGATAGATGTCCATGACCTGATCCATTAAGAGAAGTCTGTACTAAATATAACCCAAATGTGAGCAAGGGCACTAGGGTTGACCAAACCACTTTATCTTTGGCTGGGGACTTTTCATGATTGCTCAAAATTTGCAAGTAATTTCAGAGGACTTAAATTTGAAAGTCTCAAAATAAATATATCACTTTTAATGTCACCTAATACTCATCACAACTAAAAATTTATCAATAGCTGTCCCCTTGGCATCTGGTACCATTCAACACATGCATCTGCAGTGAGAAGGGAATTGGGCCATGCTGACCCACCAACTCCTGTGTTCCTGGCATAGCTGCTCTTCACCCACCCCCACTCCACCCAAAGCTTTAGGAGAAGTAGAACGCACTACCTCAGTCCAAGCTGCAAATAAAACACCCAAAGATGAGCATGGGGATGACAACCCTGACACTTAAAAATATGAGTATGGCTTCTAAATATTTTTCATTTTGATTTATAGGAACCATGCTGCATGCAAAAGCAGAGAACATGTAGTCAGTTTGTAGCATCTTCTCTCACCTTGAGGTACTCAATTTCACTGTCTAGAAGACAGTTCTCTCAAGATTTTAAGTAGTGGCCATTTCCCAGTTTAGTACGAATATGAAACTGGGCCCTAACAAGGGATGATATCCAAAAAAAAAAATTGGACAAATAAAGCATAGGCAACAATGAATTAGAATAGAAACCTAGCTGCAATGACATATTAGGCAGTAAGGAGAGCCGTGGTTTGATCTGGGTCACATTTTAAGAAGATCCACCACGCTATTGTCTGGAGAATATACTGAAGGAAGACAAGAGGGAAAGCTGAGAGACTAGTTAGGAGTTTGTTGTAGAAACGCCAATTTACTCAGGAGCTCGTGACTTAGAGAGCTAAGCATTACTCATCTTTGTGTCTCCCACAGTTTCTTGGTCTGCCAACATACCTGCTGAGTTTAACAAACTTAAATACACCTGTCAATAAAAATGAGTCTCCTTTAATTTTGATAGAATTATCATAGATGACTTGTCAAGACTTTGTGTATTCAAATTTAATAATAAGTTATATAATTTTGTCTCATACAAGCAATCCATATTTGCTCCAATTCATCAAGGAGTAGACTGCATTCTTTGGTGGCAGTGATGCATTCTGATACTCTATTGACTTTTATATTTTCGTAGTGAAGGAGGGTGATTGTATGTCTGTTTTATTTACACAAACCAAGTAAAAGTGATTATTCACAGCATCAGTAGTAGGCAAACTATACTCAGATTCACTGATTAGTAATCAAATATAAATTGTTTACTGACTTTTATAGAGTGTCTATTAAATACCAAGAACCATGATAAATACTCTATTACATACCAGAGCTGTAAGGTAGTTACAATACTCATTCTACAACTTAAATACATTACTCAAGATCACCAAGCTATCAGTCAGGAAACTGGGATCCTATGTGTCCAACTCCAATGCCATTCTTTTTCTATAATAGCAAGATGGATATTTTAAATCATTAATATAATTAGAACAGCAAGCACCTTTACTGCGTACCTACTATGCATCTGTAACTATGTTAAATTCTTCATAGGCATTGCCTTATTAATTCTCAGAACAACAACAAAAATACCTAAAATATCAGGTATTTTCAGGTTTCTCATTTTACAGACATGGAAACTGAGACTTAGAGACATGCAGTGACCTCACTGAGGTCACAGAGGTAGTGCCTGACAAAACTGAGCTAACTCCAGAATCCAACGTTCTCAACCATCTCACTCTTCGGCCTCCCAGATGACAGAACAGGCTTTGCTCCAATAGAATTAGGCAACCAGAAGCAACCAGAAGCATAATGCATAGGCAAAGTCCTTATTTATCACAGAAATCTCACAATCCTAAAATAGTCTCATCAGCCATACATGTTCCTAAGTATCTGAACAAAACACATGAAAGCCAAAGGAACTAAAAAATTGTAGCCTGAGTTGCATACAGCAAGTTATATATACAATTAAATTTTAAAAATTTCTAATAATGAAAATAGTCCAAAGATAACTTGTGTAGCCTTACAGTGTGCTCTAACCATCACTGGATTTGGGGGCAGAAGTAAAATGAACATCAGCCATAGTATAGGTGTGTTTCTGCCACCTCATTAGGATTAGAACTAGATTAATTTTAAAATGGTTTCCAGCTCTGCAATACAGTCACTTAGAATTTGACTATTCCACTGGCATGACCGTATAAGAGCATGCATTTAATTAACCTTACCTACAATTTCATAATTCATTATGAAAGTGATTCATTTATCCCAAAATAAATCATAAAGCATTCCCCTTAAAGAATGAATTAGAATTGTCTTTACAGCATTGTTTATAATAAGAAAAAATATCAAATCAAGGTAAATGCCCATTATTTGAGAATAGATTAAATAAATCTTGAGACATGAATGTAACAGAATAGTATATAGCCTTTTAATATGTTCCGTATTTGATGATATGTGAAAAACTGCTCATGATTTAATGTTAAACATAAGAGAATATAAATGACACATAAAGATAGAACTTTTATGATGTATAATGTGTCTCATGTTTCTCTTCAAAACTTTTTGAAACTATATTTTTCTATCAATTACGTCCAAGTTCATCCCAATGTTAAGCATAGTGCCTGACCTATAACAAGTGCTCAAAAAATAACTGGTGAATGAATAACAGAAAAAGGATTTAATAATGTATTTGGAAAAATTAGTTAATATTTTAAAAATGTTAATGTGTTCCATGCAGTAGACATAAAATACTATAGTTATCATATGGATGAAACAAAAACAAACAAAAGGAGAAAGTTTAATTCATTGTTTTCAGAGATAATATGAAAGTCTTAATGAAAATTTAAATAGCATGTCAAAAATAAGAAGGAAAACCACAAATCAGGAAAGTATTTGCAGGAAATTTGAAAAACAAAGTGTTAATCTATTAAGAGTTCATACTAATTAAGAGGAAAAGTATCAAAATACCAAGACACAATTAAGCAAAGGGTGTGGGTGCATAATAAAAAAGAAAATATAAGTAATAAAAACATAGAAGAAATGATCAATCTAATTAGCAATCATAAAAATAAAAACTAAAACAAAGTAATGTTTTACAAAAAATTGGAAAGAATAAACACCTTCCCTGGTTCTATAAAATGTATTTAAAAAATACAGTGTGCAAATACTGCAATAGCATTGTAAAATGTTAAGTTTTGGAAAAATAGTTTTGAGTACTAAGATTCTCTCAATTCCTATAGTCCTATCTCTAGAGATTACCCTTAACTCATTTTCAATAGAAGAAAAGCAGACTAATTGCCTGATAACTAGATATCAATGATCATTAGATCAAAATCTCAAAATACTAGACACACATTAAAATATACAATAATATTAAAATTATAGGTTAGATTATTCTTTAAATATTAAAAAAGAACACTATAAAGACTGAAAAGTCACAGAAAATTATTGATTTGAGATGGCAAATGCTAAATAAAATTTATTCATATTATAATTATACTAATATAAAGAAAAATTATTTGTGTGTGGTTGAGAATTAACAAAAAATATGAAAGATAAAATAGTTTTAAAAGGTAAAATGACTTATTTAGGATTTTATTAGGACTGACCTAATATTATTTGTGGAATAAAAAGAAAAAAATTCTTCTGAAAAGTTAAATTATTTTGAGAACTTTTGGACATATTCTGATTTCAGCTCCAATTTATGTTGAGGCCATCAAACAGACAGATTCAATCAATATTCCAAGAAATGTAAGACTGGAGGAGGTTTTCTTTAAGTCAAAATAATTGGATCTCCTGGACAAGTCGAAGTCAAGAACTTTATCTCTAGAGAATCCTGAATTTCTTACTCAGAACTTTAGGGACTAAAGAAGTTTCCAAAAATAAGTGCTAAACTAACTTCCAAAAGAAGCTGAGTCTCTTGAGTAAATGTCAACTTTAAGACAAATCATGGGAAACTAGAGTTGCGTCATTGATCTTTTTTAAAAATATGTTTTATTTCCTTGATATCTCTTAGGAATATTCATGTACAGACAAACTGCCTAATTTGGCTGTTCTTTGTCACATTTCTTTTGAGGAAGGACCAACTATCTTTCAAATTGAGAACTTTCTGGTCTCATCTGAAAAATGCAAATGAAATTCATATTCTTGGGAATTTTTCCTTTTACTTAATAGAATGGAGTGATATGGATGACTTTAAAACCAAGCCAGAAGGTAAGATAAAGAGAAAAGTTTTTATTCAAATTATTTCAAAAGAAAAACATCCTATCAATAAATTGAAAGACTTCTGAGTTGAGGTGACTTCTGAGTTGATGGTGGGATTTTGAAAAATATGTATATACATTTAAACATATGTAAAGGAAAAAATACAGAAACAAAGGCATCATCTCTAGGACTAGGATACTAATTTTTTAAAATTCTAAAATATTCTATAGAAGAGACTAGTGAGGAAGAGAAAGTTATTTGCAATACAACAAACCCTTATAAACAATAGGCTGATGGCTACTGTATTCAAATATCAAGAAGTACTGAGTTCACTAAAACCTTAAGTAAAAAGTATTCATGCTAGAAAAAGACCATGGTGATTTATATATTATTCATACATAAACTAGGTTCAATAAGAGTTTGAGGAAACATGTAATTAAAAATATTTATAGTAAAAGTAGAATTAGAAACAAAAATGTGACAGAGGGCAGAAGTAATTATGAATGTTAGTCTGAATTCCAGGATGCCAAGGTAAAAGAAAAAATACTGAAATTTTTTGACTTCTCATTTATATAATTAATCAAACTTCACTGACCTAGACCTTAATTCTCCACACTAAACCTGAAAGAAACTTTGGGCATGTTTTTCATTTGAATTCATTATTGTGGATAATTTCTTCATAAGTGGAAGACAATGAATGTCTTCAAAGTTTTCAAAAGAGACAAACATATATGTTATCTGTATATTTACCAAATGGACTCTTGATGAAAGCTGAGTGCATTATATTTAATTGTGACTTCATAAAAACTTTACAAATAAGTAAACATTGACATTGTGGTAAAAATGGGGATTTGCAGATCATAAAGAAAAGGGTTTAAATCATAGTTCTTGTATTTGTCAATGACAAGATATTGAGAATTGTACTTAACATTTGAAATTTCAAATTAATTTCCTCATCATTAAAAAATTCACAATAATATTTGGGTTATTTTGAAAATTAAACAATAAAAACCATATGAAGTGTCCAATACAGACTAGGATCTCACATATTATAAATTACTCTTCTCTTTGTGAGCTAAAATAACACATCTTGCCTCATGGTGTTAATAGAAGATTAGAGTTTATAAAATCTATAAATTGATAGTTGGCAAATCCATTTATCTTTGAACAATATCAATTGTCTTAATTCATTTTTTAGAAGAACTAGTTAGGATAACAATTATTTTCACTAGTGAGAATTTAGAGTATAGATGTTATTTGTTTTTCATTCATAAATCTTAGTACTTTAAGTATTAAATTTTTAAGAAGCCAAGTCAATAAAACAAAACAAAACAAAAAACTTCCAGAAAGAGGTCTTTCTAAAAAATTAGACAGCTTGACTTATGACCTGGTTAATAAATGGTCACAAACTTTCCTTTAGGTCTATTACAACACTAAAAAAGTTCCTGGATGAAGTCTCAGAGCATTGAACCACAGTAGTTATTTCTTATGAAAGAACAGGAGTTGGAAGAGAGAGATCAGAGGAAGGCTAGGATCTAGGCCACTGAGACAAAAAAATTTCACCTTCTAGGGACAATTCTGTTCTAGTTATCAATGATCTGAAATCCCTTTTGAGAATATATGATTAAGTCAAGAACTTAAGCTCTTTCTCTTGGTTTACCTCCTAAAAACAATACACACTGATACATGAAAGATTTTGAGAGCAGGGATTATAAATGCTCTAGGTCTACCAGAAATAGTGGGTTCCTATGTATAACTGGACAAGGCACATCAGTACAACTCAGACTCAGTGGGTAGTCTCTGGACACCTAATTCTTCTGCTATTTAAATTGTTTTAACATTTTTTTCTCTGAGTTAATCTTACTAACATAATCGCACTTTTTAATTATACTTTTCCTTTACACATATTTATTTTAGAAATTTGGATAACTCAGAAAAATAGAAAGTCTCTAGGATAACCATTAATGTTTTAGACATTTCTTTCCAGTCTTTCTGTACTGTCTAGGTTATCTTGGTTAAATTTTGGTTTTGGAAAAAATGCTGCAACCATTTTGTTTCTCTTTTCACTTAATCATTTTAACATAATTTAAAGATCTTTTCGTGTTAATTGAAGTTCCTCACAAATGTCATATTAATCGGGATGTAATGGCCCATCAAGTGAGTGTACTATGATTATTTAACAATTCCCCTAGAATTAGCCAAGAATGGAAAACTATTTTAAAATATAACCTCCAATAATGGCAAAGATCTAGTAAAAATAGAATCATCCAATATACAGCTACCATGGAAAGCGATTTCATTAGAAACTTTCCAAAATCTTAAAAAATTTTCATTCTCCTATTTCAGATACTGGGACTCCATTTTAGGGAAGTAAAGTTAAATGGTGAAAAAATTTCAGGAACAAGACTATTCAACTGTGTTTTTGCTTCCTAAAAGTTACACTAGCATTGCAAAAGTAATGAAATAATTTCCTCTATATTATCCATTATCCTTTCTTCCTCCATTTGAAAACATTAAAGCAGAATGGCAGTATCTCATAGAAACGTTTGCAAGTGAAAAAATTTTTGCAGCAATTATCTTGGGGCTATTAGGATACCAAATGTAAACCATAATTATTTTCTGCAAGTAATTTCCAAATAGGAATCAACTTTTAGAAAATGTTTCTGAATAGAAAGAGGGCACTTAATCTAATTCACATCTTCCCTGCCAAAAATTCATAACATATAGACCCCAGACAACTGATGTTCTTTCAAAGCATCTATCTGAAATGTATTTCCAGATTCAGAGTACGTTGATATGTGCACCTACAGTCAGCCAAATTCTAATCTTAATACCAAGTAAAAGTAGATCCTGACCTACCCAGCCCTTCCAATCCTCTTTGAAACATGCCTACAAAGTAGGGTGCACCTTGAACTGTATGAGAGACCTTCTTTCCATAGCCAATACATGCGTAAATATTCTATTATGCCAGTTAAATTGTCTCACCGTTGTAAATGAGTTTTCACAGAAAGCAGCATAACCTGTTGGCAAATGACTCTCACAGAGAGAAATGGCAGATCCTACACCAGAATATAGCCACTGTTTGAAAGTAGTTAAGTAGGAACTCATCAGTTGGATAATTTTCTTTTCCTCCAGAGATATTTTTTAAAGCTATGTAGAGTATCTTGAGGATGAAAGGATGTTTTCAAAGTTATGCTCTTTGATTTATTTATTATAAAGAAGAAGGCCATCTACTAATATCTACTCCTTCAATTTGTTTTTTCAAATTAAAGTCATTTTCTTATGCTTTACAGTGCACACCTCAGATGCTTGAGACAACCTCAAATTCCTGTTTTGGAAAATATTGACCCTAATTGCAAATTCAGCAAATGGAAGAGGAGTTACTTTCACATGGACAGAAATAAAAGACAGACTCTTCTGCATGTAATTTGGCTGCTTGAATGTCTAACATCTAAACTCAAAACTAATTGTGATACACTTACGCATAAGTCTTATGTCCAAGTTTTGCCAAAATGTTTAGTTTTCTATTGTCTGCTATTCAATTACTATCCTACAAACAATTGAAGCACTGACGGCACTCTCCAATGGTATGAAAGAGATGGTTTAAAAAGCCTTGCTTTTCATGTGTCTGTAGAAAAGCAGCTTCAGCAGCACTTGGAAACATACATTCAGATTTTAGAATGCATTTCAGATCCACTGACTGAGAATATTTTACAAAGGTTTCCCAAGTGATTCTTCTGTACACTAAAATTTGGAAGCATTCCACTGAATGGGGAGGCCTTTCCTCACTTACACATTAGAATCACCTGAAGAGCATTATTTTAAAAGATGCCTTATTCCCACTCCTTAGACAACCTGCATAATATTGGGAGGGCAATAACCATGTAGTTTAAAAAATGGGCATGGATATAAAGTTAGAAAATGCAGATTTGAATAACAGTTTGTTCACTTACTGTGATTTTTTAAATTGAAGTATGGTCAGTTTACCATGTTGTGTCAATTTCTGTTATACAGTGTAATGTTTCAGTCATAAAAATACATAAATATATTCATTTTCATATTCTGTTTCATTATAGGCTACCACAAGATATCAAATATCATTGTGCTATACAGAAGAAACTTGTTGTGTATCTTTTTTATATATAGTATTCAGTATCTTCAAATCTTGAACTCCCAATTTATCCCTTCCCATCGTCTTCCTCCCCTGGTAATCATAAGTTTGTTATCTATGCCTGTGAGTCAGTCTCTATTTTATAAATAAGTTCATTTGTGTTTTTTTTTTAAGATTCCATATATGAGTGATAACATATCATATCTTTCTTTCTCTTTCTGGCTTACTTCACTTAGAATGATGATATCCAGGTACATCCATGTTGCTGTAAATGGCATTAATTTATTCTTTTTAATGGCTGAGTAGTATTCCATTTTATAAATATACCACAATTTTTTACCCAGCCATCTGTTGATGGACGTTTAGGTTGTTTCTATGTTTTGGCTATTGTATATAGTGGTGCTATGAACATTGGGGTGCATGTATCTTTTCAAATTATAGTTCCCTCTGGATATATGCCCAGGAGTGGGATTGATGGATCATATTACCATAAGTCTATTTTTAGTCTTTTGAGGAATCTCCATGTTTTCTAGAGTGGTGGCACCAAACCATATTCCTGCCAACAGTGTTGGAGGGTTCCCTTTTCTCCACACCCTCTCCAGCATTTATTGTTTATGGACATTTTAATGATGACCATTCTGAGTGGTGTGAGGGGATACCTCATTGTAGCTTTTATTTGCATTTCTCTGATAATTAGCAATGTTGAACATAGTTGCTGTGTTTTAAAATACTTTTGATCTCTAGGAATTTCATTCTCAGAGAATTTTAGTGATGATAAAATGAATAATATATGTGAATATATTTGTTAATCATACAACCCTAAACCTATGTTATTGTTAATTTTTGGCATAGTATAAAATCAAATAAATAGAAATTTTAACTGATTAAGCATGCTATCTCCAAAATAATGATATTCAAATTGGCTCTGTGGGTCAACTGAGTCAAAAATAATTAATGATTATTAAAAATGCAAATAGTTCTTCCTTGACTCAGAACTTATGCATCACAATCTCAGGAAATGTAATACAGAAGTTTGTATTTTTAATAAACTACCAGTGTAATTATTACATGTATTCTATCCCCTCTCTTATGAGCTAGAAGAGGAATTTGAAAAGCGAAACTCACAGCTGTAAACCCACTCCAGCTAGTACTGACACATTTACTGCCTCTCCTCTAATGCCCTCTTACTTCCTATGATAATTCTACACAGACTTGTTAAATTCACATGCAGTTTTCTCTTCTGGATCACTTCAGGTATGAAAAAGTAAAATGGAAAGGACTAACTGGACAGAGATTGAGTTCATTCTACAGGGACTTTCTGGGTACCCAAGAGCTGAAAAACTCCTTTTTGTGATGTGCTTGCTGATGTACCTGGTGATCCTCCTGGGGAACAGCACCTTGATAATCCTCACTCTCCTGGATTCCCGCCTCCACACCCCCATGTACTTCTTCCTTGGTAATCTTTCCTTCCTCGACATTTGCTACACATCCTCCTTTATCCCCTCACTGTTGATACACTTTCTATCAGAGAAAAAAACCATCTCCTTCACTAGATGTGTTGTTCAGATGTCTGTCTCTTACACCATGGCATGCACAGAGTGTGTGCTCCTAGCAGTGATGGCATATGACCGTTATGTAGCCATCTGCAACCCTTTGAGATACCCTGTCATCATGAGCAAGACCCTCTGTGTTCAGCTGGCAGCTGTCTCCTGGGGATTGGGCTTTCTCAACTCATTGACACAAACCATTCTGGCAATACGGTTGACCTTTTGTGGAAAAAACGTCATTAATCATTTTGTTTGTGAACTATTGGCCTTTGTCAAGCTGGCTTGCACAGATATTTCCTTGAATGAGATTACTATAATGTTGGCTGATGTAATATATTTGTTCTTTCCATTACTGTTGATTTGTATCTCTTACATTTTCATCCTTTCTACTGTACTAAGAATCAATTCAGCTGAAGGAAGAAAAAAGGCTTTTTCCACCTGCTCAGCCCACATAACAGTGGTGACTGTGTTTTATGGGACAATCCTCTTCATGTATATGAATCCAAAGTCCAAAGACTCTGCTTCTGACAAACTGATTGCCCTGTTCTATGGAGTAGTCACACCCATGCTCAATCCTATCATCTATAGCCTGAGGAATACAGAGGTGCATGGTGCTATGAGAAAACTGATGGCTAGACTGGTTCCGGAGAAAAGGGTGAAGAACTTACATCTTTGAGTTCATGTACAAAAGAAGCTCATATATTGGAGGCAATGTTTTTAATAGAAGAACAAAAGAAATAAAGGTTATATGTAAAATCACAGAATTGAGTTGGAAAGAAATTTCAAGGTAATAATCTAACTTTATCTTTTATGAAAATAACATATAAAAATGAAGGGACAACTTGCCTAAGAAGTGAGAGGAAACTTTTAGAAACAAGAAAAAGTTGAAACCGAGCTTTTCCAAGAAAATCCAGTGCACGTGCCTACTTAATAAGTAAATGCATATTTTTCACTTCTCTTTATAACAGAACTACTTGCGTTCACATTTTCTGTTTATTATTGGTTTTTGTTTTACCCAGGAACTTCATCTGGCCTGAATCCAATTTTTTAGGTACATATTTTTTCCTTCTTCTTTCCCACCCCATGTTTCTCCCAAACCCTTTGCACATGCTGTGTTCCATTCACTATTCCCTATGTACTTATCCAACTATATCAGGTTCTTTGTCCACTTAAGGACAAAAGCATATGCCACTTTATCCCCTATTATCACATTTCTCCTATGGTAGCATCACACCCATATCATTAAATACAATTTTAGTGCTATATCTTCTGAAAATCCTTCCAAAATTTACCTACAGTAAAAGCATCATTTATAATAGCCAAGATATGGAAACAACGAAGTGTTTATCAATAGGTGAATGGATAAAGAAGATGTAGTGTGTGTATGTGCATACAAATACATAAATATGAAATGGAACCTAACTGTAATAAAAGAATGAAATTCTGCCAATTGCAACAACATTAATAGAACTAGAGAGTATTAAGCTTAGTGAAATAAGACAGACAAAGACAAATACTCTGTGTTATCACTTACATAGGGAATATAAAAAATAAAATAAAGGTATATAATAAACAGAAATAGACTTACAAATATGGAGAAAAAACTAATGATCACCAGTGAAGAAAGGAAAGGGGAAGGTGTGAAATAGAGGTATGGGAATAAGAGACACAAATTACTATGTATAAAATAAATGAGTGACAAGGATATATTATGCATAAGAAGGAAATATAGTCATTATATTATATAAATTTAAATGAAGTATAGCCCATAAAATATTAAATCACTACGTTGTAAACTGGAAACTAATATAATATTGCAAATCAACTATACTTCAATAAAAAAGGAAAAAATAAGATATAAGGAGATAAAGATACACTTGCATCCATTACCCATATATTATAAAGATTTCCATGTACATGCATTCTGAGAGGTGGGAATAGTTGAGGACAGTGGTTCTACAATTAATCTCTTATTATGATCTATAACTTACTTCTGAAATGAATTTTAGAAATATTATGACATACATTTTGTTTGTAGTTTTGTATGATCTGAAAAATACAACAAACTAGTGAATATAACAAAAAAGAACCAGACACACAGATACAGAGAACAAACCAGTAGTTACCTACCAGTGGGGCGAGGAAGCAGGGAGAGGCAATATAGGAATAGGGGATAAAGAGGTACAAACTATTGGGTATAAAATAAGTCACAAGGATACATTGTACAACACAGGGAATGTAACAAACATTTTACAGTAAGTATAAATGGAGTAACCTTTAAAACTAGTAAATCACTATACTGTACACCTATAATTTATATATTTATATACTTGACTATACTCCAGTGGGGAAAAAAAAAAGAAATAGTTTTTGAGGGTTGGATATTTACTATATCCTCATCCATAGATAAGATGCACCCTGGCTTTATGCAGGCAGTGAAGGTCAAGTCTCTGAATGAGGGCAAATGAATGAATATCACTAGCTGGAATTAATAATTGCCTTTAGTCTCATCCCTCTGTTAGCTGTTACTTATGTATACTTCTGAATACTCTACTTCTTTCATCACTTCTATTTTCTCACCCCTCTACTACTCCTCCAATGGCCACATATTATTCCCTTCAAATATTTTTATTAGATAATGACTGGCCAATCCATTGACCCCAATCTAACTACCTGTCTTGATGAGGTTGTCACCCTTTGGACAGACTAGATCAATCTTTGCTATGATTTTCTCATATGTCTTAAAATTAATCCCAGGACATCTTCTGTCTCTTTTTTCTACACCAATGGATGACCCTCAACCTGGGTCCAAGCTATTGACTCTGGTAACAATTCCAAGATGAATAGCAAAAAAAGTTTCACACGTCAACCTTACATACAGTCATCTGGTCCAGAGGGGGAATACAAATGCTATGAAAGTTGCTAAATGTGCAGTTTAAATCCCTTGTATGTTGTAGTTTATATAATATTTCATATATTTCAATACTCTAAACCAACTGAGTGGGTTTGGGATATTGTAATTTCTATAATATAGATATCATGTCTTTTCTTTGTAAGTGCTAATGGATTCATTTATACCCTTGGATTTAAGAAACTAGGTGTGAGAGAACAGCATGGTTAAAAGGGTACTAGCAGTTTCACTGAAACACCTTGGACCCTCTTTGAATTTACAAAGCAATGTCAGTATCCTAAGACCAACAACATACCAATAAATTCTCTGATATATTTTTCCTGACTGGCAGTCTTCCACTCCACTTCTACTCAGAATATATTTCTGCACATCTTTTACATTTGTATGTAGATATTCACACCACACACATATATCTGCGTGTGCAAATATATCCATACATGTAAAACACAACCACACATTTAGAGAATATGCAATTACTCCCATTAAATTTAGCTAGGCTAAAAAAGTTTTTTTATTAGTTCGCTGAGGCTGGCATACCAAAACACCACAGGCTGGGTCGCTTAAACAACAGAAATTTATTTGCTAAGGTTCTGGAAGCTAGAAGTCCAGATGATGATGTTGGTAGGTTTGATTTCTTCTGAGGCCTCTCCTTGGATTGTAAATAGTCACATTCTCACTCTGTCCTTTCCTCTGTGTATGAACATCCCTGGTGTGTCTATCAGTGCCCAAACTTCCTCTTCTTATATTGACACTACTCAGATTGTATGAGGGCCCACAAACTACAGCCTCATCTTAACTTATCACCTCTTTAATGGTCATATTTCCAAAAGCAAACACATTCTGAGGTACTGGGTATGGGGGGTTAGACCTTCAACATAAGATTTTTGAAGAGACACAATTCAGCCTAAAACAGAGGTCAATAATAAATTAGCTTAAAACTCTACTAAACTTATTACATATATATATATATTACATGTATACAGTTTTGAATACTCAACAATACACTAACTTAATGTTTAAAGTTATATTATACTCTATAACTCAAAACAAAAATTGATATTTGTCATCATGAGACTTATTTAAGATTTCACATAAGCTTCTGTAAGATATATCAATATTATCTTAGAGTTTCAGTGATTGGTCAAGGAAGAGACTTGAAAAATCACACATCACATTTAAAATGAGTGTCAACACCCATTATCCCAATCTTCTGATATATATTGACCAATAAACATCCCATAATGTTTACAGATATTATTCACTACTTTGTGCTGAAAGAGGACAAAGAGGGCTCCTAGCCAGTAATTTTTTCACAGCTACTTTCACCTCTTTGTTCCGTAAACTATAAATGATAGGATTCATCATGGGGGTTAATCCCGCATATACTAAAGCCATAAATTTATCTATTTCCTGAAAACCTACAGCTGAGGGCTTCAGGTACATGGAAAGAGCTGTTCCATAGAACAAAACCACCACAGTCAGGTGGGCTGCACAAGTTGAAAAGGCTTTGCTTCGACCATCCACTGAGCTGATTTTTAGGATGCTGGAGAGGATAAAAGCATAAGAGATACAAATGAGGAGCATCGGCATAGGAAGAAGGAGTACACTGATCACCAGCATGATTAACTGCACCTTGGAAGTATCCACACAAATCAGTCTCAGGACGGCCAGAATCTCACAGGTGAAATGATTGATGATCCTATTTCCACACAGAGACAGCTGTAACACAGACACTGTTTCCACCAGGGCAGTGATACAGCCTGTCGCCCAGGAGCCAGCTGCAATCTGTACACAAACCCTCTTGTTCATGATGATGGGGTACCTCAGGGGGTTGCAGATGGCCACATATCGGTCATATGCCATCATGGACAGGAGCACACACTCAGTGGAGCCCATGGCAAGAGAGAAGTACATCTGAGCAACACATCCTGAGAATGGGATGGTGTTTTTCCCGGAAACAAAGTTTGCCAGCATTGGAGTGAGGGTAGAAGAAGTGTACCAGATGTCCAGAAAAGACAGGTTGCCGAGGAACAAGTACATGGGTTTGTGGAGGCAAGAATCCAGGAGACTAACAGAAATTAGAATAATATTACCCAGCAAGGTGATCAAGTATATCAGCAAACACAGCACAAATAAGGTGATTTCAACTTTGGGATAGTGAGTAAATCCCAGAAAAATAAAATTTGAAATGACTGTCAAGTTTGTCTTGACCATCTTATTCCTTCTTGTTCATCTGTAGTAGTGAATAAGAACATACTTTTGTTTTTGTATTGTATATGTTTAAAAATCTAAACTCTACCAACTTTCTAGGGGTTTTTGTTAGAGGTACTTTAAAGGGATTATTATGCTGGAAATATTAATTATTCATTCATTCATTCATTCAACATTTATTGAATATACCATAAGTCACTGATGATCAGAGCTGAATTACACAAAAGTTGCTCCAGGGCAACTCATAATAAAATATAAGACACAGTCAAGTAAATAAAAAATTACAGTAACATGATATAAGTATGCCCCAGGGTACTAGGCAAACACAGAGTAAAAATCCTAACCTATGTTGGGAGTGCTGCTCAGTAAGACATTTTGAGACTTAGCTAATCAAAAAATGTGTTAGACCCAATCAAGTTAAGGACCAGAGGAGGTTTCTGTGCAAAGAAAAATCTTCTGTAAATGTTGTAACAAGAAAAGATTTGGCTGCACTTCATAAAGGTGCCAAATATGTAGTACAACAGATGGAAATACCACACACTAAAGAATATAAATAGAAGATAGACAAGAGTCCATCCACTGTAACACTACCTGATACCTGTCTTCAAGAAGATGTTTTCGAATACGGAATAATGTTGAACCCATACTTTCTTACAGAGATGATCATAATTTCAAAGTTAAGTAATTAATAATGCAAATCAAATTACTGGCAATTGATCACATATGGAAACATGCTTAAAAACCACTGTCCTACAAGAGAGTTCCAATGAAACAATCACAAATCACACCAGCCTCACATTCTCATCACTGCCTACTTTTCTAACCTCATCATCCAACACTCCACCTCCACTCTCCAGTCTGAAACAACAACCAACTTGTAGTTCTTCATACTTACCATGCCAATTTATATTTTTATGTATTTAATCTACAGTTTATCTACCTGAAGTAACTTTCCTTCCCAGCTCCAATCTTGTTTGTCTTGAATATCTTGTCCTATCATCAAAACTGTATGCCATATGTCTTAACTACAGCTTCATTCTTTGTACATACTTATGTTACTCAAGTATATTACACTGAACTATAGCCATACGTGCACATCCCTATTGCCCCTAGCAGTGGATGGTGAGCTTGTCAAGAGCTTGTTCCCCACAATACTAGCAAAGTAATAACTCCTGATTAAGATTTTTAATAACACATTGCTGCCTTGAACATTAAAATAAATACATTTTCTCTGTGGTTCACCGTGTCAACAAAAAAACCTGAGTACTTCTCAACTTGTTATGTACGCCTGCAAACTTAATCTGTGACCTTGAAGAAACTAGTTGAATTAAGAAACATGATTAGCTCTTAGCTTTAAATATTTGATGTAGAGTGAGATGAGGAAAAGACAATGAGCACTTGTACTCATAGAAGAGGCAGAAATGCTTTCCAAACAATGATCCTCTGTAGGGAATTATAGCACTGTCCTCAAAGTGTGGGATGTGAGTTCCAAATACAAAAATGCTACTTAGTAGTATGTAAAATTTGGCAAAAAATTTGACCTCTTTGAAATCTGGTTTCCTAATCTATACAAAGAGGATGATAATTCCTATCGTGTGCAGGTATCAGAGATCCAGATTAACTTGTCTTAAATTCTCACTCCACAACCCCAAGTCCATGACCTCTCTAATATTTCAGAGACTCACAGTGGGTTTATGATTTCATGGTCTCCCTGCTTTCCAGAACCATAATTGCCTGTATGCTGCTCCAGTGCTGACCCACATTGACTCAGGTAGATAAAAACTAAGTACCTTCATCATTTATTAAAATTTCAACCCCCAATCTATGTATGAAAATGAAACACTTTACTGATTATCTCCAGAGTGGTGAAAGGTAGACAAGTCTGGTCTCTAAAGTCCATTTTGGTCAGCATATGCCATCACTTTCCTGAGGGTTCCTCTAATGGGCTTTCTGTTCCAGCACCCAGTCTCCTTGCCCCGTATTCCTCCCACTTTGCAGGATGGTTCCTCTCTTGCCCTCTCCTTTTCCCTCTCTCTTCACCACTCTTTTGTCCTCTTTTTCAGAAACAAAACAATGAAATCATTTCCTTTTCTCATGTAAATTGAGTCCCACTCATATCCTCATCCTTATCTTGATAACATCTTTGTCAGAGTCTCACCTAACCCAAGTCACTTTATGTAGATACCTTCTGATTCCAGTGCTGAGGTAATTAAACATTTTCCAACAAACCTCTCTTTCTTTCTGAATGACTGAGTCAGAATAGAGTTAGAAAACTTCTAATCCAACTTTCTCCTTTTAAAGTTGAGAGATTTTGGAGGGGTTTATGACTTGCCTGAGGTAACTGTTTGGAATATACAGCCAAAAGTTTTATCCCATATTCAGGACTCATTTTTTCAACTCAGTATTTTTCCTACTAACAAGCATTTCTTTTTAAAGTAAATATCGGTTTCCTGGCCCAGCTGAGACCCAACAATAAATTTTATAAATCTGAGATTACAGAAAGAGATGGATAACGCCTGCTCCCATTTACCTCAGTACATGTGATGAACATCTTCTTTTTTTGGTTATTGTGCTTCAGTATTTAGAGTTGGTTTTCAGCATGGTCTTTCTTGTGAATCTAGTGCAGTGCTCAAAAGAGTAAAAGATTCTGAATTTTGTAATTAGGATAATACTTTATGAAGACTACATTAAAGTTGGTTTTACGGAGGTATTTTTACTCAGACAACTGCAATAAAAAAAGGCATGGATGTTCTTGGTTTGCAAAAATCAACCCGAATCTTGCCTGACTCACAGTCTCAACATATATAGCTTCTGTTGATTAAAATGTTTTCAAATAATTTCTTAAGAGAAATCATGATATGAAGATTTGTTCTGCCTAAATCACCCCTTATGATCTTCTCCAAAAACATTCCAAAGGGTAAACGCTGGAACTAAGATAACTAAAGTCTCCTGTTGCTACTAGGGACCTTCCAACTCCCTTAACAAATTAATGTTGTGATTCTGAAACATAAAGGAGTTAAGAAAGTTTCCAGATCTCCAGGGTGTGATTCTCAAAGTTCCATTAACTAATTTAGGACAGAAAGAAATTGGGTAAAAATTTTTTATGTTCTTTCAAGTCATTTGGCCCAGTAAAAGATTAATTCCCAAGCAACATTTGTGCAAGCAGAACCAGAGGAGACTGTCTGCCTACTCCATTCCTCTGTAGATTGCCCCTGAATTATACAGCAAATATTCCAATTAACAGAACTGTAGAAAGGCCTTCCCAAATAGCCTCTGAGTTTAAATGATCCATTTATTTTCAGAAATCTCTCCAAATATCTCCGTTATCTGAGTAATAGAAGATAAAACTTTCTTATTGAGTTCCTAAATGGCCACAAAGTGAAGAGAGAGCATTTATCAATCAGATAATTTATTACTATCAAATGCCTCTGAATAGACTAAGTGCCTAGTACAATGTTTGTGATTCCATAGAGTTTATAGTCTCTGAAGGAGCAGTGCATTAAAGTGAGTACTGGACTTAAAGTAAAAGAGTTGTTTGAACCTCAACTCAAATGTTGATTAGGTAAGTGACTAGTGAAAATTAATGAAGGGAAATTCAGTAAAACAGAGTCAGAAAGCCAGAAGGGCTCTCACAAAAACCACTTCAGTCAATACCGATCCCAACAAGGAAAAAAATACCCTGCTTATCCTGCAGGAAGTGACACTCCTTTACTCCTGCCAGCATAAAGAATAAAAATTTTCTCCTTGCCTAGCAACAGTTCAGCCAACGAAAGACAGTTGCAACTTAGCCAATAAAAAGCCACTGTACTTCTAACTCCCGGTTTCCTCCAAAGAATTTTTGTTTACAACGGCCCTTCCCAATTACCCTTTCTACTCTATGAAAGAGTTTCCTTTCCTTTGCTTTACTGAGCTTCATGTGATTCTCAGTTGCATGTCCCAAATCACAATTCTTTGCTGCTCCTAAACCCATTTTGCTGGTAAAAACAACTGGTTATTTTATTGTTTTAGGTTGACCTGATCTTTCATAGTTATATATTAATTGCATAAGGACCCCAATTCTTCAGTGCTTTCTAGGCTTACCTACTGTGGTTTCGGCCCTTAGGAATGTAGCTTGATTTTGTCACTGGGGCATTAGCAAACACAAAACAACACAGAGACTTGAAAAGCACTAACACAATTAAGTTAGCCATCTTTTTTCTGAATCTATATTATCATGAGAATATGTCCAAGTTTGCCAACAAAAGGATAAAACACACATTAAACATAACTGAGTTGTCCCAGTTGCCACTGCTGAGGCCACCTGGATGAGCCAGCAGTCAGTCCATCCCCAACAAGTGAGTGAGCCCAAAAACAATCAATAAGCCAACTCATAGCTGATTTTAAGATGCAAGATAATCTAGCTGAGATTACCTGGCTCCAGCCCAGATAAACTCTATCTTATAGACTTTAAAATAATAAATATTTATTTTTGCATGCTACAGAGATTTTGTGATTGCTTACTATGCTGCATCATTGTAGCAATACAAGACTAATGCAGCAATAGATCCTTTCATTACCTGTCCAACGTTGACTCACCTGGGCCTTTATCCTTCTTAAAAGAATCACAATTTTATTCATTTGTCTATCCCATTTTTATCCATAGGAGAATATCCTGATTAGTTCAAGCCTTCTATCTTACTTTCTAGAAGGCTTATATTTTTATCTTTCATACTGAGACATACATTCCACTTGGAATTACTATGTGTGAATGGTATGAGGTGAGGATTAAGACTTATTTTTCACTATGTGGATACTATTTGACTCAACCTGATTTATTGAAAAGATTCCTTCCCAGACACTACACTGCAGTGTCACTTCTCTCATAAACTAATTGACCAGATATGTATGGATCTGTTTTGGGCCTCTTGTTCTGTTCCACTGGTCTGATTTTTCTATCCTTGGGCCAATACTACATTGTCTTATTAACTGTAGCACTATAACAAGTCTTGATTTCTGGTCCTCTAAATTTCTTCTTCTTTATGGATGATTTGGCTGTTGTTGGTACTCATATATTTTAGTATCTGCTTGACAATTTTCACAATAAACTTGCTGGAACTTTGACTGGAATTGCGTTGAACCTACATGTCAATTTAAAGAAAGTTGACATCTTTATATTATTGAATCTTCTAATCCATTAGAAAGATATATTCTTTCACTTATTTAGGTATTTTTAAATTTCTCCCAATAATACTGTTGGTTTTTCTTTTATAAATGTATTGTACACATTATACTAGATTTATTCAGATATTTTAATGTTTTTGATGCTATTATAAATTGTCTTAGATTCCACTTTCTACTTTTTTATTATTGGTATGTAATGACTTTTCTAGGCTATTGATATTAATTTAGATTGACCCATACAATCATCAGTCTCGATACTTATTATTCCTTATTCTATCTGAGATCATTTTCTTTCCACCTGAATAATTATTCTTTTAGGATTTCTTTCAAGACAAGTAAAATTTCAGAAACCAATAATAAAGATAATACAAAATGCAGTCAAAGGAAAAAATACATATTTCCTTAAATGTGGCTTTCTTTTTACATATCCTTCTTGACACTTAAATTACCTTGGGTTTGTGGCTTGATATCTTTCATAACTTTGAGAAACCATCATTCAATATTAGCCATTTTCTCTTCTACCTCACTTCCTTTTTCTCCTCTCCCCCAAAGTGTTTAGTTATACACATTAGACTGTTCCAACATGTCCCATATAGCTCTTAGAATCCTTTCTGTATTTTCCTTCCTTTTTCTTCTCCAGGCATCAGTCTGGATATTTTCTACTAATCTATCTTTCAGTTTGCTAAGACCTTTTTCAACTTTGTCTAAGCTGTAGTTAAATCCATCTATTTAGTTTTTTATTTCAGTTGCATTTTTCAGGTCCATAATCTCTACTTGATTTTTTAATATAACACCGAATTCTCCAGTGAACTCTTCATTCTGTTATCTATGTTGAGGGACATGTTAACACTGGTTATTTTTAAATCTGTGTTTGATAATGCCTATACCTGGATCACCCTGAGAGATTGAATTATCTGTTTTTGTCTCTTGATCCTATATCTTAGGATGCCTGGTAATTTTCTATTCAATGCCAGATAGCATATATGAAAAATACATACTATCTGGACAATGTTTTATTCATACAAAGAGAAAATTCACTGTATCCTCTGATAGAAACCAAGAGAGGGGGCGATTACCTTATACTAAAGAGGCATTGAGACAAGTTAGAGTTGGATTTCAGATTTTGTAAAATCTAGCCAAAATCTGTTTCACCGCTTATTTTAGATTTATCTCTCTAGAGTCCAAACTAGACCCTGGAGTCCAAACTGAGACCCTGAAGTTTATACAAGAAAGATTTTCCCTTCATGGGTCTCAGACTTCAGTTTTTATCTCATAAGCACTGTGGAACTGCTGAAACCTCACCTAACATGCTTAATCCCTTTTTGCTCAATTTCCAGGCCTCTTATTTTGAGCAGCCTAAGGATCAGCAAATGCTTTATTTGAAAAACCAATCACACATGCTAGGATCACTTAACTCTAACTCCCTTCAGTTCAGGACTTTGGCCTCCCTTCAATTCAGAATGGGGTGTTTGGTCAGGTCTAAAATTCAAGTTTTGTCTTCTCAGACCGATGAGATTGTCAAACTCTGTTCTTATTTTTCTGCCTTTTAGCAGCATCTCTCTGCCCAGTTTCTAGCTGACCAACAGACAACAACGAAGTATTACCAAGTGCCCTTGGAGAAAAAAAGGAGCACAGAATGTTTGGTTCATCTTAAACGAGCTTCCCTTCTCTTTAGAATCTCAGCACCTCATATCCTGACTTCTGAAGCAATCTAATTCATTTTAAAAATTTTAAACTATCCAGCTTTTCTAGTTTTCAGAAGTGGGACCATTAGCCACTCGCTCAGATGTTCAATATTAACTTTTTTTATACTTTAAACTGTTTAATCTGTCTTCCTTACTAGAGTGTAAGGCCTATGAAGGCAAGAATATTTGTTATGTTCACCAATGTATCATATGTGCCTAGAAGAGTGCCAAGGAAATATCAGGTACCAGAAAATATGTTTGAATTGAACTGAGTGTCTTTGGAGGAACTGATACATGATCTATTATGAAAGGGAAATTGCTTCCAATTTTACTGTTGTACAAATGTCTAGCACTTGAGAGTATAATTGTGTTTGCCCCCTTGTACATAATATCCTATTCTTATAGGAGACATTCTGGATTAGGAAGAAAAATGTAACCCTGGATATAGTTGTTTCAGAGCACATCAATATTTACCATTATACTGGAGTATTCAGGAGATAAGAAAAATAAGGTAAAATGAGATAATTTTATTTAAAAAATGTATTATTGCCTAAAAATCGCTATGAACTAGGTTTTGAATTTCTTAAAAATCAAGATTCTCATTGTAACACAAATAAGCAGGTTGCAGAAAACATAAAATATTTCTAGCTCCAAAATGTTATACAAAATGTAAAGTTCATTTTCTCAGTACCAAGTATAAATGAGATCCCAGGAATCTAATTAAAACATATTTCTAATTATTTCATTGAGATAGAGGAGAAGAAAATAAAGAAAAAAAACTGATCACTATCTGATGACTAATAAAATGTAAAGAAAATTACAAATTTCAAAGTAACTTACAGAAAATATCATTATAATAGAGTATCTGGGTAGATCTAATCTGGCCAACAGATCTGGTTTTGAGACAGAATCGTTTGTGCCATGGTGATGGATGCCCAAGATGCTCAGTAGAAAGCATCACATATTTTAGCACAGACCAAGGTCAACTGTCCTGAAGATTTTACAGCCCAAGCTACTTTCTGCATAGGGGGGCAGTTAATGGGCCCTTACGTATCATACAGTTTGTCTAAAAACTTAAGGTGAAAAAAAATGTACCAAAGATAAAACTCTTTATCCCCAGAGAAAATGAAAAACTGCTTTCATCTATACTAATTGAGTCAGTATTATTAATGAGAGGCTGACATCCCTTCTAAACAGATTTAAACATTCAAAAATGAGCATACACATACTCTAGATAAGTATGGATCTATTAGATTATTAAACAGTCTACCAAAACTTAAAGCAGCTAAATGCTTGATAAATTGTGTGTTTCAGATCAATATTTTCCATGTGTATAAGGCAGGCTGTAGACATAAATCTACATCTATCCAAAGGAATGCTCTTTAAGACTCATGGAGAAATTCGACAAGAAAAAATATTAGTTTACTTGTAGCCTTAGTTGATCTTTCCTCAGCATACATCCTATATGCAGGGCATGTTTTCCCAAGAACCTCAAAGTAACTTTAAAAAGGCAGTTAATAAAAACTGCCATTCATAAAAACTTGAGAAACATTTTATCCTTCAGAACTCAAGATATTTCACAGCTAAGATAACTCAAGATCAAATGAAATAAGTACATTTTGTCCCTGCTTCATCCAGATCCCAGAAACTCATTTCCCCAATCTAGTGGAGAGTAGAAAGTATGGCTCTTAATGTCAGTCTTTTCAGAGACATGGCCAACACATCTTGACATTTTCAAACTACCTCAAAATTTATGGAATCACAAATGACAACTCATTTTTTAACATCCCAAGTTATTTAGCTTTTAAAATAATAGGGAAGTCTATCATGGCATTAAAAGGCCATTAGCAAGAAGAATATCAAGGATGTCTTATAAAGGAATATCTTTAAGCAATGAGAGGTACAAAGAGAATAAAAGAAAATCTATGTGCAAAGGTACTACCATCAGGTAATTTTACTTCAAGAGAACTGCTGAATCCCTAGCAATGATGGTGAATAGGGAAGTATTTTTAATTGTTCCTATTTGCCTATTTATATTACTCCATTATATTTTAATATTTAATGTTAAATATGAGCAACAGGCCAGGTTTACAAGCTCATAATTGATTTCTCACTATATACTCTTCAGGCAAGGCCAATAAAAGTGATCTTCTGATGCAAAAGCTAACATGTTCCACTGGGAAAACAGAGTTGTTTTGTTCTGAATCCTCCTTTTTTTCCTTGTTATTTAATGATCACATATCATTTTAGATAAGTTGGTTGCCAGCCCCTTTATAATGAAGAAAAGGACAATATTTAAATAAACAGATGATACAATTTTAGTATCCTAAGGAGGAGCAACCAGAAATAATAACTATTCTAGTGAATTACTGCCTGAATGTTCACAGACCCATATAAAGTTATTACCATGGCTGGGCATTACTTTCTTTTTAAGTGACACTTCAAAATCTAACTTGTAGTGTGTTTTCCTAGAGTATCTCCAAACTTGATGAAAGATCTACCCACTTAGTTTGAAGAGCCCCTGGGAGTGTCTCATGTGTGCTGAGAATGTGTCCACTCTGTCCCCCTCAGGACACTGTCATCACAATTTTTTTTAACATTTTTTATTGATTCATAATCATTTTACAGTGTTGTGTCAAATTCCAGTGTTCAGCACAATTTTTCAGTCATTCATGGACATATACCCACTCATTGTCACATTTTTTTCTCTGTGATTTATCATAACATTTTGTATATATTTCCCTGTGCTATACAGTGTAATCTTGTTTATCTATTCTACAATTTTGAAACCCCAGTCTATCCCTTCCCACCCTCTACCCTGCCCCCCACCCCGGTAACCACAAGTCTGTATTCTCTGTCCATGAGTCTATTTCTGTCCTGTATTTATGCTTTGTTTTTGTTTGTTTGTTTGTTTTTGTTTTTTAGATTCCACATATGAGCGATCTCATATGGTATTTTTTTTTCTCTTTCTGGCTTACTTCACTTAGAATGACATTCTCCAGGAGCATCCATGTTGCTGCAAATGGCATTATGTTGTTGGTTTTTATGGCTGAGTAGTATTCCATTGTATAAATATACCACATCTTCTTTATCCAGTCACCTGTTGATGGACATTTAGGTTGTTTCCATGTTTTGGCTATTGTAAATAGTGCTGCTATGAACATTGGGGTGCAGGTGTCATCCTGAAGTAGATTTCCTTCTGGGTACAAGCCCAGGAGTGGGATTCCTGGGTCATATGGTAAGTCTATTCCTAGTCTTTTGAGGAATCTCCACACTGTTTTCCATAGTGGCTGCACCAAACTGCATTCCCACCAGCAGTGTAGGAGGGTTCCCCTTTCTCCACAGCCTCTCCAGCATTTGTCATTTGTGGATTTTTGAATGACGGCCATTCTGACTGGTGTGAGGTGATACCTCATTGTAGTTTTGATTTGCGTTTCTCTGATAATTAGTGATATTGAACATTTTTTCATGTGTTTTTTGATCATTTGTATGTCTTCCTTGGAGAATTGCTTGTTTAGGTCTTCTGCCCATTTTTGGATTGGGTTGTTTATTTTTTTCTTATTGAGTCGTATGAGCTGCTTATATATTCTGGAGATCAAGCCTTTGTCAGTTTCACTTGCAAAAATTTTCTCCCATTCCGTAGGTTTTCTTCTTGTTTTATTTCTGGTTTCCTTTGCTCTGCAGAAGCTTGTAAGTTTCATTAGGTCCCATTTGTTTATTCTTGCTTTTATTTCTTCTAGGAGAAAATTTTTGAAATGTATGTCAGATAATGTTTTGCCCATGTTTTCCTCTAGGAGGTTTATTGTATCTTGTCTTATGTTTAAGTCTTTAATCCATTTTGAGTTGATTTTTGTATATGGTGTAAGGGTGTGTTTTAGCTTCATTGTTTTACATGCTGCTGTCCAGTTTTCCCAACACCATTTGCTGAAGAGACCGTCTTTATTCCATTGTATATTCTTGCCTCCTTTGTCGAAGATGAGTTGACCAAAAGTTTGTGGGTTCATTTCTGGGCTCTCTATTCTGTTCCATTGGTCTATATGTCTGTTTTGGTACCAATACCATGCTGTCTTGATGACTGTAGCTCTATAGTATTGTCTGAAGTCTGGGAGAGTTATTCCTCCAGCCTCTTTCTTTCTCTTCAGTAATGCTTTGGCAATTCTAGGTCTTTGATGGTTCCATATAAATTTTATTATGATTTGTTCTAGTTCTGTGAAATATGTCCTGGGTAATTGGATAGGGATTGCATTAAATCTGTAGATTGCCTTGGGCAGTGTGACCATTTTAACAATATTGATTCTTCCAATCCAAGAGCATGGAATATCTTTCCATTATTTAAAGTCTTCTTTAATTTCCTTCATCAATGGTTTATAGTTTTCTGTGTATAATTCTTTCGCCTCCTTGGTTAGATTTATTCCCAGATATTTTATTACTTTGGGTGCTATTTTAAAGGGGGATTGTTTCTTTACTTTCTTTTTCTGTTGATTTATCGTTAGTGTAAAGAAAGGCAACTGATTTTTGAACATTAATTTTGTAACCTGCTACCTTGCTGAATTCTTCAATCAGCTCTAGTAGCTTTTGTGTGGACCTTTTAGGGTTTTCTATATATAGTAACATGTCGTCAGCATATAATGACACTTTTACCTCTTCTTTTCCAATTTGGATCCCTTTTATTTCTTTCTCTTGCCTGATTGCTGTGGCTAGGACTTCCAGGACTATATTGAATAGGAGTGGTGATAGTGGGCATCCTTGTCTTGTCCCAGATTTTAGTGGGAAGCTTTTGAGTTTTTCACCGTTGAGAACTATGCTGGCTATAGGTTTGTCATATATAGCTTTTATTATGTTGAGATATGTTCCCTCTATACCCACTTTGGCGACAGTTTTTATCATAAATGGGTGTTGAATTTTATCAAATGCTTTTTCTGCATCGATTGAGATGATCATGTGGTTTTTGTCCTTTCTCTTGTTGATGTGATGTATTACATTGATTGATTTGCGTATGTTGAACCAGCCTTGTGTCCCTGGGATGAACCCCACTTGGTCATGATGTATAATCTTTTTTATGTGTTGTTGGATTCTATTTGCTAAAATTTTGGTGAGGATTTTGGCGTCTATGTTCATCAGTGATATTGGCCTATAATTCTCTTTTTTTGTAGTGTCTTTGCCTGGTTTTGGTATCAGGGTGATGGTGGCTTCATAGAATGAGTTTGGGAGTATTCCCTCCTTTTCAATCGTCTGGAAGAGTTTGAGAAGGACTGGTATGAGTTCTTCTTTGTATGTTTGGTAGAATTCCCCGGTGAAGCCGTCCGGTCCTGGACTTTTATTTGTAGGGAGGTTTTTAATTGCTATTTCTATTTCCTTTCTAGTGATCGGATTGTTCAAGTGTTCAGTTTCTTCTTGATTCAGTTTTGGTGGACAGTATGTTTCCAGAAACTTGTCCATCTCCTCTAGGTTATCCAGTTTGGTTCCATATAGTTTTTCATAATATTCTCGTATGATATTCTGTATTTCTATTTTGTTTGTTGTAATTTCTCCATTTTCCTTTCTTATTTTGCTAACTTGTGCTCTCTCTTTTTTCTTCTTTGTGAGTTTGGCCAGAGGTTTTGTCATCACAATATTTTGAGCTGCAATTCTTATCACTTCCCTGGAATCAAATGTTTCTGCTGTCTCTAATAGGCCCTACTGTTTAGGGTGACCATATATTAGATCATCCAAACTAGGACAATGTTGACAATGAAAGGGACAACTGTTATTAATTACACCATGGCAACTGGTGTTTAGACTAGTTCTGAGCAAATAGAAATATATGGTCACCATTCCAAGGTTGACCATTAGGGCCATCATGTTCCAAAACCGTAAGATGTTTCACAAAAAATGTTGGCACCATATTTTGCTATCACTACCCCAAAACTGTACTGTCTGTGCCATGGCTAATGGCAACACTTAAGCTTTGGCCTGCACATGGCCACTTCCAAGGACCAGATCTAAGTCCATGGAGTCAGGCTGGGAAAACAATCTCTGACAGATACCACACTTCCCTGGGACTCACAGTGATAATAAATTTAAGATATAATTCTAATCTAAGGCAAGGTAAACCCTATAAACAGGAGACCAGGGCTAAGGAGAGAGTTGAATGATAAGGAATCATCATGAAAGTTTATGATGAAGGTTAGGAAGAGAGAGAAGTGATGTCTAACTAGAGTTTTCTCCTTTCCTTTTCTGCACCGTCATTCTCTTATATCTTCCTCAAATCTTCAGTTAGTAAAAAGGAAGCCCAGAACGACCTATAGTTCGGGGAATGAAGGGAAAGTAAATCCACACATGGGATCAGACAAACTGGACAAACTGCATCAACACTGATGACACTGAAGAACAGGTAGAAACGACTAGCAATGAAGCCTAAATATTGATCTGGAACAAGAAATGATTAGCCACAACAAGGAGCCTCTAAAAACTCCCATTCATTCACCCTTCGGTAGTCTCTCTCTCTCTGAATGGCACATTGTTCTGACGTAAGAAAGTCAATAAAAGTTCAAAAATTGCTAGTCTCTCTGTTCCCTAAGTATTTCCCAAAGAAGGAGCAATCTTCCATATGGTGGTTCCATTTTCTAAGTAGTGTAGAATAACCAGTACTGAGCCCAGAAAAGTCAGAAAGCCATGAACCAGCAGAAGAACTCTGATCTCATTTTTCAAAAGTCATATTTTGGATGATCCAGGTCTTAGCCAGAATCTCACTGACCATCACAGTGAAAGAAATTAAAGCAAAGTAATAACACAAAAAATAATACATATAAACTTTTCAAAAAAGAAACTCCCAAGAACTCCATCTTGGGAATAAATATATTTGATGTAAAAGCAAGCTGTGAACCTAGATACAGAACCTCTACTATGGTTTGTCGACCAAATTTTTCATGAACTCTTGGAGTATGCTGACAGCTTCCGGTCTGAGACAAATTTTGGCTCAGTTTTCCAAATCTAACAGCTTTATGTATTAGAAAAACTACATCATAAAACATTTTATTCCCCATATAATTTCAGGAAGCATATCATTTCAAGAGGAAGTCAGTTAGGTCTTCTCCTTCTCTTTCTTCTCGTAGTTAGATACACGGTCTGAAAGGGATTAACTTGTGGTTCTCTCAAATTTCTTGTGGGATATTGTCAGAAAATAATTACCAATAGAGCTAAAAGAATGATTCAAGAGGACAGAGATAAAAGTAGAAAGGAGTCATTCAACCTCCTTCTTTATGGTGTGGTGTTTTGTATAATGCACCCTGCTGCTTCATTTGTGAACTATAAGAGGGAAAACATATACCTACTTTACAGTTAAAAGTAAATAAAAGACTTAAAAAATTTTAAGGATAAAATAGAAAACCAAGAATATTTTAAAGTCTAAATAAAAATTAACAGTTAAATAATGTGAAATTTTAATTAGCATTAAAGAGCTAAAGGAATTAAATGAAACAAAAGAATAAAACCAAATAACTTAACATCTTAAAGCTTTTTAAATTCTAGAAGAAACATAATCCAAACTACATAAAATTTAAAATAAAAAATTCAGAGGCAAAGGAAAAAACGAAATGTAATATTAAAATAAACATTAAAATCTAATGTGAAAATTTGAAGTGTGAAATTCAGATTAAGAAGAAATAAAATGATAAAGGTAAATTGTTTTTAAGATGAAGATTACCATACAGCAGAAAGAAGTATAAATCTCACACAGAAATGAAATGTAAAAAACATCTAAAAGGTAGATCCACATTTCCTAATAACAGATTCCTCTTGGATCAGCAATATATTTCATGGATAGAGAGCCTATAGGACAGAGGAAAAGATACAGCTCTACTTTTATTAGTAGATATTTGACTCAGGAGTTATTTATATTTAATTTTTCAAACAGCTTTAAAAATCAGTTATTTGGTTCCAAGTCCAAAGTAGTTACATCCCATATATGGGAAGGTCTTTAGAAAGAAAATTGCCAAAGAAGATATGTCGAAAGTAGAAAAGAATAATAATTCAATGCCTCATAGTTTGAGATAAATAAAAACTTACAGAAATAATACTATTCTAGAACCAGAAAATTTAATAGACTGCAGTTACCTAGACAGAAGACAATATCACTATATGTTTGAATAGACACTGAGTAAATTAAATTATTTTAGTAATTACAGTTCGTAATTTTAGCTGAGCCTAAAAAATGTTAAAACAAGTTTCAATCTGTCTTGTAAAGAAAGTAAGGAGGTATGAAATTGGTTTTGGAAACATTTTATCAAGAACATGTTTTTAGGTTTTAATACTAGTGTAACTTTTTCCTGTCTGAAACTCTCTTCCTATTACATTATCCCTTTACTGTCCTTCACAATCAGCTCTTCAAAAACAATGAACTATAATCATTGATTCCTAAAACACTGACATTTACTTACTTTCATTCTGCACTGCACCAAAACATAGTATTTTAGAGCTTGAGAGTTTTGAGAGAGAAATTGGACACAGCAGCAAGAACCTATGTGACTCTTTGGTTTCCCTAGTTGATTCTACATTGTGACCTGTCCCTTTCTGATTACTTATTGAAAATTTTTCTTCTCAGGAATAGTTTTACTGCTTCCTTCACGTCCTTGTTCCTAAGACTGTAGATTAAAGGATTCATCATAGGTGCAATAATCCCATAGAACATGGATATAAGTTTGTCAGTACCACCCAAGGTATCTGAATTAAATGTCTCTTTAGACTTGGGCTTCATGTACATGAAGAGAATGGTTCCATAGAATATTATCACCACAGTCAGATGGGCTGAGCAGGTAGAGAAGACTTTGCTTCTCCCCTCAGAAGAGCGAATTTTGAGGATGCTGAGAATAATTAATGTATAAGAAACAATGATTAACAACAGTGGTGTCAATATGAACAATGTCGTGGCCACAAGCATGATGAACTCATTGCCTGAGATGTCAGCACAGGCCAGCTTCATGACAGCCAGAATTTCACAGGAGAAATGATTGATGACGTTATTTCTACAGAAGGGCAACTGTACCACAAATGCAGTTTGTACTGTGGAGTTGACAAGCCCTGCAAACCAGGACGCAGCCGCCATGGGCACATAGGAATCCTTGCTCATGATGACAGAATATCTCAGAGGGTTGCAGATAGCCACATACCGGTCAAAGGCCATCATGCCCAGGAGCACACACTCTGTTGTCCCCATGGCCAAGCCAAGGAACATCTGCACTGCACAGCCAGAGAAGGAGATGGTCTTTCTTTCCGAGAGGAAGCTCACAAGCGTGGAGGGAATGGAGGTGGTGGTGTAGCAGATGTCCAAGAAGGAGAGGTTCCCCAGGAAGAAGTACATAGGGGTGTGAAGATGAGAGTCTAAGATGCTGATTAAAATAAGGGTGCCATTGCCCAGAAGGATGACCACATACATCATTAAGATTAGCACAAAAAAGAGTAGTTCAAGCTTTGGGTAACCAGAAAGTCCCTTTAAAAAGAACTCCACCAGAACTGTTTGGTTTTCCCATTCCATTTTACGGTTTCTTTTTCACCTGTAATACATTAGATTATGTTAAGATAAAGTACGCATTTTGATATGATTTCTTTCAGTTGTGTACCAATGCACAAGTACTATATGCTCCAAGAAAATAGAAAAAGAAAAGACTAAAGAAAGAAGAGAAGAAATAAAGAAAAGTGGACCAAGGAGAATGAAGGTATGAGTAGAGAGAGGGAAGGGAAGAGAAATCAACAAGTTTCAAGCTACCAGCAATATGCCATGTAATTCATTCAGTCTCATCACAGTTCTAGGAGAGAGATATCATTATCCACATTTTACAAATAAATAAATCAAAGCAGAAATCTTAAGTAAACTTGACTAAAGGTAAGTATAGAGCAGAGCTAAGATTCAAACCCAAGTCATATTTGTCATCACACAGGTTAACTAGAGGTTATAATAAATATGAGTACTGCATTATGTATAACTAAACAATAAACTATTTTTATTGGCTGAAAACCACCACACAATAGATCATGATCCTGTCACTCTTCCAAATTATACTGTTATGTTTATTACCTAACTTGCTCAGTAGCGTGTAAACTTTATTAAGGTAGGTTGTTTTTCTTATTTACTTCGACAGTGCCAGTATCTGCAATAGAACAGACACAGAGACAGATGTTCAGAAATATTTGTTGAATAAATGAATACAGTCAAGGACAAAATAATGACGAACATTTCTTACTCTGTGTCAGTCCTCTACCAATTGTTTTCTTTGTGCATTACTTAATTTAGTCTGAATAGCAACCTTATTAGGCAATTACTGTTATTACTAGCATTGTCATCCTCATTATAAAGGGGAGGAAAGTAAGGCACAAAAAATGCAAATAATTTGTTTAAGGTCAAGGCCATATATCTAAATAAAAAGTAGAGCCAAGACTTAAACCCAAGCCATATGACTGCAGAGTACAAATTCTGAACTGTTCATTTTGCAGAGATCTTGACTCACAGGCTAGAATACCTTGTAATCGAATTGACAATACTAACATTTCAAAAGAAATATCAGATCAAAAAAGGTTATTGGTCAGAAAGAAGCAAGATTTAAACATGGTGATTTGAGAGCAGTTTATTTTGATACTTTCTATTTTGCTGGGAAACTATTCACTTCTTTGACAACAAAAATGTATATAAGATATATAATTCTTTATAACTCTGTGGTCTCCCTTTATGAGAAGTCCTATCTCCTTTTTCATTACTATTCTTAACTGATTTTTTAAATTAGTCTCACAAGAGTCTAATTTAAATTTCTTTAAGCTTATTTGGAAATTTCTAATTTCATTAAATATGAACAAAATTCCTTAGTATTTCATCCTTTCCCTCCTTCTAGCTCTAAGACACTTAAAACACTCTGTTTTACTATAGACTTCAATTTTGATATGAAATGTTCTTGCTATTGGTTTCCAGATAATTTTTTCTTTTCTTTTTCTCTTTGAACCAAGAGTTATCTAGGCATGCATATCTAGCAATTAGATGTTTTTGTTCCATTTTTATTATATCCAATTTATTTTATTATGATAAAAGAAATGTGACCTGTAATTCTAGAGCTATGTATTTCTGGCGGCCAATTACTTGATCCACGTTGTAAATGTTAACAAAAAATGTGAATTCTCCGTGGGAGAGATATATGATTTTATATACATATATACACACAATACATGTATACATATAATCAAGTTTATTGAATGTACTATTCAAATCTTTGAGATTTTCTATTATCTATATTTAATCAATTCTATATGAATATTTGTAAATAAATTTTACTGACCTATTTTTGTGTATTTTCTTTCTTATTTTTTATTTAAGTTTATTGGATTTACAATGTTAGTTTCAGATGTACAGCAAAATGATTCAGTTTTATATTTAGATATATATATATACACACACACACACACACACACACTTTTTTTTTCAGATTCTGTTCCATTACAGCTCATTATAAGAAAATGAATATAGTTCCCTGTGGTATACAGTAAGTTCTTGTTGTTTATCTATTTTATATATAGTAATATGTATCTGTTAATCTCAAACTCCTAAATGCTTGGATTATATGTTGTTTACTGTATACCTATTTATGGCTGATAATCTTATAAATTGTGAATGTTATCATTAATTGACCTATTTTTAATCACATTTGGCACTTTAAATTCCACTTTTGTGATACTGATATTACACACCTATAATAATATCCTGTTTACACTCCTTCAGTTTGCTTTTGCCTGCTATCTGAGCATCCCTTTATTTTCAACTTTTCTTTTTGCTTTGCTTACAGTATACTGTTTATAAGTAACATATATCAGGTTAAGTTGTTAAGCCCTGTTTAGTCTCTGTTTTTATGAGCATATTCAGCCCATTCACTTAAGAGTACAACTATAAATGTACTTCATTTCTTTCCTTCCATATACTTTATTTTTATTACTTACTTATTTTGCATTACTTATATTTCCCACTTCCTTATTTCTGCTGGCTCATTGTCATTCACTATTTGTTTTCCTTAACTTGAACACTTTACTCATTTTTTCCATTCCATAGTGGTTAGTTACCTTCTTTCCCTACTCACAATTTGTTTACAGACCAACCATTTGCTCATAAAAATTAACTATTTTTTTCATTAGAATGCTCTCTAATTTCCTAAATTATCCCTCAAAAACAAAATGAAGACAGAATTACCAGAATATTTTCACTCCTCCATTTCAGTCCCCATCCCCCCAGTTCCCAGATGTTAGTGAGATAATTTAGAAGAATCAAATTAAGAAAAATTTTAAATGATCAAAAATATATATTAGCTATATACATACATATGTATATATGAGTTGTAACTATCATTGATAATTGACACATTATTATTCTATTTGGTACTTTCAAGTGTGTGTGTGTATGTATGTGTGTGTCTATGCATGTGTGTGTGTATATATATGCTGAAAACAGTGTTTCAGAAACTCAGTGACCAAATCCTAGGGAACTTCCACACAGAGAAATTTCCTAATACTCTCACTGTGACCTGTTCTTTAGGTAGCTATGCATTGATACCTCACAGGGATGAAGCATGGTTTCATGTCTAATGAACTTGTCTCCTAAAGGTGAGGAGAAGGCATTCCTATACTTTCGCAGAGGACACAAAGTGGTACATCCTCTGTGGACAACTTGGTAATATTTAGCAGAATCACAAATGTATGCATATAACCTTTGACCACAGATTTACCTCTAGGTAATTATCACAGAGTTATGTTGGTGCAAGTATAAAGTGATTTACATACAAACTGATTCATTTAAGTATTGTTTGTAATAGCAGATGTGGAAGCAATTTAAGTTTTCATGAGAAGGGGACATAGAAATAATGGAATATGAGTCTGCTGTCAAAGAGTAAGAGATTTTTTGTGCATTGATATGGAGAGATCTTCAAGAACTATTAAGTGGAAAAGTAATGTTCAGAACAGTATACACGGCACACTAACATTTGTGTAAAAAAGATTTTATGTGTGTGTGTGTGTATACACACACATACATTTTTGCTCCCACATATTTCACTTCTAGAAAAATAAAAAGGAATAGTTTATCTCTAGAAAAGAAATGAATATTTTAACAGAAATGGAAAGTAGGGTGTTTACTGTATATTATTTAATACCTTTTTAAAATTTTGAACCTTGTGACTATAATTCCTATTCATAAAATAAATAACATTCAAGCTAAAGAGTTCTTGCCTTTGAGATGCATAACCTTTCTCCTTCCACTTTTCCAGCACTATACTATATCAAACCATCTACTGCTATGGGACACAACCACATATATTTAAATATTGCTCTAACTTGTTTACTATCACACTCTAAATCGGAATTGCTGGAGACTAACAGGTCCTTTAAATATACGCACATTCTTAATACTCAAAATATTTTAAGTAGTATCACTAGGATTTCTAAGCCCATATGGGTCTCCTGTCCCTCCACCAAGCTGCAAGTGATGGTTTGACCTGGTTTAGGATCTATCCTTCTACCCCATGTCATTTTCCTTCCATTACATGTGCTACTGCTTTAATGAGTTAGTAATAATTCTTGGAACCAAATTATAGCTCAACAAATGTTAGCTATTATTCCTGCCCCATTCTTAAGTCCAAAGAGCCTTCCCTCTTCAGAATCCTTTGTCCACCTAACTTTATAAGGTTAATTTGCTCTGAATCTCAGACCCATCTTCTCAATTTCAGGACATAGTCACCTGAGAATCACCTCAAACAACATGATTTCCCTATTCTACACCTGTCTCCTATCCCCAGCTCTTAACATTCTGTAGCTTTTAATAAAATTTGTATTTTATAGAATTTCTTAGATTTTCCAGGTTAGGGTATAAACCGCTTGAGACTCCAAAGGACATTAGGTACATGTGGAGTTCATTGACTAATAGAGATTATACATACACCTGTAAAAATCACCTATGCAAAACCCTTATTCCACGAGCCATCTCCATGCTACATGATATTCTATCAAGCACATTTTATAATTCTGTGAAGAGCACAGGCCTTGGAAGTGTTATTGGACAGTAGGTTCTTCTCTCTTCACAGAAAGAATTCAGAAACAACACAGAAGTCAAGAAAGTAAAGTTAGGATTTATTAAGGGATAGACAGTATGCTCTCAAGAGGAGAGGGGCAGACTCAAGGGAGTAGCTGCCCCGAGTTTCTTTGGCAAGCTGGCTACATAGGGTGTAAAAAAGAATGGGTAGAAGCAACATGGATGAACCTGGAGAATGTCATTCTAAGTGAAGTAAGCCAGAAAGAGAAGGAAAAATACCATATGATATCACTTATATGTGAAACAAAAAATAAAAAAAAGAGACAAACAAAATTATTTACAAAACAGAAACAGACTCACATAAAAACAAACTTATGGTTACCAAGGTGGGGAATGGGGTGGGAAGGGATAAATTGGGAGTTCAAGATTTGCAGATACTAAATAATATATATAAAATAGATTAAAAAAAAAGAAGTTTATACTGTATAGCACTGGAAACCATATTCAATATCTTGTAGAAACCTATGGTGAAGAAGAATATGAGAACAAATACATGTATGTTCCTATGTGACTGAACTATTGTGCTGTACACAAGAAATTGACACAACATTGTAAACTGACTACTTCAATAAAAATATATATTTTTTTAAATGGGTGGAATATTCACAGGAGAGGGAGTTTGGGGTCATATTTCCTGAATTTTACCTCAGCTCCACCTTCCAAGGGGAGGAGGGAGTTTTGTCCTTATTTAGTCCTGATTGGGAACTCAAATGAGGGCATGATGAGCGAAAGGTTACATTCAGATGCTGGAGATTCCAGCCCTGCCCCACCTTTCTTTATCTGCCTGCAGGACACTTGTCAACCCAGAATGTTTGGTTTATTATCAGTCCGGAGGTTCCTGCCTTTTCTAAGGACCCCCACTGTTCACAAGATGTATGGTTTCCTGCCCTTTTGGCCCATGTCCCCCTTTCTCTGCTCATATCTAGATATGTGCCTGCTCTAACAGAGACAGGCTTAGCTTAAACGCCACTTCTTCCCCTTACTAATAACTAGGGTGGCCTGGGCATGTTTCTGATCACCACCTTCCCCGGCTATGGCATGAAGATAAAGATAGCACCTATACCATATATTTGTTGATAAGATTAAATGAGATGGGATATATTATTCAATTAGCAAAACAATAGTTTCCACTATTAGTGGTTTCCTTTATGCCTCTATTTCATGGTTCTTCCTTCTGTTAGAGTCTTTTCACATCTTTCAATCAGTCATTATTGTCATTCCATAAGGTCAGGTATATGTAGCTTAAAAGATTAATCAGATAACACACAGTGTTCTGATAAATGGTAGTATTTTCATATTATAATCAAATTTTAATACACTTTATCATAGTATATAATACTGCAATCATTTATTACACTTCAATCTTTTGGATACCAGCAAATGCAATGGTAAAAGTGAAAACTCACCCAAAGATTCAATTTACTACATTAAAAAAAACAGGGTTTTAGAAAGGTGTCAGCATGTTCTCTGTATTAAAAACATGACTAAGTTTTTATTGACTGATACTATTTTAACATTTGCAGCAAGCCTATAACATAAAAAGGAAAAGGAAAACTCACTCACTTTTATAATTATAATCTAATAATACTGTATGCAAAGACAATATGATAAAGTTCAAGCAGGTCTCTTTTTGTTTCTCTGTTGCTTTGGTAAATTATTTTTTTCAAAGAATATATAAACAAATATACATAAGTATATGCATGACTAGGACACTGTGCTGGAGATCAGAAATTGACACATTGTAACTGACTGTACTTCAATTTTTTCTAATTTTTATTTTTTTCAGATCTCAGGAAATGATTATGTTCATTTTTTTTAATCCAAATTGGCCACAGTATCCTCCTTACATGTTATCTCTGTATAAAGAGTACCTGGCACAGTACTGGGAAGATACTTCACCTTGTTCTCAGCTGACTGAACCAAATGGATGGGAGTTGTTGCCAGAAGACCAGGAAAGACTTGTTTGTTATGAATTTTATACTACAGAACACAGAGTCTCCTGCCTACTGTGCAGTGAGACTTATTAATTAGCTAAAACTGATAACAGTGTCCAAATATTTTGTGATGTACTAAAAAGTTACATGTTGACAAAAAGTAATTCATACCTGCTGGGCAGATTTCTTTCAGTTTGCTGCACAATTGCCTTTGCATAAAGAACTGCTCTTTTGGTCTTATAGCTTCATAGCTTTTTTTTTTCCTACTTCATCTCAGTGAATAGACCTTAAATTCCATTTCCAATTCTCAGTCTCTCTTCAGTGAGAAAAACATCTTAATTTCAAACTTGACACCTTTAACCCATCAGTCCAACTCTTGCTTATAGTTGATTAAATGTGTTTCTTGTCTTTGAAATAACTTACCTCCAAACCATAGACTGTCTCTAAGTTGCAGTAACAACAGATATTTTTATCTTGCTTTTCTACTTGTAGTACTTGAAGCCAATCTTCATGACTCCTCATTAGTAGCTGAATTTCTAAAGAGCCAGCTACTGGTGAGTAATCATTTTGTCATAGAAATTCATTGATTTGTTGACATTTATAGAAACATGATTGTTGCAGGTATGATAACTAGGATAAATTCCTCTAGTTCAAATAAAGTATCATTAACTTCCTCTAGTTCTAAATAGGGAGAAAATTAATATTTAGCAATAAATTTTAGGAATAAGGCAATTTGCCCCCAAAGCCCAGGCTGAAACACTGTCCCATTCTGGAGACCCACAAACACCTAAACAATCTGCTTCAGGCTTCAGGACGTAATTTAAATGTTCTCAAGGACCTCTCTGTGCACAATTTAAATTGCTTCAGAGATGAAATATGCATAAAACTTATGAAACTTCAGAAATAAAGCCCTAAAGACCTAATTACAGGAAGCCTATTACTCTATTTCATACACAAAATCAGAAGGAGGCTTGTGTATTGTCATTGAAGTTTCCCCAGTTGAATTCTCTCTCAGTCTCTCTCTCAATATCTCTCTCTTTTTCTCTCTCTCTCTCTGGCCCCTGTCCTCCTCCTCACCACCTCTCTCTTACACACACACACACACACACACACCACTTTGGAAGTATAATTATTTTCTGTACAAACAAATTTTCTGTTCACTTTATAGATTTAGCTTATAGTAAATGTTGACTTTTTGAATAAACATTTATTTATACTGCAAATATTCTAAAAGTGATACATACTCACTATGAAAGAAAAAATTCTAAAGGAAGGAAGGAAAAGGGGAGGAAACAAAGGTAAGGCAAGGAAAGAAAAGATTCTCAGGCAATATACAGAGGTGTAAAAACAAAGCTGAGTATAAATCATAATTAAATAACCTAGTGATAACCATAGTTCTAAAAAGAGGCTGATCTTCATTAGAAAACAATATAATAACTCAGGCTAAAATCATTTGCCCCTTTCTCCTCAGCATTCACTGAAGCCCCTTAAGGTTGAACACTTTCTAAATGTTTTTTCCTTCTTTCTTCTCTTTCTTTCCTTTATTTTTTAAATGTATTTTTAACAAAGTAAGTTCAAATTGTTTTGTTAATATATAATTCTAATAGTGAAATGAGTGGGTCAAAATAAATGAAGATTTATATGAATCCAAAGGATAATACTACTTTATGCTCCCAAAAGTGTTATGGACTTGCTGGTTTTCTCTTGCTCTTTTCATCACTGAATGTTGTCAATAGTTTAGTTTTTTTCTTATTTAAAGGGCTTAAAATGGTAGTTCATCATTGTTTTAAATGGCACTTTTAACTACTAGAGATGTTTAACTTTTTGTGCCTGTTAAATAGCTGTTATTTTCTATGTGTTGTATACCCATGTCCTCTGTCAATATTTCCATGAGGTGTTTATGTTTTCTAGTCACCTCCATTTATATGAAAGTTATTGCACACCTACTCAGTGAAGCTCATAGTAAGAAACTCTGTGAATGTAAAAATTCACAGTCTCTACCTTCAAGAATCCTATAGGTAGTGAGAAAAATATCCATGTAATCAAATATTTCAATAAAAGGTGATAATACTGCAATAAAAATGATGGCTTGGTATGCTACGGAAGTATAAATGACAAGCAATTCAGAATCAATAAATATCCAGAGGTGATACCTGAACTGATTCTTAATTTGTGAGTACAATTTTGAGAGACGATACCATAAGGAAGGACATTCCAGGAAGAAGAAACAATAACACCAATGGTGAAAGACAAGAAATGGCATGATGAATGCAGGAAACAGAAATTACTCAGCATCACAAGAATCTAAATAAAGAGGGAGACATGGGCTGGTGGAAGATAAAACCAAACAAAGCAAAGAGGGCCTTGTATGCCGTAAGTGTCAATCAGAGCTTAGTTACAAATGACAAAATACATTCTGGATGATCTAAGTAGAAATGAGTTATTTCATTTACTATTATTATTCAATGATGATATTGGGATTCTATCAGTCCTTCTCAGCATTCTCAGGAAATTTATACTGTTCAAATCACAAATCCTAAGAAACTAACTGAGAAACTGGAAAAATATGAAAACTTTTCAAAATAAATTTTCTGAATTAAAAACCTTCCCAAGTATCAAATAAGCATATTGGTATTCAAATGATAATGTATTTGTCCAGCAAATATGAACACATGGTTACATCAAAACAGGTAACTTGCCTAACTCTTTCTTTCAGACATTGATTCTACAATCCTGTGAGATTGCAAAAACCCTTCTGGTGTTCTCCTATGAGGACAACTATGCATATTAAAATTTCTACTTGCTTTAACTAAGTTTCTATCCAAAATTTATAAATCTGAGACTAAGAGTTAGATCAGTCATCCCAGAGAGTTTATGGAAGCAGTTGGACTTAAGTTGTGATTTAAAAAACAAAATTAGAGCCTGAGAATGCACGATAGCCTGTGGGTCAGACATAATCTGCCTGACCTCAGAGGTTTTCCACCTACCTGGGATTCTTAAGGAAGAAAAAAGTCCTATGAGATGGTGTAAAAGAATGAAAAATTGGGAGTTCGAGATTTGCCGATACTAAATAATATATGAAAAACAGATAAACACCAAATTTATACTGTATAGCACAAGGAACTATATTCAATATCTTGTAGTAACTTATGGTAAAAAAGAATATGAAAACAAATATCTGTATGTTCAAGTATGACTGAAGCATTATGCTGTACACCAGAAATTGACACAACATTGTAAACTGACTATACTTCAATAAATATACATATACCAAAAAACTCAAATCAAATAAAATAATAAAAAAGAAAAAAGAGAACTAATAGGTTCTTATAGCCTATTTTGTCAGAATGTGAATCTGATACATCAATGGTCTCAGCCTTTGCCATCAGATTTAATCTACGACTAACAATCATAGAAGCTAGAAGTAGTTAAATATAGTTCATGACTGATTAATATCTGTTCTACTAAAATCTAAAACTAATTTGAAAAATAAAATGAATTTACCTCAAATTCTGCAAATGTTTAATTTTTATATGTGTAAAATATGTTAATGTTCAATGTCCTCTGAATTTAAGGGTCCATTAATATAAATTTATCCAGCCAAACAGATTTCTTAGACTGTAGCTTACTCCTGAAAACACTTCCTCATTCATCTTGGGCTGTAAGTTAGAAGTATTCTTCAGATAAAGTAAAAATTTGAGGAGAAAGCCAAGGAAAATCAACATGTCACTTCTGGTCTGACATCCTCTGATCCTCTGTTTCCTCAAACTACTAAGGTCACAAAGCTAGTCAGTAACAGAGATAAGACATGAATGCAGGTCTACACTAAAAATCAAGAGCTTGGATAATCTAAGATTTGGAAAAGTACTGGAATTTCCTCAGGATATCAGAAAAATCTGGCTTCTTCTAAGACCTACTCATCCAACTTAACACAGTCCACATTATCTGGACCAGCAGACTGAATTTCAAACTTAGTTTAAATTTTCTAAAGTTTTTTTCATGCTAAAGCTAACATGTAAGCTGAACTTAAAAAAAAAGGAAACAAAAAACATATCCTGACTGATTGCATAGGGCTCACTCCTAAGCCCCATTTACCCACTTCCTCAATAGTTTCAAATGCGCAGTATCCTTAGAGTTCCACAGAAAAAAAACACTCTAGATACTGAGCAAGAAAACAGTATTTAAAGACTTAGGACAATTCGGACTTTAATGTGAAACCACAACATAAGGTTCTCCATTGAAAAATGTGGGTGCAGTATTTTGGGGGTTTTCTGTTCAGCTTTTTTCACAACAGAAAGCTTTATTTATTTTGAAAGATTCAATGAAGTGTTACCTATGAAATAATGTTCTGTAAAAAAGTGAACATAAAAAGGCATATAATCCAATTCCAATTCCAATACTGCAATAAATAGAATATGAAAGATAGTGTTCAAAAGTGGCCATCTCCTAGTGTTAGAGCAATGAGAGCTCTCTCTCTTCCTTATCCCACTGCCTGGTATCTTGCAAATTCTCTATAATGAACATGCAATAATTCTGAAATGCTATATGTCATTATTTAAAATTTTAAAAATAATATATGAAAGTGCAAAAAGAAGTTAAAAGTAACTAAAATTCCTAATTCTCAAGTTTAGACAATGTCTAATGTGTTCACAATCCTACACCTTTTCCATTCACTTGCTAAAAAAGCATTTGTTAAACAGATGTGTTATTGCCACCTTCACATCCTTATTTCTGAGACTGTATATTAAAGGATTTATCATGGGAGTGATCACCCCATAGAACATGGATATAAGTTTGTCAGTAGCATCCAAGGTATCTGAATTAAGTGTCTCTTTAGACTTGGGCTTCATGTACATGAAGAGAATGGTTCCATAGAATATTATCACCACAGTCAGATGGGCTGAGCAGGTAGAGAAGACTTTGCTTCTCCCCTCAGAAGAGCGAATTTTGAGGATGCTGAGAATAATTAATGTATAAGAAACAATGATTAACAACAGTGGTGTCAATATGAACAATGTCGTGGCCACAAGCATGATGAACTCATTGCCTGAGATGTCAGCACAGGCCAGCTTCATGACAGCCAGAATTTCACAGGAGAAATGATTGATGACGTTATTTCTACAGAAGGGCAACTGTACCACAAATGCAGTTTGTACTGTGGAGTTGACAAGCCCTGCAAACCAGGACGCAGCCGCCATGGGCACATAGGAATCCTTGCTCATGATGACAGAATATCTCAGAGGGTTGCAGATAGCCACATACCGGTCAAAGGCCATCATGCCCAGGAGCACACACTCTGTTGTCCCCATGGCCAAGCCAAGGAACATCTGCACTGCACAGCCAGAGAAGGAGATGGTCTTTCTTTCCGAGAGGAAGCTCACAAGCGTGGAGGGAATGGAGGTGGTGGTGTAGCAGATGTCCAAGAAGGAGAGGTTCCCCAGGAAGAAGTACATAGGGGTGTGAAGATGAGAGTCTAAGATGCTGATTAAAATAAGGGTGCCATTGCCCAGAAGGATGACCACATACATCATTAAGATTAGCACAAAAAAGAGTAGTTCAAGCTTTGGGTAACCAGAAAGTCCCTTTAAAAAGAACTCCACCAGAACTGTTTGGTTTTCCCATTCCATTTTACTTCTCTCTTTTACCTGTAAGAATTCAAAATTTAAAAAATAGTTTCTTTACTATGGTAAGTCCAAGTTCATCAATGCACAAATATAGAAATTTGCCATGGACCCAATGAGAAGATAGAAGAAAGGAAAAAGGGAAGGGGAAGAAGAGAGAAAAGATAAGACAGTGAAAAAATAAACAATGCAGGAAGAGAAATACTAGGGAGAAACTATTGTATTGATCACTCTTTCTGAACTAGCAACTGTGCATGAGATTTTTCCCACACATTACCTCATTTCAACCCCACAACTTTTATCATTTTAAATATAATGAACTTATCTAAATTAAACTAAGAGAGTTTAAACCTAAAGTCATATAATTGATATGCAGCAAAACCTGAGCTGAAACTCAAGCCTGCTTGTAGTCCATAATTATCTGAGATTTAGACAGCCCATCTGCTGGGTCAGGAAGACTCAACAGTAAGCCACTGCATACTAAAACACTGAAAGAAATGTGTCAAACTGATAGGAGAATGGTCAGCAATAAACTTAACCAGTGTTTATTGACTGCTTGATTACCCAAAAAACAGGTGCAATTCATGTGAAACCTAATAATCTGAAATCTTCTTACAATGCAAATATCTTTTTCTTGGTGAGAAACAGAGTGACTTTTTAAATTTTATTTCTTTAATTATCATACAAGAAAATATAAAATACAATTGATTTTGTCTCTCTCAGCTTTTATTTCTGTGAATTTTAAACCATATATAGATTCGTGTAACTATCACAATAACCAGGACACAGAACTCCTATATCACCATAAAAACTCCCTTGGCACCTTCCCTTTTTAATCACTCCTTTCACCCACTCATAAATCCCGGTAAAGATGTATATGCTTTTCATCCCTGTAGTTTAACCTTTTCCAGAATGTCAAATAAAAGGAAAGTCATTAGTGTCTGGCTTCTTTCACTTAACATAAATCCTGTGAAATTTCTCCAAGTTCTTATTGCTGAGTTGTATTCCATTGTATTAACATACTACAGTTTATCTGTTTACCTGTTGAAAGACATTTGGGTTGTTTCCAGTTTGGGGCACTTATGAATAGGCTGTTATAAACATTTATGTCCAGAATTTTGTATGGACACAGATTTTCATTTTTCTAGGGTGAAGATCCCGCAATGGCGGCATACAGGATGATATGAGACGTGAATATTTAAGTTTATAAGGCACTCTAAAACAGTTTTCCAGAGTAGCTGCATCATTTTTGCATTCCAATGCAAAATGTATAAGAGTTCTAGTTGCTTCCCATCCTGATCAACACTTGATATTGTCAGTATACATATACATACACACATATTTTTACCCATTCCAATAGGTATGTAGTGATACCTCATGGTCAGTTTAACTTGCATTTCCCTAATGACTAATGTTTGGGGGGGTTGTCATCTTTATATTCTCTTTAGTAAAGTGTCATTCATGTCTTCTGGCCATTTTTCACTGGGTTATATTCTCATTGCTGAGTCTTGAGAATTCTTTATCTAGTCCAGCTACAAATCACTTATCAGATATATGACTTGCATATACTGTCTACAAGTCTGTGACTTTTTTACTCATTCTCTTAATGCAAACATCTTTAATTGCCATTTTAATTGGTTGTTGTTTAAGTCCAATTGAAGGAGACACAAAGAAAGACTATGACTAAAATGTATCTTCAAACAGTCTGAGAGGTGTTGACATCTCTGACTTTGAGTGATTCCTCAGGGAGATATCCACTGCCATCACCCAGGGAACACAATTAAGCTCTGCATCCAAAGACCTTGCCTCATAAAGTCTTAGGCCATTCTTTTTTTAATTTTTCCTCAGAAATAGCACCTCCCTCCCCCAATACACAGACACAAACATACACACACACAGTAATTTCCATTAATATCCTTGTTCATGGATACAGAATCCACTGAAAGTGCTCTAATTTATTTATAAAACAAACAGGCTCTTAACAAATAGACCATTTCTCCTTATTCATGAAACTTGGTGCAAAATTTAGGTCTGAACTGAAAACTCTGGACTTATTCAACAGCTTCTAATCACCTGTACCTGCCTTTGGCCACTATTAAGGTATTTCTTTCCTCATCTTATTTTTCCCTTATTTCAATCAACCCAATTTTTTATGCTTTTAGATTCTTTTATAACTTAAAGATGCATATTTCTTTTACTCTGAGTCCCAGATTCACCTTCTTAATGCTAGGTTATAAATGAAAGCACCCAAATCCCAATTCCTGGTAAATGATGACTGAGAAGCAGTTTCAATCTGTAAATTCATTATGTCTACTGGGAAGAACATCCTTTTTTTTTTTTCGGTATAAAGTTGAGATTTTTACTGACATGGAGACATGCTTTAATTGTTCTATAAAAACATTCTATAAACAATAGAAAACTTCTTATGTGAATTCACAGGATGTTAAAAAATATTACACCACAATAAATATAACTACACCCTCCACAACCACAATCACAGAGAGGAGTAGGCAGCTATCGAGTTTGGAGGGGAAGATGCTCTGAGATGGCCTTCACAGTGGACAGGCAGAAGCTCAAAGCACTATCCAGGAAGAGGGCCTGTGGCAAATGTGTGCTGCAGAAACAGCTACACAGGCCTCCACCTCCTGCTTTCCCAGCATCACCACTTTCCAACTTTATCCTAACTAGGGGCCCGCACCAAGTAAAAGCTATAGCTTCACCATGCTGCTCCACTCAGGCCTCACTGAAACCCTCTTGTCAGCGGACTGGATAATTGACAGGCCTTTGCCTTTATGAAGAACACATGGACATACACTCTACATGGTTTCTGTACGGATTAAGCCTGTTTCTAGCCAGCAATGACTACGGGGCTAGGGCCATTCATCCATATCTTCTCTGTTAACAGGGGCAGTTACTAGCTGTGGGACCTTGGGCAATTTATTTAGCTTTTGTTTCAATATTCTCACCTATAACATGAAGATTTTAAATAGTCTCATTGTGGTATTCTTGGGAGAATAAATTTTTTAATGCATGTAAAGCATCTAGCATTATGGTAAGCACTATTTTGGTTTCCTTCATCTTTCAACTGACTTGTTCTTTTCTCAAGATTTTTTACATTTCTGTCCTCAGTTTCACACTCCTATAGAAGTATCTTTAAATTTTTATCAGTCTGTTCAGATATCTGGTCTCTTCTTACCCAACCAACCTACTAATTTTCATCATATCCATGATATGACATTGATGTATATTATACCAAACTCCCCTTACTTTGTAATGAAGAATGTTATACCACTATAGCAAAGGCCAACATCATTTAAAACAAGGAACACACAGGTTAACATTTTTAAAGAAAGGCTATTTAAATTCATTCATTTACAAGTTAAATGAGTGTGTGTGTGTGTGTGTGTGTGTGTGTGTGTGTGTCTCACAAATGTCATGTCCAAATTTACCCTAGGAATGCACGACCACCAATAACAAAAATAATTAAAAGTTCTCAAAATAATTCCCAAAATACTCACACACACATAACTATAAAAGTCAAAATTCCTTCCTGTTAGCTATTCCTCTTCATCTCCTTTTCACACAAATCAAAAGATGTATTCAAGAACAAGTAATAAAGTTTTCCAAGTAACACCCCTAAGTCAGAGGCTCCAGGACAGAGACTGTCTGTCTGTTCATGATTAGCACCGGACAATCATTTATAAACTGAACCAAAGAAAACTGAATTGGTGCCATGGGTAAATTGCTACAGGTTCAGAACTTTGGTGACACCAGCCTACTTTATGTTCTGAATAAGGGTACAGATCTGCTGCCTATTTTACAGCAACCTCACTGGACCAGTAAGAAGTGACACCAATACACATGTAGGCACTTATACTGAACCATGGACCAGGAGACTATATTTTGACTAAATGAATCTTTATTCTCCAGAAAGATAAATTCTATAACTAAATATCTACCTTTATTGGATATTCAAATTACTTTGGATTTCAAATTACTCTTTTGGTCATATTTTTTCACTTTTCTCCTTTTTCATACTACATCCAAGAAAATATCATCTTAGAATTTTTAAAATGCCTATTCTCCATAGACTCTTCATAGTAAGAAATATTCTATCACCAAAACACATAGCTTATTTCAACTCAGTTCATTGAACTGATACCACCTTGGATCTGTATTATTTGTATGTTTTTAGCAATTACCTTAAATGGAAGGTCAACTTGCCTCTTAGGTTGCAACACACAGCAGATTGTTTTGCCTTGATCTTCTATTTGCAGCCTATTGTACAATATTTTCCATGGGGTTGATACATTTCTGAAGGTGTTACCAATGAGGAGCCACAATGTCATAGGACTTGTCTGAAAGACATTAATAGCAAAGGTACTATTTCAAAATTGTTTTAAAACCTTCCATACGTTACAGCCAAATATGATCATTTACAAAGGGAGATACTTGGTTCTGCTAGTTCAAAACTAAGAGGAAAATGAATATTTGAGAATAGGGAAGATTTCATTTGCCCTTCAAGCCCAGGTGGAAATATTGCTCCATTGTGAAGACTCAGGAAATTCTCAAAAGAATCTTCTCCAGGCTCAGAAAGGCAATTTAAATATTTCTTGCTCTCAGGGACTCAATACAATTTTCTAAGCCATAACTTTAAATTGCTTCGGGGAAAGATGTTTAAACTTTCAAAAACTTTGAGTAATGCCCTAAAGACTTAATTATATTGGATCCATTTCTGTATTTCAAATAACCAATCATAAGTCTTGAGAATGTGTCTTATCCCATGTGCAATCTATTATCATACACTGCTGGAATCTTTAATCTAAACATATTCTAATGGTTTTATCCAGAACTTTGTTCATCCCACTATATTTTATTGATAATATAGTAGAAATGCCTATTTCAGCTACATTAACTCTTGGTTATTAACAATAATAATAATAATAAATTTCTAGGCCCTGTTGTAAGAATTTTATATACATATATTAAGTTATTTAATTCAAATTTATTAAATTAGTGAGTAAAGAGAGAAAGGGTTTTATTATACCAAATAATCTAAAAATTATTATATTTGGCTCTGAAACTCAGAATTTATACATGCTATGTGATTATGAGTGGCATTTTGATATTCGCAACAAATTTGGAAGTTTTGAAACCATATAATGACAAAACTATAAACCATCAAGCTACTCAGTTTTCTTAACTGTAACTCTACAATGTAATTTGTAACTCAATCCCACTCCATACTACCCATTCCAAAGAATTTACCTAAATAGATACACCCAGATTAACTGACTGTCACCATCTATCTAATTTACACAATTAGGAGGTAATGGTGTATAAATATATTCGAGGTGCTCTCAGTCATTTTCTCCTTCTGCAGGCAGTGCTTGCCTTTCCTTGAACTGCTTCACCCATACAGTGCCCACAATTTATTCACCACAAAATCATTACCTTAGGTAAAACAAATTTTGACTAAAAGTCTGATGATAATGCAGAAAAAAATCCACAGGAAACTAGTTGAAACTGGGTATCCCACATCATTGTTTCTGAGGTTAACTGACTTGATCATATGGAACTACTTTCTGGACATTTTATGAGGCCCTGGTCTGCCGCCATGTGGTTAAGCTTCTTCCCCAAGCAGAGCTCTTTACCCATTTCTTCCTTTCTTCTCCCCAAGTCACAAGAGGTCCTCAAAAATCCTACATCCAACATTACTTAAGTGAAGTAACCAAATAAGTCACATCAGAACAATGTTTCAAGCAAATAGAATTATTTTACTTTTTTGGCAGAGAAATTTTAGTTACTTTTTTTAACATATCTCATAACAGATGTTTATTAAAAATATAAATCATTCTTCCCTGTCTCAGACTTTGTGTATCGCAACCTCAGGAAATGGAATACAGAAGCCTGCATTTTTAATAACTTACCAGTGTAGCTCAGCTGCTTTATGTGCTAGAAGAGGAATCCCACAAACTAATCTCACGGCTATTACCCTACTCCAGCTGGTGTTCACACAGCTGTTGGACCTCCTACCCCAATTATCACTTAATTTCTATTATATGGGACCCCTCAGTTAACACATATGCTATTTCTTTTTTTGGATTATTTCATGTATGAAAAAGAAAAAAAGGATAGGACCAGGTGGACAACTGAAATTGAGTTCATTCTGAGAGATTTTTCTGAGTACAAAGGAATTATACCAAAAAATTCCTTTTTGTCATGTCTTTAGTGATGTATCAATAATCCTCCTGGAGAACAGCATCTTAGTCATCTTAACCCTCCTAGAATCCCATCTCCAAATGTCATGTACCACTTTTTGGTTAGGTTTACCTTCCTGGATATATGGTACACATCCTCTTTTTTTTTTTTACCATTATTTAAAAAAAAAACTATCTCATTCACAGCTTGTATTATATAAATGTTTATCTCTTCATGTAATACGGTCCACAGAGTGTGTGTTCCTGACAGTGATGGCATATGGGTTCAACATGGCCAAGAGCAAATTTCTGAGATAACCCACCATCATAAACAGAATACTGTGTTTAGATGGCAGCTACCTCCTGGGAACTAGCAATTCTCAATGGACTGGCACAAAATGTACTCACATTATGAGCGTTCTTGGTGGTAAATATCATTAATCATTTTTGTGAAATATTAACTTTAAAAAAGTTGGCCTGCACAAATATCTTCTTGAATGAGAGTATAATAATGTTGGGTAATATAATATTTTCATTTGCTCCATTACTGCTACCTTGCCATACCGAGAATCAGTTCAGCTGAAGGAAGAAAAAGGCCCCTTCCACTTGCTCAGCCCACATAACAGTGGTTGATTGTGTCTTATGGGACATTCTTCTTCATGTACATGAAGGTAAAGTCCAAAGACATGACTTCTGACAAACTGATTACCCTGTTCTATGGAGTAGTCACCCACGATCAATCCTATCATCTATAGCCTAAGAAATAAGGAGGACCTTTCAGAAAATTATTGAGTAGACACTAGTTCTGGAGAAAATGATAAGAAACTGACATCTTTGAGTTCATGCACAAAACAAGCTCACATATTTTGAGGCAAGGGTTTTAAAGATAAACTGAACAAAATAAAATCATATGTAGAATCACAGAATTTCAGAGTTAGAAAGAAATTTCAAGATCACAAGTCTAACTATGTCACTTTCTGGAAACAACTGTGATCTCATAAAAATGTAGGGCTAAGTAGACTGAGAAATGCTAGTAAACTTATGGGGACAATTAAGCCTTTCCAAGAAAATCCATCACAAATAGCTATTTAATAAATAAAACATATACTTTTAATACTCTTTATTTTAAATACTTTTGATACATTTGTTTGCTTATGCTTTCTTTTTTTAACCCTGAGACTTCCCCTGGCCCCAGCCTACATTTTGAACAACGTATTTCACCTTCTTGTTTCCTGCCCACATTGTCCCCACTCTTTAGCACAAACTGTGCTTCACTCACTGTCTTTCTCACTTAAGGACAATAACACCTGCTATTTTCTCTGCATTGTTACATTTCTCCTTCTCTAGTGAAATCCTGGCAATAACAGAAGAAATAGGTCAAGTGTTACATCATCTGTAAAGTCTTCCCAAACTCCCCTGAGTTAGTTACTCCCTCCTCTATAGTACCCTGACCCTGAACTACCACAGCATTTTTTCTTTTATGCTATAACCATTTGTTAGCTCCTGAAATCTTCTCAATGGCACACTATTGCTTACTGTTCTCTTTAAGAAGTCCAATGCCAAGTTAATTAAAAACAGTGTGTAGTCATTAACTGATGAATTAATTAATTAAAATAAAAACAAATGGTAAAAAATATAAGTCCAAGTATCTGAAATTCCACATAGGAAAATAACAGAAATAGACTTTATAATTATCTCATTCCCCCAAACTACAATTTCAAATACTTTTGTAAAATAGCACTTAATCTTTAATTACAGGGGAAAACAAGGGAATATAAAGAACTGAGCAGAATATACTGAAGAGGTCACAAAAATTTCCCCTTTGAGTTACTAGTGAGTTATAATGCATAGTGGTGTTTCTTAAGATCTCATCATCCTTCTAATTTTATATTTCTGTTCTAATTCTGCACTATAAACTCAGGTTTTATTTTTAGGAGCAAATTTTAAATTAATTCCACATACATGTTGGTGATAAGAATGTTGTCAAAATTTCTTGGAAGATAAAGATTTTTTGTACTTATTTTGTTTTGTCACAAAAGAAATTCAGTTTGCAGCACAAACGGAAAGATTTCCCTGATTTAAAATCAAAATTCAGAATCAAAATTGTAATCCTCCTTCAGAGAAATGGCAGCATGACTAAGACAACCTTTTTCTTCACTTCTTAAGAATCCCTTATAGTTCTTCTCATCCTCCTGAAATATCTCTTAGTATACATAACTTATTTCACAAATGTATTCTAAAAGCAACATAAGAAATACAGATAGACAATGGACTTAAGTCTTGGCCACCATTTATGACCTGTATGACCTCTTACAAAAGCATCTGGAGCTAATCTGTAAGAGAAGGTAAAATGTATTATACTGGATCCCCAGCACCCAAACCAGGCACATACACAGTGTAGAATAAATGAGAGAAGTAATCGACACAGAAGTCAACACTTACATTAACACTATCATTATTAATTAATGAAAATAACCTTAAAAGATAATGTATACACACAACACCTAGCACACCACACAGCATACATTAAACATTAATAATACTGCCTTACCCATCTACTGACTTCCTCATTTGCTCTCTAGTTTTTGAAAATAAGGAAATTAAGTAAGGATTCCTGGGTGCCTGTATCTGAGTAAGACAGTGAGGGACAATCATATGCTGCACTTTCTACAATTATTAATTAATGAAAAGGAACTTTAAAAGAACATGTATAAGTTACCGAGTTACATTTTTACCTAGTACATTTTATGTACATATTATGTGTTACTTAAATACAACTTCTCATTCCATCACTTATCTACCTCAATTGTTCTCTGAGTTCTGGAAAATAAAGTAGTTAATCATGGATTCCTGGGCGGTTATATCTGAATAAGGTACAAAAAAGAGGAAGTACTAGCAGGAAGTGACAAAGAGGATGAGGTGGTTACAGGAAGTTAACTCTGGAGTTCAGCCTTCATTTTACCTGATCAAGGAAGGAATGGACTCTAAGGAGACTAGGGGTGGAATGAGACTAAAAAGCTAGATAGAAAAAAGAAAAATAATAAAATGTTATAGGCCCTTCTATGAGCCAGCTGTTTTCAAATAATGCCACATTTAATCCTTAATAGGACTATAATACATTCAAATCTGATTATTAAGTTATTCTTTATTGTTTAACCCTTAATGGTATGCTCAACTCTGGCCTCAGAAAGATTTCAAATTCCTTATTCACTGTAGTATATTCTCCACCCCAAATATCAGCATTACTTTGTTTTGACATATATTAGAAAATAACATAAGTATAATCAGGAAGGGGGCCATTTCAGAGAAAGGATGAGATGTAAATCTTCCAGTCATAAAATATGAAGGGGGAGGGCTTCTGATTTCTGTTGTTTTCACTGTGACTGAAAAAGCTCCACCCAGACTCAAGCATCTCAGAGATGACAACTATAAACTTTGCATAAAATATTTTTAAAAATCTCTTGGAAGAAGTAATGTTTTGGTGTGAGTTTCACATTTGTATGACTGAAGGCTAACCTAGGCACTGTATGGAGTGATTAAAAAAAAAAAAAAACTCTGACAGCAAATTGGCACTATTGCTGGACAAACCAGCAGTGTTCTGGGAAAACACAGTCACCATAATGTAAGGGGGACATTCTAGAAAGGGGAGATACAAAAGAGGAAACATTAAATTTTATATTAAAATCTTGACCTAGTACTCTGATTGACTCCTGTGCCGTGTATGCAGAACTGAGCAAAAGATGTAAAAAAAAAAATCTTTAAGATATGAACTACTGGGAGGGGGTAATTAGGTTTATTTATTTATTTTATTTGTTTATTTTTAATGGAGGTCCCAGAGATTGACTCCCCACCAAATTCCAATGGCATTTTTCACAGAAATAGAAAAAAAAAATCCTAAAATTTGTATGGAACCACAAAAGACCTCAAATAATAAGAGCTATACTGAGAAATAAATTTTAAGTCCATTTAATACAGCAACAAAGATATTAAGGAATAAACTAAATTAATTTAGGGAAAACACCACTACACCAAAACTACAAAACTTTCCAGGAGAATTTTAAAAGACAAAAATAAACGGATAGATATACCATGTTGACGAATTTACATAGTATTAATTCTCCTCCAAATTTATCTTTAGAATCAACATAATCCCAGTCATAACCCCAGCAGCTTTTTCTGTAGAAATTTATAAACTTATTCTAAATTTTATATTAAAGGGTTTGACTTTTCCTACAAAGTTCTTGATGAGATTATATTATATTCAGCCCTATTTGTTTTGACCAAATGTAATCTTTTGGGGGATGGAACATGGAAGGAAAAGGTCTAAACACAATAATGCATGTCTAAGAAAGTATAAACATTTCATTAGCACCTCACTAACAAAGAAGCCCTTAGAATCCACCAATTTCCCAGCCTGGTAGAAACTGAGCAATTTCTGAGCAACTCTATTCTGTGACAAGGAACACAACATCACTTATCATCCAAACTAAGATACTTTTGAGACTGAAACAAGGTGGTTTTTTTTTTAAACAATTATACTGGGACAACAGGCACAAACTTGGATTATTGAATGCAAACCATATTAGATGGTCATCCATAGATTGTGCCATCAACACAATACAAAATAACACATTCTTGTTCCAGTGTTGGTGCCATACTTACTGAAGGCCAGCAATATTCCCTTTATCTCAGGCCCTTGGTCCTAGATATCACTGAGGTCTGTTTCAGAAGATTAAAGAGTCTTTCTTTATCAAAGAAAAATAGTCTTTTCTTTTCCCACCAAGAAGTCTGAGACCCAAGAGCTAATATCCAGGTGTTTTTGTTTTTGTTGTTTTACAAATTAGTGTCTATGGATAACTGATCCATTCTCATTCCACACAGACAGAATCTTATTAGGCAAGATATTGTACATCAATTTAGAAGAAATCTGACAATCTAGATAATTTTGTCTTCATTTGAAGCTACCACATTTTTTTCTCTAATAAGGGTGGAAATATGTATGTGGATCTATTAAAATAATCTAACTACGCCATTTGTGAACATATTAGATATGTTCTTTTGTATGACAAAGGAAAAGGGCTAATTATTCTCTGTTGGTCCATATCCATTGTCCTTGTTTAAGTTCCTTAAACCCAGGAGGAGTAGCACTGTAAACAGAATTAGGCAGAAGAATCCTCCCTTGGATTTAACACCCTCATGAGGAGTCTTTTTCCAAAGAATATTACAAGAAAGCCATAGCAGTGTGTTTCTCTTCTAGGAAAAAGTATTGGAGTCAAGTAGGACTTTAAGGGATCTAACTATGTAGGAGTGGAAGAAATCCTTAATTCAGAATTTACAAAATCTTTATCTTGGGTACATCTTATTAGTATTTCTAGTTATTTATTCATGGTTAGAATACATCCCCTCTACCTTCATTAAGGAAAGCACCTAAGCCATGTTCTGACTCCTGTCATCTCTTCAACATGCCTCATGAATTAAGTCCCTGTCCTCCTTTGAAAATGCTGTTCTGTTGTGTTCTTTACCTGGGATGTCTGTCCTCCACTTTCCACTTGGAGAAATGTTTCAAATCCAGGTAAAATGTTTATGATTTACTCTTGGAAGATATTTTCCATGATTTTACTGTTTTCAATTTTGTAAAAGATTTTATCAGAATGTATAATTGTTTTATTTCAGTTTACACCATCTCTGCCATGGGATGGAACCCTCAAGAGCAAGATGTTAGAAATGCAGATTAAAGTAATAAGGAGCTAGAAACCATACAGGCGAACCAATCAAAATTAGACAATTCAATTGCTGAGATAAAAATGAATCTAGAATCAATGAATAGCAGACTAAATAATACAGAATGAGTAAGTAATCTGGAAGATAGAATAATGGAAACCAGAATTAAATCAGAACAGCAGACAGAAAGACAAACTAGAAGATGAAGAAGAAGAAGAAAGCAACATAAGAGATCTATGGAATAATATAAAGCATGCCAACCTATACATAACAGGGTTTCCAGAAGGAGAAGAAAGAGAGAAAGGAATGAAAATGTATTTGAAGAAATTATGACTGAAAACTTCCCAAACCTAAAGAAGGAAACAGATATCCAGGTACAGGAAGCACAAAGGGTCCCAAACAAGATGAACCAAACAGACCTACATCATAATTAAAATGGCAAAAGTTAGAGATAATTAGAGGATTCTAAAGGCAGCAAGGGAAAAACAGAGTCAGTTACAAGAGAACCCCCATAAAGTTATCAGCTGATTTCTCTGCAGAAACTTTGTAGCTAGAAGGGAATGGCATGATATATTCAAAGTCCTGAAAGGGAAAAACCTGCAACCTATGATACTCTGCCAGCAAGATTATCATTTAGAATAGAAGGAGAGATATAGAACTTCTCAGACAGCAAAAATTAAAAGAATACAGCAATACTAAACCTAACCTAAAAGAAGTACTAAAAGGTCTTCTCTAAACAGGAAAGAAGCAAGAATATTTAGGAAAAAGAAAATCATGACAGGAAAGGCAAACACACGAAAGGACTGAAGATCACTTAAATGAGCCAGTACACAGATTTAAAAAGATCAAAAAATTTTTGTAAAAGCAATTACAACTACAATTAACAGCAAAAGGATAAACATGAAGATGTAAAATAGGACATTAAAATTACAAAATGTTGGGGAGGGAAGTATAAAAATGTAGATCTTTTAGAACATGTTTGAATTTGTATGACTATCAGCTTAAAGCAAGTAGATACAGTTATGGGTCAACATACTTGAACTCCATGGTAATCACAAATCAAAAACATACAATAGACTCACAAAGACCAAAAAGAAAGGAATTCAAGCAAACTACAAAAGAAAATCATCAAACCACAAAAGGAAAAACAAAAAGAAAAAGAAATGAACAAACTAGAACTACAAAATCAACTGGAAAAAAAGGTTTAAAATGGTAGTAAGTATGTATCAAGAATTACTTTCAAAGCAATGGACCAACTGCTCCAATCAAAAGACACATAGTGGCAGATTGGATAAAAATAAATAAATAACCTATAATATGCTGCCTACAAGAGACTCATCTTAGGGAAAAGGACAGACACTGATTGAAAACGAGGGGATGGAAGAAGATATTTCATGTAAATGGAAGTGACAAGAAAGCAGGATTAGCAATATTTACATCAGACAAAATAACTTTAAAACAAAGTCTATTAATGAAAGACAAAAAAGGACATCATATAATGACAAACGGATCAGTACAAGAAGAGGATATTACACTCATTAACATATATTCACCTAACATATGAGCACCTAAATACATAAAGCAAATACTAACAGACATAAAGGGGAGAAACTGACAGGGAAACAATTATAGTAGGAGACGTTAACACCCCACTGACACCAGTGAACATATCTTCCAAACAGAAAATCAGTGAGGTGACAGAGATCCTAAAAGACACAATAGACCAGTTGGACTCAATTGCTATCTACAGGACACTATATTCAAAAAAAAAAAGAAAGAAAACAAAATAAAGCAGAATACACAATCTTTTCAAGTGTGCGTGGAATATTCTCTAGGATAGACCACATAGTAGCTCACAAACAAGCCTCAACAAATTTAAGAGGATAGAAACTATTTCAGACATTTTTTCTGACCACAGCAGTATGAAACCAGAAATCAGCCACAGAAAGAAAATCAGGAACATTATGAACACATGGAGACTAAACAGTATGCTACCAAAACACCAATGGGTTAACAATGAAAATACCTCAAGACAAACAATAATGAAAATAAAATCTTACATAATCTATGGGATGCATCAAAAGAAGTTTGAAGAGGGAAATTCATAGTGATACAAGATCTAGTCCCTACTGTTGAGAAACTAATAAATAAAATCATAACTTAATACTATTTCCCATTTTTCTAGTACTTTAAAGATTTCAAACATTTTCAATTAAGAGATTTCATTGTATAGCCACCTCACATTAACCAAATGATTTACTCAAGTTGGATTTTAATAATTATGAAGCTGAGGTTCAGAGAATTGGTCATTTCAGAGACTGTCCAAGGCTATACTATTTAACTCCAGGTCTCATTGCAATGTTTTTTACCTTGCCATACATAAATATATTTGCAAACACAAATGAATATACATAAAACAATATGAATACTGAACAGTTGAGGGGAAAATACTGCAGAGTATAGGGATTAATCAGTGACATAAAAACATGCACTCAGAACCAGTGAAGTTTAAAACCAAGAAAGGAACAGAAACATAAGAAAAGAATGAAGAACAAAGCTCATTCAGGAGTCAAACTGACTCTCTGTACCACATGAAGTATTTAAACAATACCATCCTCAAAAATAGAGCAAAACAGATTTAGTCATGATTAGAGGCATTTTTCTCTCAGACTTAGGTGCTGGGAAGATCTTCCACTAAGGAAAAAGGAAAACAGTCCCCGGGAAAGAGGGCAGAGGTAAATGTACATAGTCAGTATTCATATGTCAGAGCTAATTCTGGTAATGTCTGGAAGATTTTCTAAACCTGTGGAATGTTTCGTTCATGTTATTTTCTTTTTCTTCTCTGTTGCCTCTATTAATTAAAGAAAAACTTTAAACCAAAGTATCATGAAAGTTATTTGAGGAATCTTATTTCATAACAAGTCAGAAAGGGAATAAAACTCCAAGGAACTAGGTAGGTCTCAGTACTTTGAAGCCTATGGGAAAGAAGACAAGGTAAGGGCCAGTGGCTGTCCAAGAAATGTGAAAACTGCTTTGGGAATTAATCAGCAAGAGGTATACACTTAATCCTCCTCAGTGCCAAAGATCCTTCTAAACCCCAATCCAAAAGCACCAATCTCTTTCTTAAAATTCTTACTGGGTTTAGCCCACCTTAGTGGTTTTAAAACTTTCCCTAGCAACAAAATAATTTTTTTCCAAATAAAACATATGTGGAATCCCAGGGCATATAAAACAGACAAAAGAAGAGCTTGGTAGAGAGTTAGGTGTATCAGAGATCTGACTTCTTGGAAATGTGCCATTCCTCCTACTGCTCTGTTCAACCTAATAAAGACTCAACATACTATGACTGCAAACAAATGATCCAGCTTAGAAGGTATGGGAAGAGGGAAAACTGAATATTCTTTAATATTTTTGTTCTAAATTGATGTTCCAGTCTGTATTCCACAAGACTGTGTACTCCTTAGTCATATTTTGGATTTTGCTTCCATGTTGTCATTTTTTGATATTGCCAATAGGTAGCATAATGTCTGAAACAAAATAGGTATTCAGTAAATACTGGCTGATTAACTAATTGAATGAAGGAAGAAAAGACTGACTGAATGAATGAATGAATGAAAGAAAAGCTCATAATCTACAGGAAATTAATGTAACTGCAAAAATACCTAATCTGTGATACTCTATACCCATTATCACAGTGTTCTCAGAGAACTATGCAACCAAGGTCTTTAAAAACTAATTTTTTATAACAATCATTTAAACTTAAAGACACCACTGCTCATCTATTGAAACTCAGGATAGACCAAACTTCCCCATCAGCTCGGGTGTCTGCACAAAGACTCACATTGCTTCAGACACCTCTGCACAGAAGTATGCTAACCAGTGTGTAGCCAAAAGGATATCAGCCCTAAGACAAAAAAATAGCATTATTTCTCTTCTCTTGTCTCTCTGTGACATATACATAGTCAGGTACCTAAAACACCCTAAAGTGCTTACCCTTTCCCTCTGTATGATCAAACTCTATCTCATTATGAATTATTTAATGTTGAGTTCACATAGCACTCTGACCTCTAACAAGGCACTGCTTTATCTTCCTAAGAAAGATATGAGACTGGAAAACTGATGCATGTAGAGGATAAGAGGTTGAACTAATAAAATGGTATCTCCTTTTACATAAGATTTTAGAACTCATCATTCCACAGTTAAACTAAATCCTGTGAAGATGAGTGCTTTGGATGAGAATCTTTTTACCCATAAATTTCTGTCCCTTTTCTCTTTAATCCAATCATGAAGGGAAAACATAAGTCCGAGTTTTCTCTCACATTTAAATAGCAACAGAAAAATAAGAATTTCAGAAGTTAATTGTTCCACCAACGCTTATATTTATTTTGGAACTTTCAGGTGAGCTAGTCCTGCATCCAGAGTAAAGGAATTTTTTTTGTTAACTAGATTCACATTCCCGCTGAAGAGCATTTCCGACACAGTATGTTCTTCACAGCTGCCTTCACATCTTTGTTCCTCAAACTATAGATGAGGGGATTGAGCATGGGTGTCACAACTCCATAGAAGAGAGAGATGATTTTGTCTGTGACTTGTACTTTGTCTGCACCAGAAGAGTCTTTGGCTTTGGGTTTTGCATACATGAAGAGGATGGTTCCATAGAATACAATCACCACTGTGAGGTGGGCAGAGCAGGTAGAGAAGGCTTTGCGCCTTCCCTCTGCAGAAGGAATTCTCAGGATGGTAGAGAGGATGAAAACATAGGAAACAAAAATGAAAAGTACTGGGACTATAAGAAAAATCATATTAGCAACAATCATGCTAACAACATTTATGGAGATATCAGCACAGGCCAATTTTAAGACAGCCAAGATTTCACAAGTAAAATGATTAATGACATTATCCCCACAGAAAGGAAGCCGCATTGCAAGAGAGGTTTGCAACACAGAATTGACGCTTCCTGCAATCCAGGACCCAGCAGCCATGGACACGTATGAAGTCTTGCTCATAATGATGGGGTATCTCAGAGGGTTACAGATGGCCACATAGCGATCAAATGCCATCATGCTTAGAAGGACACACTCTGTGGCTCCCATAGCAAAGGAGAGAAACATTTGCACTCCACATCCAGAGAAGGAAATGGTTTTCTTTGAAGTTAAAAAGCTGCTGAGAAATAAGGGAATAGAAGAACTAGTGTAGCAAATATCCAAGAATGATAAGTTACTGAGGAAAAAATACATGGGAGTGTGCAGGTGGGAGTCACAGACACTTACAATGATGATTACTCCATTTCCCAGCAGGATCGCCAGGTACATACATATCACCAGCACGAAGTAAATGGCCTCAAGCTCTGGGTAGCCAGAAAGCCCTAGTAGGACAAATTCTGTAACAGAAGACTGATTAGTCTTTCCCATGTTAATATTTTCTTTCACCATAAGGTATTCTGCATCAGCCAGAATGCATGCGAGTCTCTTACAGCAGTGTTTCTAAGAGTGGTTTGCATCCTTAAGTAACTTCCTTTATGGGTAATGTGGACCTATAATTGGATATGCCGATAGCATAAAAATATGATCCTCTAAGCTCAGTTAGGCTTTTAGAACTCATGAAGGAGGCTTTAGCTCCAAAAAATATGCCCCTGTTAGAAAGAAGATTCAGAACATAAACAAATGGGTTAGAACTATGTATCTCACTTATACTGTGAATTTGAATTATTTTGAATGCAATGTCACCATAACATTTTGACCAAACAATACAGAACACAACTAACATTAGCAATAACAAAAATCACTACTCTGCACCTATTGAAACATAATGGTATATGTAAATTCTGTTTCAATAATAATTTAACCTCAACTGCAGAAGAGTTTTGTGGCTAAGAGAACTTACTGAAAAGATACATTTTTAGAAAAAGATTTTTGGTTATTTCTCATTTGTGGGAAAAGGTATGCCTGCAATATCCTAAGAATATTAATTACAAGCATTAGTAATGTTTGTAAAAGAAAATGTTCTCAGATAAAATTATTCTTCTTAGTCTTTTTCAATACAAATTGCAACATCTAGGTAACTCTACTGACCTGCCTGATAATGAATGACAAGTTGATCTCAGAAAAACTCTGGTGCACATGTCCCAATCTATAGTCAATACAAAATTACATGTATAAACTAAGAAGTTTAAGTGCAGGGGATTTACTCTTTTACCTCCAGGTATGATATTATACTTCCAAGTATAATCCATATTAACTTTTCTCTCTGCACAGAAATCAGCTTCCTCTGCTCTAACAGCTGCTCTGCTGATCTTCCTCTCACTGCATATTCAGAATATCCATAATAAAAAGAGGGGAGTAATTCAAAATATTTTTAAGCATTAGCAATATGTTATAATTATTTGTATCCCCAATTACTAGAATATAGAGCATGTCTATATTAAAATGCCAGAAACAGAAATCGTCCTACTTATTTATGAGATTGCTAGTCTCATAAATTCCATCTCAATAAATTCAGTAAGAAAACTAAAAGATTTATCTGCTTCTCTGCTTTCATTAGTATCAAGTAGCTGCCATTGCTACTGTAAGCGAACAGTTAACCACTAGTAAAACAGAACTCACTTCCAGTAAAGATGAAAGCTGGGGCTGTTTACAGTCATTTCCCTAGCAGAGGACCCCTTTAAGAATCAGTCAATGGAGTACCAAAGCAACTTAAAGTCTTTGCTGCTTTGAGGGTGTTTCTAATCCCAAAAGCAATTTAAGGTTCACAATGTGGATTGGATAGAATTTAGAAAACTTCTAGTACTTTTGAGATGAAGTCCCTTAGAAGCAATTAAAACAAAGTTGCTAATAACAATTTAATTAAGGTGTAACAAAACATATAAATCTTCTGACTTTACTCCCTCTGGGAAGAGCAACTTTAGAATTGCTATCTGAGTAAAATGGTCAAAACATGGAAATTAGAATTGACTCTATCTGATGGAAAGATGTGGTAGCTCCTACACTATTGGTGGGAATGTCAATTGGTGCAGCCACTATGGAGAAGAGTATGGACTTAAACTAAAAATAGATATGATAATACCACATGATCCAGTAATCCCAATCCTGGGCATATACTCTGAAAAAACAAAAACTCTAATTTGAAAAGATATATGCACCCCAATTTTCACAGAGGCACCATTTACAATAGCCAAGACATGGAAGCAATCTAAATGTCCATCGACACATGAATGGATAAAGAAGATGTAATATAAATATACAATGGAATGTTATTCAGCAATAAAAAAGAATGAAATAATGCCATTTGCAGCAACATGTATGGACCTAGAGATTATCATACTAAGTGAAGTTAAGTCAGACAGGGAAAAACAAGTATCATATGATATCACTTATATGTGGAATCTAAAAAAAAAAATGACACAAATGAACTTATTTATAAAACAGAAATAGACTCGCAGACACAGAAAACAAATTTATGATCACCAAAGGGGAAAGTGGGGGAAGGAGTTTGAGATTAGCAGATACAAACTACTATAAATAAAATAGATAAACAAGGACCTACTGTATAGCACAGAGAACTATATTCAGTATCTTATAATAACCTATAATGGAAACGAATCTGACAATGAATACACACACACACACATATAACTGAATCACTTTGCTGTAAACCTCAAACTAACACAACATTGTTAATCAACTATACTTCATTTTTTCAAAAAGGAAAAAAGAATAAAAAGAAAGATGTGATCATAATCTGTGACACTTAGGTCAAGATCATACCTGTTCCTAATAAATAATCTGCTACATCACCTTTATTTTGGCCTCTAAATTCTGGAGGCTTAGAGCCCATAAGCTTCCTTCTGCTCTCACTAGCCTTTCTAAATAGCCAGAAGCATATGCACAGTCAATTTTAATTTGGCTCACTCATGCCCTTTGTTTAAATACATGCACAATACCCCAAATTTATCCAGTTTGTTCTTCAGTAATGCCCCACTTGCATGACACAGCATGGAGCAGGCCACATCAAAAATTTCCATGATGTAAGCAAACTATACTTTATTTATGATCAGGAAAGAAGTTCCAACTTGAAGTGGATAATTATTATGACATTTGCCATGACTATCTTTTGAAACCAATATCAGTCCTTGAAGAATTCAATCATTTTTACCTGGATGTTATAAAATATTTATTTCCAGCATGGAAACAAGTGAAATCATCATATGTAATGTTAAAAATAAGGGAATAAAATTTGACAACAGTACTCTTTTTTGTCAGTAGACAGCATTTTTCAAAAGTCGTAAAGCAACATAACCCTGAACAGCGGGAAAGCAACTTTTGCCATGAAAGATGGTATTATATGCTACAACGAATCAAATTTGAAGAGCAATTCTCAGAGTTGTTAACTTTATGCAAGCACTTTTTCAGTATACTGGCTCAAATGCAAATGTTAAGCATATTTTCTCATTAATGGATGCTGAGTAGACAAAGGAATTAAATAGTTTTGATGTGACCATAGTAAAAGCTGTATTACAATGCAAATGGAAGATAGTCTGTAACTGCAAGGAGTTTTATAAGCAAATTATGCAAAACAAAGAAATGTTAAGTAGAGCCAAGTAATTATTGAAATATAATTAGAGACGTATGTAGAATAGATACTTATAATTTATTCCAGATAAACAAGTAATTTGTAGTATGAATATTTCCTATACAATATTTTTCTTTTACCCCAGTGTACCTAGGCAAAGGCAACTAGAAAAAATTCAAATTTAACTAGGCATCATCATTTCTATTTGCTAACCTGGAAACCCTAACTTCCTTTGACTAGGATTCACATGGAATCCAGTCCAAGCCTGGGTTGCTCCATCCAGCATCACTGCCAGTTCTGGCCATTTCCAGGCAATAGAGGGAATACACGTGACCCAGTTGTCTGGGCAGGACTGCTTACAATAATACTGTGAGATATTACTGTTTTCAAAACTTTCAAATGAGAAACAGAAAGAGAATATTTAGTGTATTTCCCTAAACCACTCTGACATACAGGACAATATATCTGTTGTCTTAAATGAACCTAGCCACCACATAATCCTTTATCTTCTTCCAGGAGAAATGTACTAAGAAGAAACAATTAAGATGAACAAATCGGGGGCTTATGATCAAGTACTGCTCTTCAACATTTTCAAGCCCTAGGCTATCATCTCATCTTCTCTCTTCCTGGTTTCATTCAATTCAGTGTTTACTAATTAAAGCCTCTTTGTTCCGGGAGCTACATCTGCTTCTTTCCTAGATCCTATGAATTTCATTAGTCCTCTGCCAGGTACCACAGCCCATTACAAGAACGGCACGCTCAGAAAAAGAAGAGAGCTAAGATGTCAACTAGCTTGAGGAAGTGCAACCACAATGAATTTATTATCTGGACATAAAGAAGTTGGTAAAATATGGAATATGGAATGATAAATAGTTCTGAGTATACTTGTGCCTAAAACTACATCCTTTAGAAACAGAAAACCCAACAAGACATGCTACCCATTGTGTATGTGCAGAGAAGATAAGAATTCTACACAAAAAATTAAATAGGAAGCATTGGGGCTGAGTTGTAAAGATTTGTTTCAGAAAAAAAAATGGAAATGATAAATTCGAAATAACTTATTTTTTATATATTTTAAACTTTTTTACTTTGAACTGATTTTAAACTTCCAGAAAATTTGCAAAATTAGTTCAAAAAGTTCCCTTACATCTCTCAAGTAACCTCTAATGTTAAAATTTTACACAACCGAAGTACAATTATCAAAAATAAGAAATTAACGCTAGTACATTATATTAACTATGGACTTTATCCAAATTTCACCAGTTTTCCACTGTCTTTTTCTGTTCTAGGATCCTTATCAGGATCCCACACAGTACATAATTATTATTTCTCCTTTGTCTCCTCCAGTTTGTAACAGTTCCTCAGACTTTTTCTTTTATTAATTTGAAAAGCTCTAAATAAAACAATTAAAAAGGAAATACAGAAAAAAAGAATTATTAAATCAGGAACTATCTTGAATATCTATGAACATCATTTTAAATTATTCATTTCTTCTTATAATGAAAAAGGGAAAAAAAGTAAGCCTGAAAGTCCAGATTAAATTAAACTTGTGTTGTTCACTTACTCTATGTCAAGCACTCTCACATATCACATATAAGTTTCACAACAGTTCTATAAAATAGGGGCTAATATTACAAATGGTACATCATACCAGGTCAACCTTCTTGCCCAAGGTCTGTACAATGAATGAATAAGCCACAGAGCAGAGGCTGAATTCTAAGTTCTCTGACTCCAAGCCAATTTTTCTTTGCCTTAGATATGGTACTTTTTCCATAAATAAACCTTATCAGCAGTCCAGACAAAGGGATAAGATGATTAGGGCAGAGTAAGCTTCCAGGGAACAGCCTTGGAGATGGTCAGAACATGCACGATAAGCTAGGTGAATCAATCCCAGGAGCGAGCCTCTCAGACACATGCTCCCACTAGGTAAGAGCTGACGGCTTTTACTGGGTTTCCAACAAGACAAAAAAATTGCACTTGGTTTCCACACAAAAATGTTAGTGAAAAAAACCCAGGATAATTCTCAATATCACGCAGAAAAAGGAGAAAAGGCCTTTACTTTTTATCTTTGCCTTTGTTCATTCTATCTTAATCATCATTATTTCCTTTTTGGGCTCATAGGAGCTTATTTATTCAGACAAGCAGTGGGGATGTCCTGTGAGGGATGTTTCATACTGTGAAAAACAAAGTTGCTTTATAAACATAAAGGGAAACTCAATAAAATTAAAATTCAATACTTAGTGCTAGAAATTTAATCCTGAGGAAGCCTTCCAGGATGGCTGAGGTACAGCCTGATTTAAGAGGCTCCTGGGGCAAAATATGAAATTCTGGCTGAATTTATATGTTTTACAGACAAACTGCTGTTGGCAAATTTAGGTTTAGGATAGATGCACATGATCCTTAAGTCTCAGAGTTTTCTTCCCTTGTGTAGGTAGTGCCCAATGGTGAAAAATAATCTAAGGACAGGGCCTTTAGGGATATGGATAAAGCTCAGGCAGCCAAGAAATTGAAACATTACCTTTATTTGGACAAAAAAAAGAAGCAAAGGTAACAGAAGCCCCCACTGCTTCCCCAAGGTCTTGTGTTTCTATGGGATGTCTCCTCTTTCTTTTTGCTCTGTGATACTGTTGCTTTTTTAATGAATCCTATCTGTAATACTGACATTGGTCACAACATTCTAAATGATGGGCTCTACAATGTTTTTATAAGAACTGGCCTGTGTCAGTACATCTTCTCAGAGTGGATATATTTGTGAGATTGATTGGTTGAAACTGAAATATTAAATGGCCTAAATAAGTCCATGTGAAAAAGCAAGAGAAAAATCTCAAGTCAATTCCAAACCACTGGCTGTTCTTTTCCCTTCTTAGATTTTAGAGACAGCTGGGGTCAACAAATGTCTGGACCTTTTGGCCTCTTTGGTAATCTCCTAATCATTAGAAAGAATACCAAAATGCTAACCTTTGCCCCAGGACAGTTCTTTATTAAAAATTTAATTCTTTTTCTTATTTTTTCAATCAAGCTATATAGGTTTATCAAAGAAAAATTTGGAAAATTTGAAAAAGATTGAGAAAAATTTAAATGCTTCAAACCTAATCTGACAAAGGAAACCACAGTTAATATTATGGTATGGTTTCTTCCAGCTACACATATACAAAATTGTGATAATTTTATTGCCATGTAACTTGATTTTATCAAATAACAGTAAACCATGAACACTTTTCCTTATCCTTAACTCTTCTCCAAGATTACAATTTTCAGTGGTGTAACAAGGGAGGGCGTGTTTTCTCACATATCATAACATGTTCCACCACTCCATACCATATTTTAAGCATCCTAAGAAAAACAAATTACAATTGTCTATTGATTGAATATTTTAGAAATATAATATTGTCAGTAATATTATATTACTGACGATAACAGTAATTATTGACTTTTAGGGAAATACCTTCAGAGTTTCATCATTTAAAATCATTAGGCCCATGTCTAAATTTCTAAGAATTTTTTTTAATCAAGAAAAAATGTTGAATTCCATCAAACAAGTTTTTTTATCTATTTAAATGATCACATAGGGTTTTTTCCTATTTACCTATTTGATTGATATGTCGATGGATTTCTAAATAATAACTTGGATGTCTAATTATAGTTGGATTTGTTTTGAATATATTTATTTATGGTTTCTACATATATAGTCAAGTGAGATTGACCATAGCTTTGTTCTATCTTTGATAATTTGGGGTATAAAAGATATTTCAGTTTGATAAAATAATTTATGAAGTGTTTCATAGTTTTTTGGATATTAAACTATTCATGTAGCACAGAAATCATTTCTTGAAAGTATACATTAACTCTTTACTAGGTGTCAAATGTCCATTTTTAGAATTAGTATTTATCTTTCTCCCAGCTGGATTCCTGGTAATGCTACAATATCCATCATGCTAAGTGTTGAATGAATGAATAAATGAAAGATGCTATGAGAGAGGTTAAGTATGGTTCTGTGGAAGTACATGAGCATCCTGCCCAATCTAGAAGTTCAAGAAAGTTTCCCAGGAAAATTAATAATTAACTGGGAGGGGCCTTTGCAGTTTAAGATAAGAGCTTGTACAAAAACATAAAGAAGAAAGAATATAGTGTTTGGGGTAAACTGTGAGGATTTCCACATGGCTATTGCAGAGCATGAAGAAGGATCAGTGATGGCTCTAGAATTTCTATATTAGTTACATTTAGGCATGACAATCTGATTGCAGTGAACTTTTCTTGAAGCCATATTATATAACAACTACACTGTTTTATCTCATATTTTACTACTGTTATATTGGACTGACTTTTGGATCAAGATTGATAATGATTATGAGGAAGAAAATCTTCCCCTAGTATCTTCTCCCTTGACACATTCATGGTGTGGGGAAATATGGAAATGACATGAAAGAAGATGCAGAGGCTAAACTGGGCCTTGCATGATGGGCTAATTTGGTGTTAATGAAAATGGCCTCCTAATCTGGGCCTTTTTCTGAGTTGAGAAAAAGAGGCACTCTTCTTTGATTCTTTTCTCCTCAACACCCACTCTCACAAAATATAAATGCTAAGTTTAGTGCTCATATGTAACAGTAAAAATACACTCCTGTCCTCCTCCAACCTCTTCTCTTCCTTCTTCCACTCCTTCTACTTAGAGCAGCTGTGCTCAAACAAATCAAAGCTGCCTCAACCTACATTTTTGAAGAAATAAGTCCATATGCCAATGTGAATAGAGACAGGTAGGGGAGTACAGGAAGAAGGGAATCTTTTCTGTTACTAAATTACTGTTACCATCATCTCTTGTCTTAATCTCTCCCAAACCATTATCTAGGCAATAACTCACTAGGAGGAAGAGAACAAAATATAGCAAGGAAATGGGGAAGCCAGGAAGGCTGCCCTATGTGACCAGCCAAGGAATAAGCCAAGGAATCATGGCCTTCTGCTCTCCAGAAAGAGGAAGCAGGGCAAATGGTTGGTTGTGGGCTGGAGGACAGGAAAAGGGAGAAATTTTCTCTTTCTGCAGCCCTAGTACACTGAATATAATCAACCACAGGAATACAACATAGTATAAGGCTCAGTGCTTACATCAAAAATCTAGTCTTTCTTGGACATCATACTGGAAAAAAATGAAACAAATAGAGCAACAGCTGAACTTTCATAATATACTAACACTGTATATCATAGGAACTTATAAAGTGGAAAGAACTCTGTGGGCTAGATGAAGCAAGAAAAGCAAGAATGTTAATTTCAACACACCTAAAAGTTGTGTAGTATTTTCAGAGCTAAAGAAGAGAAACTGTGATGGGTAATATGGTGTTGTGTTAAAAAGGCTGACTCTGGATCCAGACTGTTGGTTATTAAATCCCGGTTCTAGCTGTATGATCTTGGGTAAGCTACTTTAACTTCCCTTTGTCTGTTTGTTCCACTGTAAAATGGAGATATAACAGTACTCATACTATTTCTTCCTATAATACTTATAGGCTTGCACTGAATATTAAATGACTTAATAAAGTGTTTATCACAGTGCCTGGCACAGAGTTAGTTCTCAATAAATATTAACTAGCTAACATTGGTCCAGCTATACTAATATTTACCAATATTCATAAAATCTTTATGACAGGCATTGTTATAAGCACATTTTATATATGCATTATCAGGAGGTTCCTTGCCATAAAAATAAAAATAACATAGAACACCCATAGATATATTCCAAGGTTTTATATACAGATGATCTTTCTCAACTTACAATGGGGTTATATACTGATTAACCCAACATACCTTGAAAATATCCTATCCTATTTTTTTGTTTTGCCTAATTGCTGTAGCTAAGACTTCCAGAAATGCTGGCCTTGTAGAATGAATTTGGAAGTGTCCCCTCCTCCTCAATATTTTGGAACTATTTGAGGAGGATTAGTATTAATTATTCCTTAAATGTTTAGTTGAATTCTCCAGTGAAGTTGTCTGGTCCTGGAGTTTTCTCTGTTGGGAGTTTTCTGATTATTGACTTAATGTCTTTACTCATTATTGGTCTGTTCAGATTTTCAATTTTTTCCTGATTCAGTTTTGGGTGGTTGCATATTTCCAGAAATGTATGCACTTTTTCTAGATTATGTAATTTGTTGGCATATAATTATTCATAGTAGTCTCTTTTGATTCTATGTATTTCTGTAGTATAGTTGTAAAGTCTCCTTTCATCTCCAATTTTATTTATTGCAGTCTTCACTATATATTTCTTTATCGGTCTAGTTAAAGGTTTATAAATTTCATCTTTCTGAAGAACCTGCTCGTCAGAAGTCAAAGGACATAAGCAACTTGTCACATCAAGTAATTACCCTAAAAATTTCAGTTGATTTCTCAGCAGGATTCATGCAGGCCAGGAGAGTAGGATGATATATTCAAACCACTGAAAGAAAAAAACTACCAACCAAAAATACTTTACCCAACCAAACTATGTTTTAAGAATGCATAAAGAGAGATAAAGACTTTCCCAAACAAAAACTGAAGGAGTTCATCACCACTAGATTTGCTTTATAAGAAGCACTAAAGGGAGTTCATCAAATTGAAATTAAAAGAGGCTAAACAACAAGAAAGTATGTGAAATATAAACCCCACTGCTAAATATAAATACACATACAAACACCTATTGTTGTATACTGTAATGGTAGTGTATAAATCAGCTTTAATACTATCATATAAAACAAAAGACAAAAAGTAGTAAGAACTATAACCACAGAAATTTGTTAATAACAACACAATATAAAAAAAGTAAAATCTGACATCAATTATACAATGGGGACAGAAAAGTGTAAAATTTCTGCATGCAATTGTGTTGTTGTTATCAGCTTAATTTTAAAATGTTGGGGTAATTTTACAATGTTGACACAAACCTATGATAATCATTAAAAAAGTATAGCAGATACATAAAAGAGAAATAGAAAGGAATCAGAGAATACCACTGCAAAAAATCATAAAAGCACAAAGAGAAGAGAAGAGATAAATGAGAGCTATGAAACACACAGAAAACAACTAGCAAAATAACAAGAGTAAATCCAAAAGAGAGAGGTAGCTGTATTTATATCAGACAAAATAGACTTTAGGTCAAAAATTATCACAAGAGACAAAGGTCATAATATAATGATAAAAGGATAAATCTGTCAGTAAGATATAACAATTATAAGTGTGTGTGTGTATATATATATATCTCCAACATCAAAGCACCTAAATATTCAAAACAGTGACAGATCTAAAGGGTGAAATTGATAGAAATACAGTAATAGTAGCAAATTTCTATACCCCACTCCCTAAAATAAATAGATAATCTAGACAAAATCAAAAAAGAAAGAGCATATTTACAAAACAGTATCACCAAATGAACCTACTAGGCATATCTAGAACATTCCATTCAACAGCAACAGAATATTCATTTTTGTCAAATGCACAAAGAACATTCTCCAGGATAATCACATGCTAGGTCAGAAAACAAATCTTAACAAATTTAAGAAGACTGAAATCATTCTAAGTATCTTTTCTGATCACAGTAGAATGAAAGAAAAACTAAGTAATAGAAAGAAAATGGAAAAGCTCACAAATACATGGAAACAACACATTCTTAAACATTTATTGGATCTAAGAACAAATAAAAAAGAATATTAGAAAATATCTCAAGACAAACATAATATCCAAAAACAAAGGATGCATCAAAAGCAATACTAAAAAAAAAGTTTATAGTGATCAATACCACACTGAAAAAGAAAAAGTTATCAAATAAGCAGCCTAAATTTACACCACAAGGAACTAGAAAAGAACAAACTAAACACAACTTAGCAGAAGGAAATAGTAATAAAGATAAAGTAGAAATGAATCAAGTAGGGAACAGAAAAACAATTTTAAACTTTGATGAAACTAAGAGTTGTTTTTTGAGAAGATTAATAAAATTTAGAAACTCTTAGCTAGACTAAGAGAAAAAGACCCAAATAAAATCAGAAATGAAGGAGGAGATAGTAAAACTGGTGCCCCAGAAATAGAAAGGATCATAAGGAACTATAATGAACAGTTATACACCAACAAATTGGAAAGCCTTGAAGAAATGGAGAAAAATTCAAGAAACAAACAACTATCTCACCAAGACTGAATCGGTCAGAAACAGAAAATCTGAATCGACTAATAATAAATAAGAAGTAATCAGAAAAACTCCCAAAAAGGAAAGCCCAGGACCAGATGGCTTCATGGATGAATTCTACCAAATATTTAAAGAAGAATTAATATCAATCCATCTTAAGCTCTTCCAAACAATGAAAGTAGAACACTTTCTAACTCATTCTATGATGCCAGCATCACTCTGATACTAAAGCTAGAAAAAGACATCACAAGAAAAGAAAACTACAGGTCTATATCCCTGATAAACATACATGTGAAAAATCCTCAACAAGATATGATCAAACTGAATACAACAGTACATTTAAAGGGAAATACGCCATGACCAAGTGAGTTTCATCCCTCAGATATGCAGCTGGTTTAACGTATGCAAATCAGCCAATGTAATATATCACTTTAACATAATAAAGTATAAAAATCACATGGTGATCTCAACAGAAGCAAAATGAACAGAAAAACTCAATATCCTTCTATGATAAAAACTCAGCCAATTAGGTATGGTAGGAACGTATCTCAACACAATAAAGACCATTAGCAAAAAGCCCACAAGTAACATTATATTCAATGGCGAAAAGCTAAAAGCTTTCCCTCTAAGGCTCTGGACAAGGCGAGGATGCCCTCTTGCCTCCCTTGCTCAACGTAATACCAGAAATCCTAGCTGGTGCAATTAGACAAAATAATAAACAAACAAAAGATATTCAGATCAGAAGGGAAGAAGGAAAAGCATCACTGTTTGCAAATGACAGGATCTTATACATAGAAACCCTAAAGACACACATACACACAAACAAAACAACAACAACAAAAAAAACTATTGGAACTAGTAAACAAATTCAGTAAAATCGCAGGATACAAAATCAACATACAAAAATCAGCTGTATTTCTATACACTAACAACCAACTATCCAAAGTGGAAATTAAGAAAACAATTCCATTTAAATAGCATCAAAAAAGAATAAAATACTTAGGAATAAAGTTAACAAGGAGGTAAAAGATTTGTATGTGAAAACTATACAACATTGATGAAAGAAATTTTAAAAGACACAAATAAATGGAATCCTGTGTTCATGGTTAATAGAATTAATATTATTAAAATGCACATATTTCCCAAAGTGATCTATAGATTTAATACAATCTCTATCAAAATCCCAATGGCAATTTTTTACAAAACTAGAAAAAAGAATCCTAAAATTATTTGGTACCACAAGTGACCCAAATAATCAAAACAATTTTGAGCAAAAGAACAAAGTAGGAAACATCATACTTCTTGATTTCATTATATTATAAAGCTACAATGAACAAAACAGTATGTATTGGCATATAAACAGACACACAGACTGATGGAACAAAATAGAGAACCCCGACATAAACCCACACTTATTAGATCAACTGATCTTTGATAAGGGTTCTAAGAATGCACATGAGGAAAAGATAGTCTTCAATAAATGATGTTTGTAAAACTGGATAACCAAATGCTAAAGAATGAAATCTGACCCTCATCATACACCATACACAAAAATCAATTCAAAATGGATTAAGGACTCAAATATAAAACCTGTAACAATAAAACTCATAGAAGAAAATAGAGAAAAATCTTCTAGACACTGGACTGAGCAATGATTTTTTTTTTTTTTAGATATAACATCAAAGCACAGGCAAGAAAAGCAAAAATACACATGGGATTGCATCACACTAAAAAGCTTCTGCACAGCAAAGGAAACAAAGTGAAAAGGCAACCTACAAAATGAGAGAAAAGGTATATATATGGTGTTACTACCCAAAATATATGAGGATCTCCTACAACACAATAGCAAAAATAAACAACAAAAAAAATCCAATTTTAAAATGAGAAAAGAACTGAATAAAGATTTCTCCAAAGAAAACATACAAAATGGCCAACAGGTATATGAAAATGTGCTCAACATCACTAATCATCAGAGAAACGTAAATCAAAAATCACAGTGAGATATAACCTCACACCTGTTAGGACGGCTACTATCAAATAAACAAAGGATAACGAGTTTTGGCAAGGTTGTGAAGAACAGGGACCCTTACACATTCTTAATAGGAATGTAAACTGGTGTAGCAGCTATGAAAAACAATGCAGAGCTTCCCCCAGAACAAAAAATAGTATTACCATTACATCTAGCAATCCTACTTCTGGGTATATATATCCAAAGGAATTGAAACCTGGATCTCAAAAAGATTATCTGCATTCCTATGTTCACTGCAGCATTATTCACAATAGTTAAGATATGGAAACAATCTAAGGGTCCATCAACAGATGAATGGATAAAGAAAATATGGTATATACATGCAGTGGAATATTATTCAGCCTTAAAAAAGAAGGGAATCTTTCTCTTTCTGGCTTACTTCACTTAGAATGACATTCTCCAGGAGCATCCATGTTGCTGCAAATGGCATTATGTTGTCGGTTTTTATGGCTGAGTAGTATTCCATTGTATAAATATACCACATCTTCTTTATCCAGTCACCTGTTGATGGACATTTAGGCTGTATATGTCCATGAATGACTGAAAAATTGTGCTGAACACTGGAATTAGACACAACATTGTAAAATGATTATAAATCAATAAAAAATGTTAAAAAAAGAGAAGGAAATCCTGCCATTTGTGACAACATGAATGGATCTCGAGGATATTCTGTTAAGTGAAATAAGCCAGACACAGAAAGACAAATACTGTGTAAGTTTCCTTATATGTAGAATCTAAAATAGGCAAATACATGGAAGCAGAGAGTAAAATGGTGGTTGCCAAGAGCTGAGGGAGGAGGAAATGGGGAGGTGTCAGTCAAATGGTACAAAGTTTCAGCTACACAAAATTAACAAGTTACAGAGATCTACTATACAACACAGGGCCTCTGATTAACAATACTATATTGCATATGTAACGTTTTGTTGAATGAGTTAGATCTTGCATCAAGTGCTCTTACTACAAAAGGAAAAAAAGAAAAATCAAAACAGGCAGGATAAAACTTTTGGAGGTAATGGTTAAGTTTATGGTATTGATAATGATGATGGTTTTAAGAGTGTATACTTAACTCCAAGCCTATCAAGTTGTAAAAATTAAGTATCTACAGCTTTCTGTATGTCAATCATACATCAGTAAGGCAGTAAAAAAAAGTTTAATTCTAAAACAACCTTCAAACTTTTCCAAGATCTAGATCCTACATAACTCTTCAGTCACATCTTTCAATTTTTACCTCTTCCCATTGTTCTGCATCCTGTGATCTAGCAAAAACTAAACTTTTTATTGTTAAATTTCTTCCAATTGTTGGAACATTCTCCCCCCACCTTTTCTCTCCCTCCTTCCCTTCCTCCTGTCTCTTCTTTTCTTTTCTCTTGTCTCTTCTTTTCTCTTCTCTTCTCTCTCTTACTCTTCCTCATGATGAAGCTCTTTTTATCCCAAAATATAAGTGCTTGGACTCCAGCCATTGTATCCTATCACAACCCATGTTTGTTTGACTTTTTTTTTTGGTGGGGGGGGGGGGTGATAGAAAAAAATTATTAATATAATTCTACTGATGAAAAGAGTTGTATCTTGACTGAAGTCCAAGTTGAAAATCAGTTTCCAATTTCACACCGACATACTATGTTCTGTGTTATATCACTGACATCCTCACTGTTAGAAAAATTTCATATCACATCTATTTACTAATGTAATAGCTGATGAAATACAAGATACACTATGGTTACAAAACCAAAATTATTTTACCATGCTGTCCAGTAGCAAGAAAGTCCCAAAGGACTTCAGAAATTTGAAATGTGACATACTGGTAGGAATTCTTGGCTTGTGATTACAAGTATTTCTGACAGAAACGTTATAAAGAAAAAATAAATGGTGACAAATACTTGGGCTTTGAAATATCAACATGATTAGATAATTGGGTAACTCTTTGAGGCATTTAAATGAAAACAGATAAATGTGTCATTGAGGAAGAAACTAGTTTGTTACCATGTCTTGAGGAAACAAGGCAGCATTTTGTGTGATTTACTAATTAGAAGGTTCAAATATCTAAGTTTATAAACTAAACAAAATGACAAAAAGGAGAATTTTTATCACATCACCAAAAAATTATTCTTTATTAAAGCCATTTTCACAAGATTCCCTGAAATAGTTTTTTCCATTATAAAAAAAATATTTTTTAAATCCACAGAAAATTTATCAAGTTAAATGTATGATGCAAGATAAGACTCTAATCAAGGCAAGAGCAGCAAATGAATTTTTTAAAGTACCATGATCAATTTTCTTAAGTTTCTTTTAGGGGAAAAAGTCATCCTATTTAAAAAGAAAAACTTTTAATAGATTGTTTACACAAGGGAGTAATGAAAAATAAATTTTAATGGTCCCTTTGAAACTTAGTTTTCTATACTGAATGGTTAGGGTTTCACTGTTATTCCTGGAAGTTAGGAAGAAAGGGAGAGGAAAAAAAGGAAAAGTATCAGAAGATTTACCAAAACTAAACTCTAAGAAATGAGAAAGTCATCAAAAACTTATTTCACATGATGTGTTTTCTACCAAGTCTTCTGTCTGCTTCTTGCTGCTTCTGCAGGAACTGATTTCCCACAGCATGTCAGATTGTATAGACCTTAGCAAAAGGATCTTAGTTATTCTTACAGCATTTTTCAGCAATTTCACATTGCTGAAAATTTCACATACTGTAAGGTCATGAAGATACTTTGGATAATGCCACTCCTGACATTCACGTGATAATCACCTATACAGGCACACCTTGTTTTATTGTGCTTTGCTTTACTTCACTTGGTAGATATTGTTTTGTTTTGTTTTTTTCCAAACTGGAGGTCTGTGGCAACCCTGTGCCAGGCAAGGCTACTGGTGCCATTTTTCCAACATCATTTGCTCACTTTGTGTCTCTGTGTCACATTTTGGGAATTCTTGCAATATTTCAAATTGTTTCATTATTATATTTGTTATGGTGATCTATGATCAGTGATCTTTGATGTTATAATTGGAATTCTTTTGGGGCACCACAAACCGGGCTCATATAAGACAGCAAAGTTAATCGATAAACGTGTGTATTCTGACTGCTCCACCGACAGGTTGTTTCCCTGTCTCTCTCTCTCCCTCTCCTCAGGCCTCCCTACTACCCGAGACACAATAACATTGAAATTAGGTCAATTAATAACCTAAATAACCTTTAAGCTTTCAAGTGAAAGGAGGAGTCACATGTCTCTCACTTTAAATCAAAAGCTAGAAATAATTAAGTAAGGAAAGTATGTCAAAAGCTGACATAGGCCAAAAGCTAGGCTTCTTGCACCAGTTAGCCAAGCTGGGAATGCAAAAGAAAAGTCCTTGAAGGAAATTGAAAGTGCTACTCCAGTGAACACATGAATGATAAGAAAGCCAAACAGCCTTATTGCTGATATAAAGAAAGTTGCAGTGGTCTGAATAGATCAAACTCACAATATTCCCTTAAGCCAAAGCCTAATCCAGAGCAAGGTCTTAACTCTCTTCAGTTCTGTGAAGGTTGAGAGAGGTGAGGAAGCTGCAGAAGGAAAATTTAAAGCTAGCAGAGGCTGGTTCACGTGGTTCAAGAAAAGAAGCCGTCTCCATAACATAAAAGTGCAAGGTGAAGCAACAAGTGCTGATGTAGAAACTGCATCCGGTTACCCAGAAAATCTAGCTAATTAACGAAGGTGGCTACACTAAGCAGCAGATTTTCAATGTAGACAAAACATTCTCATTTTGGAAGAAGATACCATCTAGGATTTTCATAGTTAGAGAGAAGTCAGTGCTTGGCTTCAAAGATTCAAAGGACAGGCTGATTCTCTTGTTAGGGGCTAATGAAACCAGTGGGTGAAGCCAGTACTCATTTACCATTCCAAAAAATCCTAGTGCCCCTAAGAATTATGCTAAATTTTCTCTGCCCATGCCCTATAAATGGAACAACAAAGCCTGGATGACAGCACATCTGTTTAGAACACGTTTACTGAATATCTTAAACCCACTGTTGGGACCATTGCTCAGAAAAAGAGATCCCTTACAAAATATTAACAATGCACCTGGTTATCCAAGAGCTCTGATGGAGATATACAATGATATTAATGTTGTTCTCATGCATGCTAATACAACATCCAATCTGTAGTTCATGGGTCAAGAAGTAATTGCAACTGTTGATTATTAGTATTTAAGAAACATGTTGCATAAGGCTATATCTGCCATAGACAGTGATTCTTCTGATGGATCTGGGCAAAGTCAACTGAAAACCTTCTGGAAAGGAGTCACCATTCTGGATGCCATTAAGAACATTCCTGATTCATGGGACAAGTTTAAAATATCAGCATTAAGAGGAGTTTGTAAGAAGTTGATTCCAACCCGCATGGATGACTTTGAGGGATTCAAGACTTCACTGGAGGAAGTAACTGTAGATGTGGTGAAAATAGCAAAAGAACTAGAATTAGCAGTGGAGCCCAAAGATGTGACAGAATTGCTGCAATCTCATGATAAAACTTTAATCGATAAGGAGTTGCTTCTTAAGCATGAACAAAGAAAGTAGTCTCCTGAGATGGAATCTATTCCTCATAAAGATGCAATGAAGACTGTTGAAATGACAAGAAAGGATTTAGAATATTACATAAGCATAGATTTAGTTGATAAAGCAGGGGCAGAGAGAGAAATTTTGTAAGAACTTCTACTGTAGGTAAAATGCTATCAAACAGCACTGCATGCTACAGAGGAAGCATTCATAAAAGGAAGAGTCCATCGATGCCAGCGAACTTCATTGTCTTATTTTAAGAAATGGCCACAGCCATCCCAGTCTTCAGCAACACCACCCTGATCAGTTAGCAGCCATCAACAATGAAGCAAGACCCTCTACCAGCAAAAAGATTATGACTCACCGAAGGCTCACTTGATGGTTAGCACTTTTTAGCAATAAAGTACTTTTTAATTAAGGTATGTACATTGTCTAAGGCAGGGAATTTGACAAGCTTTGTTAACTACAATGATGAAAGCATTAACACATTCTAAGTATAATGATGCAACAGTACAGTGAGTGCAGAATTAACATTATCTTTCAATAAGTATATTATAACATGTTAGTATTTTCCCTTAACATCTATTCTGTTTTCAAAACAAAATACAGAACTTTCTTTGACATGCCTTATACAAGATAAAGAGTAAAGTAACAAATTCTAGACTAGATTACATTTCTATGCATAGTTGCTACAGAGATCTCTTTGTGCTTTTTCTTTTGTGTGTGTCATACATACACTTTATGATTTGGCAGAAACACCTACATTTCACATTTTAAAACATATATAAACAGTTCTTAAATGATATTAAATAAATGAGCACTACTAATATTTATAATAATGCAAAATATGTTACTAAGCTAGTGCCAATAATGAAACACGAAAGTTGGTCTAAAATGAAGTCATAATGTTTTATATAAAAGAGTATTTATTTAGATTTTTTAAAAGAAAGCACAGTTAGCTTTTAATAATAAATAATTCTATTATACTTTAAGAGTATTTATTATATGCATCAAAGAATAAAACATAAATGGCATCAACAAAATAGAATTCAAATGATAACAGAATCATATCTTTAAATTACTGGAGCGAAATAACTGTAAACTGTAAACTAGTTAAATTATCTTTCAAGACTGAAGATAAATTACTTTTCAGACAAAGACTAAGAGATTTTTATCATTCAAAGAACATATTCAATGAACTATTAAAGAATGTACCTAAGAAAGAAGTAAATTCAACCTAGATGGAAAGAGTAGAATGAAGAAAAAAGAAAGCAATAGTTAATAAAAAATTAATAAATACATGAAGAAATCTATAAATTTGCCTTTATACAAAAAGAAAGAAAACAAAAATCCTCAGAATTGGAAAAAGGCTCAAGACACTAAACAGAAGTAGGTAATTTTAATACAAGCCTCTCTCAAACTGGTATAAAAATGTGAAGACTGGAATTCTACAGTAAACAAGATAAATTAAAACATATAAATATTTAATAAGATATAGACTATAGTATATGAAATACATATGTAAGATCTTTAGAATTTTACATAATTATACTTCTGAATATATATTATATACTAGAGAATACATATTTATAATACAAAGAAAGTCTGAATGAATACTGAATAATTAAAATCACTCAACCACAATTTCTAACTATAACACAACAAAAAACCAGTTAATGCAGGTTAACTCTAAAAGGACATTTATAGGCATAAATAAATAAATATTTCAATTTTTATATATCACACATCTACATGTCATACATACATATACATATATGAAAACAAGAAAATTTGAAAACTAGTACCAAGTATTCAGTTCATACACTAAGAAACAATAAAGAAAAAAAAAGACAAAGAAATACTGAAAATACTTTAAAAATTGCCAAGTCAAAACAATTCCCCTAGAAAAATCTAATAAACATTAAGAACAGAAAAACTCTATTCTATGCATTTCTTTCAGAAAAGAGAAAAATAGGCAGAGCTTCTCAAAGCAACATTTTTAGCATACTATAATATAAAGTGAAACAAAAACTACATGAATTCCATATCCTGTAGTAACCTATAATGAAGAGAATATGAAAACAAACGTATGTATATATATGTATGACTGAAACATTATGCTGTACAGCAGAAATTGACACAACATTGTAAACTGACTCTACTTCAACTAATAAATAAAATAATAAAAAATAAAATACATAAAGCTGAAAAAACCACATAAGAAGAATTTTAAAAATATGTCATTCTACTACAAACAGAAATATAAAAATCCTAAATAAAATATTACCACACATGATTTAGCAATTTACAAAATAATACTGAGTGTCCAAGTAGGATTTATTCCAGCATCCAAGGAAGTTTTAACATTAGAAAACATGTTCATGTAATTCACAATATCAATTTAAGGAGAAAATAGATGCCCATTTTAATAAATGTAGGAAAAACCTTTGATAAATTTAACATACAATTACAATTTTTAATCTTAGCAAATTAGAAAGAAACTTTTCCAACCTGTTAAGATGCCTATCAAAAAACTCACAGCAAATATCATAGTTAATGATGAAGTATTAAATATATTCCTTTTAATGTTAAAAATGAGATTTTAAAATACCTGGGGTTTGCCTCTTCCATAACAATGGACTAGATTCGATATTTAAAAGAAGAAAAAATAAGATACTTAAGGATTACCAAGGCAGAAATGAAATTACCATTATCCCAGGCAATACAATTATCTACATAGAAAATGAAGAAAAGTTATAAACAAATCCCCTGAGTTAGTAATGGTTCCTAAATCAAAGATCAATATTAAAAAATCAATTGCTTTCCTTGTATTAATCACAGCTGGCTAAAAAAAGTATCTAAAAAAGAATCTCATTCACAATAGCAACATATATGTGAAATGCCTATGAATAAATCTAGTAAAAAGGGCACAAGTACTTCATGAGAAAAATTATAAATCTTTATTAAAAACAAATGAGGAAACTTGGGTAAACAGAGAGCTCTATTTTGTACATAGTTCGGAAATTCAAAAATATTTATCTTTAACAATCCTTCTAAATTTAATGCAATTTCTATTAAAAGTCTGTTGAATGAGGTTTTCTTTCCCCTCTTTGGATATTAAGTTGATCCTAAAATTTACATAAAGAATAAAAGACCAAGAGTCATCAAGAGAATACTGCAGAATAAGAATAAGGAGATGATAATCACTACATTAGATATCAAGACTGACTATAAAGTTGTAGATATTTAGATAGTGTAGTACTGGTCAAGATGACAAGTGAATCAACAGAATAGAACAGAAAGGCTAGAAACTATAGCATCTATAAAAGTTTGATAACAGATATTATCAGAGGGTTTGATGACTGGTATTATAAATCAGTACATACCAAATAGATTATGATAAATTGTGCTTGGTTACTGATTATTCATATTGATAAAAAAAGATAACAATAGATGTCTGCTTCATATTATGCCACATATAAGTTTAAGATTAAATAGCTAAATTCTAAACAGCAGAATTCTAGAACTTTTGTAGTAAATTATGGAACGTAGAGTATCTCTACGGCATATGGACAGGAATAGTGTTTGTTAAACAAGACACAAAACAAAAAAGTAAGTGAAAAGAAAGACAAAATCAGCCTCCTTAAAATTAAAAGTTCTATATGACAAAAGACACCATTAAGAAAGTTTAAATAATAGACATAAATGGGAGAATGTATCTGTAGTACACAAAAATAAGAAAGGATTAGTCAAGAATATGTTTCTAAAAAAATACAAACAAGTCAATAAAAAGTGGCAAGTTCTACAATGCAAAGGAACCCCAATACCAATAAAAATGCAAAAATAATCAAATCACAGGTTATCAGAGAAAAAAATTTTAATGAGACATTGCATACCCCCAAAATAGTTAAACAGTGAATTATGACAATCATATGGAGAAACACAAAATCTAATTTATTGCCACTAGGAGTATGACTTAACATTTTGAAGAGCAAATACACAAGATCTGGTGAAGTGAATCCCATAATTCCACTTACAGGTATATACTCAAAGAAAGGATGAAGGAAAAAACAGTCTATGTCACCATCTAGTGGCCTCAGAATAATAACAGAAATACGATTCCTTCAGCAGTGTTTACAAAGGACTCCTGAAAGTATCACACAGTAACAACTTCTAAACTTGCAGAGTTTATATACGCAGTAAATGCCCTCCCCACACTTCTGGGCCAGCACTTGACTCCACCTATCCTGCTTTTTTCTACAGATTTGCATGAATCTAACCTTGTGACAAAACTACACAGAAACATCTTCAGGCAGAGTGTTTATGTCTACTCTATGTAATTTTCAACTTTCTTCAAATGGTATCTATTGTTATGTGAGGTTTAAAGAATGCTTCTTCAAACTAACCAGACTAAATCGTATTGACAAGAATATGGTGCAAAAGGAGCCCTCCTACACTTCTCTTAGGGTACAAATTTGGAAAGTTAGTAAAGATGAATATATAGCCCCAAATCAAACAAAGCAAAAGAAATCAATAATTTTTAAACTATTAAACAAAAAAAATTACAAAAAAGATGAGTATGTGTATAGACTATGACACAGAAATTCCTCTTCTCGGTTTATTCTCTAGCAGGGTTCTTAACCCCAAAGGACATCTATGAATCTAAAATAGTCAAACTCCTAGAAGCAGAGAATAGAACAATGATTGCCAGAGGCTGGGGGGAGGAGTAAATGGAAAGTCGTTATTCAGTATAAAGTTTCAGATATTCAGCATGGATAAGTTCCTGAGATCTGCTGTAAATTGTAGAGTTAACAATACTGTATTTTACACTTAAGTTTTTAAGAGGGGTTATACCTCGCGTTAGATTTTTTTACCACAATAATTCAAAAAACAAACAAACAAACAAAACCACCTTCCCGAAGTGGCCAAAGCATCTAGAAAATGAATGGGGCAATCAACATTTGTAAGAAGGAATGGTACTGGGTGAGTTTCTCTGTTAGTGGTTTTACAATAAGGAAGGTTTTACAAAGTCACCACCACTACAGGGTGATTAAAATTCAGATGGAAAACTTCAAACTTACTAACTTGAAGAGACAGAGGACAGAGTTCAGGAAGATCACAGCAACTGAAAATCTAGAAGAGAAAACCACAGGAAAGATACAGCCAGAGAGTGCGAGCTTCAGATTTCTATGTAAATTCTGCCCAAATACGGGCTGATCCCTAAATTACACATAAGCAAAATTAAGGCTAAAACACCTGAACAGAAATTGCAGTTGCTGCCCACCTCAGAGAAGACAAGTTTGAAATCTGAGTCCTGTCAAGTTACTGCCTGCTAAAGCAAAGCACCAATACTTGTGGAAAATTCCATCTCCAGAAGTAGTCACAGAAATGTTTTTATTTCAACAGACTCTTCTGGAGTCTTGCTAGTCTCCCGCTCAAGAGATAGAATCTTTTTCAACTTTGTGCATCCCCACAACACTGGGTGAACACATCTGGCATCAAAATTTAGCAAAGGATCTGGCACATATTTGTATCTTAAAATATAAATAGAACTGTATTCCTCTAATTAAGGCCTACACGGCTCTGGAGTGCTGGAAGAATGTAAGTGTGGATGAAACTAAAACACTAAGATATGGAAGTACACAGCAGGGTCAGGGGCCAGAAAGTTGATGGAAGGTAAGTGGGGTGAGAGGGCACAGTTGGGGAAGCAATGGCAGGAAGGTGTTGCGCATTCCTTTAGGCTTTGTGACCGTCCACAGCTTTGGTTATCACACTCTTATATCCGCTTCACCCCAAAAAGAAAATGTGCATCATACTGATCTTCCATTCTACAAAATGGGCTTTATGATACATTCTGACAATGGGAATTGGCTTTTACTCACAAGGAATAAAATGAAAGGAATCTCTGAACTTAGTTATCCAATCTTGTCATTAAAAAGCGAAAAAAAAAAAGTGAAAGTTGCTCAGAATCCAGCAAACTGTTTCATTTCTACTTCTTATATATCTTTTCCTATTTTCATTTAAAGATATTATGAAATTCATTAAAATTACCTGATAAAATGATATGGGAAAATATATACACTATATTGTTAATTATAAAAGCAGGGCGTAATCAAGAGAGACAGTACGCTCTCAGGTGTGTAAACACAGTATATGAGTAGATATTTATCAGAATATTAGTATTTACTCTATAATTATGAATGACTTTCATTTCTTCCTTCAGATTTTCCTGAACTTCTCAAATTATCTATACTGTGTGTATTATTTGTATAATCAAGGAAGTAATAACTCAGAGGAGGAGGAAAATTAGTAATTTAGGTACAATCAGTTCTTTGAGACATCATCCCTAATGTACCTAAAAGTTACTGCCTTTTATATTATTTAAAGATTCAACTTTAAATCACTTCTGGGATTACAGAGTCTCTTAGAAGAAAACAAAGGAGAACTTAAATTGGCTATCAGAACCACTGTGGGGCCCTCTGGAAATATTTAGGGCTCAGAGGTGGGAAAGTACTTCATGTGACACAATAATTTAAATCACACACAAATTTATAACATGACGTTCTGTTGGCCAGAAGTTTTATTTTTTTCTTCTCCTCTGCCACTACTAATAGTTGTCTGTGACTGTGGGATACTTGACTGCAGGTCCCAGAGCAATGCTATAACTCTAGAAGGAAAACTAAGAAGTCATTCATTGAGGAGAAACAGCAACTGTCACAAGAAGTTAGTGGAACTCTCATGAAAAAGACAGGAAAATGTTTTCCTTGTTTTGAAAACTAAAATCCCAGGGAGCCATGCTATATGTTATAAATGGAGAAGATGAGGATCCTATACTGAATATTCAACAAGGAACATTAGGACGAAGTTGAGAAGAGGTAGTTCCAGAAAGGAACTGGGAATTATGAATAATTTATTTTATTTTAAAAAGTGCTGAATAGGACAATGAAAAAACTAAGGAATTACTGGGTGAAGAAGATACCATGAATATACATTAACATCATTTTAAATAAGTCACTTTCTCTTATCATGGAAAATAAAAGAACAGCAGCCTAGCAGTACAAGTTAAACTAACCTGTATTGTGCACACAATCTATGCCAAGAACTTTCAGGTATGTTATAACAATCCTTAAAAAAAAAAAAACTAGAAATAAGTACCATTACCCCCATTTTAAATGACACATCATGCTGAGAGATAGTAAGTGTTTTGCCCAAAGTTTGTACAGTCAATATGCCAAGGAACCAAGATTGAAGCTTAGGTCCTCCAAGCCAAGTGTTTTCCAATAAGACATAGTGCTTCTCTTTATCAGCAGTTAAAGGGACAATGGAGTAAGAGGACTAGGGCACAGAAGGCTTTCAGAGACTTGGGACTATTGCTCTCTAGCACAACCCTAGAGATGGTCAGACCACGAAGAACATAAGCTGGGTGAATCAATCCCAGCAGTGAGCCTAGCTCACTGAAGCTGCCAGCAACAAGGAAGTGTTCTTGGTTTCCACACAGAAATGTGAATGAGATAACCCAAGAAAATTCCCAAAACCACATAGGAAAACTAGAAGAGGCTTTATTTTAACTAGAGCACAATTATTCATTATTAGCAACTTTGGGTTTCAGAAATTTGGACAAGAACTGGAGATCTAGTATCAGCGATGTCTCACAGCATGAAGATGATGTTGTTTCATAAAAATGAAGACAAACTAGCTGAAGTGGTAGATAGGATGCAATTACTTAGTGCATTTGATTTCCTTCTGAGGGGAGTGAGACACAGTCTGTTTCAAGAGGTTCCCTGGGTTAAAATCAGGGAGTCTGGGTGACTACATGTGCTTTACAAACTACTACTCTCTCTTCTATTGGTAAACCCAGGGAGAAGGCTGAATGTTTCAAAATCCAAGTTCTCAAGCAGAGTTTGCTTCTCTTCTATAGGTGATATCCAAAGATGGACATCAATCTAAAGTCTGACCATTTGGAGGGAGATGGACAAAAGACAGAGAGCCAAGAAACTGAAATTTTACCTCTTTTAGGCAGAAATAAAGAAGCCAAGGTAACAGTAATTACTAATATCCCCCTCACTCCTCACCATGGATACCTCCTCTTCCTTATCTTTTTCCTGTAATATAGTTGGAAGCCTCACCTGGGGCCTTTTTTGAACAGAAAGAAAAAGAACCATTCTTCCTTCATCTTTGTATGTATATGTAAATACACATTTAATATTACTATAATTTACATCATACATATAATTATACATCATATATATATACATATATGTGTGTGTATATATATATGCACATACACACACACACACACACACACACACACACACACATATATATAATACACAACACGTTGGAACCATCTACTGTTTGGGGTACCTAATAGAGTCTATCTAATTTAATTCTAATGACAACTTGATAAACAATTATTGCTTCTTCCCAGTTTACCATGAGCTATCTGAGACTCAGAAAAATTGAACAACTTACCAAACTTATATCCAGGTTAAATGATATGGTGCTAGATGTATTTAATCTTTTTTAAATAGAGGCTATCTTCATTAGAAAATAGCTTAAATTTAAATTTTCCATTAATAAAGACATCTTTATATATCTACATTTGAAGGTAGCGTGTCGTAAATCTTATTTGGTACTTCCCAGTAGAACTCTTGGAGTGTCAGTAGCCTTGACTGTGCTGCTGTGTAGTCCTAAGACATTCTGGATTTCTCAAAGCAGTACTTTCATCATCAAATAAAATTAATATCATATTTCTGCGCTTTCTGATTCCTAGGAGTGTTCCAAGAGTCAAGACAATACTGGAAGTGAAGGCATACTGAAAATCTACATCATAAATTTGTTTCCCTGAATCATATCTTTTTCTGAACCCTGAAGGGATTCATGGAGATGGGGAATTACTCAGCTGTGACCGAATTTTTTCTGGTGGGACTTTCCCAATACCCAGAACTGCAGTTTTGTCTGTTCGTGCTCTGCCTCATCATGTACATGATAATCCTCCTGGGAAATAGCCTCCTAATTATCATCAGCATTTTGGATTCTCGCCTCCACACCCCCATGTACTTCTTCCTTGGGAATCTCTCATTCTTGGACATCTGTTACACATCATCGTCCATTCCCTCAATGCTTGTTATGTTTGTGTCTGAGAGAAAATCCATCTCCTTCATTGGCTGTGCTCTACAGATGGTTGTCTCCCTTGGGTTGGGCTCCACTGAATGTGTCCTCCTGGCTGTGATGGCTTATGATCGGTATGTGGCCATCTGCAACCCACTAAGGTACCCCCTTATCATGAACAGGGTGCTATATGTACACATGGCTGCATGGTCTTGGATCACAGGTACTCTGAACTCCTTAGTGCAAACAGCCTTGACAATGGTCTTGCCTTTCTGTGGGAATAATGTCATAGACCATCTTACCTGTGAGATCCTGGCCCTTCTTAAACTCATCTGCTCAGATATCACCATCAATGTGCTTATCATGACAGTGGCAAGTATTGTTCTATTGATGATCCCTCTGCTGTTAATTTTCATCTCCTATGTTTTCATCCTTTCTTCCATCCTGAGAATTAATTCTGCCGAGGGGAGAAAGAAAGCCTTTTCTACCTGTTCATCCCACCTGAGTGTGGTCATCTTATTCTATGGTTCAGCCCTTTTTATGTATATGAAGCCCAAGTCAAAGGACACAAAAGCATCTGATGAGATCATTGGACTGTCTTATGGAGTGGTAACTCCAATGTTGAACCCCATCATCTACAGCCTGAGGAATAAGGAGGTGAAAGAAGCCATGAAGAAAGTCCTGAGCAGACACTTGCACCAATGGAAAAGTGAAAGGACTTGAGGTATTGATATCCTCAATGTGAGATCAGATCAGATCTTTTGCATTCAGAGATAAAGTCACAGAACCCAGTTGCAAGAAAACTTACTTCCTAGTAAGACCAAATATAGGACTCCCATTCCTGTCAATAGAGAATGTTCATGCAAATCTCTGAACACTGTCTTGTGGGCAGTTTCTAGCTGTTTGCAGCTCGGCCAGTTGGGCTCATATAGGGCATATGGCTTTTCTTCTCCTTTCTCTTCTCTCTTTCTCTCTCTTCCTTTTTTTCTTTCACTTTTCTCTTCTTTATTTCCTCCTCCTTTTTGTCCTTTCCCCTTCTCCATTTACTTTCTTCCTCCCTCTTCCTTCTGCAGGGTGTTTATGTTTTCCCAGTTTCTGGTTTTCATTTTTGTTTCAGACTGTTGTTCTAACTTTTTCTATCATTCCTCTCTGGTAATCTTGTATATCTGTGTGTTGTTTAAGCTCTAAACAGTATATTTTGCCCACAAATAATAGACATAAACCATACAAAGTTATAAAATATTGACTATATTCCCTGTGCTGTATATTACATCCTTATGACTCGTTTACTTTATAACTGGTAGTTTGTACCGCTTAATGGTTGTTGTTACCACCATGTAAGTTATCAAATAACCTATTGAAGTCATTCTGCTTGTGAAAAATACATGAAGCTGTACACGATCAAAAAACAGTAGAGAAAGAAAGAATTCAATCCACTGCCTGCCTTCCATTATGAATTTTAGACATATTGTTACAATCCTTAAAAAGTGAGATCCGTGTGATTTGTTCTTAACAAAGAAACACAGTCCAGCAACCAAAAGTACTTTTAACATCCTCTAACTTGAGTTTCTTAAAAACCCCAACATCACAGCAATACTTGTAAAAATTCCATTTGCATTAAAGCCCACAACTGCTCTCTTTCTAAGATTTCCTAAAGCCCAGTTTTCCTACCTTTTTCACCCTCTCTTTTTCCCCCATTTCACCTTTCCCTGATCACAATAGCCTCCTTCAAGTAAAATAGTTTGTCCTCCTAGGGAAAGGGGTTTGGGAAAAGACAAGTTTTAAAAGAAGTGAGAAATTAGGACCTAAGTCATGCAGAAACAGCTATTAAAATTCCCAAGTTAAAAATTTTTGTCCTACTACATTATTTGTTAGTATAAATGTTGACTCTTTTTTACATCACATTTCATAAATGTCACCTTTTCACCATTAAATCAAATCCTCCAGGAAGAAATTATTTCTTCCTCTTCCATATTTTTAATGTGCCCCTATTAAACTTCTTGTTATGTTGTATTTTATTTATTCAATGTGGTACAGTTAAAAAATAAACAAAAAACTACAGGGCTTTCACAAAGTCTAATTCTCCAGTTTACTAGGATTATAAACTTTAATCTATCAGAGTCTCCATCTATCCTGACATAAAATGTGGACTTTAGCCTCTGGCTCAGGAGGTTTTATGAGTACTGAATAGGAAAAAAATACAAAATACCTTAGTCAGTGCTTGGTTAATACCATTCAATGAATAATATACATTACATTGTCCCTACCTTTCCTCATACACATCTGTCTCTTGTGATAGACTACAGGTGCCTTGAGGGCAAGATATGAGTAGTATTTACTTATTATTTAATATTTATTCTTGGTACCTAGAAGAAAAGAGGCATTTATTACAAATGTTTGTTGAATGAATGAATGTGTGATTGTCTTTCTTATACTGCAGGTAAACAAGTTTATTTGCCATTGCCTACATAATCCTTGTGATTGCTGCCTCTGTGCTTTTGCTAATGCCATTCTATCTAAAACTGCCCTCCTTATAAACTATGAATTAGAAAAATTCAAAGTACACTTAAAAAAAGTCTCCTCTGACTTAAATCCTTTTATTATCATCCTAACAAGACTACCTTTTCTTCGACCAAGCTGAATTCCTATAGCAATCTATTTAAACTTTGGAATACTGATTATGCGAAGATATATTCTCTTTAGTCACATACACAATATATCAGTTGTTTTATTGAAAGGTCATTAGAAGCAAAACCCGTGAGTTACTTGTGTTTGTAATCACACAAATATTAACAGAGTAGGCTTCAATCAACAGATTGATACTTTGGATTCTGCTTTTTTGTATAAAGTCTATCAGTTTTTTAAATAGAATTTTCTTTTCGTAGAATATGGGCAATATGACTGTTGCATGTGATATATACAACTAGTAACAATTCTGGTTAAAATAAAATTCCTCTGTCATATATACGGTTTTGCTCATTCCAGGCATTAGTAGTTTGGCTGTAATAGATCAGAGCCCACCTAAGCCTGTTATACATACACATAATTCCTTAATTCGTTTGTTGAACTTATAACTTGACAGTGACCAAAATAAAAAGATGTTAATTCATAGAATAGTGACTCCTATATATGTATCTTCAGCCCTGAGAACTAATCGAATAGGCATTTTAAATACAACATGTCCAAAACATTAACTTTGACTTTTCCCACCCGAAACTACTTCTCCTCAAGTCTTCCCCATTTCTGGAAATGGTAGTGTCATACACATACATCCAATCCACCAGCAAATTCTATCAACTCTATCTTCAAAATTTACCCTGAATCTGACCACTTCCATTGTTACCACCCTAGTTCAAATCACCATCATCTCACCTAGGCTACCGCAGTAGCTTCCCAAATCACATCCATGATTCCACTCTGTTCTCCTACAGTCTATTATCTGCACAGCGGCCAGAATGTTGATTTTGGAAGAGTATATACTAATGTTCTAGAAGAGGTAAAAATTAATCAATGGTATTTAAAAAATCAGAACAGTGGCAGCCTATGTGGGGGAATGGTGAGAGTAAGTGTCGACTGGATCACGGCATGAAAGAACTTCGCTGAGATTATGTTTATGTTCTGTAACTTAACAGGAATTTGAGTGACACGGGTGTGCATTTGTCAAAACTATGAATATTACATAAACATTTGTGAATTTAATGTATGTAAAGTTTAAATTAAAAGAAAAACCTATAAACAATATAATTTTAATCTCTAGTTAATAATATATATGCTGAAGTATATAGAGGAAAAGGTAATGATTTCTACAGTTTACACTGAAACACATCAAAAATGACATGGATCTAATAGGGCAATAGAGAAATGAATAGACACATAGACATGAGATAAGCAAATCTAGCAAATATTAGTGGTAGAATCTAGTTGGTGAGTACTTGATGCCAATGCAAAATTCCTTCAGCTTTACATTATGTTTGAAATTTTCCATAATACAGTGTTGGGAAAAAATTATACAAAGCCTGCTGGGAATACAGATCTGAGTAAATGCTGTATCAATGAATGAGACAAGGGTAGAAATTGGATCAAAAATAGCATCATTATAAATTCTCTTAAAATTAATTAAGGAAAAAGTTCCACTACTTTAAAAGGTAAAATTTTTTAACAGGTTATTTACAATTCTTACAAGAAAGAAATTAAAAATAAATTTTAATGGTCCCTGTGAAACAATTTCCTACAATGCACTCTTGTCAGGGTTTCAGTTGCTATTCCTAGGGGATGGTACAAAGCAAGGAGAAAGAAAGGAAAGAAAAGAAATATATTAGAAGATTTACCAGAATCCTGTTCAAATGTAATAAGGTTTTACAGTATGATTTTGCTGGCACACTTGAATTTTATAATCTAAAACTTGTAAAAAATAGTTTTAAATCAATATTTTTAAAGCTGTGACAATAAAGGAAATTACTTTTTAAATTAACATATAAAAAGTAGGTAAGCATGCTTATAATTAATCCTGATATAACTGCAAAATAAGTGGTTAAAAGTAAACATGGAAGTTCATCTAAGAATATCATGATGCTTTTCACCTAGAATATTTATTGCAGATTTTTAAAAAATGAAGCACAGTCTGTTTTTAACGATGAATGATCCCATTATATTTGAATATCATAATATTACACAGTATTTATTTTTCTCAACTTCTTCAAAATTAAGGAAAGTAAAAAATAACATCAGTGAAAATAGAGGCCCAAAGTCAACAGAATAATATTTTCAAACTGTTCAAACAAAATAACTGAAAACCTAAAATTTTGTGCTAAACTATCTTTCAAGTGAAAAAACAAAATAAAGACACTTTAAGAAAAAAAAATTAAGAGATTTTTCCACAAACAACCCTAGAAAGAAAGAAACTATCCCTGGATGAAAGAAATAGAATGAAAAAAATAATAATAAACAAAGAAATTGGTAAATATGTGTGTGGATCCCAACTGTCACCGTTTCAAAAAGGTGGCGGAGGAGGGAATTGTTCACAATTGAGGAACTTAAAAACAAGGTAAAAATAAAACCTTAGATACAAATAATATGGAAGATGATGGAGGGGTTAGAAATAATATTTAAGGTCCTTGGTACTGTTCAGGAGAATTGCAGAGATATTAGGTAGAGACTGTGTTAAGTTAAATAAACATCTTCAAAATTATGGCTATTGTACATGTATGTATATGTTTGTGTGTATAATTTTGTACTCAAACAGTAAAGGATGTTTTTAAATACAATAAAATGTTTATAAAACTAATGATGCATTAGGAAAGGAAGTAAGTCTCAATGACTGTCTAATAATTATCATTCAAACAACAATCTATGGCCATAATGTAACACTAGAAATCAATATTGAAAAGAAAAATATCAAAAATTCTTTTAAATGTAGAAATTCTAAAACATACTTTAAATAATTCATGCTAAAAATTGTGATGAAAATTTCAACATATTTGTAACTTAATAATAGGACTATCAAAATTGGTGGGATAAAGGAATTTTATAGTCTTAAATATACATATATTACAAAATAAGAAAGACTGAAAATGAATACACTAAGAATCCAAGTCAAAGAGTTATAAAAAGAGGAAATGGAAAAATCCAAAGACAAGTAAAGACTGACTCAGCAGTTTAAAATTTTACCAGGCCCAAACAATTTCCCTGGATAGTTGTAGGGAAACCAAGAACAGGTAACACCTGTCATATGTGAATTGTTTCTTAAAACACAAAAAAAAGGGGGGTGAGAAGATCCCCCCAATCCTTTTGTATAAGCCTGAAATAACACTGAAACAAAAATTGAACAAGGACAACATGAGAAAGGAAAAATTATGAGACAATCTCACAAAAAGAGATAGAAAATTTCTAAATAAAATACTAGTAAACAGGATCTAACAGTGTACAAAATAATAATATCTAACATCCAGGTAGGGTTTATACCAGGGATACAAGGATGTGTTAATATTAAAAAAAAAAAGTTAATATACTTCACCATAGTATCAACTAAGAATAAAAGTAAATGGTGATTTCAGCAAATTTGGAAAAAGTTTTGATAAAATTCAATAGGCATTTATAATTTTTAAATAATTAGAAACTTAGCAAACTAAAAACAGAAGAAAACGTCTTTAACCTGATAAAGGGTATTGATTAAAAACTAACTAACTAACAAGTATAACTAACAAGTTCCCTTTAAAGTTCCAAACAAACTCAATATTGCACAGAAATCCTACTTAGTGAGGGGTAGGGAAGGGAAGGAGAAAGGAAAGGAGAAAAGAAAGAAGGAAAGGAAAGAGAAAAATAGAAAAGAAGGAGAGAAGAAAGGGCGGGAAGAAGAGAAGGAGAAAGGGAAGGAGAGGAGGTATGAAGATTGGAAAGGCAGAAACAAAATTGTAACTGTATACTGAAAATAAAGTTCTCTACATAGGAAGTGAGAAAAAATTTTTTAAAGGAAAATCTTAAAATTTAAATTAATAAGAGTAAAATCTAGTAAGGCTGTTTAATACATGATCAATACACAAAATTCAATAGTATTTTGTGCAGCAGTAACAACTGGTTAGCAAATGTACTTTTAAAACCATTTTACAACACCAGTTAAAGTATAAAGTGCTCACAATAAATCAATAAAAGCTGTATAAGGAATTTTTGAAGAAAAGTATAAATCTTCATTAAAACACAAAAAAGGAAAACTCCCACACATTAGGGAGCTTCATTTGATTTATGTTAAGAAATTCAAGAATAAATATGTTAATTCACCCCAATTTTCTGTATAAAGTAAGTGTAATTTCAATCAAAGCAGAATTGGGATTTTTTTTAATTTCTGAAGTTTACCCCAAAATTGAATAGTAAAGACCAAGAATAGCCCAAAATGATGTTAGAATAAGAACTGTAAATTTCCTATACCAAATATCAAGATGGACAATAAAGCTACAGTAATTCAGATAGCATAGTATTGATACAGGTAAAGATAAATATGGCAAAGAAACGGAGTAGAGAATTCACATATAGGCTCGCCATATGTGGAAGTTTATATCCTAAATAAAATGTTAATAAATGTCAAATAAATTCATATTATATATAACATTGAGCTACTCATAAATCTTTCCTGCTACTTATTCTAAGAAGACTAGCAGCCAAGAGGTGGATACAGAAATATCAAGATCTTGATAAGCTTAAGAAGAGGCATCCAGTCTTTTTCCTTCCTCAGAACATTTAATTCAATACTCAACACATAACAGGTGCTTAATACTTATTCACTGACATGAGTAGGATACTTGTTAAAAAACATTGAATTTGTTATTTTATTACTATTTATTTATATTAATAATAATAAAGCAACTCAAAATTTTTGAAAGTCATTCATCTTTACTGAAGCTTTTCTCTTCAATACATAATACCATATGACAATTTAAAATAGCTCCACTCTAAATACCTATAGCTTAAGTTACAGGAACTCAAAAATAACAACAAAAACAGCACACACTATTCAAGATCTAATGAAGGAAACTAGTTTATACCACCATCTAGTGGCCACAGAATATAGCACAAAGAAAGTACTTACCCAGGGATGTCACCCAAGTACCAGCATCTAGAGTTTACACGTAGAGCTACTGCCCTCCTACTCAGCTGGGCCAGAGTTGGATCCATCTCTCCCGCTTGCTTCTGCACATTTGATGAGTCTGACCTTTGGACATAACCAAGTAGAGACACCGTTAAGGGGACTGTTGCCTCTGCCCACCTCATATAATTTCCTCCACCCTTTAATTGACACCTATTTGTTATGTGGGGTGTAAAATGCACTGTCACATTCATTCGACCAGACAGGCAATAATCAAAAATTGTTCAGAAAAGTCTCATATACTGTTATTAATGATATAAATTTATAAAACAGTTTGGTACTATTTAGTAAAGATAAGTAAGTACATATCTTACAACATAACAATTCCACACCTAGGTATGTACTCAACAGCAGTGGTTCATAATCTCACAACTGGAGGTTACACTCTATGGCGAGGGTCCATGGGTAAAATTCAGAAGGTCTGGTAACTTGGATGTAAATTACATTTTTAATTAATGCCACCAATTCCTAGCTTAAAATAAGCATTTCCTTTGATTATAAAGGTAGGCAACAAATCACAATATTATTAGCAAGACCAGGAACTTTGTGACCAATAAAATCACAGATATTGTCAAATTCCATTAACAGATAAAACTGTATGCTTATTAGTAATTTAAAGTTAAATCTCTAATTCAAAAAGATACATGCATCCCAATGTTCATAGTAGCACTATTTACAATAGCCAAGACATGGAAGCAACCTAAATGTCCATTGACACATGACTGGATAAAGAAGATGTGGTAGATATACACAACGGAATACTATTCAGTCATTAAAAAAAGAATTAAATAATGACATTTGCAGCAACATGGATGGACCTGGAGATCATCATACCAAGTGAAGTAAGCAAGAAAGAGAAAGAAAAATACCATGATATCACTTATATGTGGAATCTTAAAAAAAAAAAAGAGGGAGACAAATGAACATATTTACAAAACAGAAATAGACTCACAGACATAGAAAACAAACTTGTTACTGGGGAGAATGGAGCGGGGTGTGGAGGGATAAATTGGGAGTTCAGGATTTGCAGATGCTATTATATATAAAATAGATAAACAAGTTTCTGCTGAATAGCACAGGAAATTATATTCAATACCTTGTAACAGCCTATAATGAAAAAGAATTTGAAAGGAATATATATGTATAACTGAATCACTATGCTATACACCAAGAATTAATACAATATTGTAAACTGACTATATACTTCAATAAAAAATCTATATCTCATATCCACTAATAGATCTTATTATTTAGTGCCCTAATAAAGAAGCACATCTATTGCCTTTTGAAGAATTTGTTTTTGTATTGTTCCAGTTTTTTGAGATCTAATTGACATATCGTGTAAGTTTAAGGTATGCAATGTGATGACTGATATATACAGATACTGTGACATGATTACCACCATAAGGTTAGTTAACACATCCATCACTTCACATAGTTACCTTTGTGTGTGTGCTGAGAAGTTTTGAGGTCTATTCTCTTATCATATTTTAAGAAAATAATACAATTATATCTTCCTCATTCCAGTTCAATTTGTTATCTTTGCATTTTTGTAAATTTTTTTCTTTGTAACCCTACTCATTTGTTATACATTTGAAAACATTTGAAGTCTATAGACTCACAAGATTTCCAAATGGTTTCTTGACATAGAAAAGGTTTAAGATGCCTGCCTTAGAGGAATTCTTCCAATGGAACTAGAAGACATCAACAAAGAAATTCAAATGGCTTTGTCCACAGAAGTCAAATGGACAAAAAATTAAGGTATGGAATAGTAACAGCAGAGAAATGAATTAATCATTACAACTGTATTAACATGGATGATTTTCAAAGGCCTAAAATTAAAGCAAGAATTATATCATAAGATAAAAATAATCTGATTCCATTTAAAGAAATTTCTACTTCATGCAAAACAAATAATATATTGCTTAGTGTTATATACAACTGCAAATTTTAAAAAATAATGTAACGATTAATACAAAGTTCAGGATCATGGTTACTTGAGGGAGATCATGGATGTATACTGGAGGGAGGAGAACAAGAAGGAACATGTACTGAGCTAAACTGCTGGCAATATTTTACTTCTTAAGCTTGGCAGGCGCACAGGTGTCCATTACTTTCTTCAAAGTGTACAGATACATTGAACATACCTTTGTAGCTAATATAAATGCTTCATGTTACCTCCTTACAGGCCATCTCTGTCCATCCAATCTAAATAGCTATCCAGTTACTCTATATCACAGGTATTTTAATAATCCAGGGGTTTTTTTAGTATAATTTTTCTAGCTTTAGACTACCTGTTTTTTGGACTACTTGTTAGAAGTTTAGGATATACAACAATAATTTTCAAAATGTTTATCCTATGTGTTTTCCAGGTATTTCAGAGACATGTAAAAAACAAGTAGGCACAGGAAAACATTCCATTTTAAATACTATTTAGAGGCGATTTTCCATCTCAAGTCTAAAATTACCTTAGAGGTCACAAATCTTTTAAATACAGATGGTAAACTGAAATTATTCTACAATCTTGCCTTTAAACTCTGGCTTGGCCACTTAGCAGCAGTGAACCAGAGGAAATTATTTAAACTCACTTTTCACTTATAAAATGGAGATAAAGCTTTTTCACTTATAAAATGGAGATAAAGCTTAACTTATAGCAGGATAACTAAAACCTGTGAGAAACTGAATAGGAGACTGTCTTAGGCACCTAACAGTATTTAACAATGTTTACCTATCTCTAAGTTATAGCCATAAATTTTACTCCTATCTTATAAGCATTCTCCTTTCGGATATATTCTTGCAATTTCCCTCTATCTTTCTCCTGGCTTGATGCAATTCAGGATAAGGCTCTAGGAGATGGCAAGGCCACAATGTGGAGGAAGTTTATGTCCTTCTATGTATAAAAGAGCTGCCTGCCCACCAGGAACATCCATTTTGTTTTCTCATAAAAAATAAAATCCATTAGAGTTTAAGTCATAATACACTTTTGGTGTCAATTTGTAACAGCAAATTAGCCTATACTAATTCATGTATTCTTGAAAGATACTACCAAATATTGAGATCTCTGGCCTCCTTCTCTCTTCAGCCTCAGGAACTTGGCAACAAAAATTACACTTCACAAATGGGACACCAGAAGTTTCCTTACAGGGGAAACTGACTAGACAAGAGAAGTAATTTATAGATAACAGTTGAGGTGAGGGAGGTCTACTCAAGGAAACTGTCCAGTCAGATCACCCTACAGTAATGCCCATTACCTGGCAGACCCATACTCATAGAGTTCTCAAACTTTTTTTACTGTCCCACTTGAAAATACAAGCTGATAGACAAGGGTCACAAATATGAAAACATTTCAGAAAAAACTCTGGTACCAAAGACAGAAGAAAATAATCAAATAGAAAACAAAATAAAACTCAAATGAAGACTTCAATCATCAACTTTTAAAAAGAAAACATCTGTAATTAGTGTCCTGAGACAGACAGAAATATTGAACCCATGAAACAAAAAGAGGATAATATTTCTGAAGACAGTGGGGGAAGAAAACATTCTGGAAAAGGGGGTAAAAGGAGCTCTCGGAAATACATACTGGAGGTCAGAAGTTTAAAATTTTACTAGACGAGTTAGAAAATAAAATTGGAACATTTCATCCCCTCTCCATAAGCAAAAAAAAAAAATTTAATAGGGGGAAAAAAAGAAAATTAAAGGGTCGAGTGGGGGCAAAACATCTGAATAAGAGAAGTTCCACAGATAGAGGAGAAAGAAAAAATCCAAGAAACACAACAAATTTTTTCATAATTTAAGTGTTTCCAGATGGAGGAGGGGTCTACTGAGTGAGACACAATGGATTCCTTTTCCAAGGAATATCACTGTGAAATTTCAGAAAGTCAGGGACAATGAGAAAAGATATAAAAGCTTCTGGAAAGAAATAAGTCACATACAAAGGATCAGGAATCAGAATTGGATGAATTTCTCACAAAAAGCTATAATACAATGGAGCATTACCTTTAAAACTATGAGGAAAATTATTTCCAATGTAGAATTTTACATCCACCCAAACTATAAATTAAGAAGGTTGATAAATACGTTTTTAGAAATGCAAGTCTCACAAGTTTAACTCCTATGTACCCTCTCCTAAAATTAGGCACATAAAGATACAAGATCCTAGAAAAAGGAAGTCCAACACAAGGCAAAAGCGATTCTGTAGAAAATCAGTGAAAGGGGAGCTTAGAACTAATACAAGGCCATCTCAGGGACCACTTAATCCACACTGGACCAAGAGAACAAAAGACTCCTGAAATATAACTCTAGAAGATGAAAGTGATAACCTGATTAAAAAGTTAATCATTTTGGGTTTTGGCAAATAATCTGGGGATTAATGAGTGATGGTATAAGGAAAAAAAGGGAAGCAAATGAAAAAGAGAAATAAAAGAAATGTCACCCTTCTGTTGATTAAGATCATAGGTTTAATCTATATGGCAGTGGCTTGAACTAGAAAGTGACTTCTCATGTAAGACAGAAGTCCAGAGACAGGCAGTCCAGGGCTCTTGGCATGGTGGTCCACAGTGTCAGAACCTAGGCTGCTTCTCCCTTGTTGTTCTGCCACTTTCAGCAGGAGGCTTCCACCTTATAGTCCAAGAACTCAAGCCACATCCAGATTCCAGCAAGCAGAAATAAGAAAGACACAGAGGGGAAGAACCCCTCCTACACAACTTGAAGATCACTTACAGTAAATGCACTAACATATCCCACTGGCCAGGACTTAGTCACATGGCTGAAGCTAGACGCATGGGTTCTCTTAGCATTTTTTAAGAGGGGGTGGGAAAGAATGGCTACTGGGAAATAGAAGTCTCTGCTACCTTCCTCCAGCACATTCTAGTCTCCATATTCTACTTTGTTTTACCTCATAGTAATTATTTAACCCTGATAGTTTTTTCCTTCATTTATGTTTCCCCTAACCTGGAAGTTCCAAGAGGACACAGACTTTGTCTTTTGTTCACCTCTGTGCCCTAGTTTTTGGAAAAGTGTCTGAAGAATAGAGGGAATTTAATTAATACAAGTTAAATGAAGGAATGAACTGTCAATTCCAGGGAGGAAAGTCTAAGAAAATAAATTTAAACATAAAGATCCCTTCTAGGCACAGATAATGCCTTGTCTTCATTAGCCAGAAATGGATGCCTGTTGTCGGGAAAAACTGAATCACCCTCTCTGGAATAAGTAACTTTAAAAAGCCTCCTTTCCTCTGAAGAGATGATTGAAGTCATTACACAATGCACAGCGAAATCCCTAGTCTTAATAATGTAAGCAATGTTACATTAATGTTTGCAATAATGTAGCTATTAGAAAGAATAATGTAAACATTAATATGATGTAGGTAATGTAAATTAATAAAGTAATCAATTAACTGAATTTTTTGTGTAAACATTAGACGTGAGAAGGGAAATTATCTGGGGGGAATGGTATATTAGAGACTTAAATCTTCCTTTTCCATAGAGAGTCAACAGATATTATCTAAACCAAAAACAGAAGAAGAAGAAGAAGAAATAGCAGAATATGCTTATTATTTGAAAATACAGACACAAACGTTGGAAGAAACAGCTCGAAACGTTTAAAGTGGTTATTCCGGTAAGCAAGGATCAGAATTTTTGCTTTTAAGGCTTATAGAATTTTAAGTTTTAACAACATATGTTCATCTTTGAATTTTTCATATGTAGCTCAATGTCCCCATTCCTCTGAGCTCCTGGAAAATACAATGTTAATGATAAGGAGCCTTACAAATTGATGTTGGGGGCAGTGATGACGGAGAATGCGCTTAGAACAGAAAAGTGAAGGCTCCCTGGTCTTCAGCTATATGTACATCACAACGAATAAAACCTAACGGAAAACACGTCCACAGTTTAAATTCCAAGCATGACACGCGCAGATCCCTACTGCCTTCCCAGTGGTCCCCCACACTCGCTTTCTACACACGAACATGTACGAATTGTACGCCAAGTGCGCGTGGAGACGAGGGGATGGGCCCAGAGGCTGGCCAGGAACGGCCTCAGCCACTTCTAATGTGACTTCTGACGATGGGGTAAGAACGTTTGGGGAAACAAAGGGATTGGAAAGGTCAGAGCTGACACCAGACACGTCGCCTCGAGAACTGGGCGGTGAGGCCGCGCCTCCGCGCCGGAGGCGGAGCCCAGTCCCGCCCCGAGCTTGCGTCTACCCCTGGTGTAGGCGCTGCTCCCTGCCAGTGGGGAAGCCACAGGAGGAGGAATTTAAGAAAGAATACCCGCCGTCTGCCCTCCTCAGCGCCCGGAGCCGCGCCATGCTAGCCCTCCGAAGCAGCCTGACTAGAGCTGTGGCCGCGCGGACGCCGGCGCCTCAGGTACGGACCGCAGGGACGCGCCCGACGTCTCCCCTGGGGGAGGGGTTTGCGAGAGGCTTCTGCGGGAGCGCGCGGGCCGCGCATGCGCCTACCTGCTCGCCCCCCCCCCCCCCCCCGCCAGCGTGGTGCTGCCCGCAGAACTTCTAGTGCGAGTCCCGGAATCCGGAGACGGGGTACCCCGGGAGCGGGAGGAGAAGGAAGGGTGCCGCTAGGGGAAGACCCGCTGCTTGGGTCGCCTCCAGTCGGCTCGTGAACAGCCATGAACGGGGGCCTTTTCTGGCCTAAGTGTCCGGCGGCCCTGAGGACACCCCTAAAGCGCCCGCTGCTGCGTTTTTGCCGCCCAGCGCGGTTGCTGTTGCCGCATTGGGGCCCATGCCAGGCGCTGGTCTGGCCTGTTTTATTGATTTGTCTTTTGACAAGCTACCGGCTGCTCCCGACTGAAGGGAGAAGGAGCAAAACGTCAACCAGATACTGGCTGGCAACAGAACCGGCCTCCCCTTTTTAAACGAAATACGCAACCTCCCAGCATTTTACAGAGAACAACCTTAAAGAGGGGACCCAGGGTGCGGGTGGAGGAGCATCCTGCCCAGCAGCTACTGTCTCGTGAAGCTGGTGCCCAAGTCAGGCAGGGTCCAGAACCTCGCAGCCAATATGATGATAACAACTTCATTTAAAGTTAGATGAGAAATGTACAAAACAGATTTTTGTGATTCAGCCCTAACTGTCAGGAATTGGCCTATTCTGTGAATCCAACCTAGAGATTTTACTGTTTGCTATTTAGGCTTTTACTCCTTTCTCAAAGGACAGGGTAAGAAGGGGATTAATCTACTCTAGAGACTGACTATCTGGAAAACACTAAAGAAGAACCATCAATGGTCCCTTCACTCAAAATTAGCAAGGCAGTCTTTACCCTGATTCTCTCTACTGGGGCAGGGGCAGGAATTATACCTTAAATTTTTATTCTGAACTTTGAAGTTTTTAAGTATCAACCAGATGATCTCTTACAAGTGAACTGTAAGTCACTGCTGTGGAGAATGAGCCCTAATTTGGACACAAGAGAGCCTGAAGCACTCATGATTCCTCCCCCAGCCTCGTTCTGGTGGCTCTGCAACAAAAATCACTTCACATCCTCTCACAAACAGACACACCCCTTGCTGTTAACCTTTACCTGAGCTTTTCTATTGTATGTTTCTTCTGCCAACGATTATGAAATGTGTGTCTTTGATCACATATTTTGATCTCCAATTACAAATTCCCCTAAAAACAACTTAAGCAATTGTTACAAGTGCCCCATTGGACCATATATTTATATTTTATGTATAATATTTTAAAACTATATATGCTATTTATAATTTATTTGTGTAACATTCTGTTAATAACGTTTGTTAAAACGGCATATAAAGAATGTCTGCCAGATGCAGGGACAGCTGCAATTGTTTTTGATGGCAAGCATAGCTGGGCAATGAGAATATAACTCATCATAGACATGAAATGACCTCAAGATAGAGGATTATAATTAAGCCTTCTACACAATTAAGTAAAAATATATACTTTAAAGTGTATGTATGTGTGTATATATATATATATATAAGTATATAAACTAAAAATATATACTATTGTGTTTTGTAAACAAAATACATGTCAGAACAAGAAGCCTACTGCTTTCCTTTGAAGCTTTTTCTCCTCCCTTCAGGTAGTCAGTATAAGACCAAAATTCATCAATAGCTTATATAAGTACCAAAACTGTTTTAATACATAATTCTGGTGTAATCAGCTTCAGGAAAGGTGCACATGCTAACCAAGTGTATGCATGATGGATATGTAAACTAGAATGCCATATGAATGTATGTGTATATGTATGTGTGTATATACATATATATAATATGTGTATACATAAACATAGACAAAGGATAATATATGGCAAAGCATTTCTTACTGAAAGTTAAGTTCACTCAGAGAACCAAATTAGAAACTTACATTGTGAGCATATGACTATTACAAAAGGAACTAGTAGTTCTTAAGGGGTACTTCCTTCAACCTGCTATAATTGCATAGATTAAATGCCCTTCTTCAGATTGCATCTATAATTAAAACCTAATAATTATTCAGACAATTCTGACTTACTGATTTTTCATTTTTCTAGCATTTACACAGTCTGTCGTCATATTACAATGCAATTGGATAGACAATAGTTTCCTATTACATTAATTACACTCCTAATCTATTTTTGACCAGTGATTTCCTTCAATGGATTTAGGAAATACTTTGATCTGACTAGCAATTTCCATTGTTTTAAGATCCTAAAAAAAAAAAAAAAAAGAGTTGTCTGCTAGTAAACACATTTCAATTGTGCCTGCCAAAATACCTGTGTATTATAAAATTGCTTTAAATGCTTAACTCTAACACATACACTATTGACTAAAGACAGAACATTGGCTAAATAAGGGATAGTAAACTATTTGTAAAATTTATTGTGATACTAATTGTAGTCCTTGGGTAAAGAAAGTGCTCCAGTGCCTCCTTATGAGCAACTTCTCATGAAAAAGTGACTAAAGGTAGATCCCCTGCTAGGAAACAGTAGCTAAATATTTAGAATATTTAAAATTAGTTATCTTTATTGACATATCTCTAAACAAATTCTATGGAGAAAGGACAACAGAAGTGCAAACAGATCATGAGTCTGAATGTCCTTTGTTTCCAGGCTCAGATTCAGTTGTAACATATTATAAACCCTACCTTCCCAAAATATTTGATTTGCTTTATCTTTCTTTAGGTGTGCTCATCTTTTGCTACAGGCCCCAGACAATACGATGGAACATTCTATGAGTTTCGTACCTATTATCTTAAACCATCAAAGATGAAAGAGTTCCTGGAAAATGTTAAGAAAAACATTCATCTTCGGACAGCTCACTCTGAATTGGTTGGATACTGGAGTGTAGAATTTGGAGGCAGAATGAATAAAGTGTTTCATATTTGGAAGTATGGTATGATTCATGAGCTTAAGTATTCAGTACAGATCTTCATTCAGTTAGATATTACATGAGACTTGGATCTATGTTGCTATAAATACATACAGCTTAAGTAAAACTTTAAAAAAGCAATACCAAAAAAATAAATTCAGTGATTACTCCTCCCAGTGGTACACCTCTAACAGCCCATTGCTGGAACCTTTATATTATCACATGAGAAGTAATACTGGGAAAATGTGGCATCTCCAATTTCAAGTCCTAAAATTGTGAACTGGACTTTAATGCTTATAAAAGTTTAGAATGGTGTATTGTAAAGATCGTTGATGAAAAATTTAAAGCTGTGATTGCAAGAACCCAGGTGGGTTAGGATCATAAAAGAAAGTAGAATTATTTTTTTCTTAATATTGAAGCTATAGCCGGTATCAATATTTTATCAGAAATCATTCAAACATCTAGGGACTTTAGGAAAACAGAAGTTAATAGTCAATTTTGAAGCCTTCATCGTTCTATAAGATTTAATAATTCTGTTATGTTTCAGGACCACTTTTGGGTTTTTTCTGCCCCCAGGATTTCAAGGAATTCACCATCATTATATTAGTCTAGGGAGGTAAAGGAAAAGAAATTGAGTGAATTCTTCCCATACCGAAGCTGACCAGCCCCTGGTTTAGTAGAAGAAGAACAGTTGCAGGAATCCCTAGAATGTTTATTCAGATCTTTGTGAAGTCACATCAGGACTTGATATTCAAAGAGCTTTTAATAACTTCATTTAGTGTTTGGTCATCAGTGTCCAAAGTTAATAGTCATCTTATACTTTAATATGAAAAGTACTCATTCTGTACTTAACGTGGCCATAGTTTAGGGGTTTTCCCTGTTATAATAGAACAAACCCCCATTAAAACACAGTTTATGCTTTAATGCAACACCAGTTGAATCATGTCCCATTAAGAAAATAAGTAGTAAGGTCCTGACATAATGTAAGCTCTAAGGTAGGTGTTATTCCTTATCCACAACATAAACCATAGAAGACTCTTACCATTAGTCTTATAAAGCCCTAATAGTAAATACAGTACTGGGTTCATATGTTTGTAACAAACAGAAGAGAAATAGTACTATGTAAAAAGAATGGGCGACAGTGAGAGAATCAGCATTATTTCTTTGGAAGCTGTTTGTTCAAAGAAGAGGCTGAAAAAGCAAATCGTAATTTCATTTGTGTTAAATTTAATTCAGTTGTACCTTGACCTTACCGCTCATCACCATCACCACCCACAAAGAAGAATAGTCTTTTTCTAAACTGACACTGTAATTTAAATGTTTCAATTAAATGAATAAGAATAGTTAATATACATTGAGTACTAAGTTGGTGCCAAACACTGTTCTGAGCTCCTTTCATGTACTAATTCATTTAATCCTCACATCAGCCCTGGAGGTAAACAAGCATAGAAAGAGTCAATAACTTACCTAAGTCTCACAACTACCTACTAACTTAGTAGGCAGTAGTAGCTTAGTAGGTCGTTGTGAGTAGAGTCTGTGACGCCCATTACTATAATATATTATCATTAGTTGTTTACATTGCTCCTCCCCTTTTAGACCATTAGCAACTTGGAGACAGATGTCACATCTATTTATGTCAGTATCTCCAGGGATATAACACAGTGTCCTTATGTGGACTCCTGAACACTTGCTAAACGGAATGAAACTCAGAAAACGTACAGGTGATTTTAAATTTAACATTTTTATTTTTCTTACTCCTTTTCTTTCCATAGACAATTTTGCTCATCGAACTGAAGTTTGGAAAGCTTTGGCCAAAGATAAGGAATGGCAGGAACAATTTCTCATTCCAAATTTGGCTCTTATTGATAAACAAGAGAGTGAAATTACTTATCTGGTGCCATGGTGCAAATTAGAAAAACCTCCAAAAGAAGGTAAGTCCTTCTTTCTTAATCACTTTGAATTTTGATGGAGAAAATACTAAAGATTTATAAAAACTAAAGCTCTACTGGAAAAAAATGAAGTTAATCTTTTGCTTAATATAGGAACATATGTTGATTGTTGAAATAAAAATAAGTTGGACCTCTTAGCTTATCCTTAAAAACATGAGCATTAAATAATGAAGTATTTTTCCAAACTGGTATCTTACTGATACTTAAAGCTTAGCTGTATTACAGAAAAAGTTGACATAGTAAAGGTCGAGAAGTTGGGCCTTGGGAGCAGGGAACACATGTGGGTAGATGAGGGATAGTGTATAATATTTTGTCATAGTTTTGAAATAATATAAACTTTTAAATATGAAAGTATTTTTCCATAAATTACTACTAATCTCAAATCACCAAGTATCAATTTGCTTATAAAAGTGACCGTTTGGGGGGAGTGAATTAACTGAAATTGCCAAGCTGTATTACTGTAGTCTAACTTTTGTGTCTTCCTCTTTCTTATTTCTCAGTTTGAAAATAATTCCTAAAGATTTGTCTTCTTCCTGATTTCACTTCTTGCTGACTTAAAGAAATTATTACCTCAATCCAGTTTTAAACAAAGGTCAGATTAGAAAAAGCATAAACTAATTTAAATTTTATTATTATCTCCCCCATTATTCCCAACTCTGTAGTGCATTTTAGATTACAGGAGATTTGAAAAGTCTTATTTAGATCCTTAATCACTCACATCCCCCACTGCTTTTAGCACCATGTAAGTGAACTAGTGGGCTTCAGAGACAATGTCAGATCTTGATTCTCTTTCTCTATGTGATTCATGATTCTTCAGTAACTTTTGCATGTTTTTCCATTATTTCTCAAATCTACTTGTCCCCTAGTTTTTTTCTCTTCACCCACCCTATATTTCTACCCAGAAGATAAAATCCTTTTCAGGTATTTACCTGGATATTTAGGAATAATGAAACCATCTTCTTTAGGGTTTGTTTTCCCTTAAAAACTCTGAGACAGTCACTTCAGGTCCATTTGCTTGCTGTTCCTGGTAGAAATGGAAACATATAGGGGGATATTACATAAAGTAAAAAGTACTGGAAGTTGGAAAGAAGAATGGAGCTATAAGAGATTGGAAAATACTTCCTTATTCATTTCTTTTATAGAAGTGTAGATGCAGACAGCTAAAAAAAATCCTATTCCATTGTAAATTCTCACTATTTTAATGAAAAATTTTACAGATTAAAAATATGTTAGATAATAGCTTACCTATAGCTTCCAGTCCCTTTTTCTTTGTTCTGTATGATAAGCTTAACAACTGACCCTTAAACTAGGACAAAGACTTTCTAAACATAAAAAAATAGACAGTACAAATTGGTAATAAATATGTCTACATGAACATGTATAGCTGTATGATCCTCCAGATCTGTACATGTAGATTAGCTTTCCACTGGAACCAAACTAGACAGGATTACAAATTGCTTGCATGTGTTCTGTAAAATAATTATTTTTCTCCCTATTCTAGGAGTCTATGAACTGGCTACTTTTCAGATGAAACCTGGTGGGCCAGCTCTGTGGGGTGACCCATTTAAAAGGGCAGTTCATACTCATATCAATCAAGGCTACACAAAATTAGTTGGAGTGTTCCATGCAGAATATGGAATACTCAACAGAGGTACGGTTGTCCATTTCTTCTATGAAACTGCAAAGTATATTGGTGATCTAGTGTTACGTTCCTTGGGTCAGTTTGTCTCTGTTCTCATTATTGAGTATATTTTACCTTTTATTGACAAATTTTTAGTTTTTTGTAATTTTAAGGGGTAAGCAAACCTATTTTACATCTCATTTATTAAGAATATTAACATCTTGTGAAGCCTTATTCAAATACTGAACTGGCTCTTTTCTCTGATACATCAAAATGATAAAATTTTTAAAACTGGAAAAAACCTGAAGAAATCACCTATTCCTTTCATTATCTTTTGTTTCCTCTGAACGTACTTTTATCAATTTTCTTCTTTTTGTCCTTTTTCTCCAGTTTTTTTAGGGTATAACTAATGTGTCACATTGTATAAGTTTAAGGTATACAACATAGTGATCTGATATATGTATATATTGCAAAATGATTACCACAGTAAGTTTAGTTAACATCCATCACCTCATATAGTTACAAATTGTTTTTCCTCATGATAGGAACTTTTAAGATTTATCTTCTTAGCAATTTATTTATCTTACATGTGGAAATTTGTACCATTTGTACCTTTTGTGGTTTTATTTTTAATAACATGACTTAGGGTAGGGAGATTGCTTCTGGGGGAAAAGGATTTAAAAGTTATTAAAAATATTAAAAGCATGGAGAAGCCCAAAGAAAAACAATTATCCATTTCTCACCACTTAGATACACATAGTATATATACCATATATATGTACATATATGTGTACATATACATAGTATATTAATTTATTTAATAAAACACTTACTTGGGATATTTAACTTTTAACGTTGAAAGATATTCCAATCAGAATTTTAGAGAGTTTTTTTGGTGGCAAATTCAAATAATGCTTGTAAAGTTTATCTAAAAGGATAAATAAAAAAGACTTTTGATATTTCAAAGACTCATAATATCTAGTTGCCTCATCTTCCCGACTTCATGTCCAAAGGACATCTCAAATGTAACATATCCAAAGCTGACCTGATGGCTGCCCACAAATTCAACTGCTAGTAATATATTCTAAGAAATTAGTTGACTGTACAAAAATAGTTGTTTGTTCAAGTTGGAAAATACATGAAGAGGAGAAAAATTATGACAATTATTAGATGCCTATCTCACACCATATGCTAAAATAAAATGAAGATGGATTATAGGTTTCAATTAAAAATTGAATTCATAGAATTACTAAAACAAAGTATAGATAAGTTTATATAATAATATGGATTAGAACAACATTTCTAAGCCAAAAGCAAATGAAGAAACTATGAATGTAAAAAAGAGTCAACTGATGATTTTATGATACAAAACTGCAAATTTTGTGTCCCCTAAAACAACATAAATGAAATCCAAAGACAAAAAGAAAAATAAAAACTTGGGCAAAGATGATACAGATGTTTTTCAATTGTTTCTTTCCAGTATTCTAGGAAATATGCATGTTCTTCATTACACAAGAAGGAAATTTGAAAGACTATAAAATTTAGAGTCATATTTGAATGAAAATATTAAAGTTTTTTTAAGTCTTTAACTTACTATAGTGGACATGTATGATTTTTATTTTAAAAAACTACTGAAAATGTGTGTGCACACGCTTTCTAATCTCAAATTCATTCTTAGTGTACTAGGAGTATGATAATACGCTGAGAATAAATCACTATTGCATTTCCAGAGGACAGTATATAATATATACACTGTATATTTGCAAGTGTATATGTATCTATAAGATATACTCTTTGGTTCTCTCAATGTAAACTTTAGGAGTTATATTAAGAAAATATTAAGATCCAGACTGCCTGGGTTTGAATCTCAAATCCACCACTTAAAACTTTGTGACCTTGGGTAAGTTACTTAACCTCATTGTGCCTTACTTTCCTCATCCATAAAATGATGATAATAATAACCTACCACCTGAGATTATTATGAAAACTAAATGAGTTAGTACATGCAAAATATAAGACGAGGCTTGAAAAAAAAAGAAAAAGACCAGGCTTGGCATGCAGGAGAACCCAATGTTAGTAGCAGTTGTCATCAACATTGTCATTATTATAGCTATATATGTACTGCTGTTCTGATGAAGATTATGTCAACGTTGTTTACAGTGTGGAAACAGCATGGTGTGACTTTATGTAATACACATGTAACACAGAAATAGATATATAGATATGTGTCATATATTATGTATTTATAACCATAAACCATATATTCTTATGTGTCTATGTGCATGTAAGTGTACATACATATATAAAAATACATGTATGCATAACTATGGAAAGAGATACACCAAGTATGAAAGTGGTTATCTGAGTGGTGTAGGCATACTTTCTGTTGTCTCTTTATCTGCATTTTCCTATATAGCTATATTGTAATTATAAAATGTTTGTAAAAAATTATGCACAAGAACATTATCCCAGTATTTTATAGAATGTTGAAATACTGGAAATAATTTAATTGGTTAATAGTAAGGGGTTGGGATAAAATGTTGTATCTATAAGGAGGAATTCACATAGCTATTAAAAACTGATGTTATTGCCATAGAAACTATGCATTGTTGATTTTTTAAAATCTATGACTAAGACTAAGCATAATATACAGCAAGATCCTAATGTGATTTTACTTGTATTTTTTAAAGAAAATGCACTTAATATTGGTAGAGGTTTTCTCTAGGTGGTTTACATGCTACTTTAAATTTTTTTTCTATGTATCCCCTAAATGTGCAGTGGTAAACACAGCTTTTTTATAATCTCGCTTTTGTTAAATAAAATAACGTGTTAGGAAGTCATGAAACTTGGGTCTAGTCCTGATTGTGTCTTTAGCTGTGTTACTTAACTTCCCTTCTCCAGCTTTCTGTTTCATCATCTATAAAACCGGTTTGATTAATTAATTTATAAATTTATCTCTCAAATCTCTGACCCTTCTGCAATCGTACCACTAACATAGTTAGTTTTACCTTCTAGATACGCACTATTTTGAGCCAAAGAGTAAGGCCTAAAGTTTCTGACTAATTTTCTGTGTGTCTTATTTGTAGTAATGTCATAGCCTTTAGAGTCTATTTCTGCTTATTTCTGCAGTTCACGTTCTTTGGTGGAATGAGAGTGCAGATAGTCGTGCAGCTGGGAGACATCGGTCTCACGAGGATCCCAGAGTTGTGGCAGCTGGTGAGCTATTTCACTCGGCACAAATTATTCTCAGGACAAATTTCATTTAGTCAGTAACTTTATATGCCTTCTTATGAATTTTTTTTCAGTTCGGGAAAGTGTTAACTTCCTTGAATCTCAGCAGAATATGCTTCTGATTCCTGCATCATTTTCACCACTAAAATAGTTTTCTGCTGAAATACGAAGTATTTCATTAACTGCGAAGAGATGTGTCTGCTAGTGGTGCTTAAATTCTCCCAAGAGATTCTCATTTTTATTTGAAGGAGGTGGTAAGCTAATTTGCTGTGTCCTTTCCATTTTTAAAAGCTAGCTCTGTCCACTGTCACCAATACTTCAGGAAAGAGTCTGTTTATTTTCTCCTTGGCATCTCAGTATCTGTCATACATTAAAATCGTTGCCATTACTATAGAATCTTGATTTTCATTTGTTTCAGAATATCTCTGGTTCTCTGTTTTGACAACCCTCTGCTCTTACACCATTCTCTTAACATTCAAGTGATTATGTTACATTTCCATACCTGTGAGAATATCTTTAAATTATTTGTATACATTGTCAACCTTTTCATCATGTTTACTTTTCTGAGATTTTAAGAGTTTTTTGTCCAGTAAAGTTTATTTTATAATACCAATTGGGATTCATAAAAATATAAAGTGTATCTCTTTACTATGGAAAAGTACAATATCATCTGTGTCATCTGTGTTAATTATGACACAGTAAGAATTAATCATTTGGATAATAATCTTATTAGGTCCTGGTATTAAAAACCATTGATGATCCACTGGTTTATATGTTGCAGTGTCTTCATTTACAGTTAATTTTACTAATTTTTATTTCATTCTGGATCACTATTTAACAAAGATACTTGATCATCTATTTGTTTTAATGAGATATTTATGGTTATGGAAATGTTTGCCCTAATAACAGCCTACATACACAGTCTGATTCTTTTTATTGTGGTTTGTATTTTTATCCTCATCACTGGAGCTATTGTTGTGTTGCCATAAGGTAATGAGAAAGTAACAATGTGCTGTCTTTACTGTAAATATTAAGTAATCTTACAAGAATCTCTTCAGTACTATCACAGACATACTAGGATTTTCCTACAAACATCTGTAGTTTTTATTGTACTTGAGTGCCTCAGCCTCCTTAAACTAGGTTTGGTACTTCCAAGCTCTCCTGGTAGCCTGTACTTACAGCTGTGTTCTTTTATGTTTCTAACATTTTACAAATACAGTACAGTAAATTATGAATTAGCTGTCCATGGGAAAACTGAAAGACAGGAAGCACGATCACCTCTCATTTACCTGGTCTTCAGGAATTCAAAGGACAGACTGAGTTCCTAGGAAGGCAAAGAACACCCTGACTTGAGGTTAAAATCTATCAGATTAGATTAGAGGCATTGGCTCCGAGTTTTGATAAAGAGTCTTCCACCTCTGTTTCTTTGAAAAGTTGTCTCTTAGGGAAGGAGGTGGTGGTGGTCGTGGGTATTAACTGAAGTCAGTGTGGACAGACTTTCTCTGGTGTGAGATGAGATCTTTGCTTAATGCCATGTTTGGTGACATGACAGTGTACAATGGCCTCTGCCTTTTCCTCTTTCACTCATCTTTAGACCAGCTAGAACATTTCCTGGGGCTACCCAGGGGCTGTCTCCTCCACCCAGTCCAGAGCCCTGATGGAGATTTATAAAGCAGCAGCAGAGCGGAGTTCTTACCAACAAAATTGGAGAGCCAGTAGATGATGGGCTTCATTCTGCTGACGAACTGCAGGTCCTTCACTTTGCTGATTCTCTCCTGGATCAGAAACACGACAAAGCTGGCTGGGACGAAGGACACTGCAAAGATGACCCAGATGGACATGAGGATTTGCACTTGACATGCTCTCCCTAGGAAGAGAAAATAAGGATCTGAGGGGTCATGGATGCAATTGAGGATTCAGTCAAGGACACACACATGCATACAAATTCACATGAATATCTGAAGCTCAGAAGAAGACATCTGTTCAATAAATAAAATAAAATTATTTTATTCCAAGTTAAAACATCATTGTCAAGTCAAAAAACCTGACAATTCAAATGCAAAACTGATTTCTCTGAGTTCAGAAGAGTCCAGCACTAAAGTGAAACTGTTGAAAGGGGTCTGAGAGACCCAGGTATTCACTGTTTTTGATCTTATAAGAGCAGCAGGTTATAAATTCTCATACGCACGAAGGACTGGTTTGGTCTGAAAACTTATTAATGCAAAAACATTAGTGTGAAACTACTCAAATAAGTTAAATTCTTCTGGCTGTAAGTAAACTGGAAAACGGTGTAAAGTGTATCAATCTCACAGAAAAATTCTAGCAAATTCTTGGTATAAGCATGCTCTTATGCCCATTACACAGGGTCTTCTATAAAATTCCTAGTGACCTGTATTGATATTCTGTAGGAGATAAGCAGAAACAATAATTCCATGCTCAATATACCTGATCTACACTTTCAAGTATTAATTGTAACTCAGTCTTGACTGGCATAAGAGCACTAAATGCCAGTGATGGCTTTGTATTTAAAAGTTGTAAACAGTAAACTGTTAGGTGATCATATTCACCTGCAAGCTACTCCCAGGGATCAGCACTCTGGGCCCATTTTTCTGACATGTCTTGGGATGTATACTGTACCTTGCCCAGCTTTAAATGTTTCTTCACTTCCTCAATGACATCCTTAACATGACTCAAAGGAATTGATGGAGAATTACTGGCACCCTGGGAAACCCACCATACCTAAAAGGATGGCCTGACAATAAAATCCATGTGGAACACAGCATTACTCGCAGCAGACACAGGATGAGTATGTACCTACTCCATTTAAGTAGAGTCCTTCTACGAAGGAAGTCCAAATTCAGATTTGGTGAAAGTTATAGCTCAACCTGCTCTATTGGATTCTGGCAATATCTTAACTCTTACGGTTCCTGCCGAGGGAGCTAACAGAAACTCAGTGGGGAAGGGGAAGGGCCCTGGGATTGATTACAGACAAAGTTAGACATCTGAGATGTTGAGGAAAGAAGGCTCACTCATCTCACAGATACTCCAACCATGGTGGCTCAGGCCTGAACTTGGGTCTCAAGGCAAACAAATGAGGAGTCAGGATGAATAGTGAGGGGCACTGACTATAGAGGCCTGAAGGGCTTATATACAGGCCTAACATGAGGGCCCCTGTAGGGGTCTCAGACTGCTCTTAAGTTTTGAGGTAGCCATGTAAGTTATCTCATTTTCCAGGAGGTATGAATGGATTTCAACATTTCTTCCTTCTTTTCTTCCCAAGTCCCACCTGTTCCTTCAAAACTCAGAGCAACAAATGAGTTGAAAAGCACAGAAAATAAATGGTCTTAATACTATTTCCTCCATCCAAATCCTTCTTGGGTTCATGTAAAAAGCCTGAAAAACTGTACTTAAGTCCTTAGGACCTTTTGGGAATCTGATTCCCAAAGTGTAACTGGGAGAAAAGTATAACCAGGATATGAGACTCATGTTTCAGATTAAACCAACTGAAAAACCACCTTATTTAATAATATACAACTGAACTAGAAGATCTTTACATTCAAAGCCACAGGGCTGAAGTAGTCTGGGTCCTAAAAATACCACACATAGAAGAGCTGCTTGCCAATAAGGGAAACCCATTCTAGATTCTTAAGAAATAAGAAATAAAATCTTATTTTGTTTCAGACAGTATACATTTTGGTGTCTATTTGTTATAGCAGTTGAGCCTATCCTATTTAATATATCCTTGAAAGGCTGAACCACATTCAGAAATACCAGATACAGCAGAAGAGGTCAAAACTAGTCATTAATTAATTAATTAAGTGAATGGCTTCCTACCAAACACTGAAGTATCCAGTCTTCTACACTGGTCAGTCACAGAAAATGCAACAAAAGCTTAAAACTCACCTAAATGAGGACCCTGAAAATCTCCTCACAGGGGCAACCAAGAGGCTAAGAGGAATGACTTACAGATGGGGACAGATGGGTCCATTTCCCCTCAGTGAAACAGCCCAGTAAGAAAACTGTACAGTGAAGCCCACATTTGATAGCCCCACTCATACTCAATGAGCTTTCAAAAAAATTTTTTTTTGTCACTCCCAAATGTGAGCTGATAGCTAAGGGTCACAAATGCAAAAAATATTTGAGGAAAAACACCAGTATCAAGGAAGGAAAGAAATTAAATGATAGAAAACATTAATAAAACTTAAAAGAAACAGAAATGATGCATAAAGAAGAGCTAAAACAGTAACTAAAACACCTGTAATGAATGTCCTCAGAGACAGAAATATTGAACCCATGAAACAAAAAGAGGATATTGTTTTAGGAAAAAGAGAGATAAAAACTACTCTGGAGAAGGGATAAAAAAAGAGCTCACAATGTCTAAAATTCAACACATGAATTAGAAGATAAAATTGTAGTCCTTTACCCCAAATAACCTAGACTAAAATTGTCATGTAAAAAAGTAAAAAGAGAAAATTAGAAAATCAAGTGGAGGCAGAATATCTGAATAACAAAAGTTGCAGAAATTGATGAGAAGGTAAAAATATCCAAGAAACACAAAAATTTTTCAGGACTGAAGAGTATTGAGATTATACTGAGTGAGGAATATGGGTGAAAAAATACTCCAAGGCACGTAACTGTGAAATTTCAGAACATTACAGGCAAAGAGAAAAATATAAAAGTTTCCAAAGAGACAGAGAAACAAGTCACATACAAGGATGCAGGAATCTAAACGCCATGAATTTCTTCCTAGAAGCTGTAATACAAGAGAACTGCCTTTGAAAATATAAGGGAAAATTATTTCCAATGTATAATTTTATACCCAACCAACATATAAATCAAGAGGTTTGGTAGAATAAAACATTTTTAGAGATGCAAGTCTCAAAAGTTTAATTCCCATGTACCCTTTCCTAAAATTAGGAGTGAAAAAACACAACAACAACAACAACAAAACCTGGCAACAAGAAGTCCAACACAAGGCAAATGAGACCCCCTCCCCCCCAGGATATCACTAAAAGGAGATCCCAGAGTAACTACCATGCTTTCTTAGAGAACAACTAGTGCACACTGGCACAAGAGAAGAAAGGAATCCCAAAAGATAACTCCAGAAGCAGAAACTAATATGCTGGTTAGCAGGTTTAATCATATTGAGAGGAAATTTAATTTTTGGCAAAGAATTGGGGGTACAATGAAAATAACAGAAACAAATGAAAAAGAGAAATGTAGGAGTCACCCTCCTCCTGGTTAAGATCATAGGTGTAAGCCACATAGCAGTGGCTTCAACTAATTTCTCATGTAAAACGGAAGTCCAGAGACAGGCTGCCCAGGGCTCCTAGCATGGTGGTCCACGGTGTCAGAACCTAGGCCGCTTCTCTTGTTCTGCCACCTTCAGCAGGTGGCTTCTACTTCATAGTCCAAGAACTCAAGACACATCCACGTTCCGGCAAGCAGAAATAAGAAAGAGAGGGAAACGACCCCTCTAACAACACTTAGAGATCACTTAGAGTAAACGCAGTAACACATCCCACTGGCCAGGACTTAGTCACATGGCTGCACCTAGATGCATGGGTTCTATTGCTAATTTTTTTAAAGGGATGGGGAAGAATGGCTACTGGGAAATAGCTAGGAGTCTCTGCTACCTCCCTCCAGCACTTTCTATTCTCCATATTCTACACTGTTTTACCTCGTAGTATTTATTAATCGCTGATAGATTTTCCCTTCATATGTTTATCTGTTTTCCCTAACCTGGAAGTTCCAAGAGGACAGAACCTCTTTTGTTCACATCTGTACTCCAGTTTTTAGAAAAGTGCCTAAGCATAGAAGGAATTTAGTAAATAAGGGTTAAATGAAGACATGAATTATTAATTCTGGAGTAGGGCGAAGTCTCAGAAAATAAACTTAAACATAAAGATCCCGTCCAGGTACGTATAATGTTTTTTTTTGTCTTGCTCAGTTAGCAATGGATGCCTATCAGCTGGAAAATACTGACTCACCCCACCCTGCTGAAAACACTAACTTTAAAAAAAAAACCTCCCTTCCTCTGAACAGGTGATTCAAAAGTCTTTACACAAGGCACAACCAACACAACTACAGAAGACAGCCCTGTAATAATTCCCTAGTCATAATAGTATAAGGAATATTACTTTAGTGTGGGCAATAATGTAACCAATGTATGTGTAACTGTTTAATTTGTCCTGTGTGTAGTTATGTAATATGTAATAATGTAATTAGTAATAAAAAGGTAAACATCAATATAATTAAATTAATATAGTGACAATTAACCCTTCTTAATATAAGCACTATCAGATAGGGGAAAGGAAGTGCATTTGGGGGGAGTGGTATGTAAAAGACCTAAATCCTCATTCTCCAAGCAACAGATACTGTCTGTGACTGAAAATATCAAGAAACACCATAAAATACATATAATCTAGAAAAAGGAAAACAAGCATTAGAAGAAACAGCTAAAAATGTTGAAAACAGCTACTCTGGGGACCGATATCAGGAATAAGAAGAACAAGATCAAAAGTCTGCTGTTTTGCTTTTAAGGCTTACAAACTATCTGATTTCAAAACATGTATGTTTAATTTGAATTTCCAAATCTAGTTCGGTGTCCTCACTCCTCTGAGCTCCTGAAATACAATCTATATCATTAGGAGCCTAAGAATGACTTAATGAACAAGATGAAGGATCACTTTAGCTACACGTGAGCGACCCCGACTGAAAACTAACCCGGGAAAACACGTCCACGATTTAAATGCAAAGCATGACACGCGCCCATCCACACTCGCTTTCTACACACGAACCATGTAAGAATTGTACGCAGGTGCGCGTGGAGAGGAGGGGACGGGCCCAGAGAGGCGGGACAGGAACGACCTCAGCGTTCAGCCACTTCTAATGTGACTTCTGACGTTTGGGGGTAAGAACGTTTGGGGAAACAAAAGGGGACGCAAAAGTCACAGCTGACACTAACCGAGCCTAGGGCTGAGCTCTCGCGAACCCTAGCGGCCGGGGCCGTCGCGCCGCGCCCCTCAGCCGGGAGGCGGAGCTGACCCGCCGAGCCCCGCCCGGAGCCTGCCGCTGCGGGACGTGCCGGCGCTGCTCCCTGCTAGTGGGGAGCCACAGGCGGAGGACTTTTAGGAAGAATACCCGCCGGCTGCCCTCCTCAGCGCCTGAAGCAGAGCCATGCTTGCCCTCCGAAGGAGCCTGACTAGAGCTGTGGCCGCGCGGACGCTGGCGCCTCAGGTACGAACCGCAAGGACGCGCCTGAAGTCTCCCCTGGGGGAGGGGCGGGGTGGGGGGGGGTCGTCGGGAGGGCGCGGCCGCGCATGCGCCAACCGACCCATGTTCCCAAACTTCCTATCGCGGTGCTGCCACCCAAGTTCCAGAGCAAGTCCCGGAATCCGGAGGCTGGGGGCCCCGGGACACGCGGGAGGAGGAAGGTGCCGCTGGGGAAAGACCTGCTACCTGATCCTCCTCCCAGGCGGCTCTCGAACAGCCCTGGACAGGGGGCTTCTTTGGCCCAGGTGTCCGGCGGCCCTGAGGACACCCCTGAAGCGCCCCCTGCTGCGCTTTTGCTGCCCAGCGCCTTTGTCCCCGCCGGGTTAGAGTCACTGCTAGGCACTGCTCAGGCCTCTCCTCTTGATTTGTCTTTTGACAAACCACTGCACTCCAAACTGAAGGGTGAAGGAGAAAAAGGTCAACTAGCCACTGGCAACTGAACTGGCCTCCCCCTTCTAAACGAAATACAAAACTTCCAGCATTTTGCAGAGAACCTTAAAGAGAGGGTATGGGTGGAGGAGCGTCCTGCCCAGCTGCCACTGTCTCTTGGGGTCGGCACCCAAGTCAGGCAGGGTAGGAACTCACAGCAAATACGATAACTTCATTTGAAGTTAGATGAGAAATGTGCAAGATAGATTTTTGTGGTTCAGCCTTAACTATCGGAGATTGGCCTATTCGGTGAATCTAACCTGGAGGTTTTTTGTTTCTTTTTGATGTTTAGATTCGTACTCCGTTCTCAAGGGATAGGATGGGAAGGGAATTTGGATAGAGACTGACTTTCAGTAAAGACTAAAGACGAGCTGTTAATGGCCTGTCACCCAGGATTAGCAATACAGTTTTTATCATGATTCTCTCTCTACCAGGGCAGGGCCTAGGATTATTCCTTACAACTTTATTTTCAACTTTGACTTCACTAAATGTCCGTAAAATGCTCTCTTATAGGTGATTTGGAAATTATTGCTGCTGAAAATAAGCCCTAACTTGTGTAAGAGAGCCTAAGGGAGCCTGAAGCCCTCATGATTCCTCCCCCAGCATAGTTCTAGTTTCTGGCCTGCAGCAAAAATCACATCCCCGCAAGCACACACTTACTACTCTCACTGCTCCTTAACCTTTCCCTGGGTTTCCTCTCTTACTGCTTGTTTCTCCTGTGAAAGATTACAAAATTATGTCCCTTGACCACAGTTTGTTTCCAAATATAAATTCCCTAAAAATCAACTAAAAATTGTTACAAATACTCTACTGGTCCATTTTCTAATATATTTTATTTATAACATTTTAAAATAATAATACCTGGCGTTGTTTATTTGCCTAACAGTGTCTTATTAGATTTTGGCTACAACGACACAAAAAAAAACATGTCCACCAAAGGTAGGAGTAGCTGCAGTTGTTTGGGGTGGGAATACCTGCTTTCATTGTAAGCTTAGACACTTGGGCAGTAGGAACATAACTCATAGGGAACATGAGTGTAATGAACTCAAATAGATAACTGTAAGTATGACATTATACATAATTAAATCAAATACATAGGCTATTGTGTGTTATAACCTCAGAGAAAGAAGCCTACTGGTTTCATTTGACATACCAGCTAGTCAACATAAGCCCCACATTTTTCCATAGCCTTGTTTGTACCACAGCTTGTAATGGGAAATTGATCAATCAGCATCAGAAATTGGCACATAATAACCAAACCCACAGTAATACAGATTTCTGAATACAAATGCCTTGAGTGTATATGTATTCACATGTGCATATAAGTATTTATATATACACAAAATACATACACAGAGTATAATTTCCAGTAAGGCATTTCCTGCCTAAATTTAAGTTCACTAAGACAACGGGAATTAAACAGTAGCTGTATATTGAGCATACTCAAGAGTACTTATCTTTATTGACATCTCTCTAAACAAATTCTAAGGAGAGATGACAGCAGAAGTACAAATACGGATTATGAGTCTAATGAGTTATAAACCCCAAGTTTCCAAAGTATTTAAATTTGCCTTTTCTTCCTTCAGATGTGCTCATCTTTTGCTACGGGCCCCAGACAACACGATGGAACGTTCTATGAATTTCGCACCTATTGCTTTAAACCTTCAAAGATTAATGAATTTCTGGAAATTCTTAAGAAAAACATACATGTTTGGACAGCTTACTCTGAATTGGTTGGATTCTGGAGGGTAGAATTTGGAGGCAGAATGAATAAAGTGTTTCACATTTGGAAGTATGGTATGATTTTCCAGCTTAAGTATTTAGGATAGATTTTCATTCTGTTAAATGTTATATGACAGCCCTGGCATCTATATTATTATAAATACACATAGGTTAAATTAAAATTTTAAAAAGAGGAACAACAAATAAAATAACAACAAAAATGAATTCAGTGACAACTCCTCCCACTGGTACCTTTGTCCAAATCCTTATGTATCATTATTGGAAAAACGTGGCATCTCATTTCAAATTATAAAATTGTGAACTAGCCTTTAATTCTCAGAAAAATTATAGAATGGTTTATTGTATAGATGATTTATGAAAAATTTAAAGCAGTGATTGCAAGAGCCCAAGTGGGTTAAGATCATAGGAAGGGTGTGTTCTTTTTTCTTACTGTTGGATCTGCAGCTTGATACCAGGATTTTAGTAGACACAATTCAAACATGTAGGGGTCTTAGGGTAGTTTAGGTTGATGGGGATAATAGTTAACTTCTAAGCCTCACACAGCTCTGAGATTGCATCATTCTTTAAGTTTACCTCTTTCTTTCATTTGTGCACCCAAGGTTTCAGGGAATTCACTGTCATTATGCTGCTCCAGGGAAGTAAAGGCAAAGGAATCAGAGTTCTCCCCATACTGAAGCTGACTTACCACTGGTTTAGTAGACAAAGAACAGGCTACAGGAATCTCCGGAATGTTACTCCAGTGTCTAATCTTTCTGAAGTCCCCACAGGACTTAACATGATATCTAAAGAACTTTTAAGAATTTCATTTAGTGTTTGGTTATCAGTGTTCAAAGTTAATAGTCATCAAGTACTTTAATATGAAAAGTACTCATTCTGTATTTAACACAGCTGTAGTTTAGGGGGTTTCCCTGTTGTAATATAACAAGCCCCATTAAAACACAATTTATGCTTTAATGTGAAACAAGTAGAATTATGTTCCATTAAAAATAACTACTAGTAAGGTCCTGATATAACTTAAGCTCAAAGATGTATGTTATTCCTTATCCCCAGCACAAACCATACAAAACTCTTTTACCTTTAGTCTTTTGAGACCCTAATAGTAAATACAGTACGACACCTGTAAGTTAATAAAGGCATACATCTGTTTGCATAACAAACAGAAGAGAAATAGTACTCACTCGGTAAGAAGAATGGGTGACAATAAGTAAGAGCATCAGCACTGTTTCTTTGGAAGCTGTTTATTCAAAGAGGAGACTGAAAAAGCAAATCGTAATTTCATTTGTGTTCAATTTAATTCGGGTGTACCTTGACCTGACTACCCACCGCCAGCACTACCAAGGAAAAACAGTCTTTCTCTAAACTGACACTATAATTTCAGTGCCTCCAATAATAAGATAAATAATATATACTGAGCACTAAGTAGATGCCAAACACTGTTCTAAACTCCTTTCATGTACTAACTCATTTAATCGTCACAGCACAGCCCTGGAGGTAGTTACTATGGCATCATCCCTGTTTCACAGAGTGAGAGGCAGGTACAGAAAGATTTAGTAACTTACTTAACTCTCACAACTACCTACTAAATGGTAGAGTCTGTACCATTACAATATGATATTATCACTAGTTGTTTGCACTTATACTCTCTTTTAGATCATGAGCAACTTAGGGACAGACGTTACATCTATTTATGTTGATATCTCCAGTGATACAACACAGTGTCCTTATGTGGCCTCATGAACACTTGCTGAAATTAATGAAACCCAGAAAAAGTACAGTTGGTTTTTAATCGAACATTGTAATTTTTCTTACTCCTTTTCCCATAGACAGTTTTGCTCATAGATCTGAAGTTCGGAAAGCCTTGGCCAAAGATAAGGAATGGCAGGAACAATGTGTCATTCCAAATTTGGCTCTCATAGATGAACAGGAGTTTGAGATTACTTACCTGGTGCCATGGTGCAAATTAGAAAAACCTCCCAAAGAAGGTAAGTCCTTCCCTCTAAATCACTTTGAATTTTGAAGGAGAAAAGACTAAAGACTTGTAAGTGACAAAAACCAAAGTTCCATAGGAGAAAAATAGAATAATATTTTGTTTTATATAGGAATATAGTGTGCTTATAGAGTTAAACTGAATTTGAGCTCTCTGCTCAATTAATTTAAATTATCATTGAAATTGAGGAGGCGGGGATATAGCTCAGTGGTAAAGCGCATACACGAGGTCCTGGGTTCAATCCTCAGTACCTCCATTAAAAAAAAGAGAGAGAGAAAAAAGAAAAAGAAAAAACCAACGAGCATGAAATAATGAAATGTTTTTCCAATTTGGAAAAACTCTTAAAGTTTAGATATGAATATAAAAAGTTGACATGTGAAGTAAAACTTAAGAAGTCGGGGATTTGGAACAGTGAAAACATATACCTACCTAGGCAAAGGGTAATTATGATATTTTGTCCTTGTTGAGTACTTTTTTTACATAAATTACAGTTAATCTTAAAACATTAAGTAGATCTTTGCTTGTAAGACTGACTGTTGTTGGTGAATGAATTAAACTGTTAAGCTGTATTACACTAGTTTAACTTTTTGGTTTTCCTGTTTCTTACTTCTCAGTTCGAAAATTAATTATTAAAGATTTATCTTCTTACTGATCTCACTTTCCTTCTGACTTAAGGAAATGTTGACCTCAACCTAATTTTAAACAAAACTCAGATTTTTAAGAAGCATAAACTAATTTAAGTTTTATTTTCCCCCATAACTCTAACTTTGTAGTCTATCTTAGACTATAAGAGATTTGAGAAGTCTTATTTGGATTCTTATCCACCTAGACCTCCCTTCAGCCTTCAGCATTGTCTAAATTAATTTAGTGGTTCCTAGAACAGCATCACATCTTGATTTTCTTCTCCTGTGTTGTTCATGATTCTTTAGTAACTGTACTTTTTTCCTTTGACTTCTCAAATTTACTTGTTCCCTAGTTTCTTTCTCTCTGCTTCCTCCATATTCTGACCAGAAGATAAACTGCTTTTCACAGGTTACCTGAATATTTAGGAATAATGAAACCATTTCCTTCCTTTTTTTTTCCCACCCAAAAACTCACACATCACTTTCGGTCCATTGTTTGCTGGCTGTTCCTATTAGAAATGAAAGGAACAGGGGGAAGTTATACAAACAAAAAGTGTTTCCTCTCAAAACTGTAAAAAGGAAAATATAGGAGATCAGAAAATAGCTTTTTTTATTGATTTCTTACCTAAAAGAGTAGACTCATGCAGCTCAAAAATCCAAATCCTATCATAAATTTGCAATATTTATTTTAATGATTGATTTTATAGGTTAAAAAATCTTTCAGATAATTAGCTTAATATAGTCCTCTTTCTTTCTTCTGTATGCTAAGCTTAGTAACTCAGCCTTATTACATGGTGAGAGACTTCCTGAACATAAAAGCAAGGAAAAACAATGCAAAGAAATCATAAATGTGTGTGCATAAACATCTTTATATGTTTGATCCTCCAAATCTGTATATGTAGATCAGCCTTCCACTGGAAATAGACTAACCTGATTAGAAATTTCTTGAATGTCTTTTGTAAAGTCGTGGTTTTTCTCCCTACTCTAGGAGTCTATGAGCTGGTTACTTTTCAGATGAAACCAGGGGGGCCAGCTCTGTGGGGTGACGCTTTTAAAAGGGCAGTTAATGCCCATGTGGAGCTAGGCTACTCAAAACTGGTTGGAGTTTTCCACACAGAATATGGAGCACTCAACAGAGGTATAGTTGTCCATTTCTTCTATGAAATTCAAAGTGTGCTAGTGATCTGCTAAGTTCCTCAGGTCTTTTGTTTCTGTCTCTCATTATGCCGTGTATTTCAATTATTACTGCTAAATGTTTAGGTTTTTGGTCATTTTAAGGGTTGATAAAACCTGTTTTACATCTTATTTATTTAGAATATTAACACCTTATAAAGCCTTTTCCAAGTGTTAAACTGTTTTCCATGATACATCAAAATGAATTGGAAAGCTGCAAGGAAACCTCAAGAAAATATTTATTCTTTGAACTTTTTTCCTCTAAATATATTTTTATTGATTTTTTAAAAATACAACATTACTTTGGGTAGAGAGATTGTCTCTGAATGAAATAAAAACATAATAACGTATTTTTACAAAGACTAAATACCATGGACATGACCAAAGATAGAAAAAAAAAATTCCTACTACTTAGAGATAATGCTGTTTTGGTCTTTGTGTTCCTGTGTCATTCTTATATATGTAGGAATGTGTATATGTATTCATATTCATATATATGTATATATACCATCTATGTGCTAGAAATAATGCATATGCATGATTAATAATAGCATCCTAACACTCCAGAAAGAGTGTATACAGCAGAGAGATATTACATGTCTTAATTTATTTAATAAACACCTATTTGAGGCATTTAACTTTAAATTTGAAAGTTATTGCAGTCAGCATTTCAGAGAGTTTTTTGTGCCAAACTCTAAAAAATGCATGTGAAGTTATCTGGAAGGATAAATGACCAAGAATAGCTAATAAATTATTTGAAGGATTCATTATATCCATTTGCCTCCTCAACTCCCTTTCTTGGATGTCCAGTGGACATCTCAAACCTAGTATACTCAAAGCTGAGATTCAGATCTTTCCCCAGAAATTTAACTTCTAGTAACACATCCTAAGAAAATAATCAGAATTTAAAGAAAAAGACATTTTCAAGTTAGAAAATATATGAAGAGGAGAAAATAATGAAAATAATTACATGTCTGTTTCATACCTATGCTAAAATAAGATTCAGTGGATTTTAGATTTCAGTGTAGAAGAAAGGAAGTCATAAAATGTAGGTAATTTTTTAAAATAATGCAAATGAGAACTTATTTCTGAACCAAAAAGCAAATGAAGAAACAATGAAGGAAAAAAAATCAATTGATAATTTTATGATTGAAAGGGTCAGGCATTCTGCACTCCCCAAAACACCATAAATGAAATTTAAAAACAAACAAACAAAAAAGCTAAAGCTTATGCAGAGGTAGATGTACAGATGACTACTAAATATATATTGAAGAAAATACAAATCAAGACAATGAGGAGATGCCATTTTCACCTAATTAAGACATACTTACATAGAGTGGTTGGGGAAAAATAAGTACTCATACTGTGTACAATATACTGGTTTAATCTACCCCACCCCCCCAGATTTGACAATATAAATAAAAAGCCTTAATTTTTAAATTATTTTTGCCAGTATTTTAGGAAATGGGTGCATTCAGTTACAGGAAGTTTGAAAGTATATAAAATATACAGTGGTCATTTGATAAAATTAATGTTTATGAAGTCTATTTTAATGTTCTGTAATGAACATATATAACTTTTATAAGAAAATACTGAAAATGTACACACTTAATCTTAAGTTCATTCTCAGTAGAGGAAAGAGAATAGTATTGAGTATAAATCAGTACCTCATTTCTGGACGACAGTGTATAATATGTATACTATGCCTATATAAGTGTGTGTGTGTGTGTGTGTATGTGTATGTATGTCTATATATGTATATGTTTATAAACTATTTGGTTCTCTGAATTTGAATTTTAGGAGTTTATTATATTGAGGAAATAATGAGATCCAGACAGCCTGGGTTTGAATCCCAGCTTAACCACTTATTAACTTTGTGACTTATTAACTTTATGAGCTACTTAACCTTTCTGTGCTTCGCTCATTGATAAAATAATGATAACCTACCACCTAGGATTATTGTGAAGACTAAATGAGCTAATGCATGCAAAATGCTTGGAACCAGGCCTGGCACATAGTAAGCACCCAATAAATGAAGGAAGTAGTTGTTTAACATTGTTATTTTTTGTAGGTGCCCCTCCAAGGAAGTGTTTGTCAGCACTGTTTGCAGTAAGGAAACTAGAAACAATGTGCTGTGACCCTATGTATATAACATACACAAATAGACACACATATACATCATGTATCTTATATAAGCATAAACATATATGCTAAATGTGTATAAACATGTAAATACATAAATATGGAAAAGATAACACCAAAATAGAAATTGGTTAATTCAGGGTTTAGGATTAGAAACTACTCCTGCTTTCCCTTTTGGTTTATCTACATTTCCAGAATCTATACAGCTAACACATAGTAAATTGTAATTATTTATTTTTAAATAATTTAAGTACAAGAACATTTCAGTATTTTGTAGAATTATATTTTGAATAATATAATCAACAATAAGGGGGTGGAATAAAAAGTTGTTACCTCCATAAGGAGGAATTCACATAGCCCTTAAAAATTACTGTCATTGCCATAGAAAATGCTCATCATTGACTTTTTAAAATCTATTACTAAGTATAATATGCAGTAAGGCCCTAATTTTATTATTGTCACCTTTTACAAGAAATGCATTAAATATTAACAGAGGTTTATTCTGGGTGGTTCAGGTTCCGATACTTCTTATTTTCTTTTTGTATCAGCCAGTTTTCAGTAATGACCACAGTTTTTTTAATAATCTTGCCTTGGAAAAATAAAGTAAAAGCCTTAGCTGTTTCTTGATCTATTAAGCCAGTCTGACTAATTCATAAAATTCTCTCCCAAAACTCTGACCCTTCTGAAATCTTACCACTTAACATTTTTAGTTTTACTCTTTTGATACTAGTTTGATTTAAAGAGTAAGACCTAAAGTTTCTGATTAATTTTCTGTGTGTCTTATTTGTAGTAATGTCGTATTTTAGAGTCTATTTCTGCTTATTTCTGCAGTTCACGTTCTTTGGTGGAACGAGAGTGCCGACAGTCGTGCAGCTGGGAGACATCGGTCTCACGAGGATCCCAGAGTTGTGGCAGCTGGTGAGCTATCTCACTCGGCACAAATTATTCTCAGGACAAATTTGATTTAGTCAGTAACTTCTTCTGCCTTCTTATGAATCTTTTTTCCAGTTCGGGAAAGTGTCAATTACCTAGTATCTCAGCAAAATATGCTTCTGATTCCTATGCCATATTCACCGTTGAAATAGTTTTCTGCTGAAATACGAAGCATTTCATTAACTGCAAAAAGATGTGTCTGCTAATGGTGCCTAAATTCTCCTGAGATTCTTGCTATTATTTGAAGAAAGTAGTAAGTTAATTTTCTATATGTCTCTACATTTTTAAAGCCACCTCTGTCCTTTTTCATGACCACCTAAAGACAGTTCTGTTCATTTTCCTCATAACATTTCAGTATCTATTATACATTAGAAATATATAGTTGCTACTACTTCATAATCTTGATTTTTCATTTCTTTCACAATAGCTCTTCTCTATTCTGACAGACCTCTGCTTTATAGCATTTTCTTATATTCGTATGATTATTTAACATTTCTGTGCCTAACAATATTGTTAAATTATATACAGTGTCTGTCTTTTGATCATGTCTGTTTTATCTGAGATTTTAAAAAAATTTTGCCCAGTAAAGTTTATTTTGTGATATCAGATGGGATTCATGAGAATATTGGATCAAATATATTTCTTTACCTTGGGAAAGTACGATATCACCTCTGTCATCTATTTTGGAATTATGGTTTTCACATTATTAGTCACTCTCACTTGGAAAATAATTAATTAGGTCTGTGTTTAAAAAAAAACTTCAGAAGACTTGTTTTTGTGATGAAATGTGTTCATTTGTAGTTAATTTATTAATTTTTGTTCATTTTAGATCACTATTTAATGAAGACCTTTGGGACATCTATTTGTTTATGGAAATACTTGCCTTAATAAAAGCCTACATATCCATTCTGGGTTTTTTTTTTTAATTTGCATTTTATATTTATATTATCTTCTCTGGAGCTTTTACTGTGTTACTATAGGATGGTGACACAGTAATAATACAGCAACTCTTTTGTAAATGTTAAGTTACATCAAGAAAATAGCAGGATAGTAATCCCAGACGGAGAGTTTCTCTGGTACCGCCACAGATATTACAGGGTTTTCCTTGCAACATCTTTAATGCCCATTTCAGTTGAGTGCCTCTGCCTTCTAAAACTAGGTTTGGCACTGCTAAGCTCCTTCGACGGTCTGTATCTACAGCTATATTATTTTACATTTCTCAAATATACTATAAATGTAAAATACTAAATGATGAATTAGCTAAGGGAAATCTGGAAAACAAGTACAGTGTGTTGGGCTCCTGAAAGAAGAAATGCCTAAAAGATTAAAACACAAAAAAATTAGAAGGAAAAGGGGAGGTGGTACTCAGGTGCACCCTATACTATTAACAGGCAAGAAAAGAATCCAAATAAAAGTTCTGTCATGTTTTCTGTTTCCTTTCAAAGCAAAACCCTCTGTAGTGTTGTGTGTACGCACCATCTCCCCTTCCTTACCTCTGATTCTTTCCTGAGCCCAGTCCGGCTAGGCCTACGTCTTGGCCAGTCTGCTGAAGGTCACCGGGGATCTCTCTCTTGCCAAAGTCAGTGGTCTTTTGATGCCTTTACCTGCCCATCTTCTCAACAGCGTTGAACACAGTTGACCGCTTCTGCCTTCTTGGTAACACGTGATTCTGAGCTTCAGTACAGGATGTCATATGTTTAGACTTTCCTCCCCATCTCTGGCCGGTCCCTCTGTTCCCTTTGCTGGCTTCTCTTCTAGATGTGGAAAGGGCCTCAGGCCTCAAGAATATTCTCTATCTTCCCTCTTTCTAGGTAAGCTCATTCAGTCCCAAGGCTTAAAAGCCATATATGTGATGAGTCACACATTTTTATCTTCTTTTCCATCATTGCTTCTGAGCTCCAGACTGAACTACCAACTGCTTTTCTAAAACAACCCTGTCCCTCGTTTGGGTCGCAAACTAGAAGTCACCTTGCTTTCTCTCTTTTCCTCATCCCCTACATGCAGCCTGGCAGCGGTCCTATTGGCTCTATCTCTAAACGAGACCCTGGATGTTACTAGTCCTTTGTCTGTTGCTACCACCCTTGGCCAGTCCACCATCATCTCCTACTTAGCCTTCCTACGGTCCTTTGCCCCAGATAGCCAGCGAAGTTCTTTCTGAAACAGAGATTAGCTCAAACCACCACCTTGTTTAAACTCCTCATTGCAGTAACAATAAAATCGAGATACCCTAACCTGGCCTATGAGGCCCCACAAGGTCTGACTCCTGCCTCTAATTCCATTCCCTCCAACTCCAGAGACACTGGAATTCTCCTCCCTGCTTCCCAACTTGCCAAGTTTTTTCCTACCTGGGGCTTTTGCACTGGGTATTCTCTCTTCCAGGAATGTTCTTCTGTCCACCTTCAGATTGTTAGCTCCTGTTTATTTTATTCACATCAGAGCTTAAACGTCACTCCTCCAAGTGCTGACTCCTTTTCATCGCTAGCCTGTTACTGTGTTGTATTTTCTTCTTAGCACTTACTGAAGTGTCTGAATTCACTGTATCTGTTTGCCCACACATCCATTGTGAATATGAATATAATTTCTCCTTTGAAATTCAAGTTCATCGGAGCAGGAATTCTATCTTCAACACTGTATCCCCTGAACCTAGAAGAATATTTGGTGCACAATGCAGTTTGATAAGTATCTGTTACATTACTGTACAATGATGCTCAACTGATTTTACAAGGACAGATTAACTGAGACTCAGCTTCACCAGAAATCTGATGTGAAAAATACATCCACACTTCATCACCGTGCCACGTAGTCTTGGGCCAAGACCAACCACACAGCACTTTTTACAGAGGAGAATGCACCTCCACGATGTTAGTCTCGTTTCTCCTCCCACGTTCTGCTTTTCCTGCATGCTCACCCTGGCTACCCCTCCCGCCACCTGGACAGTACCCCTGCTACACTGTGTCCTTGTATTTTGGTTGAATAAATAAAAGAACATTGAAGGCTGCCTTTGTAACTTCCTCAATGCCAACTGAAGTCACGAAGTTTTTAAAAATGGCTTAGCTACAGAGTACGTTCAGAGATCTCTTGGTTTCATATCTCTAAGCAGAATAAGTTTATCTAAAACCTCTTAAAAAGAAGCAGACTGACAGACATAGAAGACAAACTTACGGTTGTGAGGGAAGGAGGGGAGGGACAAATTGGAAGTTCAAGATTTGTGGATACTACTATATATAAAATAGACAAACAACAGAGTCCTGCTGTATAGCACTATATATTCAACATCTTATAATAACCTATAATGAAAAAATATGAAAATGAATATATATGTATAACTGAATCACTATGCTGTACACCAGAAATTAATACATTTGAAATCGATTGTATGTCAATAAAAATAAACATCTTAAACTTAGTACCACCTGCTACCATGACTGAACCATGAAAGTGCCAAAGACCCTTTATTTTCAAGCAGTCTCCTCAATTCTCTTTTGTGACTGACACTTAGTTTTTCCTAAATTTCTACTTTGGATCTGAATAGCTTCTCTTTTACAAGCAGATGTTTCTTCCTTTTGTAATTACTTCATAAGCTTTAACAGTAGGTGGTGCTAGGAATGCACAAAAATAAATTTCCATAGACCAACAGAACTGTCACAGCTTTATTTCGTGACTTATTACAACATAGAAATACGCCTTTTTTAATACTTCATATAAAGTTATTGACAATACAAAATTTTTTTTGTTTTTTTCTTTTAATGAAAATGATTTAACTTAGAAATCTATTGTGAAACTTTTGTCTAGTTTTGCAATTCTCAGATATTCCAGTGCAAAAATAGATCCCATTACAGACAGCATAAAGTGCTTGGAATGAAGGGCCGATGATAAAGAAAAAGCACAAAAACATAGCTTCATCCTAGGGTAGAAGAAGGGCAGACAGAATACTTACACCTTATGGAAGTATAAACATTCTATAAAAAGGGATGCAACAATTTTGAAGAGAACTAGAGCAACGTGACTATTGTACTATATTATTACTAGTAAATAGTAACGGGTAGAAATCAATCTCAGTATCAAAGTGGTTCAATATAATATGACTCATGGCTCTTTGGAAAAAATTTTCACCTGATATATACAACCACAAAAAGAAAACAGACAAATCCCTTTAGTCAATAATTACTAGATAGTGATTGATATGCAACATGTAATAGTCAAAATGCGTATGATTTCAGTACATATGTTGAAATACAGTAGTTTGAGGTTCGGTTGTGTTTTTTGTTTTTTTTTTTAACAATGACCTGTGCTGGGCATTTGGGTATAGAGGGCTTTTTTTAAAAAAAAATGTTTTCTTTTGTATTTCTCATATTCACAGTTGTTAACAAGGTTTAAGGTGTCCAAAAGAAGCAAAAGCAGAAATCTTTGAAGACTTCTGAGAATTTTCAAAATTCACACGGTTACATTTCCACAGGGATTATATAGAAATTTTACTTGACTGAGCAGGGGGTTGGTAAAAATGTCTACTATAATTAGGCTTACACAGAAAAATTCAAGACTACTACCTGGATAGTCTAAAAGGTAACAATATTAATGAAGTAGATGTCTAACTGTAGATTGTTTCTAGCTTAAGAGATTCGTTAAATCTATATTGAAACGTAATTTTTTTCAAAGTAGTTCACAGTGTCTTTTGATTGTTTAAAATATGGCCTTGAAGGAGAGTAATCAAAGAGGAGCTGCTCATGGTTACAGAATGAGAACATCACTCTAGTAAAATGGGAAAATCGAAGCTTGATTTTGGAAAGTATCAAATAAGGAGAAACAATTACTCTATGAATTTTTATCATTAAAGATAACATAAAATAGAATGACCTCATGCCAATCATTATTGGAAAAATGCCTTCATTACTTATTTATCATGTTAGAAAATTTTGGCATTAATTTCTAAAAATCATTTTCATCTTCTAAGCAACAAATTACGTGATAACATTCAGTAAATTTTTTTAATGCAGATTTGGAAAAGATGTGAAATCTTACACCTTTAGAGTTAATATTTATGTTTTTTTTAAGGAGCATAAATTAGTAATGATATTGAAAGATCACTAACTTCACCAAATAGTAGTTTTCTTATATTTTTGTTGTCTCAATACAGGTAACATTAAGCATTGGTGCAATAATATTTTGAAAAAACGTTTACTCACTAAAAAAAAATAAAATTGGGTTAGAAAAGTCTGAAGTCATCTTCATGTGGGGCATTTGCTGGTTTGGTTTTTTTTTTTTTTTTTTTCTTCATGATAGGTTAGTGACTGAGGAGATGAAAAATTTGAGATTGTCAGAATGGGGTATCTGAGATCTTCAAAGGCAATTATTTTAAGGTACTAAACGCCACGATCACAAGTTTTATGTTACTCAACAAGTTGTGAAGCTAGCTGTGTTCTCTGTGAAAGTATTCATTGTTTAGCGAACCTTTTGTCTAGTTTTGCATTGTGGTCAGTCTTGTGACCCTCATGACATTCAAACCTGCTGGCTTCTGCATTGTTGCTGTTTTCAAGAAGTGGGCTGCCCAGTGTTCTTTCAGTGGGTTCCTACAACCACAATAGAACAACCTATATTTGTAAACCAGTTATCCACAGAATATGGCACAAGAAACCTGCTGAGACTTAGTTTCCCCTCACCCTATTCATGTATACTCCTTCAGTTATAACATACACTCAAAAAGTACTTAATAAACTGAGACTAGAAGACTTCTCAGTGATCATAAACTTAAATACAATGTTATGAGACCTTGGCCACCACACTGTTTTCTGGTCACCAGGCACTAGTCAGACCATCCATTTGCAAACCTACATGAAAAAATAAAGCTAGAGAGGCAGTGTGACCATCATCCTCTATACCACAGGGTTCTACAAAAAGGCCATTCTAAGGTTTCATAAATCACTGACAGAACTTACAATTCCAAATAACATAAAAGTACAAAGATTTTTGTCAAAATATAGCTCCACCTTTTCATGTTTGAGGTTAATTCAAAAAGCCAGAAATAATACTATGCTTGTGTCAAACAACAAGACCTTGAGATGCAGTGTACCGTGTTAGTAGACAATCAGGACAGCTGGACATTGGCCTCCCTCGGTTTGAAGGCACCAATGCCCTGGCCTCCACTGTTTCCAGCCCCAGAAATGTGGTTGCTGATTCTTTGCTTCTTACCAAGATCTAAGTATATTTCAAGAGTCCCAGAAAGGTAACCCTGGAGACCTGTGGTTCTAAGCGAGGGACAACCTAACAATGGAACCAAGTCTCACTAGTCTAGCGCCACCACCACAACTTGAATGTTACCACCACCAGAGCAGCTCATCATGAAGGGAATCAAAGCAGGATTTTCCCCACACATGGCACCATCTTGTCACCTGATACTTCATGATGTCAACAGATTTTGAGAAGAGCAGCTTTCACAAAAGTGTGCATGACACACCATGGTGCTTCAGGCTTTCTGAGCAACTTGGCACTAGTAATTCTGATGCACTGATTGCCAGCAGGGGCTGTGTCACCGGGAAGCCGGTCTCCTGGTACGGCAGGGCTTAACGAATGAGGATGTGCGTGCCTTTTGACTCTGATAATCACTGGCCATGATTATTTGATGAGTTATTGTTGCAACCCCAGTAAGAATACAAAGGAACAGAAAAAGTATGTCAGACCCATATGTCCGCCGGGCTCCATACTAGAGTTTCACATGAGTATAAGGTAATAAACTAAATTCAAGTCTTTTTCACTCGCGAGCCATACAAGACATAGGCTACAAAGGCACTGCCCTTGTAATGGAATTTTGTTTTCATTGCATTGAATTGCATTGCATTGAATAGTATCAGTACAGTATCCAGTTTACTTCTTCCCACAAAGGCTTCCAGCTCGTTCCTCTGGAACACGTCACTCGGTGCAAAGGAAGGTGTGGTTCCTCCTTTCTTTCAGCCACCCTGGAGGAACAGGATTCTTCACACGTAACTTTCTTTCACTTTCTCATCCTGCAGAAAAGATGTGAGAACTGCCACATCCACTACTGTCTGGTTTTTGTGTAATGACAGGTCCTTTAAGTGGTCATCATCACTTTGGTCCTTGGCAAAGTTTACAAATACCTGTCAAAAGAAAGATGGACCTTTATAAAAACCTCTAACTCTCTCTTTATTCTAGCTGCATTTTTCCCTGGGTGGAGTTAGATCAGGTAGGAGAATACAAGACTGTATTTAACTAGATTACTAGAAACCTTTGTGTGTGAGGGGAGGGGAATGCTTGAAAAAGCACTAACCATTAACAACTGACCTTCTATAGTGCACCTCCCCCAGTCACCAGCTGCTCAATCATCTATTTACTCTGACTCATACAGGAAAGGGAGAGGGATGAAAGCTGACATCTACTGATGGCCAGAATCTATTTGGTACCTAATGTTACCTAATTTAAATGGGATAAGGCACCTGGCAAAATGCCTGGCCCGTGGCAGCTACTCAATAAATGGCAGTTTTTATGATTTTTGTGACAATTTATGCTCATAATAACCCTATGAAGTAGATAGTATCATCTCCCTTTTCAGATTCAGGGGGATTAGGTAAAAAGCACAGGTAGCTGACGATCAGGAGGTCAAGCTCAGGTGCTCTGCACTGTTCTGAGGCCCACAATGGGGTTGGGGGCGGTGTTGGCAGGGAGGTAAGGAGAAGGGGCAGGAATCCTCACCCTGGAAAGCAAATCTGTTTTTGACTCTCAAAGCTTACTTGGTCAAGTGTTGTCTGAGAGACAGAGTAGTCTTCTATGTGGAGTCGCTTTTTGCTCTGGGAAAGGGCGCTAAAGATCTTGGCCAGGGAGGACAGTGATGACGGAAGCTGGTACTGCAGCATGTTCCGGTGCTTCTCCTTCAGGACGCTTCCTGGAAAGGCGAGTCCAAAGAACTCCTGGACAGGCTTCAGGTCCGGGTTGGACCCTGCTATTCGTACAACTATTGTATAACCGTCTCCAAACCTGAAAGCAGGAAGAAGCAAGTCCACATGGAAGATCCTCAGGAAACGTCTCAAAAGGCTATTTAACTCTGAGAACCCAGCTTGGGTCATGAAGACGAAAGATCCCAGACAGACCCAGAAATCAGTTTCAGAGAGAAGGAACCAGTTATCATGTGTTGAATCCCTACGACGTGAGATGTCAAACATGACTTGGTTTAATCTTCACCTGAACCCTTGAGGTCGGTCAGATGTTACAGAGAACCTGGAGCCCAGAGAGTCACTTGCTCGTGGCACGAAGCTCAGATGTGCTAGGCCAGGATGTGGACCCAATGTGTCTGACTCCAAAGCCTATGCGCTAACTTTACTGGCATGCATAAATCTTTCCATTTCATCTCTGTCAAGGCTAGCGGTAGACAGTCCTACAGCACCGACTCTCAGAGGTTAAGTAACTTGCCCAACGGCATACAACCAGTAAAAGGTCAAGATGGAATTTGTGTGCAGCTCTGACTTCAAAGTCCTCATTCTTACCACTACACCATTTTGTACAGTTTATTTCCCTTTACTTTACAGCCACCATGTAGACACTCACAAAAGAATAAATACACGATTTCTCAATATGTGGGATCCCAAAGAAATTATCTTTGTTACCTGTTTTTCAGATGTTGGACGCTGCCAAGACACCTGAACCTCCCATTGACCATAATTGCCATCCTAGTGCAAAGAGCTTCACATTCTTCCATGCTGTGGGCAAACAGAATGAGGTCTGAGTTTTAGAGAGATGCTCTTAAAACCGTCAGAGCATCACCATGACATCTGGCATTTCCAAGAAACAGATTCCCAGCTTCCTAGGGCATAAGTGCGTCCTGTACAAATACGTGAAGATGGAGGGATAATGCTGTTCATGCCGTGCTGTTTACAATTGTGAAACACGTTGGAAACAACCCAAACATCTACACAAAAGAGGAATAGTTCAATAAATTGGGGTATATCCTAATGGAATACTATTCACCAATAGCTATAAGAACTGACGACACATCTAAATTAACTGACTTGGAATAATGTTCACAATATTGTTAAGTGAAAAAGAACTTACGGTATATACTAAAGCTTGCATTTTTTTTTGTAAAAAAGAAAAAAAAACCCCACATACACCACATGCAGATTTGCACAGGACACTGTGCAATGATCTGTTGCCCAATGACAGTAATAGTTGTCTCCTGGTGACGCAGTGTCAGGTGGTTACATTGTTTCTCTCTGCCTTTCTTTATTTTCTATTTTCACACAACGATCAACTATACTACTTGGAAAACTTAAAAAATTACACAACAAAGAAGCCAAGCTAAGTCTTCAGTACAGACCTATGCGATGTAAGCACCACTGATCTCCCTTCCTTGATGATACTTAGGGCACAGTTCCACAGGAATCGCCGGGCTTTGGGATCCATGCCTGTGGTCGGTTCATCCTGTAATTAGAATAAAGTGAGTCCTATTACGCGCTGGAAAACAAGTCAAAGATGGATTTGGTTTCAAATGCAGACGCATCTTTGCAATAGCCTAAGTTTTAGCTTACCGTTCTATTTATTTCTTGATGAACCGAAGAACCAGACCTGACATACGAGAGTGTTTCATACTTGTGTGCAACCAGTTCACTTTGATCAGTATGTCATTGAGTTGAAAACTCAGATTTAGTTTTTTATGAAATTAAATTTCTCCAAATATACAGAAAGGGAAGGGGAAAAGTCATTTAGTTTCAATTATCTTTTCATGACTGACAAGTATATACTAAAAAACTATCCTTTGTCTGAAATCTCTACTGAAGTCAATTTAAGGTCTGGATAAAATTCCTTTTCTTCTTCTTTTTTTTAAATTCTAGCTCAGTCCAGCTTAGCCTGTCATATTGTACTTGGTAGTCTGAGAGAAAAAAATTTCAGATCCAAATAGTGTAGAGAACATTAAAGCCTCAGCCTAAGGCTTCTTTCTACAATAACTTCAATGTTCTTCTTTTCTGCAGAAGAATAAGGGGTCACTGTCTGAACTAACCTTCTGTTTTCCATCTCTCTGTAAGAAACCATGACCCAGGTGCTACCTTGGGAATCCTGAAGCTGTATCCACAGTCTCCCTTTTCAGGGGATGCACACACAGATGGCAGACAGAATGGTTCAGAGAAAGGCCAAGTCACATATTGAGCCCCAGCCACACAAGAGAAATAAGGTCCAAAGAGTATCTCCTCTTTTGGAGCATCTGAGGGCCCAGCAGAGCCACCCCCACAAGTGTCAAGGAGAGGGACGAGGGAGCTTCCCTCTGGGTCTCTGAGGCTGCTCAGCTGTTCCTGGCCAGGGGAGGAGGTGTGCCACTGCCACATCAGCCACGCACACCCTGGACACCGGACTTCAGAGATGTTTTCCATTCAGGCCAGAACAGAGTTTTCCAGTGACAGCCACACTCACCAGAAACACCACAGGAGGCCCACCGATCAGAGCCATGGCCGTCGAGAGCTTGCGCTTATTGCCCCCACTGTAGTTTCCGGCGTATTTCTCTCCGTACTTCACGAGGCCCAGCTTCCGAATTGCCCACTCACCAACCTACAAGTGATAAAAAGCACCTTCACTCCCGTTGGGTTTGGTAGTCTTATTGTGCTTTCTTACACGTGCATATGACAACCCTTTTACTGAGTAGGACCAGAGTCTATAATCACAACCCAGCAAGTTGTGATTATAGAGTCAAAAGCAGGGGGAAGGGGCTCGTGGGGTGGGAGCAGCACTCCCTCTCTGCCCTCCAGCAGGAGCCTGTTCACCTGTCCCTGCCCCACTGCCACCACAGGTTCCCACCCTGAAAGGAGGCACTAAAAACCAGCACTTTGCACTGCTGCATCCCTGAGCAAGGACAGCCAGAAGTCACGTGTGAAAGTCACAGCCGTAAGGCACACTGTCAGGACGCCCAAGGAGGCAGGCAGGCTGGCTTCCCGGGCCCCGTGGTACCTTGCCAACTTCCTTCTCTGGGACTCCTCTCAAGAGGGCAAAGAACTCCACGTGTTCTCTTCCAGTCAGTAATTCCGTGATGGCATCAAACTGAGGGCAATAGCCCATATTCTGGTGTACTTCATGGATGTTTGATAAGATACTGCAAGGAAAAACAGAAGTGGTCAGCATTTAGAGCTACTCTGATCAGAAAATCCTGACTAACGTTCCTACACAGTGTGCGTGTGCATGACAAAAATACCAGCAAGAACACTTGCTATAGCTTGAAGCAACAGCCTTTCCACCCCCAGGAGGCCAGCCCCTCCTGGAACTCAGCGTTCCTGCCTGCATCCTGCCCAGTCCTTGCACCTGGCTCCGCCGACACCTCAATCTGCAGGTTCAGTCCCATTTCAGAATTCCCAATCCATCCTAGCTTCAGTACTATCTTTATAAACAACCTCAGTTGCACTGTCCTGGGGCTTTAACACTAAGTGTCCATCCTTGACTTGCCTCTGGGCCCGGTCATATACACCAAGTGCTCTGTTGTTCCGGTCTCCTTCATGGCCATTCAGATCCAGAGGACACCCAGCAACTCAGTACGACCTCTCTCTGCATTTTGCTGCCCATACATGACTCAGCCACAGCACGATCCAGACCCCTTGGTGCCACTAAATACTCAACCCTGGTTTTTAAGGGTTTTTTTTTTTTTTAATCACAGACTCTGAGAATCTGGGGACAATAAAAATTATACCTACGGACACAATTTTAGATACACTGTGGAGGCAGCTTTTAGGCCCTCTAAAGCCAATCTCAGGTTAAGAATCCCTGATGTAGGAGGAAGCTCGGTGTCATATCCAGTCCGATGGCTGCACTACAGCCACCTCTGGACAGCCGTGAGTTTGACCTGTCAGCAGTATTCACTCCTCCCTGCATATCAGTTAGTACTCTCAGGTCCAGCCTTTTCTAGAATTATGATCAAGACACCCACGGACCCTTTGCTGGACCTCACAGCTACTCTGTCCAAACTGGCTCTTAGAACCAGGCACTGTGACAAACATTAGTTTGGGGCAGTTACTGCTGCCACTGCGATGTGCTCCAGGACTCTGGTACCAGGGACAAGCCTAGGGACGCAGCTGTGTAGCCTAAGATCTGCTGTTCTAGAAATTCTGTTCTCTTAAACCCCCTCTCCACTGCTACCGAAAAACTGCTAAGAGTCAGAGGAGGAGACTCATAAGTACATTAAGTTCCTTGCTCTTTTCAGTTTTATGGGCTAGGAGCCCCCTGTCATTTTCAAATTTTAAGTTGCCATCCATTAGTGGGTTGTGAAATAAATTTAGTGGGTCACGGTCAGTATTTTTTTAAAATGGCGTGGTATAAGGTAGAATAAGAAACACCAGAGTGCACTACAAGCAGTAAGAATAGGTAATGTTTTACAGAACGTTTATTTAAGCTATATGCGTGTTCACGTGCATATCCTAGGTTGAGAGGTAAAAATGTATTCGATATTATGGGCCATGATCAAAAAGTTCGAAAGGAAGCCACTGCCTTGTACCATCTGTCCACGTGAGAAGCCCAGAGAAGTCCCACGTATTTAGAGTGCTCCCAGGTAATGCTGCCTAACAGGTCTCTAATGTGTCCTGGATCCCTTAAGATCATGCTGCTTAGTGACCTGAGCGCTCTCAGGCAGTAGCCCGGAGGAGACATCAGTAGTTGGTACACGCTTTAGAGAGGGCAATTGGGCAAGTATATATAACCTTTTATCTTGTAGGAATTTTCTAGACAAATACAAGGACATACGTAGTGAAAAACAGAAACTAATTAATGTCCAACAATAAGGAGTTGATGAAATAAACTATAGGTACGTGTGCACAGATGTATTTTACGCAGTAACGTAAAATTCCACATCTTAGAATGTGTGACCCATTGAGAAACAGTCATAATACAGTCATTAACAAAAACAAAAACAAAAAACTTTAAAAAAAATACAGTATCATCTCAACTTCATAATACATTTATATGTGTATATAAAGTCAAGAGATTTGGGGGTGATGGGAATGTTCTAAGACTGAATTGTGATAATGGTTGAACAACTCTGTAAATTGCCTAAAAGTCATTGAATTGTGTACTCTTAACACAAGTAAATTGTATGGCACATAAATTATACCCGAACAAAGCTGTTAAAAAAAATAGTGTGAGACTGAAAGGAAATGTAAATGTTATCTCTAGGTAGTGAAACTGTATATTATTTTTATTTACTTCTTTACAATTGACTATGTTTCAACATTTTTGAAACTATACAGTGTTGTTATAATCAGAAAAAGAACGATATGTTTATTTAAATAAAGTTGAAAAAAGTCATTGTAGCAAACTACAGACTTCTTTTCTCACCTATTTTTGTTAAGGAAAGCATCTCCTCTGGTAACCGTGGTATCTCCTGTTAACATCTTGAAAGTTGAGGATTTCCCAGCCCCATTAACACCCAGAAGTCCAAAGCACTGAAAAAGATTGGGTAAGTTGTACAAGCAAACTGCTAAAAATCTGAATACAAGTGACCCCTATAAAACAGTCCCCCCAGCTTAGTTTTTATATAACATGATCCTAAAACATTACACTTGATGAAGAGTCAAACGTTTTCTTGGTTTTAGAAATCATACCTTTTAACATACATTTTATAAAGGGGCCATTTTAAGTGGTGTATGTATTTGTAAGTATTATTTCAGTCATCAGATTCAGGCCAAAGTTAACGCGTGAAAAACAGTAATGAAAGCCAACAAGTCAAATGTCACCATCTAATCTGGCTGAAAGGCATACAAGAATACAAACATGACCAAGAAAGGAGAAAAATATTTTTTTAAACTCTTTCGAATTTCATCATCATCTTGAATGGATCACAAGATCACTTTCTGGATGTGCATGCTTTTCTTAAATTGCCTAACATTATCCAAAATTGTTCACTTTTGACATATGGGGCTCCCATCCTTTCAATGACTGGTTGCTCCACATAGGTATAAATCAAGAAGCCTTTTAAAACCACTTTTGACCCCTTACAGATACTGTTGTCTGATTGGGGTAGAGAGCATCTGAATTAATAGGGGCAGATACGGTATAGACAAAGTGCCTTTACCTCGCCAGGAGGAATGCCGACGCAAATCCTGTCAACGGCAGGCTTCCTCTTCCTTCTATAAATCTGCAACAAACAAAATGCAAAACTGCATGAGCTGCAGTGACACACAGCCATCCCAGGCAACTGTGGAAGAGGGAGTCATGACTTAAACATACCACAGAATAAGACTCATGATGAGACTAAGTCACATACTTGAAGTGCTGAAAGCTTTGGTCTGTCTCTGCGGCAGCTGGCCTCTGACTGACTCTGAAGCTCAAAATACAAGTGAGTTTCCTTTCATTTTTTAATCTAATACCAGCTTTCTAAAAACATATGGGCCATTGATATCTACATAGTTTTTATTTAATATATAAAAATATTGTAGATATTAAAAAAATTAAATTCTACAGGTAAAAATTTATCAAAGCGTTGAAAGTACTGACTGTATTACAAAGCAGTGAATTGCTGGGATTCTGGCTCCCAGAGAGGGAGGAAACAGACCCTCCTCTTAAGCAGTGGAGACGCACCAGCTTTTTGGACCAGGAAACTGAAAATCACTTACTCTCCCTACTTCAGCTTTGACATGATATACAATATTAGTATGTTTTAATAACAACACATAAACATAAATGTGAAAAACAAATATACTCAAGAATAAGAATTCACTTTATAATTACTCTCAGTAGGATTTCTTTAATTAAGAAGTCCCCATGGTGTATTTCAGATAAAATTAAATTGACAGAAGGTAGGTATAGATACCCATTGTAGGATGCACGCTCTTTTTATTAAGCAAGTCAGCAAAATGCTAGTTTCAAACATATAAGGCTGAAAAAAACTGAAGACAAGTTGTTACCACCTGTCCTCATTGCCTCACCTTAGTCAACTCCTTGATTTCCAAGATGTCATTCTGTCCGCCACCATCAAGAATCCTCTGTCTTTCCCGCCTCACATCTTCATCCTCATCATTCAGAGGAGGAAGCTTTGCCTTTACAGGTCTTAGGGGGAAAGAATTAAGAGGAAAAAAAAAATCAACCTTTCAAGTTATTTTTCAAGTCAAAGACCCAATTTCTGAAGCAGTCCTGTAGAATCTATACTCCAGAGTTGTCAGCAGTGTTGGGGGCTGGGGGATGCCCACATTAGGAAAATCAGTTTGATTATCTGTTTTGAGTTTAAGTCAACCCAACCATCACTGGCAAAGGTTTTCCCGTGCTCCTCTGTGCTCCTCTTGCAAGACCCTCAGCCAGGCGCTGCATGAGTTCTGAGAGAACGCTCACCTGGGCCTGATGAAGAACCTGTACTGGATCAGCACAGTGATGAGGAAGAAGACCACCCCTTCCACGGCCATGGCGAAGAGGTTTCGTCCCACCAAGTCCCAAGATAGTGGCGAGACAAAGCGATTCTCCCCTGGTGGACACAACGCAGAGATCCAGTCAAAATTAGGCACCAAAGACCACAGCCCTTCCTCAGACTCGGGCTCAAATTCACCTACGTTCCCCAGAGACACCAATGGTTATTGCCCATGACAAGAAAGAAAAAAAATAAGGGAGCCACCACTCTACAAGTCTGATTTAGGGTAAGATTTTGGGGAAACATGTCGCGACCCAGCACCAATCACAATTGCAAAGCCAAAGTATCAAAAGTCGTTCTTAAAAAAGCAAACAATCCAGGGTAATTTTTAGGGTCAGTATTTTAACAAATTACAAGTTTCACTAAGAAAGATTAGAAAGAACTTTAAAAAGGTGCCCTGAAAGGCATATAATGTAACCCAGTGACTCGATTCACCTAGTTTTACATAAATAGTCCCTAAATTCCTTATATACCTGATTTGTACCTCCAAGTTAAAAAAAAAAAAGTCCCTCTTCTGTGCGCATTCAATAATATGGCCTATCTGACCATATGAGCCCGTCAAAAAGGATAGTAACATGGCCACAGGAGACATAATTTTTAAAGATTCTAAAGGTAGAAAGAGCTGCAGTAAATTGCCTTTTTATAGACTGTGTAAAAGGTAATCTATGACCACATCTGCAGGCCCACGATTTATCTAATAGAGCCAAAGTCTGCACCTTTCCTTCTGATTCTCTGGCCTGTATCTAATTCTCAAAGCTGTGGTTTGACTTTTCCAGTGACTCTGACAAACCCCACCAGTGGTATCAGGCACTGGTTCCAAGCCCACGTCACTATTTTCCTTACCTCCAAAATTACCCTCTGACCTTTGGTTGTGGTCGTGCCACAACCAGCTATGTTGTCATGAGCCCTAGCAGTGGAGGGAAGTCCTGTGCCCAGCCACCCAAAGTGCCGAGGCCCATGCAAGCTGCCATCTCTATTAAAACATCCTCCAGCCACTGCTGTCACTCACCAAACCTTTCCAAGGCATCAGCCATTGCCTGGTTTTTCACCATGTCAATGAGCCCCCGTCCCAGGCAAAAATGTGGGAAGATCAAGAACACAGACTTCAGGATATCATTGATGTTATTCAGCTTCTGAAAAAATAAGACAGAGAGAGACTGTAGGTCTTTCATGATTCAGGCTAGAAATTTACCAAAGTCTAAAATATGGGAATGAAGAAAAAAAATCTGATTCCCTGAGGCCCAACTGAATCTCTGCATCAGATACCAATAAATAGCAGTAGTCATAGCTGACGATATATAACGTGATAAGGTTCCGCTCTTCAGAAAATGCGGACTAATGCTATGAGTTTGGAGAAATGTGAGCAAAGTTTAGAAATACATGATCATATTTAATCAGAAGCAAATCCATCATAAAATATTTGCTTAGCATTTTAAAAAGCAAATTGCTCCTGTCTGGGTCAATATTTCAGTTTTAGGATTTTGTTGGACTTTTGAAAAGTCTTCTTCAATACATCAATCCAGCAATGGCCAAATACCCAACAACTGAGTAAGCTGCTACGTGCTTAGGGAACATCTCCCACAAGGCAGGTAAGGAAAGCTTTCCATCCCAGCTCAATCCTGAAGGGCAGTACTACCAGACTCCATGACAGAGGAAGGGCATTTTAAGCCAGGCCTCCAGGAGTACAGAGAGATTAACAGACAACTCAGCTGAAGTGCCTGGGGTAAGGGTGTGGTGGAACTGCCCAGGAAGGGTGTACACCTCTCGGAAAGGCCTCGTGTGCTCAGCTAAGGTGTCTGGACAAAGGCAATGACAACAGGAATGGACAGGGAACCCTGTTAAAGAGATCTGTGATTGGGGGAACTGGCAAAGTAACCAACTGAATGAGAAACTAGCAAAAGTAAAACATTTAAAATGACTCTAATATTGCCAGCAAAGTGACTGGGTGGACAGTCATGCCATCCAGTGTGACAGGAATGGCAAGAGAAATACTGGGTTCTGAGGGGAAGATGACTGGGACATGGCCAGTCTGGGGCATCTTTCAGTTATCTAAACAGAGCCACCCACTAGGCAAGTGAGAACGTGAGACTAGAATTCAGGGGAACAGTCGGGGCTCGAGGCACAGAGCTGAGAGAGAACAATGTAAGACACTGACAGAGGTGAGGGTAAAAGCTCGCAGAACGAATGGCATCACCCAGAGACAGTATCTAAAGTGGAAAACAAGATGGCAGAGGACAGAAAGCTGGGAAAAAGCAACGCTTAAACAGAAAGAAATACAGAACTTGTCAAAGGAAACTGAAAGGCTTGATCAGAGACACGTCAGGAAGAGGAGGAGTGAGAGGTGCTATGCAAACCCAGACTCTGCAAAAGGACAGAGTGGTCCGTGGCATCAACACCATAGGCAGGGAGAAATAAGATCATGACTGAACACTGTCCTCTGGCTCCCAGAGATGCCCATCCCAGCAGGAGGCACTGTTTCCGCAGAACTCACGTTGTTGGTGAAGAGCTCCAGCACAAAGGTGGCCACACTGCCATTGATGCCGATGAAGAGGTTCACGCTGGTGAGGACCACGTAGGCGGTGCTAGGGATCTTGAACACGAAGGAGGCTGGATACATGAGAGGTGTGATGGACCACCTGGTGGGGCACAAAGACAAATGTCCACTAGGTGTCCCCTGCCTTCCCTCTGACACCAGATACACCATGTGCCCCATGCAGAGGTGCCTTACCCATACAGCAAAAGTAGGAGGGCGAGCACAGGTAGGTTGGTGGAGGACACATAGGACTTCTGCTGGAAGCAGATGAAGATGATAATGACCAGCGTGGCAGGGACGACATAGTTGCACTAAAAGTGAAACAAGGAAATCAAGTTTACCCCTAAGTCAAAGACACAACACATCTCAAATCCTCAGCATCATTGGACAAGAAGCAGCAGATAAACATATTGAAGAATAACTCTGAACTAATGAAGCCACAGAAACTATTCATCAAAATACCGGACAATGCATTTTGACAAGGATTTTACCCTCCAATGATTTTATAAACTGCATGTCCTTTCTGTCTTTCCAGCAGAGAAGCCAAGGTGTCACGCTCAGTAAACTTACTGAAGGATGGATTCCTGGTCAGAGTAATTTCAATTTCACAGGCAGCAAGTAAGCTGCCATTACTCTTCCCCAAGATGATTGTGTCTGTTTCATCATTAATGCTATATTAGAGTCTGCCCAAGATCAATCTCACTAGTAATCTGTTTATGAGGTAAGCATTTAGAACACGAATGTCAGAACTATTTCATCACACTGAGACTAATTTTAAAGTCTGTCCTGACAGTGTCTCAAGCATTAAAATGCAGAAATAAATACTTGACCGCAGGACAATTACAAGAATTCACAGCTGGAGGAAGAAAGCACAGGCAGGGAGGTGGGAGTGGGCTTGTCAGCTGTTAGGAGAATTTGCAGCTTCAGACCACAGGATTCTGCAGCTCAGTCCCATCCTACCTAATTGTGTTTTTTAACAACTTAGATGAAGACACACTTACAGCAAACTTCAGAGGCCCTAAAGTGGGGAGGGGTAGATAATACACAGGAAGGTAAGTGATGTTCCTGAGTTAGGGATTCGATCCTTCATCCCTGAATTTCTGATGACTGGCAGAGTCAGAGATTCGCACACAGTGAGCACTCAGTGTGTATGAGTTTACTCAATAAAGCAATTACTGGGTCAAGAAAAAAACAAGTGGACATGACATAAAATTCAGTTTAACAGGGGTAAACAGAAAGTGTGGGTTCAAAAAAGTCAATTGCATTAGTGTAGAGTGAAAGAGATCCCATTTATCCATTCCTGTGAAATAGAGGTTTAGTTTGCTAAGACAGTGTTACTTCAAAAATGCATTACCCTTGGGGCTGAGTAATAGAAGTATGGGATAAAGATCAACTCCCTCTAGACTCGTAACCACTCAGACCACAGCCTGAACACAAGGTTAATTCTACGCTTTGTTTTTCCGAAGGGACATTAACAATACGGAGCACGGCCATCAGAGAGGCGATCAGATGGGACAGTGACAAGTCTGAGAGCCTTGCTGTCATCCACACCGCCATCACCATCACCATCACTCACATCTGTGTAGTGCTTTAGGGACTGCAAAGTGTGCTCTCATACCATCTTATCTGGGGAAGACTTCAGTTACATGAAAGCTGTCTTCAAAAAAAAAAAATCCTCTGAGGGACTGTACAAGGAGAGAATTAAATTTTTGCTGTTGGCCTACAATTAAAGGGAGACACATTTCAACTCCATTTTACAAAAATTAAAACTTTAGAATTCTTTGAAGTCCTCCATATGGATCTAAACAGAAGCAATATACTCACTATAAGGTGGCAGGAAAACCTGTTTGCAACGGATGGATATGCTTCTGGTAAAATGGATAAAGATAAATGACAGACTGAGTTCCTGGTAAGACAAAGAACACCCTGACTCTGGAGGTTAAAATCTATCAGACATGTTAGAGGCATTGGCTCCGAGCTTTGATAAAGAGTCTTCCACCTCTGTTTCTTTGAAAAGTTGTCTCTTAGGGAAGGAGGTGGTGGTGGTCGTGGGTATTAACTGAAGTCAGTGTGGACAGACTTTCTCTGGTGTGAGATGAGATCTTTGCTTAATGCCATGTTTGGTGACATGACAGTGTACGATGGCCTCTGCCTTTTCCTCTTTTGCTCATCTTTAGACCAGCTAGAACATTTCCTGGGGATACCCAGGGGCTGTCTCCTCCACACCGTCCAGAGCCCTGATGGAGACTTATAAAGCAGAAGCCGACTGGAGTTCTTACCATGTCCCAGACAAAATTGGAGAGCCAGTAGATGACAGGCTTCACTCCGCTGATGAACTGCAGGTGCTTTGCTTTGCTGACTCGCTCCTGAATCAGGAACACGACAAAGCTGGCTGGGACGAAGGACATCGCGAAGATGACACAGATGGACACGAGGACATCCACTGATGTGGTCATCCTGAAAAAAGACAGATGGTGCAGCTGAGGACTCAGTCAGGAGGGGATACACACGCACGGATATCTGAAGCACAGGCCAAGGGAAAAATCTTTTCACCACGTATATTTTATTCAGGGTTAAAGATGATTATGTTTAAGTAAAGAAAAAAAAACCCTAATAATTCAAATGCAAAACTGACTCCACTGAGGTCAAAAAGAGTCCATGGCCATAATGGAACCATTAAAGGACATCAAAGAGCAGCCCAATGGCATTTACTTTGTTCTACCACTCTTGACCTTCTATGAGCAGCAAGTTGTAAATTTTCACACATAAAGGACTAGTGTAGCTTGAAAACAAAATTAAGCAGAAATATTAGTGTGAAACTGTTCAGGCACAAATTTCTGGCCATAAACAAGTTTCACAACAAAAGCATGTGGTACATCAATCCAACACATACAAAAATTCTATCAGGTTCTTATATGAGAATAGTCTTATGAGCCCATTAAATGCGGTATAATATAAACTATTTCTCTCTATAAGTTTTATGTAAGCTTGGTTTAAAGATCCTAGTGACAAATATTGATATTCTATACAAGTGAAGCAGAAATAATAACGGTGCCACACTCCACAGACAAGAAAGAACCTAACGTGTTGAATATCAGCTACGTGTCAGACTTGGCAATTTACATGAATTGCCTCATTTAACATCACACATCTAGGAAGTTTGGAAACCAGATTCAAACCCAGATCCTCTATGATTCAAAGACTATACACTCTAAACTAGATCATTCTGGCTTTAACTCTCTCTCTATCTGCAGAAATTAAACAAACAAGCTGATATAAACGTATTTCACCTAGTTTAAAAACAGTGGTTTTAAAACAAATGCAATTGATTTTTTATTCAACACTGTGTTAAGGGGGAGTTAAAATATTTTAGGATTTTATTAACAATGTAACTTCATATGAATTCACTAAATAATGACTTTTATGTATGTGTCATTTATCTTCTGCAGTTTAATCCCTGCCCAGCCAATTCATAAAATGATCAATCCCTGTCCAGAGCTTGGACCACCCCAGACACACCATGATGAAACTGTGTCCCCAGCTGTTACTCTACAGTCAGCTTCATCCTTCCTTCCTCTGCTCCAGGACCCTCCAAATACCCTCCTCTCCCCACCACATCCACTCAGACACAGCCACACTTACAGAGCCACTTCCGAGAGCTGCTGCTTGGTGAGATTCAGGGGGTGATTAAAAGCCGTGATCCCGTACTGGCTGGGATTCTCTCCCTTCTGCAGGTTCGCCCGGAGAATGGCATTGTTGATGACATTCAGGAACGAGCTGATGGCGTGCCAGCCCTTGTTATTGAACCACACCTGAAATAAGACATACCCGGTACATAGTACTGTTCCCAAACCCTGCTCCCAGAGAGAGGTGCACACACACAACATGCACGTCAACTACAGAAATCCCAGTCACACCCCACGACAAAGCACGTCAGAGAACAAGAGAGGACAGCGGACAGCAGCCAGGGTGTGCCCGGCACTGACCGTGTGGCCAGGCACCATGCTGACCATCTTAACTCACTTAAGCCTCACCACAGCTTTGAGGTGACCATGCTTACTGTCTCTAGCTGATAGATTAGGAAACCGAGGCTTAGAAAGCTTAAGTAACTTGGTCAAGTTCATAATGGTTCGCCTGGTGTGACTGGCGGAAAAGCAAATTCTCTTCATCATTATACCGTGCAGCCTCCCCAGTAAAATTACCAGACCTGTCTTTTCTGTCATGAATCAACCTTCTCATGAGCTGGAAGTACTCCGGGGAACATCAGGATGATGGTGCACCAAGAAGATATTGGAACAAAGGGCTTTACCTTGACGTTATTTTTCGTGTCCAGTCCTGTCATGAACCTTCCCAAGCTGCTGAGGAATCGATCTGCAGAACTGTCCTGTGAACAAAAGAAACCTGCTTCGGTCAGATGGATCACAAGGGGAGGGCAAAAGGAAGCCTGCAGTCTGGACCACAGGACAGCCTTGTGAAGGGCAATACCACCACTGCCTCCTTCACTGAAATGACACTGGGAGCCACTGAATAAATGGCTCCTAGGAAACGAGTGACCAGACATCTGAAGCACTGATGCTGCCACGAGCCACAAGTCTTAAAGGAACAAGGGTTAATCCTGTAACTCGAAGTCCTAGGTTGCAGGTGTCTATTACTGGAAGTGAGGATTCTTCACTGTGTTCCCCTGACTTCATCCTAAGGCCCAAAACTACACTCAATGGGCAGAGGTGTCAAACTCATGGGGTCTGAGACTCAAGGGCAGAGACAGAGGCTCTAGGACGATCACTGCTGTCTGTGACCCTGGAATCCGTATCATCTGACTCCCTCAATTCAGACTTAGAAATGGGAACCTTGAGATACAGATAAATGAAGTGAGTGCTTATTAACTACCAGCTTAAGAAAATGATTCACTTCCTGTTTAACCAATGATTGTTTTAGAAAAGTAGGTTCCATGTCCAGTTTATTTACCCACTGGCTACACTTATAAACTCAGTTTATTCTGAGAGATGTTATATGTTTAAATTTCGGGTTTTTTTCTCTATTGAATTTTTCTTCTCTCTACATTTTTTTATTGAAGTATAGTCAGTTTACAATGTTGTGTCAATTTCTGGTGTATAACATAATGTTTCAGTCATACATGAACATACATATATTCGCTTTCATATTCTTTTTCACCATAAGTTACTACAAGATATTGAATATAGTTCCTCATGCGATACAGTATGAACTTGTTCATCTATTTTATATACATTAGTTACTATCTGCAAATCTCGAACTTTCAATTTATCCCTTCCCACACCCATCCCCCACTGATAACCGTAAGTTTGTTTTCTACATCTGTTTCTGTTTTGTAAATAAGTTAGTCTTTTTTTTTTTTTTTAAGATTCCACACATGAGTGATAGCTATGGTGTTTTTCTTTCTCTTTCTGGCTTACTTCACTCAGAATGACAATCTTCAGGTCCATCCATGTTGCTGCAGATGGCATTATTTTATTATTTTTTATGGCTGAGTAGTATTTCATTGTATAAATATAACACAACTTCTTTATCCAGCCATCTGTCGGTGGACATTTAGGTTGTTTCCATGTCTTGGCTATTGTAAATTGTGCTGCTCTGAACACTGGGATACATGTATCTTTTTGAATTAAGGTTCCCTCTGGATATATGCCCAGGAGTGGGATTGCTGGATCATATGGTAAGTCTATTTGCAGTCTTTTGAGGAATCTCCATACCATTTTCTGTAATGGCTGCACCAAACTACACTCTCACCAACAATGTAAGATGGTTCCCTTTTCTCAACACCCTCTCCAGCATTTATCATCTGAGGATTTTTGAATGATGGCCATTCTGACTGATGTGAGGTGATATCTCATTGCAGTTTTTATTTGCATTTCTCTGATAATTAGTGATACTGATGTGCCTACTGGCCATTTGTATGTCTCCTCTGGAGAACTGCTTGTTTAGGTCTTCTGCCCATTTTTGGATTGCATTGTTTGTTTTTGTCTTATTAAGTTGTATGAGCTGTTTATATATTCTGGAAATTAAAGCCCTTGACAGTCTCATCTTTTGTAAATATTTTCTCCCATTCCGTAGGTTGTCTTTTTGTTTTGCTTACGGTTTCCTTTGCTGTGCAAAAGCTTTTAAGAGTAATTTGGTCCCATTTGTTTATTTTTGCTTTTATTTCTATTGCCTGGGTAGACTGCCCTAGGAGAACATTGCTGAGATTTATGTCAGATAATGTTTTGCCTACGTTTTCTTCTAAGAGGTTTATAGTGCCTTGTCTTATGTTTAAGTCTTTTTGTGTCTGGTGTGAGGGAGTGTTCTAACTTCACTGATTTACCTGCAGCTGTCCAGTTTCCCCAACACCATTTTCTGAAGAGACTGTCTTTACTCCATTGTATGTTCTTGCCTCCATTGTCAAAGATTAATTGACCAAAAGTTTGTGGGTTTATTTCTGGGCTCTCTATTCTGTTCCATTGACCCATATGTCTGTTTTTGTACCAATACCATGCTGTTTTAATTACTGTAGCTCTGTAGTATTGTCTGAAGTCTGGGAGGGTTATTCCTCCAGCTTCATTCTTTTTCTGCAGTATTGCTTTGGCAATTCTGGGTCTTTTGTGATTCCATATAAATTTTAGGATTATTTGGTCTAGTTCTGTGAAAAATGACCTGGGTAATTTGACAGGGATCACAATAAATCTGTAGATTGCTTTGGCTAGTATGGCCATTTTAACAATATTAATTCTTCTAATCCAAGAACATGGCATATCTTTCCATTTCTTTAAGTTATCTCTAACTTCCTTAGTCAGTGTTTTGTACTTCTCCACATATAAATCTTCAATTTGGTTTTGATCTGCACTTTTCAATATTAAATACACACTGAGTAGCTCAGTCTTGGCTGAGCTAAATGCCAGTGATAGTTTTGTATTCAGAAGTCTTCAACAATAAGCTGCCAGGTGATCAGATTTACCTGCCAACTACTCTTATGTACTAGCAACTCATTTCAGATACGTTTTGGGATGGACACTGTACCTTGGCCACCTGCAAGTGTTTCTTCATTTGCTTGATGGCATCATTAACTTCTTGACTCGGAGGAAGTGGCTGAGAATTACTGGCACCTAGGGAGAACCCACCGTACCTAAAAGAACAGGTTGACATTAAAACACAGACAGTGTGGGGCACAACATCACTCAGCCACAGACACCATGTAAGTATGTAATGCTTCATTTAGACGCACTATCTACTTAAAGCAGGACCAAAGTTAGACTCTGAGTTTCACCTTGGTCTCCTCTAATGGATTCTGGCGATCTCTTAACTCTTATGGCTCCTGCCCAAATGGGAGAGACCTGGGTCTGATTATATGCAGAGCGAGCTATTTGACATATTGAGAAAAGAAGGCTGATTCATCTCTCAGATGCGACTCCCATCCTGGTGTCTCGGGCCTTGAACTTGGATCTCGAGGCAAGCAGATGGAGAGTCAGGATAAGCAGTGAGGGACACTGACCAGAGAGGCCAGGGCAGGCTACAGACAGGCTGAGGCTCTTTCTTAGCAGGAGGACCATGATAGGGTCCTGCATCTGCTCTGCTCTGAGTTCCTTACTAGGTCCTGGCTCTTGGGGAACAGGTAAAGAAGAAAGGTAGGGGGCAGTGCCAGAGCCAGGTTTTGAGGCAGCCACGTGAGGTATCTCATTTCTCATGAGAAATGACTGGCCTCAAAGATCCTTCCTCCTCCTTCTTTTCTTCCCCAGTTCCATCTGTTCCTTCAAAACTCAGAGAGATATGGGCAGGGGGTGGGCATGGGGGAGGAGAGAGCCTGACTGCAGGAGAGAAGAGAATGACTCCTGCTATCCTAATGGAATTCTACTTTTATTTTCTAATAGAAATACTGTTAAAAAAAAAAAACTAAGATGAATAAATGAGTTGAAATACAATGAAAACAGAAGGTTTTGATGCCTCTTATTTCATTCAAAACCTTCTTGGTTACTCCAAAGGCCTGAAAAACGGTCCTCGAGTTCCTAGGGCCTCTTAGGAATCTGACTGACTAAGTTTAGCTAGCATAGGTACTCCCCTCAGAACACTGTGTTTCCTGTTAAATCCCTAGAGACCTGCAAGGAACTTCTGAACCTCCTCCAGGAGATCACTGTGCCAAATATTTCAAAGGACTGAATTATCAGCTGGGCACTGAGCAGATACGCTAACGGCAAAACAAGCCCTAAACCAGCAACTTCTCGGGATCTAGGGAACCTGTACCAAAATCATCCTCCTGAGCTTCAGAAGTCAGGGAAAACTGAAAGAACGCAGAGAAGTCAACTTACCGAAACTCATTCACCCAGATCTTGTTCTTTAAGCTACAGAAGGCCAAAGACAAAGAAACCAGAGATCAGTCCAAAGAAACACTGGTCCTATTCCTGACAATACAAAAGGAGTAAATATCTACTTGAGGAGACAACCAAGGGACAGAAGTAACTCTATGATCCGGCTGGCGTTGTAGGGTTTTGCCAATGGAAGGAAGCCCTAATGCACATGTCTTTTCTTCTCCCCATCTTAAAACCTTATTTATATGAAAACCATGTTTTGTATTAAAAACAATTCAAAAACCAACAAACATGTGACCAAAACTAGAAACTTTATAATTGAAAGTAATAGTTCAATTACGGATGACATATGGAGAGGTTCTGCCTCTTTCTTAGAAACTCACAGTAACTGTCATTCAAGCATACCTTTGTTATTAAAAGTCACTGAGAACTCTTAACTTAGGGGATCAACTAACCAAGCTGATAGGAAGGAGACCAGAACAAATATTTTCCTGAGCACCAGCTAAGTACAGCAGTTCCCCCTTAATCGTGGGGGATGCATTCCAAGACCCTACATACCTTGTTTTTTCCTATATCTCTTGTCAATTTCTTTAAGGTCAGTAGGGCCGTTATTATGTAAAATAAGGGTGATTTGAACACAAGTATTGGAACACTGCAACAGCTGATCTGATAACTGAGACGGCTAGGGCTGGTGGCATTTATGGCCTGGATACACTGGACAAAGGGACGATTCCATCCTTGGTGGGATGGTGAGAGATTTCACCACCCTGCTCAGAACAACATGTGGTTGAAAACCTAGGAACTGTCTGTTTCTAGAATTTTCCATTTAGTATTTTTTGGACCATGGTTGGCTCTGGGTAACTGAAAATGCAGAAAGCTAAATCATAGGTAAGGGGGCACTAAGGGACTCAACACCGTGTGATGATGCCCTAGGAAGCTATATGGCTCCTCCATGGCTCCACAGCCACGGAAGGCTACTGAGTCAGCCCAGGGCTCTCTCTATCTGCCACATGTTATCATTCATTCCATCCATGAGGGGTACTTTACACATAATGTTTCATTTAATCCTCACAACAAACTAATAAGAGCAACACTGTTATCATTTTATACAACCTACGGCTTCCAAAAGACAGTATCAGGCTAAAATGTGATGTCCCCCACCCCACTATTCAATCTCTTTGTTTAGACCTTTAATTCCTCTGATCAGTAACGATAGAGCAAGGGCCAAGTTTAGTAAATAATGACCTTTTGGCTATGATCTGCACATACGTCTTCACCAGATAATCCGAAATGTTTCTTCCTGTCAGGTTCTGAAGGGTGTCCGCAGTGTTCTGTTTTCTCTGTTATCACAGAAAAACCAAGCACATGTATCTTTATGGACCAGAAATGCGACAGAAACCAAGTCAAGGACAACAATGACACATGTCCCTCCAACATGCACCACCGTGTGACCAGACCCCGCCCACAGGGCCCAGACACTGCCATCAGCCAGCCACCAAGGCATGGTCCCCTCTGTCTGCAGTATTGGCCATTCACTTATGCCAAGCCAAGGTGAATTCCAGGAAATTATTCTGAATGATTAACCACAGACTGCAAAGGATGATTCTTTATGGTCACAAAAGGTTTTTAGGGAACAGCATCATTGACTATGCCTTATGAATTCTTTTGTTCATGAGATGAAGAATGAAATACACTGATGAAGAGATAAGCTGGTATTTTCAGGGAAGGTAACCAGGACTTTTAAGTTTTCAACACCATTTAAAATTGCCGGCCCTTATCCTGCAACCTAGATGCTGAGAAGGCAGCAGAGAAACATTACAAGCAAGCCTCTTCCCTGAAATTCTGCTCAGAAAAAAATGGCTCAGAATTGTTTACTTCACTCAGCATCCCAGAGGACGTCAGAGCTATCAGACTCACAGAAGTTTTACGGGCCAGCCTCCCCAATTCAGAGGTGACGAAACAAGCCCAGGAACTCAGAGTGACCTGTCCAAGGGCACCAGCTCATCTGTGGCAGAGCCAGGGATGACTCTGGGCCTGTGACAGTCTGTCCTGGGACACCACCACTGTAGGAGAGGCCACAGCATGTCTTCCACAGCCCACTGATCCACAGTGTTGTGTTCTGCTTGTATCTTGGACAAGTAAGGAGCCTGGGCTGACTTCAAAATATGTCATCCACTCCTCTTCCCAAGCAGAAGCTCCCCCGCTCACCTGGCACCCCCGGCTGCTCAGTCACACCCTGAGAGTGACTCACCTGTGGAGGAGGCAGCCCCCCGGCCCCCAGGGGACACACGGGCAACATCTTCTTGATTTTGTCGCTGCTACACTGGCAGGCAGGTGAGGGGTTCTCCATGGTCCAGTTCCCATTTTGGAAGAGGTCTGTGATGGTCCGGGGAACTGGGGCGGTGGTCCACTCCTCCTCCCCCACCAAGCAGGGCATGTCTCTGCAGAGGGAGGACGTGGAGGGTAGGATCACCCAAGAGGGGCTGGCCTCTCCTGAGGCCTCAGAGCACAGGACGGATCAACACATTTGGTTATCTGATTCCACCTCCACCCCCTCAACACACACCGTAGTCTTATAAGCTGCGAACTTATTTCACAGTTAAGGACGATGGAACACAAAGGGCACCTAAATGCTCATATACGGAACTCAAGTCCATCCACTCCCCAGCCTTCACTTGCTCGCCCCTGTGTTCACTCAGTGAACACTCATCAGGCATCTACAATGTGCCAAACTCTGTCCTGCATGTGTGAGAGCCTGGAGTGGAGAGACAAAGCCTCTGCCTTCACACAGTTCATGTTCCCATGAAAGAGTGAGATGGCAAGCAATTAAATAATATCATCTTAGATGGCCACAAGTGAAGCAAAATAAAGGGAGAGTGACTGGTGAGAAAGGACCACTGGAAGAGGTCATGTACTTCCACCAAAACCTAACGATGAGAGAGAGCAAGCCAGGCAGGGACGGGGGGAAGAACTTCACAAGCAGAAGCAACAGAGCACAGGTGACAAGGTCCCATGTGTTCTATGTCCAAGGGGCAGCAGGAGGGCAGTGTGGCTGGGGAGGCGGGGGGTTACAAGGAAGGGGGACGGGAGACAAGGAGGAGGTGGAGGCAGGAGCCAGACAGATGCCATAGGCTTGACAAGGAGTCTCCATTTTATCCTCAACGTGCCAGAAACTGGTAGAGAATGGCAGGACTCCCCTTATGTTTTAAAACAAGGAGAGAATCAGGGGGTGGCTGGGGGTGAGAACTGTCAGTACATAAGAGCCAGGCTGCCTGCAGCATCCCCGGTGACTAAAGGCAAGGCCCCATGTCCAACGTGGGCTCTGGGTTACTTGAGCCCATTGATAAGTCACCTGCCTTCTCAGGGTCTATTTTCTCCACTAGCAAAACAAAAGGATAAAAAGACTTGTTTCAAGAAGTCATGTTTCAACAAGGCATTTCTAGCAGTTTCACAATCCTACAGTGTAAAGCGGAGCCACGGTCCTCACATTATTCTTGTATCGAGTGGACAGTTTCATGGCTTGCTCTCTAGCTGTCTCTTTAACGCTTGTGGACTAAATGAAAAGTCCCACAACGATGGTGCTGTCCTGAAGCTCACACTCTAAAACCTTCACCAGATGACTGGCTAAGACCAGGTTAAATGCCCGAACTTCCCTTAGTTCTGCTACTTTCTGAAAAACCTACAAGTCTCCAGAGTGGGGCCCTTGCATCAGACGCCCCCGGAACCCTTCAGGAGAGCTCCGCCTCCAGGCTGGGAGCCTCAGATGCCAAGGCCTCACCTCTTCTGTCTCTGTAGGCTGGCCCTCGCTGCAGACCTGGCCCCTCCAGCTCCCTGCAAGACTGGCATCCATCTAGAGTCCGTGCTGTTCCGCAGGCAGGTGATGAATCCACCCACCTCTGTACCATCTCCTCTCATTCTTCTATCTCGCCTACAAAACTTTCAAGCAGCATCTCATCGAAAGTCTTGTGACATCTCTGTCCTTCTCCACATGGGTCATCTTGCCCTTTAGGAACTGATATTGACTGCCAGGATTTACTACTTACTAAATATTAAGTACTCATGAATGTTCAGTAAGTATCCAGGCAAGAAGAGCTAGCAAGCACATAACAGCTGTCTGTTTAGAAATCTGCTCTAAAACCTTGCACACTCAGTAACACGCTCACTGGTCTGTCATCTGCACTGTCTTCCCTTTCAAACCTGGGATTCCAGTCAGGCCTTCTCCAGTTTTTCCTACACCTTCCCACACTCAGTCTGCGGTTAACAACCTCAAATGCAAATTCTACCTGAGCCTGGAGACTTGAACCCCCTCCACTGCAGCTGGGCTCTCTCAGAAGCTCCTCACCTCCTCCCGCTGTCCTCACTCATAGAGATCTTCGGGCATAGCTCCCCGCCACACAAACTTAGAGGCATGTGGCTATTTCGCTAAATTTATGTAGACATTGCTTACTATTTTAAAAAGGATTGTGAAGGAGAATGTGATAGATAAAAATTATGTAACTCTAAAAGAAGAAAATATCCCTTTTTATAAAAACAATGTCATCTTCTCAGATTGTTAGAGTGAAACAGCTGGTAAGTAAGACTGCAAATTACACATAATGGGGGCCTGTCTCCACACTTGGGTATAGGAGTTGGAGGAAAGGATCAGTATAAAGTGCTCCTTAAATTAAATATTAATTTCTGAAGCAGCAAACAAACAACTACAGTGATTTGCCTCTCAGGACATTAGAAGACTCTCCTCATCTGTTACGTCTGTGCCTAGGTGGTCTGATTAGATCAGTGTTGCTTTTTGTTTTTTTAAAAAAAAAAGTGATTCAAAGGGCCCATGATGGCAGCCACAATGTGGCATACAGCTGACAAACACAGGGCAGACATTGAACCAGGGGATGAGCACGAGGAGCCAGCCACGGAGGGGCTCCCAGCTCAGTGGCACTCACGGGATAGGGTTTCCTTCCATACATCGGGTCCCGAAGCCAGGCTTTCTGGTGAGAGCGTTCAAGAGTTCCTGGGTGTTCACATCCTCAGGTGCATCATTACTGTGGGAACATGAGAGGCAGCCAGCTCAGCGATTCCACGAATCAGAAGGAGGAAGAGTGTTGTTTTTTTTTAATTAGACACTTAATATTAAGTGCTTCCTGTGTGCCAAGCTCTTAGAACAGAAATGAATAAAATCCAGAACCCAACCACAAGGAACTCAGCCTCTGGCCGTCGATTTGGCATCAAGGTAACAGACAGCACGTCAAAGAGGAGCTTGTGTAAGTAAGTTACACATATGGAGGTGTGGGTGCACGTGTGTGTGTGCACAGATATACACACACACCCACATACCTATACACATCTACATATATGTTTTAATGTGAAGTACATGAGTTCATTTAAGATTGGTTATTTCAAAAGTACTTTCACAATTATCCATCAAGCATAGACAACCAGGATTTTCTAGGAAAGGACACACAGATTTTATTGGCTGAATGTTTACACGGACAACTGGAAAACACAAACCATGATGGGCACAGGTTACAAACACAAAACAAGACCCTGTTCCACAGCCCTGGGCAACAGAAGGTCAGCAGCTGGGAGAGGAAAGAAGAAAGGAAACCTGCACTAAATAGGAAGGAAACGTGGGGTTAGAGAAGAAGACTGATTCACATGTTTATATTGCTTTTCTTTCTTCCTTTTTTTTTTTTTATTAGAGCTCCCCTTTGACATCACTGGCACACTTCCCCCATCAAACGGTCTGCAAATACTACAGGACTGAAGAAAATTCCAGCATAGCAAGGTGGAGTAATTCCTTTGTCCTTTGTTTGAAGTGCTGGATTGTTACAGAGTAGCTGGTATTTTTGTCTAGAGAACAAACAGTTCTACAACTTAAAAAGTGAATAATGAATATGCAAACTGCACCATGCAGAAAACAAGAACCTGGAGGTGCAATGCTCTGACAGTGTATGGAATCCCCGTGTTCAACTAGCAAATAAAAACACAGCCATGAAAATCCAAATACATTATAGCTTGATCAGAGACTTTTTTGCAAGGGGAGATTATTTACATAAAGCACGTATGACTGACTGTTCCTGACAACAGCGTGTAAAGAGGAAAGGAGTTCAAATGCAGAAGAGGACTGGCCTATTATTTTAGGTTTGGTTTGCTGCGATTCCTGCATCTAATATGAGTTTATGTGAGGGCTTTAGCCACAGCTGATAAAATTCATGCCCTTATGTAATTCTTGAGTCTCCCTCCGCCTGGCCCTCAGCACAGTCAACACCGGATCTGTCTGAGCTCTCCTCTCTCCTTGGGCGTGAAAGGCAAACACATACCTGACAAATGTGTACTGTTCGTTGTACATCCAGGGCTGAAGTTCCAGGCTGGGGTACTTGCCAAAGGGCGGCACAATCAAGCTGAACACCAGGGCGATGCAGACAAACACAGCTGGCAGGACAATCTATTACCAGGAGGTAAGGGGAAAGAGAAATCGCAGGAGAAGGGCAAGGGTCAGAAGGAAGGCCGTGGGCCATGCCAGCCTCCCAGACCAGCCAGCACTCGGATGCCTACAGGGCCCAGCTCCACCAAGGCATTCTTGGCAGGCTGGGAAGAAATGGAGACTGAAATCTCAGCCTCTTCCCTCCAGGGCATTTCTGGAAGCTCGCAACAAAAGGCCAGAGGCTGTGGCCACCTGGCAGGGGCAGCAAGCTGAGAACTTTAAAGAGTAAACAGTGGTCACACATCAGAGTACCTCAGAACACTGGGTGCCTCTTCTCCCTGAAAACCTGAGAAAGGCCACACTGGGCCATGAGCGCAGGGCAGCTCAGAGGAGAGCTGGGAGCACCAGGCAGGACCAGGGGCCGGAAGGCCTGCCGCTCGGCTCTGTCTCTACCACAACTGTATCCACGGCCTCAGTTTTGTCATTTGTAGTCTGCAGACAGACTAGATGACCCATTCAGATCCCATACTCTGATAAAACCACTCTCTAGCACTCTCGCCACTGGATGGGAACAGCAGCCTGTTTCTCCTCCAGATGGCCTCAAAGCATAATGATCTAAAACTTTATTGAGCCACCTTAAACTTGACTTTTGTACCTTCTCCGAAAACAATGACTTGTACACACTATAAGTAAACTCCAAGCTCCTTCCATTTATCCCTGAGAAATTTATCCTTAAAGAACTAACTCAAATAATGCCTCTGGTTCTAATGTTTTCGAGTTTCAATGCAGAAAATTAATTACTGAGTGATCAATTCCATGGGGAAATATTATATGAGCATTATCTCAGTTAATGATTGTTACAACCCTCAGGAGTAGTATCATTATCACCAATTAAGAAACTAGGTAACTGAGGCTCAGAGAGGCTAAGTAATTTGCTCAAGGTCACACAGCTAGTAAGTGTCAGAACCAGAATTCAAATCTAAGTCTGTATGCTCCAAACACATATTCTTTGCATTACCCATCCAGTCTGCAGGGAAGAATCTCTGTAACCTCTTTCTTTATGTGTCTCGATTTTATAGACTGGGATAATTTCATCCCTCCTAACTAAGCAAGTTAGCATGCAAACACTGACATGCAAGGCAAGAGTGTAATGAGTTTTCTCTGGTTATCTTTTTTTTTTTCCTGACCCCTGGTTATCTTTCTATCAGTTTGCAGTTAAACATCAACTTGGAGAAAAATCCAGTTTCCGGTAAGTTCAGAAGTCCAGTGCATCTGGGCATATCATCTCTGAAGTTATGAAAGTTTAATGTGCCTAGTGAGTTTTCCTAAACTTTCCCTTGTTTCTGCTCTGCTCTATGGTAAAACTAACACAGTAATTCCTAATACGGGACCCATTGTAACCACTTACTCATTTTAATCTTTGTAACAGTTCTGCCATAGGTACTATTATTATCCCCATTTTACAGATAAGGAGATTGGGGCACAGAGAAGTAATTTGTCAACAGATCTATGAGTACAACAAGAAGAACTGGGACTGAAATACAGATACTCTGGCTCCAGTGTCTTATCTCATAACCACGATGCTATCCCGCCTTTCCTGGGCAAGGAGCCTACAGCCCACCAAAGAAGCCAGAGTCCTTGGCCTGAACAGCACTTCTCACCTGAGCAAAGAATCCCTTCCGACTCCGTCTGGCAATCAGCAACCTTTTCCACAAAAGGGCCACAAACTGTTGCTGTGTGAGTTTCCAGCCCTTCACCTGGTAGGAGCCTTTGCCATCCATCCCACTGAGCAGGTCTGTTTCTCTGGATTCTGCAGAAAGCCAACAATGAAGGTCATCGACTGTAGCAGGCATTTCTGATGTCCCATGCTCCTCCCTCCAGCATCGTCAGCAACCACCTTAGAGACTTCGAAGGCATAAGTAAAGGAGTAAAGGGCCTTCGTGATAAATCCACATCTGAGGAAAAATGCTGACTCCAAATGCACAAAAGCAGCCGTCTCTGCCTTTGGGTTCTTATCTGACGAACGCAGAAAATGAAGGAGCCTTGAGACAACTGAAGAGATGTGTTCACGCATCATGGTGTTACACCAAGCCATTCAGATGAATCAAGTCATCCTCAATGTCTTATGAGTATTCTAATAATTCTATGAAAGAATATTCTATGAAACAGGCCATGTACGTAGGCTGACATACTTGAGAACACAATCTGTCTCCTATCTATTACATTTTTGGTAAAAGGTGGACACGTTCCTGTGATCTAAGTACAGACAACGTATAAAGTCAGGGAGAACACAAAAGCCACGCACTCACACACACAGGAACTGCGAAAGCCAGAAAGGTTTCTGTTCCTAAAAATTGTCCAGAAATCCTCATCTTAAACAAGTGATTTGTAACTGCACAGGCTTGACGCCTTACCAACATTTGCTTGCTTTCTGTCCTCTCCTTCTCCATCCCGAACACAGAGGGACACGCTCATCCAAAATAGCTAAAAGCAAATTCACATCTCTCTTTCAAAATCATTCATCCATTCAAAGAACATTTATTCAACAATTAAACACCTAATGAATGCAAGAAAACTGCAACTGTACAGGAAAGATAATAAATGGATTCAGAGGACTGAGGGGCCATCTTCTGATGTGGATCTTGACAGACAGATCATAGCACAGCGGACAGAGTGAAAGTAGGTTCTTTCAAGTTTGGCCGTACACATGGGAAAGTGGCTTTTCTCTCTCTCTCTTCACTTTGGACCCCGTGGGCATCTACTATCCTGGTTCAAGGGCATCAAACGCTAACACCAGAGAAGAATGGATGAGAGAAATTCACTTTCAAGCAACGGAATGCAGATCTTGCCCAAACAGACCTGGGTCTATGTCGGAATCATTTGGATCAACAGCATCGTCTTCAGTGAATGGGCGAAGACAGCTCTGCTTGTCCCCGAAGACCCTTCTGTTTCGTCTTGCTGGTAAGGTGCCATCTGAAGGCAAAAGGGAAGGATCCCACGTTTTATTTTATTTGTTAAAAAGAAAAAAACCTACCCCTCCCCATCTGTAATGAATCTATATACCAAAAATAAGAATGCTATAAAACAACTCAAAGGGAAAGGCTCGCCCTGGGGAGTTAAGACAGCAGCCCACCAGGGAGGGTTACCTGAGGTCTCAGCGTCCACCCCACTCTCTTCAGCCACCTTGAGAAATATCTGAAAAGTAGGAGTGAGAATATTGTTAAGCACCACATTGTGAGCGAGCAACTGCCATGATTCTTACATGACTGAATGGTACGCTAGCCTCTCAGGACAAAACGTTGAAGCCTCGTTTATTAATAACACTTTGTCAGAGTCACTTGGGAGAGAAGCCGCTTGTACCAGAGAACATTCCCCCAGTGCTGAGAGCTGTCAATCCAGACAATCATTTTCAAATTAAAGCTATGGCATTAGGGCACTGCAGAAGGAGAAATCTGCTCCAAACCTACAGGGAAAAAGCCAACTGGCTTCTTCCAAGTCTACGGCCCCAAATCTTTGAAGAGGCTAGCACTGTGATAAGTTATGCAAGGAAGAATGATCTGGAGAGGAGGGGCTCCCCATCACCAAAAATGTTATGGCAGGAATTCAAACATCAGAAGAGAATCTGAACTAGACTAACGATTTCCAAACTCTGATCTACAGGAAGCATGCAATAAAAGCACAGACATGAAGGCCTCACCTCCAGGAATTCTACTTCAAAGACCCTGGAACTGAGCCTTGGAATTTTTATTGTCAGTAATGCCCTCAGATGGTTCTGTTGCACAGACTTGGGGACTACTGGGCCAGACAACTTTCATATCCCCTCCAGCCCTCGAGGTCTCTCTAAAGAGAGGCATTGCTACACAGTAACAGAGAATGGGCTTTGAAGCCCAAAACCCGGTTCTGAATCCTAGCACATCATCCCTGAGTGTCTGCTTTCTCACCCTGTTATGAGGATTAAATGAAGTTACGATGATTTAAAAAACAAAAACACACCAAGCTTAGCACATGGCACAAGTAGATTTCCCATAAATGTCGGCCACTTCCTATGCATGGTCCTGACACAGTCACACCAGGAAGCAATACTCACAGTTCTTTCCTACCATCTCCCACTATAACCTTAAAGGGTTAACTGGGACCAACACTACCCAGATACCAACAACCCAAGGGCTCAGTGCACAGTTCCATGTAGTCCTATTCCCAGTGGATATGCAGGCTGTCTCTGTGGCCTTGGGACTGTTGGCCCTGCTGTGTTCCGACAGTCAGCCACTGGACGTACTTCTTCCAGGGTCGTCTCTGAGATGCCGTAACTGGAGATGCCCAGGTCTGAGAGCCGGTCGTCAATCTCATGGAAGAGCTCCACAAAGGCTCCCTCCTTGGCAGCTTCGTAGGGCAGCACGTAGGTCAGCTCGTGCCCGATGTCTTCCACCAGCCGGGCCTCAGCCACGTGCTTCCTGATGAGGTTGGAGATGGCAGAGACATCTGGAGGGACCAAGGCACAGGTATGGTTCAGCCAGCTCAGAGGCCCCATGTTAAGGGCCAGCCACTCCCCACTTTCTCCCTCTGCCTGCTCAGAAGCCCACAGTCGTACACGACACCTGTCTCAGATACTTCAGTCATTCCATGTGCTCATCTCTAGCCTGGGAGCTCCTGACTGAGTCTGTCTCACCAAAGCCAGGCACCAGGTAGGTTCTCACTGCATGGTGGGGTGGGGGGTGGGAGGGTGGCTAGCTGGCTGGACGACTTTGAGGTTGAAAGCCTGGAGTCTATTGCCTAAACTCTAGGATTCTTCAGTGGAACCTTAAAAAGCTTCTTCACCCTTCCCTAGCCTTTTAAAGGAGGTTCCTTCTATTTACCTCAGTAGAGGGTTAATCAAACAGTTCATGGAAGGAGAAGTCTTCCCGGGAAGACCCAGTTGACAGGACAGGGCAGACACGCCAGGGTAAAGGCTTCTGTCCCACATGTGTTACTGGTGACACTGGCCCCCTATACACATGTCCTGAGGAAGACCCAGCAGGCTGTTCCTCTCCTGGGCTCTCACCCTCCCTAGAAACTGAACCCTAACCCCTCCCCCATTGGGTTAGCCCTCAGCTCCTCATCCCTGGTCCCCAGGTTCCAGTCAGACCCACACCCCTAAGGGATCCCTGCCCCTAATCATCTCAGCTCTCTGGGACACGGCCCTGCCAGCTCGCAGACCAAGCCCCAGGCTCCCCAGCAAGCGTCAGGCCAACCACCACCAAGCTGCGCCCTCTCCCACAGCCGCCCGGCCCCAACCCAGCAGCAAACCTTGAGTCAGCGCCACCAGCCTCTGCACCTCTCCTCCTCTGCCTCCACTCTGCCCAGCTGGGGGAAGCTCAGGCACCACCTGAATAAGAAACCCCAGAGTCCTTACCGATGGTAAGCGTGTCACTTTCATGGTCGCTGCCCAGGCCAGCATCAGAACTGCTCTGAGAAACACTGTCCTCCTGATGGCAAAGAAGGAGGTGAGAATGGGTCAGGGACAGAGCAAGGTACAGCCACCACCACCTTCGCTGGGGCGGAGGGAGGTTTCACGAGGTGCTGTTGTGAGAACTGGAGCAAAAAGCTTCTTTTGGGAAGCACACAACCAGGCAGCCTTGGCTTCTGAGGGCACCATCCAATCTGACACGCGTGTGCTATGTGCACGGAAGCTAAGGTCTCTAAGGAACCGTGGCCTGCCTGTGAGTGCTGTAACCAGGCACTCGCCGACTGTCTCAGGCGTGAGGTTCACCTGCCTGGGTGTCTAGGTCAGTGCTTCTCAAGCTTTAATTTGTGTTTCATCACCAGGGAGCCCTGATGAAATGCAGATTCTGATTGAGTTGAAGTCTGAGTTGGGCCCAAGTTTCTGCATTTTTAATGAGCTCCCAAGTGATGCCGATGCTGCTGGTTTCAGACTCTGAGTCACCAGGTGCTAGGGGGCAGGGGTCAAGTTTAGGACGTAAACATTTCAGGTGCCAGTGCTTCAACACACAAATACATCTCAGGCATGTACCACAGTACAGAGGAAAATACACCTGGTTGTTGGGATCTGCTAGCTGACCCTGAATTAACTAAATCCCTACCAGCCCCACATCCTACATCTGGGACAATAATTACAATACCTTCTTCCCAGGATTGCTCTGTACTTCGAGCTGACAGACGTAAGAAAAAAAAAAAAAGGTTTCCAAGCGGTAGCAATGCTACCAAGAATTAATTATTATCATGATTTTCTTTTACGCCCAGAGACTGGGGTGAGTGTCTGGCATGAATCAGTACTCAATAAATACTTGCTGTTTTATAGTTAAGGTCAATGAGATTTAAAGGTAATGAGCAGGCACAGCAGGGCATTTCTGCAGCCAAGGCTCTTAACTCCCAGCAAGTCCCTCTCCAACCAAGTGAAGTCCTCCAAGGCCCTCCTCCATCACTTACTGTCACCGTGGGAACAGTCATCTCCTGAGCTTTCCACGTATGAGGTACAGTGTGACTCAAAGAGGACACAGAGTAGAGAGAGGGTGGCCTCAAGATGGCAGAGGTGGACAACCCACTCAGAGCCCATGTGTCCGGACTCCCGGGGTTGCAACTCACCTTCTTCAGACACGACACCGTGCTACTGCTATTCCTGCACGAACTGAGGGAGGACTCCACATCCTTCTTGACCAGGGTCAGGTAGTAGCCTGTCCCCAGCTGGTTCTTCAGGAACAGGGAGGAGCCCACGCAGCACAGCTTCCCATGGGAAATGATGGCGATCCTGTCCCCCAGGATGTCTGCCTCGTCCATGTGGTGCGTGGAGAGGATGATGGTGCGGCCTGCCGGGCACAAACACAAGGACGGGGACAGCTGAGGCCTGTTGTTCTCACTGACGACAGTGGCCGCAAGCACAGAAATACGAGCAGGAATCAGCATGGGAGAAAGATCCTAAAGTGGTGTACTCATGACCCACGGGCCAGCAATGCTGAGCACAGCTGCTGCATCCTCGCAGAGCAAAGAGCAGAAATGGTTATCTGGGCACTCAGTGCAGGCAGGCCCAGCAGTGTGCTCAGTGGTCTACACACTGTCTCAGTTTTAATCCTCTGTGAGACAGGCGCTCTTATTACAGACAAAGAGACCAAGACAGGGTAAATGACTTTTCCTGGGCCTCAGGGCCAGCTTGAGCTGACTCCAAAGCCCGGGCCCCGCATCCTGTACTACCTCATGTAACTTCTGCCTCTCTAAGCAGCCCGTGGCACTCCTACACCTCTCCCATCCAGCCCTGTATTCATCCACTCTGTCCACACAAAGATTTAGCGTACCACGTGAGGACAGAGATGCACGACAACACAGCCCCCGCTCTCGGCAATCTCCGTCTATAGCGGAACATAATTAGACTGCACGTGGGACAGTTCGATGCTGGAGGTGGCACTGGGCCCACAGGGGATGCCCTGTATCCTTGTTTCTCTTCTTGCAGGCCCCTAGGTAATGAAGTGTAAACTTACAGTGTCTTATAAACCAGGCCTCCCACTTGCCCACCAGGGCTGAGCTCAGACCCCAGTTTCACATTTTCCTTGAGAAGCAATGCTGTTGCTCTTGCAAGAACAGCCAGGAGATACCACCAGACTCCAAGCCTCTTCCTCCCACCGTTCCTCTCTCCCTCCCCCTCCCAGCACAGGAGGCAGAGTCAATGAACATCAGTTACCTTGTCGATATTTCAGCAGCAGCTCCCATATTCCCCTGCGGGAGTAAGGATCCACGCCAGCTGTGGGCTCATCCAGAATGACAACCTTGGATCCCCCAACAAAGGCCAAGGCCACAGACAACTTTCTCTGCATTCCACCTAGGAGAGAGAGGAGACAGGTTCCAGGACCCGCCCCAGTGAGTGGCCACAGAAGTGGCAAAAGATGAATGGAGGTGCCCACCTGGGGACAAGCCAGGGTCACCTTTCTAACCGACCTTCCAACCCCCTGAGCAGGGGGCCCTGGGGCACTGCATGCACCCATGCGTGTCCGTTAGGCTGCAGGAGGAGGGGATAGGGAAGAGGAAGGCCTCACCTGACAGCTGACTGGTTTTGCTTTTCAGCTTGCTGGGTGGCAAACCCACATCCAGGGCCATCTGCTCCATCTCTGCTTTCACGTGCTTCTCTGAGAGCCCTTTCAGGCGGGCGTAGAACCAGATGTGCTCCTCCACGGTCAGCCTGGGGACAGAGGGCAGGTCAGCGCTGGGCCCACAGGACACACCAGAACACAGTGCTTCCTGATCCAGAATAGAGCAAGCACCCCCAACACCTTTTTCTTTTCTTTTTTTTTAAACTTTATCAACTTCTGAAAAAATCATCTCCAAGGATTCCAGGTAGAACAGCAGTGAGCAGCCGCAGGAGCTGCTCACGAGGCAAAGCTGCAATGCGACAGGCCTGGCCCACGAGCATCCGGCAGCCACAGGTCCTCCAAGGGCCCTCCCCACGGCCCCCAACCAAGGAGCTGGCTCAGCATTTACCTGGAGCAGCCCTCCAGAACTTCAAAGGACCTCGGCCCTGAGGTGGGAGCCCCTGTGGGGGACAGGAGCCCGAGCTGCTCATGGCAGGTAAGAGGAAACCAGGGCCTGGAAGGGGGATGCCCTTGCTCAAGGTCATGGAGCTCAGGTCTCTCTGCTCGCTGACAGACAAGCAGAACAGAAGCAAAAGTTCTGAGCAGGGAACGTGGGGCCCTCATACCAAGGCCCTGAGGCACCGCCAGGCCTGGGCGTGAGAGCTGTAGTGGCCTCAGTGGGGTGTGGTGGGGGACAGGACGTCCTTACTCCAGGATGACGGGAGCGGAGAGCATTGTTTCCCAAGCCCCACCCACCCAGCTGGCCTGATGTGGCATGCCCCACCCAACAATTCTCTCACTTTTCCCAAAGTGAAGGACAACCAGGTCTTAACACGTGAAGGGAGGCAAAGCCTGCCACCCTCAAAGAAGGCAAAATGCTTACGTCCCACTCTGCCCATGACTCACAACACACATGTCCAGACAGGGTCTGCTGGTACTCACATGTCGAACAGCACGTTATGCTGGGGACAGACGCCCAGGTTCTGCCGGATGGTGCTCATCTCAGAGCGAATGTCTTTCCCCAGGATGTAGGCAGTGCCCGAGGTGGGAGGGAACAACCCAGTTAGGATTGACCTGAGGACAGAAATGTTAGAGTACGGAAGTCAGCATCAACGCCCCCTCCCCCACCCCGAGATGCTCCGGTCCAGCCGCCAGAGCCGGCCGACAGCAGGGGTGGCAACCCTCCCGCCCCCTCTCCTTCCTTCCCCAGCAGACCCCCACACAGCAAAGGAGCCTTTGCTTTAGTGAATAGCTAGGACTGGGCCTAGGTGTTGGAAATAATTTCAGCACGAGCATTTTTCTGAATGAGGATTCTAATTTGCAATGGAAAGTACACTTTAAAACATACATTTTGTATGTCTAAAATGTTTGTGTAAAGTGGACAAACCAGAACAAATTATTTGAAGATAAAAATAACTTCTGCGCTAGGTGATAGAATTTCGTACACCTCTTTAAGATTTTTCTACAATGTCATAATATATTGATTTTGCATTTTAAGAATATACAACAGAAAAACAGGAAAAGAAAGTCAAATCCCCTAAAAAAAACCAGTGGTTAATGGACTTCACTGAAAGTCACTGAGGCTAACTCTGGTGCTTTGATGGCCTGAGCTCCCTTCTGAAATGAACCCTTATAAATGTCCCTGTAGGTCCCACAGAGGGCAATCACACTGCCAGCTGCCCAGCTGTTTCTCACATTTGCTTGGAGATAGAGTTTCCGGAAACTAGTACCTCCCTCCAATGTATCTAATCTTTCTTCCCACATTTCTTGCCTCACAGTGGTTTTGACCAAACCAGCTACAAAGAATACACTTTTCCAGAGTGGTCACAGCCTCAGTTTCCAAAATCTCTGCAGAAATCTGAGAACTGACGGGGAAAGGTCATTCAAAGGCCCCCAGCCATTTTAATCTGAGGATGTCGTATCTAACAAGACCTAGCATTTGGAAAGTACTTCTGTGAGTACTTGACACTCATCAGCTCCTCACGTGCTCTGCCCTTGCCCAGGGAACCAACGCAACATCCTTAGGTATGAATTTCTAACTGTACTACAGAACCTTCCTGGGGCCAATTCTGAGAGAGCTACCCCCTCTTCTTACATGGTGGTGGTCTTCCCTGCTCCATTGTGGCCCAGGAATGAGGTAATCTGGCCCTCATAGAAATTCAGGGCCAGGCCGTCAACAGCCACCTTCATGCCGTCTCGGTAAACCTTCATCAGGTTCTGAATGGACACGCCCAGCTTCAGATGGGTGGGTTCCTCCTCCATGCAGACTGAGAAGACAGGAGATGGAAATAAGCCCACAGGAGACACCAATGAGAGGAGTGTAAAGACGCCACGAGCTGTGCTTGTACTTCACAACTGTCCTCTCTCTGTGGCTCCTTCTGGTTTGTCAGGCAGGCAGGCAACAAACATTTATTTAGGACCTCTTTAGGCACTAGGGTTGGTGATGAAAATACACTGATAAAGCAGCACTCCCAATCTACTGGCAGAAAAAGACTTAACAAGGAATCAAAATACAGGATCCTAAAAGCTCTTTAGAAAACACATCTAAAAATACCAGGGAACTGTGGTACAGCCAAGGAATACTGCTCAGCAATGAAAAGGAAGGAACTGTTAGTACACATCACAGCTTGGATGGATCAAGGGAATTATGCTGAGTGGGAAAAAAAAAAGCCAATCTCAAAGATCGTATGGTTCCATTTATATAACATCCGGGAAATAATAATATACTAAAAATTTGGAAGTAATACTATAGTAGAAATAGAGAATAGAGCAGTGGTTGAGAGGTGTCAAGGGCTGGGGAGGAAGGGAGGTGGCTGTGGCTATTGAGAGGTAGCATGAGGGAGTTCGTGGTTAGGGGACAGTTCTGCATCTTGATCAGGCCAGTGATTACATGAATCTACACGTTAAAATTGTGCGTTAAAGTTGCACAGAACTAATAAACATACACAGACACAAATGCAAAACTGGTAAAACAGGAAAACAGTCTGTGAATTGTACCAAAGTCAATTTCATGTATTATAGTTATGCAAGATTCACCACAGGGGAAAACTGGGTGAAAGGTACAAGGGAACCCCCAAACCCCATACAAGTTTTTGCAACTTTCTATGAGTCTATAATTATTTTAAAATAAGGGTTTTTTTTATTTCCTTTAATGCCATGGAATCTCAGAGAAGGGAGGGATTCACTATGTGAAAATCTAGGAGGGCTACCCAGCGGAAGTCAGCAGAACTGACTCACAGAACTGAATCACACAAAAGGGCACTGAACTGGATCTTGAAGACTGAGTAGGAATTTAGAAGGCAGGCAAGTTGGAGAAAAGGTTCTCCTGTGAGAGGAAACAGTGCATACGCGGCTCGGGGTGTGGAATAACATGCCATGATCCAGCAGCGGTGAGCAGCTCCAGGTGACTGACAGAGAAGAGAGGTGCAGAGAGGAGGCTGGGGAAGAAGAGGAGGAACGGCAGGAGGAGCCGCTAGAACAGCGGGCAAGGGCCAGGTGTAAGGACTCTGGTGAGCCACGCCCAGGAACATCACACTTTCCACTGACGACTTGGGGAAGGGCACAGAAGACAGCAGCAGAAGAGGGACTCGTTAACTACTCAGGAAGCCATACTGAACACAAAGAGGTCCCCTCCAAGAACTTGAGCAAAAAAGCCAAGCAGGCAGAGCCTTTGCTGACCTGTGAGCATCTCTACCCACAGGCAGGAGCCAGGAGAGAGCGAGTGCTCTGGATAACAAAGGGTGAGAACATGAAGAAGCACAGAGTGAGCTCGGTGGCAGCCAGTTGGTGCAGCCTGCACAGGGTCATCCATCTGTCCTCAGGACAAGGCAGGCAGCGAGGTCGCGGTTCCATTGCCATGGCGTCTTTCCCTCTCCCTGCCAGCTGTCAGGGTAGTATGAAAAGTACGTGTGTACGTGTGCAGGGGGTCAAGGGAGTTGAAGGTGAAGAGATCAAGGGCCACTTTTCCAAAGCCAAGAAAACAAAGGGAAGGAACCCCGACAGTGACTCCCCAGTAAGTCAACAGCACTGGAGACAAATGGCATGGGGGAATATCACAAGGGGGACTTCATGTGATTTCTCTGCCCCTAGGGTGGTTTTAGAGTCTTTTAAGAAGCGAGAGCCATTGGCTGCCCCCGAGAGCCGGGGGGGCAGCCGCACTGCGGTGAAGGGGAGAGCAGGTCAGCAGCACCTACTTTCTGATGCTCCCTTCTGGCTGGAACCAGGGTGACTCTTTTCATCACTTTCTTCACCAAACCAGTAGGACTTGGTACAAGGGAAATACCAGGGCCTGGGGATTCCGTACTGGCCTGAAAGCAAAGCACAGGTGTGAGCCAAGCTTGGCAACATCCCAGCATTCCCAAGGTACCCCAGCCAGGCACAGCTTCCTCAGTGTCTCTCCCTGACACAGCCTTTGGAGACAAGACGATGGGGATGGAGGTGGGGGAAGTGGGGGCTAATACTTGCTGAGACCTACTACATACAACCAACATCCTGCCCGTCTCTGAATCTTTCCAATAACCCCATGAGGCAGGGATCATCCCCACTTTACAGAGGAGGCACCTGAGGGATAAGCAGCCTGCTCAAGATCACTCAGCCAGTAAAGTGAGGGACACAGAACTGAATCCAGATCAGTACATAAAAAATCACACATTCAATGCAGGAAGTTCAAGTAGGAGTAGGTGATAAACATTTCATGGACTCTCAGAGGAAAGTCAGAAGGTGAACCAGAAAGGGTTAATCCTCACTCTCAGAACTTCACCTTCTATGAAAATGTATCCAAGGCAGGTCTTGGTCAAGGTGATTTGTTAAGGGAAGGATCAAAATGAATTTTTATGAATATTAATTTGATTAAGTCGTTGACAAGGGCTTAGAGCCAACATATCTTATTATTCACAAGCTGTACTCAGGAAACAGAACCTCTGCCAATGACAATTTGGGGGATACAGAATTTAAGAACTGGGTCACCACGGGGAGCAATCTCCTGGGCTGGCTGACCCAGTGTAACCCATCTGGGTTCATCTCCAAGCACTGACACTTACCAGCTCTGCAGCCACAGGCAAGTTACTTAACTTCTTGGAGTTACAGTTCTCTCATTTGCAAAAGTGGGTTAGAATGGTACCTCCCTCAGAGTGGTCTCAAGGATGAAATGAACCAAAATGTAAAAAGCACTTTGCACAGTGCTGGGCACACAGTGCTCAAGAAACAAGAACCAGATCAGTAGTAAGAGTTGTACTTTTAGCATCAGCTGCTTCTCCTTGGACTGTCTGCTTGCTGTGGCTCTAAAGCCCTAACCACTTCCCAGGATGACCCACGCCCTGAAGAATTCCAGCGCAAAGGGAGGAAAGCTCTGCAGCTAGAAATCCCACGTCCCCAGCAGGTGATGAAAGCCGCATGGAAGCTCAATGAACCTGGAAACACAGCCTCGATGTACCACGTCATCACCCCATAGAGGAAGGCGTCGAACAGCATCATGGAGACTGAGGTGGTGAGGTTGAAGCCATCTTCCTCCACGGGGCTCTCAAAGAGGTTGTCCCACTGCACCCCAATGCCCTGCTCCTCGAAAAGGGCGAAGTACTCACAGCCGAACCCAAAGGCCACGGGAGACAGCAGGCTCTGTGAGAAAGAGGCAAAAGTCACTCATCAATCTCCTTGTCGCTCATTTTCCTGTCACTGATAATGTAAATGCCACCTGGAGAAATATGAATTTGCAAAGTGGATCAATTACAAGATACGGAAATATTCATCTACAGAGTCCCTTTAGGGGTGTGGGCTCTCTGGCAGCATATAAAGTGATTCTATTTATACCTGCTCATTATGCAGACACATTTCAGAAATGCATATATGATGGAATGTAAAACTTAGAGAATTTTATGCTTCCAAAGGTGCCTCAAGGGCTCAGCGAGCCTGGATGTTATACACATACACACATTCATCAAGGTCCCCTCAAACTCCCTGCTCGGCCAGTGATGGCTCAGTGTCACGGGAGCCTGCCTGGGGCTGCTCATGTCTAAGAGGTCCAGACAGACAGACAGAAGCACCTGGAGCATCCTGTGAAAAACTTAGAGGAAAACTCACTCTTTCAAGGGCTGGCATACCCTTGAAGGCCTCGCCTCCTCCATACAAGGGTCGGGGAGTACTGAAGTCAGGAATGTGTGGGGAGATGGTTCACCTGCTCCTCAGGCTTTAAGTTCAGAATGTATTACTAAAGCAAAACCACATACTAGACACAAGAGTCCAGAAGGAGCCATCTCTGACCTCAAGAGCTTTCACTCAGAGGACTAAAGATAAACAATTTAATAAGAGACCATCTCTGCCTTCAAGGAGTAGACCCTAGAACTGAAGCTCAAGTCCATTGGATCTTCTATTCTTAGCTTGGAGGTGAAATATGAATTTGCAAAACCAATCAATCACAAGATATGAAGATATTCATCTACAGAGTCCCTTTAGGGGACTACAGCTGGGACTGCAGCCGCTGCAGGAGGGCCAGAGTTACTCACCGCGAAGATCTTGAGTGTGAAGCCCACATAGTCTTGCCACGCCACACACAGGACATAGGGCAGGTACAGCGTGAAGTAAATGATGCCCCCGCAGGCCGCGGCCAGGTTGGCTCTGGAGAAGAGCGTGCTGATCAAGAAGCACTGCAGGATGGTCACCACGGCGAACACGGACAAGAAGACAAACACCACGCTGGGGTCGCTGTAGGGCAGCAGGTTTCCTAACTGGGAAGGAAGAGACCCAGTGAGAGACTCAACAAGCAGTGATCTGCGGGAAGCAGCCAGGGCTTATTCCTACTCATCGCAGAGACAACACAGAGGAAGAGGGCTGCTCACTTTTCTCAAGAGTGAACAGAAGCCTAGAGAAGGGAAATGATGAGCCAGAGACCACACAGCAATGTAACGGTAGAGCCAGAAACAGGACCCAGTCCAGGGCTGACATTCACCAAGATTCATCTCAACAGACAGTTGTGTCCTCTGTTTCTCCAGGAAATAATACCACCTGGTTTCTCCTTGTATAAGGACTCTGACTCTTGGCACCAGGAAAGAACGGTGGGAGACAGCAGCCCACGTGACTTTTCCCTCCAAAAGCCAAGGAGAATGGCCAGCCCATCTTAACACCCTCCTTGATAACCTGCCGTGGATTCTGGATCCCCACCATCATCCAAATTCTGTGGACCTTTCAAGCTTCTCTCTAGTAGTTTATCCTTTTTCAGCAGGACCTGCCAGCACATGGCTGTCCCAAAGCAACTCTCACCCACCGGCCACAGGACCACCACCCCCTCCACAGAGCTTGGCTCTTACGGTCAGATATCAGGGCATGAGAAGGGGGTGATTTTAGCAAGAACTGCTCTGCCATACAATCAGGTGACCTCAGTGAGGTCCTTAACCTTCCTTGGCCTCATTTCCTTGTATGTTAAATGGGTTATTTAGTGAGGATATCATAAAACAGAACATGTATGTGCTAAAAACAGCACTTGGCAATTAGTAAGTGTTCATTTGTAATGAACAGTAGTATTAAATTAAATGTTAGTGCCTTTTGTTTTGTAACCAACCCCCCTTTAAAAAACATTAATTTTTGCACAATGCATCCTTAAGTGAAATGACTGAGAAAAGAAGATTGGCATATAAACCTATTAATGTAAGGAGTGGACACAGAGCTGCACTGTACGAAGTCCCCTTGAAGGAAAAACTTGTTGCCTGGCTGTCAGCAGACAGCCTCAGGTGACAACTCTGGGTTTGTCACAGCTGCAGGGAACACCTGGCCCTGAGACATGCTCTTCCAATGACTGACAGGCATGGGAAATGGGGTTTCAGGGAGGGAGGCCTTAAGGTAACCTAAATGGCCGGACATTTCAGCTCCATGTCGGGACAACTCCGGCAACAGTGCCCATGAGCGTGGCCATGCATCAAAGGTCGACTCCTCCCTCGGCTCAATTCTGCGTCTTCCCCATCCCTCCTGCAGACATAGGTCCCTAATAAATACCCATATGCCAAACTCTGTCTCAGCCTCTGCTTCCAGAAAACCTTAACGTGTAACAGTATCTACCTTTCTGATCGTTGCTTTTAGAAATTCTAGCAGAATCATCACCCATAACATCTAGGAAAATGAGCAGCACTCAGATGCTGCCATGAACCACTGCCAAGCAGACAGCCTGGTGTAGTTAAGTGTCTGCTCACCTGGGAAACAAGACCCCTGGGTTCTGGTCCTGCATAGCTGCTAACCAGCTGGGTTGGCCCTTCTCTGGGCCTCACTCTCCCCAACTAGAAAGTGCTCCCAGGGAATCCATGCTTTCCTTCTCCTCATGTAGCCCGTGTGTGGCTGTTCAGGAGTTCCTCGGCAGGGAGGAGCTGGGGAGGCAGCTTACTTTCAGGATGACCACCAGCAGGCCGGCGCTCACGAGCAGAGGGATGAGGCTACTGATGAACCAGCTGAACCAGAGGATGCTGTTATCCAGGCCCATGATGCGCATGGTCTCCTTCAGCCGCGCCTCCTTCTCGTACACGATGCCCTTGATGATCACAGCCACAGAGTAGATCCAGGCCAGCGTCATGAAGAGGGGCATTGACCGGCTCATGACCCGCAAGAAGCTGGAAGGCCAGCAGCAGGATAAAGGTCAATGTGAGCCCGGCTCCCGCGTGCACGAGAAAGCACCAGGACTGAGCCCGAGATGGGCAGACCCGTGCAGTCGGACGGGCACACCCGGTGAGCAGGGCAATGCAGGGGCAGAAATCACACTAACAAAGTACTGCCAAATGAAATGTCTTTGGGGGGCCTGCCTTAGTCACCAGGTGGCTGTGAGATGGCACTAAGCTAAATGTGGGTGATTTTAAAGCACTAAAACCAAACCAAACCAAAACAAAAAGCCCAGTTCATTATCTCATGAAAGCTCTACATCTTCAAGGTCATCTCACTATCAGCCTGCCTTGCATAACTGTTATGACAGATGGTGCAGAAACACACTTCAGGAGGCTCTTGTCAGTAATATTTCAGATTCCAAACTAAAATGGGAAATGCAGTTGTGTAAAAGAGACACAGGATCTGGACTCTGCAACTCAAGGTTCAAGCCCCAGCTTGACCACTGTGCACTTCCAGAGTAAGTGACAACAGGCAAAGGCTCTGACTGCTTCTGACCTTCCATCACGTCTCCATCTTAACGCATCCTTTCCAAAGTAAGTCCCCACTTAGGGGGTCTTTGGAAAAGTCTTTCTTTGGAAAATATTGGCTAATCTTTCTGAAGGTGAAAAAGAAGATAAATCCAGGTGACCTGGAAAAGCTAGAGTGAGCCCTGCGAGGAAATAGGTTGTTCAATGCGAAGTGGGGAGAAATACAAAGGGAGGAACGCCGCTCCTTCTGCACTGGGATCTCTAAACACACACACACACACACCCCCCAGAGAATAAGAGAGTTTCAGGAACTTGTGAGAGATGTTATACATTTCAGATGCCGGCAATAACTGCACCTCGGCCAGTTCTCTCTCACAAGAAGTCATTAGCTCCACAGGCACAGTCCCCACAAAGAGAACTCGGCAGCAGTGACAAAGCACTAAAAGATTATCTAAAACGTCTAAGATAAAAAGGCCTTGATCAGTTGTATATTTGTATTGTTTGAAAACACAGTTTCCCATGTACAGAAAGGAAGCAGACAAACGGATGTGAAGTCAGCTTTCTAGGTCTAGGACACCATGTCTCTGAGTGTAGGGGACGCGTGGATGTGTGCGTGCATTTGGCATGTGCTCATCACCACACACTTTAAACCTGCAGTGTGAGCCGATTTTGACCAAAGGGATAGATTATAAAAAATAAAAGTTCTGGTAACCATGGACGAGAAAGGAGTGAGATTCCCGGTGTGTGAACACACATGTGTCTGTGGCTTGGCTGAAATGGTCAACTACCTACAGCTGGCATCTTATTTCTTGAAATCTCCATAAAATTCAAAAACAAACTTTTTTGCAGTAACCAACTGTTTAACTAGTTAACACACATATGAATATAATCAAAGCATTCTGTTTCCTCCCTTGGGGGGTGTGTGTGTATGTGTGTGTGTGCGTGCATGCATGCGCACCACCTGGGGACAGTGTTAACTGGTTAATACAGATGGTGGCTTACTGGCAACTTACATGTCATCGACATAACAGGGGTAGGGCATCTGCTGCATGTAGATGCCGGTTTTCTTCTCTGCGCCCGTCAGTACGCTGATGATCGCCTGCTCCACGACATCCTGCAAGTAGGCGAAGCCCCCCCAGACGTACCGCATGTCCTCAAAGGGGTCAGCCCGAGGACCAGGGTCCCAGTACCTAGAACCAAACCACAGGTGATCAAACACTCCTTAGACTCGCACAATAAAAAATTTCAGTCACCCACAATCCTACCACCATTACAGATCCACCATTCTTATTTCTGTGTCTTATTCTCCGGTCTCCATTGACATGTACACCCGTTTTTAAATAGATATAATTGGAATGAGCAAATCACCTGCTGATTTGGTTTTATTCCCCTCCACTGGCTACCTAACATTGCATCAAGAGGACATGCCAAAATTTACTTAACCATGCCCTTTTATATTGGTTGTTTACCCCATTTTATTTAATTTTTTATTTTTTAAAATTGGGGGGGGGCTGTAATTAGGTTTATTTATTATTTTTGTAATGGAGGTAATGGGGATTGAACCAAGGACCTCATGCGTGCTAAGCATGCACTCTACCACTGAGCTATACCCACCCCCACCCCCGCTCCTTTTTAGAAAAATGGATAACACTAGCCCAGGGAACCTAATATCTTTTCCTTTCTTCTTTTTCTCCTGTTGATTTAATTCCTTAGGACTAATTCCCTTGAATGGAAATGCTGAACCACAGGATGGTATTTTATGATCTCTGAAACTGTCGTGTCCAGCAACGAATGTGCCAATTACACCCAAATCATGCCGCCGATCTGAGCTATCCTGTGTGAGAAATTTCTACCAAATTGCTGGTTAAGATAAAGCACCTCCAGTCACGTTAGCTGTTCCTGACTTCCCCGAGGCTGGTCGGCACGACGGGCTTCGACTTACCCATCCTTGATCTTGTTTGTCCTCTCCACGTTGTCGATGTCCATTCGGATCTTGTACTTGACGTGATGGGGCAGCTCCACACTGCCGGGAGGAATCCCAGTGAACACAATCCCAGCCCAGAACTTCCTCTCGTCCAGCAGCTCCATGGACTTGTTGATGAGCCGAACCTCGGTGGCTACTGGTTCTAGCTTGTTCAGGTTCACGCACTGAAGGAAGAAGAGCCGTCGTGAGACGGTGATGGCCAGGAAAACAGGCAGAGGTCCAAGCAGAGTCTGTGCTAAGAGGGAGGCACTAAGTGCACGACTTTTATCCTCACTCTCTAATCCTCTCTAAAGTCATTTTCCAGTATTCAACCGAAAATGGTTCACTTGGGTTTTTAACTGCAATTAAGAAAAATGTTGGAAGTACTTAGAGGTAAGTTACTTATATTGATTTTTGTGACAGGAAAGAGGTTGAAACAATGATCAAACCCTCTTTTCTCAGTTTTCTTGGCAATTTTGAGTCATAACAATGAAACAAACAGATCAAAAGAAAAAAAAAGCCTTTCATTTGTCCCTATTAAGTCACATCATATTTAGGATTAATTTTTAAAAATGTAATCAGTTCTATTAGATTTTAGATAAGTTCCTAAGTAGTGATTTTTTTAAAGGGAATGTTTTGTTGCCCTTAGGTACTGGGATATCAAAACACAGAAAAACCTAGAAGACAATGGATAGAGACATTCCTGAGTCAGATAGAATAAAGCAAGAAATTAGGTCTGTTTATTTACTCATGCAGTCATTCAACTAACATTTATTGAGTGCCTTTTTGTATACCACACCCTATGTTAGGTTTGAGGAATACTACTGTAACTAAGACTATGTGTTATTTTTAAGCTTTACTCCAATCCGAACCCTACTGCACCAGCTGAGACAAAGAAGCCAAAGCCTTTTGTAAATGGTCCACAGAACTGATCCTCACCTCCATGAAGCGAGAGATGGTCTGGATTGCCTGGTTGGTCTCGTTGAAGGCTTCTCTCCAGGTGTACACAGAGCCATTCGTGGACTGGACATCCTCTGGGTGCTTGGCCAGAAACGCCACGATATCTTTGGCTGTCCAATCTAAGCCTTCCAGTCGCTGTTCCCAAAAGTGGTCATTGCCTCTACTGTCCAGCAGCGTCTGCCATTCCAATGAGAAATGTACCAATAGTCAACACCAACTAAGTCTTGACAAGCACTATATGATTTACAAAACCCTTTCACGTACATTGTCTTTTTTTTTTTTTTACTCTTCATAGGAAACTGTCAGGTAGGTAACCATGTTCTCATTTTACAGGTGAGAATACTGAGGTTGAAAAAAAAAAGAATATGGTTTTAACCAAGGATGAGGCATAATATTGACAGGCATGGAGTTGAGATTAAATATCAGAACAGTCTGAATCCAGAGTCCACATGTTTGTAGCCTAGCTTCACAGTGAACAGTATTCCCTACAGTAATAACGATAATTCTTATACTCTGCATCATTACTATACTGGCTTATTTAATTGCTTTAGCTCATACAACTCCATAAGAAAGGTATCTTTAACAGTTTCCATCTCACAGATGGAAAAACAGAGGGGTCAAATCCCCAACACAAGGTCACACAGCTAGTAAGTAACAAAGCCAGCAAACGAGACATGGGCTCTGAATCTACCATACCTCCCCACTGCATTATTATTGCCTTCTCTTTTAAGGCCCAGGCTGATGACTCCTCATGAAGACTCTCTTCTCTAGACAGAATTAAGACAAACCTACTTCTGCTATTTCATTTGGGAAAAGAATTCTGCTGTTTAACCAGGTAAAATATGATCTGTCCCAATTGTAGGGCTCATGAGTCATGCTTGTAAAGGAGGTTTGTTTTCCATGTCTTCTTCCCCAGCTGGTTGGCTCTCCATGTGGGTCAACATGGAAGAGAAGAACAAACGCCCCTGGTGCTTGGCCAGTAGGTGCAGAGGACCGGGGCAAGGGCCTGCACAGCTGTGCCGCCAGAAAAATGAGTCTGCTCCAACCCCAGCTCATGGAAAAGGAGATCAGCTGCAACTCCTGCCACACCTTCGGGAAGGTGCACGAAACTCTGGCTCTACTGAAATGGACTCTCTAAGGGACCAACCTGAGCTATATTTTAAAACAGTCTTATTTCTACTAAGATTTTAAGTTTTCCCCCCATGTAGCTTCATATTTATTATTTTAAAGGCAGCATAATGGTTTTTTATAAAGAACATATACTAGAATTTCTTTAACTATTCCTGTACTGCTAAGCATTTAGTCTATTTCTAATTTCTTATAATAACAGGTACCAAAGCAATAACATTTTCCCTCATACAGTGACTTCTTTCTTCAAAATTATTTCTGTATGGGATACATCCCTGAGGGTGTATGGAATGAAGGTACACAGATAGCTCATTTTTTATGGTTCTTACAATTTTTATTTCAAATTGCTTTCCTGCAGGGAGTAACAATTTACACTGTCATCAGTTAAGATGTGTATTTTTGTTAACAAAATAGATACAAAAGTGTACCCCACAAAAGTTCACAGGAGTATGGGTTAGTGATTCTGAAACGAGTTTATTTGGGGACTTGAACTGAGCAAGTAAGACCTGAATGAAGACACATGGCATTTGGGGTGAGACCTGCCCTGCCCAGTGTGGCTTTGGGCAACATGGCCACAGAGCGCAGCCAGGCCAGAAAGATGCGCCCAGTGAGATCACTGACCCGGAGGCTGCTCTAGGGTGAGGGAGGGGACCGGGGGACCCTGGATCACCCTCAAGGGGCAGGGCCAGGGAGACAGCAGGGCCTCAAGATGAAGGAGACCGACAGCAGGTAAGAAAGGAGAACAGTTTGAGTGCTGTGACTCAACAGAGAAGTGCCTCTGGATCCGTGGGGTGATGGCAGCAGGTGTAGACAGAGCCAGAGACAGAGGAAAGATAAGAGCTACCACAGAGCAGAACGGTGGTTCCCAGGGGCTGGGGGAAACGGGGAGGTCAAAGGGTACCGAGTTTCAGACATGCAGTGTAAACAGTTCTGGGGATCTAACATGCAGCGTGGTGACTATAGTTAAGGATTCTGCACTGCACGCTTGACACTTAGCTTGATTGTGGTGATCATTTCCCAGGTATATACATATATCTGAACACTAAGTTGCATACCTTAAATACATACACTTTGTTTATTTTTTAATTTTTAACACCTTTATTATGGTGTGATTCCTGTAAACTGCACATATTTCAGATGTACAGTTTGATGAATTTTGATAGATGTATACACCAATGAAACTACCACCACTATCAAGATAGCTACATACACTTTTAATTTGTCAATTATGCCTGAATAAAGCTGAAAAAAAGAAAGAAAGAGAAGAGCTACCCTAACAGAAGCAGAAGCCTCTGGCATCCTCACATGTACCAGAGGCGAGGCTGTAATGGGTGCAGAGGACTGAGAAGCCCAAGCTTTGGAGTTAAACACTCCTTAATAGAGAAAAGCAAGCAGCTGGGGAAGGCTCCTTCAACTTCCCACCCACAGGCTGATGAGTCTCCAACTGGTGTCTCCAGCCTAACCACCTCCTGCACTCCAGGCCCCAGTACCCACTAGCCTGTTGGACATCCCTGCCGTCCACAGCTAGAAATCAAGATTCAACCTGATGCTCCCCTCTCTTTCATGCCTCCTCAATCAAGCAGTTACCATGCTTTGTCTCCTGCTGATACCTTCACCACCTACTTGGATAGCCTCCACCTAGTCTCTGCCTTTCGCCTTTCCCCTCTTCAATCTACTTGTCTTATCAAAGGAATATATCTATAGCTCCCCTTGCTTAAAATCCTTTCATGGTCCCCCAGAACTTAAAGTAAAGGTCCCTGGCTTGACACCCAAAGACTTCTAAACCACATGCCATGCGTTCCTCCCCAGCCACAGCTCCTACACCTCCTACCACACATCCTGGGTTCTCCCAGCAGGATTCCTAGTGAGTGCCACAGCTATGTTTACAAGAACCTCGACCCCAAATAATGGGGAGCTTAAGAGATGCTGGAGCATCCAAGCCAAACTCTCCATTAAAGAGTAGGGGAAGTATCTGTCTGCCTACAGACAAAAACTCACGGAGTCCCTTCAAAGGGGTCCCTCATCATTCCCTGAGGCTCCGAAAAAGACAAGTTCAGCAAGTAGAAATGTAGATTCCAAGGCGAGGACCAGGAAGAAGAGGTCTGAGACCACATCTGGGTCTATGGCACTATTGGTGGCTGGACCCCATGAACCCCTTTTGAAGGAGATGCTGGAGCCCCACAGAGACCCATCCCTAAAGGGCGTAAGTTATTATCATTATTACTAGTAGTTAGGAATCATTCAGTAAATCCATACAAATTATTGTTTGTATTCTTCTGACTAAAGTCCCTTGGTTTTCAAAGGTCCTCAACTTAAAAATTCTGCACATATAGCAAAACTAGTGTAACAAAGATGACTCCAGCTTTCCCAGCATCAGAAGGTCCCCCGGGTATCATTCCTCCCAGGGCCTCAGGGGACAGACTTTAGCCTGGGGAAAGTACCTCTCAGGCTACATACTGCCTCTTAATACCCAGCTGCCCCTCTGATCAATGAGGTGTCAAGCCAAGAGACCTGGCAAAATCCATTCGGGCTTTTTAATAGCAGCAGGAACAAAAGGAAGAGGCCTTGCTCACCATGGAGACAGGAAATAGTCTAATGATTCTCTGACTCAGCCCAAGGCAGGGATGATGTGATTAAATGGTACTCAGGCTCAAGCAAGAGAGACATTCTGTTCTTGATCAGACTCCTCTGCTTTTGAATCCAATTGTCTCTAGAGCACTTATCCCTTTTCAAGTAGCTCTGAAGCACTAAGTGCAATTCCCCTCCATGCAGTGACAGTGGCTCCGTGTTCACACAGTGTCTTGGGGAGCGAGTATCTCAGACAGGTCTGCAGGTCAGACCAGGCCTTTGTTCCCACACCTGTCTGAGACCTACAAGGACATCGTAGGGCTAAGTAAGATGCTGTGGTTGGCTCTAGAGCCAGAAATAAAAATAATCAGGGTCCTGCAATCACCAAACTCTTGTTCCAAATACCAGCTGCAAGTTTCTTAGAAACCTAATTTTTGACCACCAGACACATCGATGCTGATCAGTGGTATATAGTCTGTGCACCATCACCTGTAGCTCTGCAAAGGTAACAATGCTCAATACGTCTGTGCTGCTTAAATGTAAAGAATTCTCATCTCTGTCACTTGTGGGAAAGTGGTGAGACACTCACCTTTAGCACCAAACAGGCACATGGTAATCAGAGGGACACTCACCCGGACAAGGTCCAGTTCTGGGCTGCTCTCCATGAAGGTCCAGATCTTAGGGCTGAGCTCTTCCCACATGCCTTCCAGGTCATGAAACACAGCCAGTTCCTGGAAGGTCTTATTCACCTGAAGTCAAGCCAGGAGCCAGGGGCAGCATAAAAAAAAGGGAAGAGAGGCAAAGATATGAGGAACTCAGTTGCTCCCTAGAAGGATGCTCCATCACAGCAGCTTTTTCGTAGTCCTTCCCCTCCCTGAGAAGTGCCTGCCTGCAGCGGCAAGTCAAATACCTAAGGCTGGGGAGCTGGCCCTCAACCGTCAGCTCGGGTCTGGGTCAGGCTGGAGGCTCTCACTCTTGGAAATCCCAGGGGAGCTGTAAGTATACTCAGTACACTCCATCTGAAGCTGCCTTTACTTTTTGTCTATAATTCTAGGAGGAGTCTGTAGAAGGATTCTTGGGTCCAGGAGGCTTACCTCAGCCATAACCTGCCTTGTGGCTGGAGTGTCAGGTGTATACAGGATCTTCCCAACAAGCAGAGGCTTGAGAGCTTTCCATATGATGCGGGAAAGAGGACTGGACTCCAAATTCTTCATCAAATCATTGCAATAAGGAGCTATGAAGAGAATGAAAGGCAGTTATCTCCATGCATGGTCATATACTTGTAGGAACTAACCAGAGCTTTGGAGCCAGAGGGCCAGTCATGGGTTCAAATCCCAGCTCTACTACTTAATAGCTAAGTAACAAATCACTTGTCTGAGTTTCAGTTAGCTGCTCTGTAAAAACAAAGTTAATGGCCTCTACTTGGCAGAGATGTGGAGAGATTAACTGAGATGTTATCTGTAGAGCCCCTAGAACAATGCCTGATAAATAATCAGAGCTTATTAGAACACTTATGATGGACAACTCACAACTGAGACCATTTAGAAAAATGTTTTTACTATGCACAAGGCTACATAACTCTAGGTTCATGACTCTAGATGGCTTACACCAGCCCTCACCAGTTTGTTTTCATTGGAAAGAGAGGGCTGGATTCTGCTTTTTTCAAGCAGAAATAAAAAATCTGTAGGTCTCATCACAAGTATAAGTAATAAATGTAATAAAAATCCCAAACTGAAAAATCCCAAGTTATAATAGACAATAGGGTTTGATTATCTAGAAGGATTCCTAAATTAAAGAAAAAATTCATTCTGAGTTTTTAGATACCAAGTATCCTCTACATGCTGCAAAGATAACATACACACATATATTTTTTAAAGAAGATTTTCTCCCAATTACATCTGTTGCAAAAATAAGGGTTCTCTTGGATTGACTTGCCAAGGGAGTGGAGGGGATTGCATTTCACAAAACTGTCCACAATGCCATATCCCTCAGGCTTGCACAGCAACCAGCAATGTCTGGAGGGCTTTACTCCAGAGAAGAATAAAAGGTTCTTATGTTACAGTAACACACAAAAAGCTGCCTCACTCAGTGTCTGAAAGACACACCTGCGGCTGGAAATGGAGAAAGGCTCACTCGCATCATGTTTTCAAGGAAAAAGATGCCATTGTCTAAAACTGTAACACCAGCTCCCTGCTGCCACCAGGCACAGGACACACATCCCCACAAAACTGCCTGAGCGTGGGGAGCAGCTATGGAGTTACAAGGCTCTTTAACACCGACTAGCAGCTAAGAACCAAAAACAAACAGCAGATCAAATGCCCGAGTCTGACGGCACACACACCACCATGAACAGGTACTTTGGAGGCTCTGTGGTTCAGCGGGAAAAAGCACGGAGCCGGGTAGATCTGATTTAATCTTGGCTCTTGAAGATTAGTTACAGTGTGGCTTTGACAAAGTCGCTGAACTTCTCTGAGCCTATAAAATGTAGGGTTACAAAACATTCCTTATTGTAGGGTTAAATGAGATAAATAAAATGTATAGTACATAAGAAATGTTCCTTAAATGTTAGCTTTTATTGTTGTTGTTGTTTTTGTTATTTAAGTTTTTATTATAAAGCCTACTTCAATGAGGGGGCACTCAAGAGAGAGACGATCCTTGCTCACTCCGGGAACCCACCCTCCTCCATCCCCCAGAAAACTGAGGAGACTGGCTTTCAATCGTCCATTCACTTGACAAACACACTGTGCACACATGCCAGGTCCCATTCACAGAAGTGGGGACAGCTGGCCGATTAGGAAAACAGCCCCTCCTGTAGGAGCTCAGTCTGATGTGCAAACAGACACGTACACATCCACTGCTGCTACAGAGGATGAGGGTAAACACAAGGGAGCGGGCGACGCAGGGCTCTCTGGGACCAGGGCGTGGGTCTGCACAGACACTCACTTGTGGAATTGTCATAGAAGGTGCCAGCATCTTCCTCCGTGCCATTGCCTCCAAAGAGGGCTTTATAGTTGTTGTCCTCATACCAGTTCAGGGACTTGATCTTCAGGCCCCCACCCTCAGGGTGGCCACAGACAATGCGGGACACGGCCTGGTAGATCTGGGTGGACGAGCTGGAGCTGTTCACGTTAGTCAGAAACATCACCTCCTGCCGCATATCACTCCAGCTCCTCATGCTGAACAGCTTGGGTAGGGGTCAGGTGGAAAAGGAGAGGACAGAGGAGGAAAGGGTTAACGACAGAGAAGAGAATGAAACACTATTTTCTTGACCTTTCCAAAGCCACATCCCAGAACATATCTTGTCTGGTGCCACTTCCTGGAAGTCTTGGGGTAAGACTGCCAGAGCCCTGCTACTCCGCTGTGGTCTGGGGACCAGGACTTCAGCGTCAGTGGAGAGGTTGCTGCAGATGCAGATCCCGGGCTATCTACCTGTCTACAGTTCAGATCTGTACTCTGCAGGGTGCCCAGGTGACTCCGACACATATTAAAAACTTTTAGACCTTAGAGCCCCTGGTGATGGGCTTTATTTCACTTGGATTATCATCGAGTTTATAGAGAAGAACGCTTTCTCTGAACAGCTGTCTTCACAGGTGTCCATCAAGAATGGCTCAAATCCTCGGTCACTGACTCATTTCTAAAGCACTTCAAACTTCAGTGTGGAAACTGAGGAGCCCTCTGCCCCTTGGCAGCCCTCTGCCCCTTGGCTGGGAGTGAAGTCCCAACCTCGATTCAGCCAAGTGTCAGGGAATGGAAGAAGCATAGGGTAGGGGACCAAGTTTGAACCCCAGCTACATCTCTCAGCAGCTCACAGCCTTAGAAAAGTCACTTCTCTGAGGGCCCCTCTTCTCATCAGGACAAGGAAACTACATTGGTGAGGAGAGAATCATACACTCTAGGACACCCGAGAGAGGGCCCCACTCACAGCAGCCCCTGCCCAGATGAGTCAGACCCCGGCAGCCAGGGGCTGCGTCTCCAACCCACAAGTGACAAGCGCTTTGTCTCACAGACAAATGCTCTCCAGCATCTTGTGGACTTCTTGGCCCAATGGCTTTTTATAATTAAATATTTATAGAGCACTTTGTATTTCCATGCATTTCACAATGAATCATTAATAAATCCCTACATTCCTTGAAATGTCACTGGGTGTTCTCACCTCCTGGTAGCTTGAGGCGTGGGGAACAGACTGGGGATAGGGACTGGAGGACACTGCACTTGCCCCGGGGGCAGCCTAGCTTGGCATTCCATGTGCCTGGATTTCTCTCTCAGGGCCGGCGGCTCCTGTGAGTGCCAAGGTCCCGGGCACCGTATATCCTGCCTTTGATTCCTGCCTCCAGAGGGGAACCAGGCACCCCAGGGCAGTGAGATGGCACAAAGACTTCCCCTTCCACAGAGGGGGCAACTGACACCACAAGAGCACAGTGAGGGGGTCAGCTTTTCCTGATATTGTCTTTTCATCACCTGTATGTGGGAGCAGACAAGAATGGGAAAGGTAGCCAGCCATCTTTCCTTTTGGTGGCGGGTGGAACAGCCCTGGGGATTATTAATGATAGTAAAAGCCACTCACTTCTCTTACCACAGGTTTCCTCACTACCACCACCCTGTTATCTCCCAACCCAAACAGGAAATTTCCTTCCACATGAAGCCAGCGCATCTTTGGACAGAGGCACCACAAATGACTGAATTATGCCAAACTGTGGCTCTCCTAGCACCGGTCTCAGGGATGAACACCTACTCCACACCTCCTCTGTGAAGGGCTCCCACTCGCAGGGAAGGGGGCCACTAGTCCCCCAGCCCACAGAAGGAGGTGCTTGATAATCATTTTGGAGTGAATGAAAGGCCGGCTCCCTTTGTCAATCCGCTGCGATGGTCTCCTCTGCCCCCGCCCCCAGCACTGGGCCATGCATGGTCTCATCCGCGAGGTCATGCCGTACGCCCCCCACTTCAGGCCTTCTGCTGGCCTCCCATCTCACTGGTGTAAATCCAGCCCTACCAGGCCTGCAGGGCGCTCACCTCCTGCTCCGACCCCATGTCCCACCACCATCTCGCCTGCTCTCTTCTGGCCACGCTGGCCTCCTTCCTGGTCTTTAAGTGTGCTCCCTGATGGTGCCCTACGTCAGTGTCTTTTGATCTGTGGTTCACCCCCCTGGAGTGGAGGACCTGCTGTCATTGCCTTCAGGTTCAGTTGTCCTCTGATCAGAGAGGACTTCTCGAATCACCCTCCTTTAAAACAACACCTCATCGCCCTCTATCCCTTTCACCCAGTTTTTTCTTCGTTGCTGGTACCCCTGCTGTCACATTACACACTGACTTGCTTATTTCTGCCTCCCGCCCCACGTAAGCCCCACAAGAACAGGGAAGTTAGCGGGCTCGCTGCCGAGTCCCCAGCATCCAGCTGTGCCACCACCCAGTGGGTGCTGCAGCTGTAACCGAGATGCTGCTCCCTGTCCTGCCCCCTAGTCTCCACAGGCACAGCCCCCCACCACCTAGGGTGAAGCTCACGTCCACTCTGACTCATCTGGCTCCGAAAGTCCCCATTTCCACCCATTGCCAGGCCCTGTTAATTCATATTGTCTTTCTCTGAAGAATCTCCTTTCTCTTCTATTCTAGTTGCCATTAGAGTTCACCAGACAAAAAGTGGGCTAATGCAGTAAGAACACGGGCTTTGGAATCCAACAGCCCTGGGTTAAAATCCCAGTTTTGCCAATTAACTAACTAGGTGACCATGGGCAAGCTGTCCAGCTTTTCTGAGCCCCCGGGTCATCTGCAGTGTGGGCATCACATTTATCATGTGGACACTGGGTGAACAGACATGAACCAAAGGAGCATAGTTCCCTTTTCCTTTCAAGGGTTGTGCTTTGGTCAAAACAACCCACTTTCTTTCCAAATACTGAACAGATAAACAAGTGCATTTATTTATTTAACTTTTCCCATTTGTCCAAGAGAAATGGCAAGTGAGACAATGAGTCACTAATGGCGAAAGTGACTTGAAGCCATTCTGCTGAGAGGAGTGGGTGGCCCCTGTCGCCCAGGACCAGGGGTCAAGCGAGACACAAGCACATGGCTGCCCAGAAAAATGTATGTGGCTCAGCTGGAGCATTTCCACCACGTGAGCAATGGGAGCATCACATGCTTCCAATTATTTTTGACCCCAGACAAAAGGTAGGCCAGCGATGTAAGAGGAAACAGTTGCAACTGGACCCTGAGTTTAGAGGCAGTGTCCTGCGTTAAGAGTCCCTGCCCTGCTTTCTCTGAGGCTGGCAGGGGACCTCCCAGAGTGGCACAGGACACGTAAGGTCAGTGAGCAGGACCCTAGAGTAATGGCGAGAGACTTGCAGTGCAGTTTCTGTTCTTCTTTCTACCTCCTGAAAGAACCCCAGGAGATTCAGCTTCTCCACCTACAGAAAGGTCACCAGCGTTCATAACCCAAGTAACAGATGGCCACCGGCAAGAGGCCTTCTCCTCTGGAAACGGACCCAAAAGCCAGGGTTCTTCAGTCGGACCCACAGGGGCAGAATTTTAAAAGAACACAGAACAGAACTGACAGCAGTACCCTAACACGTTGACAGTGTTTAATCTTGGTGTTTTCCGTATTTTCCAAACATTCTGCATTTTCCATAGTGAACAGGCCGCACTTTAATCTTAAAAATCAAAATGAGTTTTGATATTTGAAAAAAATGATACAAACACCAAAAAATGAGTTAGAGAAGCAACTCAAAATAAGGCTAGACCACGTCTGAGAAAATCGGCCCACAAATTATTCCTATCTAGCATTCAAAACATGAAGGTCTGCATGATATCTGACCACCGCCCCCCAGCTCAGCTCCCTGCACATTGGGCTCTGGATGGCCCCTCCTTTCCAAGCCTAATATGAAACAAGGCTGGGTGCCAGAAAGGTGAGCATATGCTGACTGGGAGGCGAAGGAAAGGCTGTTCTCTGCAAGTTAGGCTCTCTGATCCTATGACAAAGATGATTCTGATACACTTGTCAACATGTGGACATGAAAGGCCAACTCAATTTACAGTTTTCATTAAGAGACTACATTCCCAAAGTTGAACTCAGAGGCCAGATGTTTACAAGGGGAAGATCTGAATTATGGGTACCACGTTATTCCCTTCAGTTAGCAAACAAATGTTTTGGTAAAAAGACTGTCTGGCTTTGCTACTGAAGAAGAAATAAGGAGAAGCTGCTGCTAAGACAAACACAGCACCCGGGGTACGAAGAGGGATAGCCCTCTTTACAAACGAGTCATTAACAAGGGGCTGTGAGCAACTATGGGAGACAGTTCTCGGCTAGATACGGCGCCTTCAGCCACTATCTGATTAGCCCTGGGACATCTGTGAGTCTCAGTTTTTTCATCTCTAAAGTAAAGAGATCAAACCAGGCAATTTTTAAGATCACAAATGCTTCTAAAGTTGATTTTACATTTCCTATGATACTCAAATCAAAAGGACCCTCTGAGCCAAACTCAGGGTGGAAAACAATGATAGTGGAGGGTCTGCCTCCAGGGGCTGAGAAGACACGACTTACCTCCTGGGCCAGACTACTGAGACTATCCAGCAGAGTTTGTGTGGCTTCAGCCAGCTCCTTGCTCGGGAATGGAGATGTGGAGTTCAGTTCTGTCTGAAAAGAGAAAAAAAAAAAAAAAAAAAAACTTTGTTTCTAAACTGAAATGTAAACATGAAATCTCTGTTAAAAATAAACAATTGAAACCATTTACAATCTTGAGTTTAAAACATAAGAAACCCATTCCTAACCAAAGTAAGACACTAAAAGTATTCTAACTGTATGTTTGCAGGTTGTTCACCTAAGAATTACTAATTCTTTGATGAATACTTTTAAATGGTGTGGGAATATGTATTTTAAACTATTTGATGTGCAATAGCTTAAAAAAAAAACTCAGCAGGGTGTGTGTGTCCAGCGCAAAGCTGACGACAAACTCCCAACTCTGTCTGGAGTTCTGCAAGACAGGCAATGTGAGAGCAGCCTTGAGAAATACATTTGTGATGGCTCATAAGAAAGGAAAAAAGTGTAAACTTTAAAGCTACCAAAAGCATGAGAAGAAGAAATTCTTTCATTCTACTCAACACTGTTTCTAACACTAAAAATTAACTTATTTTTTATATATTAAATTTTAACCCCTATTTTAATATATTAAAATGTATTGTTTTAATAGATTAAATTTAATTTTAAAATACGTGGGGTTTGGGGGGGTTCTTTGGGTTTTTTGTTTTATTGAAGTACAATCAGCTATAATGTGTCAATTTCTGGTGTTTTTATGTCCAGTTCGGGTCAAATCATTATATTTACTCATTTATATATTTAATTGCTGTTATATGCCACCAAGTTGCACTGCAAATGTAAGAAAATAGTTAATTTAGGCCCAAGGAGAAGATGGGTTAGCGTAGACAGCCCAAGCTAGAGAAGGAAAAAAACAGCAATGCATAGACCCTGAGGCCAGAATTGGCTCTGAGTTTTCAAGTTTCCAAAGTAAAAATGATACGGAATCAGTTTCATCATTCTTGTCAAATGAGAAAAAAGTCTTCAGGGAAAAACCCATCTTTCCTTGGCGCTTCTATGGGCATCATTTTATTCAATAGCAGACCCTCAGAAATCTAAAGAAGGCAGAGCTGTTTTGATATTTGCCTTATAGCAGAGCTTGCTGTGAACTGTCATGCAGACTGCACGGAAAACGGCTACAGGTAGATGGAGCTCATCACTACCTCTAGGAACTAGTGGCCTGGAATGCTTTCCTTTAAGGACTCCAAACGCAGGAGACTAAGGTCATGATCATCATCATATCCTAGCATAATCCCGAGTGTACATTTCTGATAAAAATCTCTCTAAAGGTTCTATGGAAGCTTCTGTCAGCCTGATGCATGAGCTCTTCTGTAACGGCTCACTCACCGGAGCACAGCCTTTCCACATGCCCAGGCCTCTGAGGGACCTGTGGCTCCCTGTAAACGCTAGACTCAGGTAGGTCTCTGTGCCAACGCATAGGTCGTGTCAGCGACCATTCCTTCCACAAGGTAATTCATGAGCAAAGACAGGCGGGGTGGGGGGGCTCGTTTCTTCTTCCTCTCTTCAGGCTCACAGTATAACTCAAGGTTACACACTCAAAGCTGAACCTACAAAGACCCTGGTAAGAAAAAGTTTTACAAACCGAGATGTCTTAATTGGAAGATACAGGAGGTTAAAACTGTTTCTGTGCTTATTACCATGAGGCGCACAAGAGGATATGTGTTCAGGATTATATAGCAAAACAAAAAATGCCAAATTAAATTAAACGTTAGAAACTTAAAATTTGGTAGTTAATCCATTTCTTTTCTAAAGTCTGAATGGAAATAAGATTCTTAGCACTCTGCCCTCTCTGCCCTGGTAATGGGGACCTGGGGTGGCTACAGAACCCTGGACCAGCGGCTTAAATGTCCCATGCCTCATTTCCTCAACTCCACAGCAGGGTAAACAATGATGTGTCCATGTCACAGAGTCTTCATGAACATTAAACCAGGGACACATGCCGAGCACCCTGCCCAATGCCTGGCACATAGTAGGTCCTCACAATTATAAACAATTCCATCCCTGCCTTTCTCTTCCCTTCCTTGAAAGTTCCCTACCCAAACTGAAGGGCTGAGGCTCTCCTCTGCACGGACGGTTCTTCAGCTCTTGAAAGACATACGTCCTCCCTTCTGTTTCTTGGCTAGCTCTCGAGCTTTCTCTCCTGTTTAGGTGCCCTCCCTCCACAAGGCAGAGAGCTAGCATTGTCAGCTAAAAGCATATCAGCCACACTCCGATGTGCTATTTCTAAAATTATAAATGCTCCTCAGTGAAAGGCTAGCACATCCTCATCCTAATTTCCAAAGTCTTGAGACAAACACTTCTCTCTCCTTTATAACCGTTTTTCTTTACTTAGTGTTTGCCAAATTGCAAAGCAAAAGATAAGGTTAAGTGGAGCATACATCCAGAGGAAACCCTAATTGAAAAGATACATGCACCCCAATGTTTACAGCAGCACTATTTACAATAGGAAAGACATGGAAGCAACCTAAATGTGTATCAACAGAAGGCTGGATAAAGAAGTTGTCATGTACACAATGGAATATTACTTGGCCATAGAAAATGAAATAATGCCATTTCAGCAACATGGATGGACCTAGAGATTATCACACTAAGTGAAGTAAGTCAGACAGAGAAAGACATATCATATGATATCACTTACATGTGAATCTAAAAAATGGCACAAATGAACTTATTTACAGAACAGAAACAGACTCAGAGACATGGAAAACACACTTATGGTTACCAAGGGGTAAAGAGCAGGGGAGGGATAAATTAGGAGTTTGGGGTTTGCAGGTTCTTACTACTAAATATATAAAAGATAAACAAGAAGGTCCTAAAGTTTAGCACAAGGAACTATATTCAGTATCTTGTAATAACCTATAATGATAAAGAATATGAAAAAGAATATATACGTATAACTAAATCATTATGCTGCACACCAGCAACAAACACAACATTGTAAATCAACTATACTTCAATTTAAAAAAAAGATAATGTTAACTGGATGAAATATATACTTACATTAATATGTATTTATACTATACACACACACACACACACAAACTTGCCTCAAAATTAACATTTAAATGGAAAAACCTGAAGGAAAAATCACTACTTATGATTATGTATATGTGTGTCTCTAAAACTACATATATTAAGTATACACACAGACATACACACACCCTTAGATACATACATTAAGATATGTATATTCATTGTGTACTTTCTATTTATAGTAAGTGATACTGATTTTACTTTTACAGGAGTAATATAGTTTCCTTTCTAATTAAATGTATCTGGACAAAGCAAGCAAGTCGATTTAAAGGAAATATTAAGTTCAAATGATACCAGCTCCCCTTGAATAGAACCTAAATCATAACAGAGGATGGAGAACAACCAGGCTGCACTGACAGTGTGGTCCCCAGAGCTCGTGCATCAGAACCGCCGAGGTGCTTACCAAGCACGCAGACTCCCAGCCCCCGAGACCTACTGGATCAGAAACTAGACGTGTGACCCAAGAATCCTTGGGGAGTTTTTTGCACACTGACCTTTGAAAACCACTGAGACACACAGCACCTGGACAACACCCACGCCTCTTTTCCCTAGTCATGTGTGCATGAATGTGGCTGTCTGTGTGTTCCCCGTCTGGTCCACACGATGCTGTCTGCTTCAGACTGTGAAGCCAATAGGGTCACCTGGCCCCCAAGTGGGATCCAAGACAGCACCAAACATACGTGCAGCCAGGTGCATCACATCACTTGTGTACACAAGCCACCAAGTGCAAAACACTAGCTCTCTAAACCCCTGGATCCAGCACTGGCCCACTGTCCCCATTAGCAGTCATCCTTCCCCTGCAGGACACAAGCCAATGAGCAGCTCACGTTGTCTGGACAGTATGTCTCCCCATCTGAATGAATTTAAACCTTCATAGGTAATGCTTTTTCCTTCAGGTTTTTCTATTTAAATGTCTTGACTATGGGGCAAGCTTATTCCTCTTGTTTTAAAAGCTACACACTTCAGCAAAACTTCATGCATATAGCAGGGCCTACGGTACGGCTGTCTAACCCATGAATATATTTAACCACAGACATAAACATAATGATCTCGTTATATTTACTCTGGGTGTCAGACCTTTAGATACTCAAGACACCAATGCAATACCATATGCTACTATATGAATTTGTTGTCCGTAGACTGGGCTTTGGTTTGTTTGTGATTTAGGTTTGGGTCTCTAAGAGAAACACTGATTTAGGTTTGGGTCTCTATGAGAAACACTGGCTAAACCCATTCATAAGCCCCAAGTAGAGGAGTCAATGCTATTATTAGGATCCTTCTTATACTAATTGTTGTTTAAGATTAAATGCTCAGAATTCATTAACATAAGTATTGGCAAGCTGTAATCAGTACAAAAAATTTCCATTTTCAAAGAAGTGTGGGTTGGAGTTACACATACAGGTGTGGGTTGACATCACAGGGGTAAAAAACACACACATACACAATTCAAATGCAGCATCAAGTTTAAATCTTGCATTAACCAGGTATTTTGCTCAATATTTCATTTCACTTTCCTGTGCTTGGATATTATGAAAATACAGACAGGAGACTAATAAATCAGCAGACCTAATTATTACAAATTAATGGGGAAAGGACTATTGAACCAGTGCTGCTGAGACAAGTAGTTACTCAGGTAAGATTGTAATTTTTCCATCTCACACCACTATACGAAATTAAATTCTTTGCAGATTGAAGAGCTAAAACTAAAAATAAAGTTTAAAACATATAGGAGTAAATATACTTATGAAGTTGGGGTAGGGGAGACCTTCTTAAAATATAGAAGTCCAAACTAAAATGGGGAAAAAAACGACTCCAACTTTTGAACATAAAATCTATGCACCAAGAGATGCCATGAACAACGTATAAAAACAAGGCAAAGACTGGAAGAACGAACTTAAAAAAAATTTAGTATAAAAATGGAATACCATGCAGCGGTTAAAAGGAACCAGAAGTCACACATATAAACCTCAAAAAGGAAACACTGAGTGAAAAAGACAAAATGCAGATCAACATGAACATTTACACAATGTTAACACGTGCAAACCAATACAGTAGATTATTAACAGAGTGCAAATATACATATATATATATATATATATATATATATATATATATGTATGATTTCATACAAATATGTAATTCCAGGAGAGCTGTTATCTCTGAGGAAAAAGATGGGGACCCATAGGTGACATCAATTGTATCCCTAGTGTTTTATTCCTTGAAAAGTATCTGAAGCAAGCATGGCAAAAAGATGGATGAGGGTACATGTGAGCTCTTTATGCTCTTTATACTATTTCTATTCCTTTTTATATGTTTGATCTATTTCATCATTTTCTTTTTAATTCAATAAAAGACAAGAGTGGGGAGGAGGAAAGGGAGACTGGCAGGAATGAAGGAAGGGTAAGAATGTAAGTTGGCTGAGTACCTGTCAGATCTGAAAGATGTCTAACTTCCCTGAATAAAATTAACCCCAGCAATCTGCCTTGAAACAAGGCCACACAATGAAGTCTGAGAACCCCGAGCCTACACCTCCTATTAACTGTGGTCTTCTGCTCATATTTACTTGACAGAGGCAGGCAGCGCCTGTCAATAGTATTTCCAAAGAGCTCCAGTAATTCACAGTTTGGAACTCCTACAATTTTTCTTAACCAAAAACATTCCCCTGGCTATGAATTCATATAGGTCCCCAATGACCATAGGAGGCAAGATTCTCTTGTACGAAGGAAAACCAGGAAAAAGAGGGAAGATAAAATCTTTACTGAGGACTGTACGTTCTATGTTAAGCTAACGGGAATTCATGTATTATTCAATGTTTTTAGATCATCACTACATACTGCATTATCATTAGAGGAAGAATAGACAAATGAGTATTATATGACTCAAAATCTCCTATCCACTTGTGCAAGATGTGTTAATCACAACACTGCAACATTTTCTAAAAGCAAGACATTAGGGGTGCTGGCCCCAGAATGACAAAGGCCACTGTTCGTCTTTTCTGAGTCTAACAGATGACTTCATTATATTCTTTTTATCCTCATTAGCTTTTTTTCTCCTTCCACATGAATTTTGGGTTTTTTCTTTTTTTAATTGAGGTAACATTGGTTTATATTATATAAGTTTCATATGTATAACATTATATTTCTACTTCTGTATACGTTACAGCATGCTCACCACCAAAAATTTGGTTTAACTACATTGTCAAAGACTAAAAATTAAAAAAGGCAGTAACCTAGCAAAGTCAATTGGACTTTAATTTCTGAGCTGGTGTTTTATTTCAACTCAGTGTCCAGCATAGGTCCTGGCACATAATAACTAGGCACCCAATAAATGTGGAAGAAAATGAAAAGCAAAGGGAGAAGCACATTAGGAGGGCAAGAGATGGAATGGTGTGAATCCTGCTACAAAGGTCATTCAAATTCACAGATACATTGTTTTATATTCACTCATCAAGTCCCCGACCCGTGGAGCCTTTCGGTGGCTCCCCTTGCTCTAAGATCAGGCCCAATAGCTAAAAATGGCTCATGAACGTCTGCCTCAGCACCTCTTAGAGCATCATGTCTCACCGCTCCTGCACCCATCAAACTCCCCATGGCTACACCTACTCCACTCTGAACTACTCAGTCACACCCAGTTCCCCTAAATGCACCTTCTCTCTCCTCCAATCCCATACACATACCATGTCCTTTGCGTGAAGATTCTTGCCCTATCTTCACCTGGCTAAGCTCTATTCCTGGGTTCCAACTTAGAGGATGTTTCTTCTCTGGTCCTCAAAAACCGGGTCAGGAGGCCTCCTCAGGGCCTGCACAGTACCCAGGAGAGAGGTTATCACTCTGCACAGCATCTGTTCCTGTCTTGCTCTGTCCGTCTACTGCCCCACCAGCAGGGAAACTTAGAGATCTGTACCACTGCCTCCCTGGCCCAGAGCATGGCACAGATCAGGGCTCAATAAATATTTGCTGAATGAATGAAATTAAGTCTCTGTTTACAGGTGATCGTTATACAAAAGGAAGACCAGGAGAGACTACTACAAATGCATTAGAAATTGTAGCCAAATAGAAATATGAGACAGAACATCTGTGACATTAAAATGTAATTGGAAACTCTTTTCAATTTACAAAAATCTTATCCACACTCAAATTTTGCAGGGACTCTACTGCTAAAGTGAGATGTGGATGTACATACATTTGGATAGTATTTTCAATATAATGCACAATTTTGTCTTCCTCCTCTGTAAATGCATGTTACAATGTGTTCACTGGGACATTTCAAACTTCCCTGAAATGCTCTCATAAAGTAGACTAAAATCTCTACCTCACTTTGCCCATGTTCAGTAAGTTCAACTCAGGGCTAGGATTTATACGTTTGAGTTAAAATTGGAAATAAGTAAGCCACATACTAGGCACAAAGACTATTACCACCCAGAAGCAACCACTGTCTTTCCAATGGTTTACATGACAATAAAATTTCCTTTGAGGCATATTTTAGTGATTTTCATTGAAGTAGGGAATCATAAAACTTGTGTCTGAGGACAATATTAACCTTTTAAAAACAATTCAACAATTTAAACATTAACTTTTAAATCTGATGTGTTTATTGCATTAAAATACTTCATTTTTTGCTGTTTCTAAACATAGTTAAAATACACCTACTACTATGTCATTTGGGATCAAAAAATCAAACGTTTTCTCTTAGAAACGGCAGCATTTTTCAAGGAACTAACAGTTACAATTGAGGCAAAAGTATCTGTCTTGATGGAGCTGAGCAGTCATATTAACACACTGTTAAATTCACTAATTTATCCCCTGTTCTGTGCTCCCCTTTTCTCACACGAACCAGGTGAACAGCGTCTGAAAGAGTAAATCCATGAGGCGTGTTCCCCTTATCAAATGTTAGATGTTGCAACTGCTTGCCCGGCAAAAGTACATTTTGTAAATAAGTGGGTAGTAAAACTCACACAAAGCCAAACAAAATCTGGTACTTCCCACAGATGTCAGAGTTCCAGGCTGGAGGGGAGGGAAAACCAAGTGTTTTCTCCTGCAAAACACCCACACAAAGCGGGGAGTATGTATAGCTCAGTGGTAGAGTGAATGCCTAGCATGCATGAGGTCCTGGGTTCAATATCCAGAACGTCCATTAAATAAATAAACCCAAGTGCCTCCTCCCATTTAAAAAAAAAAAAAAGAAAGATCCACACAAATACTTTAAAGATTGCTGTGACAAGTTGAAAAGTATTAGGCCCCCCAAAGCCCTGAGCCAAGCTGAGCCCTTGTCTAAAGGTCAAGAAGACACTAAACAAAGACCCTTGGAAACAAGGAGGACTGTTCACTTCTTCTCCATCTGCTCCTTTGATCCTTGCACAGCCCAGCTGTGAGCTCACTGGTCTTCTGGGAATCTCAGGGCACCACTCACTTCACCTCCTTTGTCCCATGAACTGAGTACAGCATTTGCAGGAATTACTGCATGCATCAGCAGACACATGAACAGAACTCTTTGTTCCCTAGAAACACAACTTTCCCTTTGCGAGTGAAGGTACCATCAGAAGTCAAGACAATCTAGCCTCATGGTTGTGCAGTATGTAAGCTGTCACTGAGCTGGAGGTAAATCTGTACGCCTGCCTGTGCTAACCTGAATCAGACACAATTTTCCTCACCTCAAGGATCAGACACCACCTTCACATCAGGGAGACCATGGTGAGCCAGACTAGAGCCCACGCCTACTGAGCTCCCAGTCTTTCACTGTGGCTCACAGTGTCCCGTGTTGGCAAAAACCATTGTCAGGGAGCTGTTGGCAGGTCACCAGTGAAGCGGAGAGGAGGGCAGCCCTCACTTTCCAGAACCCAGAAGCTGTGAAGAATTTCTCAAGCTCCCAATCTCAGCCTTAAAGTTGGTTCCCAGTACCCACTGGGATGAAAGCTCCATGCCTACCTTCCCTGCCTTGTTCATAGCTGAACTGTCAGTGCCTTAGAATGGTACCTGGTACAAAGTAAACATACTGTAAATATGTGGTTGATGTTGCTGATGGATGATCTCATGCCCTGTTCAGGGATGCTCTGCTTCCCAATGTCTCTGTTCTCTCTGGTTTGTGCATTACAAACCTTCATGGGTAGTGTTCATTATGCTTTAGAGTCACTCTCAGAACATGAGCAAGAAAGTACACAGGGCTGAAAAGGGACTAACAACAACAACAACAAACGCCAAAGGCACTGAAGAAACTTCCCTGGAAACAGAAACACTGAAGATATAATGAAATATATGTTCTAATCCAAAGGCAGCTGTGGCTAGATGAATGCCCTCCCCAAAGCTGTCTATACCCTAATCCCCAGAACCTGTCAATCAGTTATATCACATGGTAAAGTGTACTCTACAGATGTAAAAGGTCATGAACATTAAAATAAGGAGATTCTCCTAGATGATCTGGATGGGTTCAGTCTAATCCCGACCCCTTAAAAGCAAAAAAACTTTCTCTGGCTGGAGGCATAGAGATGTGGCAGAAGGAAAAGTCAGGTGTAAAGCATGAGAGGGACTCAGCCCACTGTGGCTGAAGGGGGCCATATGAAAATCAGGAGAAGGAATGCTGGCTGCCTCTAGGAGCAAAGACCATCCCCCAGCAGAGAGCCAGCCAGAAAACAGGGACCTCAGTCCTACAACCTCAGGGAAATGAATTCAGCTACCAACTCGAATGAGCTCAGAAGCAGATTCATGTTCAGAGCCTCCAAAAAGGAATACAGCCCTGTGAACACCTTGATATGCAAGGCGTGAAAACTAGTACCTTCATTTTATGCAAGGTATAATTGAGGCATAAACATAAATAAGAATCTACAGGGTAAGAAGCCTTGGCAATATCTAAGCCAAGAATGCAGTTTTTCATTGAAATATTCTACAGGATTATTTGTTTGTATGACTGATTCCTAACACTGATCTACAAAAAGATAACTTCTATCTTACCAGCCACTGTTTCAGCATATAATTTATATTACTCATAGCAATTAATATGGCAGCCACCCTAATCAACACCTGGCTGTGAACTAACTGGTCTACCAGGCACAACCACAGCACAACGGGATGGGCTTTGATGTAGCTGACAGTTTTGACAGTGCATTTCCATGTCCTGATCATGGTAATTTTTCCAACTAGAGAGAGATTTTCAAGTTGAACCCAAGGTGGTGATTGTCAGATTATGAAGGCTGTACTATCATTCTACTTAGAGCATAATGCAGACATTGTATAACTAAAGGGATTTTACTGGGTTGTGCACACAATAGGTATTTAATGGATCAACAGAAATGAAATAATGAGTGGACACCAGAATAGATTACATCTTCTGAAAGCAACCCTCTTTCCAAAATTTGAACCATCCTGGTTGAAAGGGTGGACACTTCTGTCTTGTAGTGAAGTCAAGAAAAATAGCCAAAATGGTCCAAGGAAATGGTCTACCATTTGTAATAACCTTTGACCCTCTGTCTCACAACACAAAAAGTAACAGGCTGCAAATGTCTTCACAAATGAGCTTAAATAACTATTAAGCCCACTTATCTGGGGCTGCAAAACAGATCTTAAGCACTAGGCCTAACTCCCTCACACTGACTGGGTCACCATCAACCCTGCCACAGAAGCATCAAAAAATTCAGTTTTACTACTACCTTCACCTCAAGCAGAAATTGTAGCATCAGGGTGCAAGCAGGACTCCTTGATGGTCAGTCAAGAACATAAACCCTGAGATGTGTTTCCAAGGTCACATTCTAGGGTGTGATCCAGGCACAGGGTCCAGAAATCAAACCTTCTTAGGGCCCATCTCTCTATAGAGAAGTCATGGTGCACAAAGTCCCAGAGCATTTAAATTTCTATTATAATGAGGAATATCTCTTTCTAGGCACGTCCTTCTTCCAGGACTCTTTCCCTGGTTTTAAAAGAAACTACTGACCAATCAGGGAGCTCTGTGGTGACTAGGAAACCAGAACACCGGATGCTAGAGAATGTTGTTGGAGAGGCATGCCACCAGAGCTCACAGAAAATCCACAGAAAGAGACCTGTTCTGGAACTGCACGCAACACTGGTGAGCTGAACGTTCAGATTCATCTGCATTCTTGGATTAGGAATGAGAGTGCACTCTCGTGGACCGCTTCTCTAAACCACTGATTCCCAGTTGATGATCAGACTTTGTTGCGATTTATTTTTCTGCGAATGCTGTTTCGTCATTGATTAAGCTAATTTTTGAGTGTGCTCCCATCCAGTTTCAGGGTTTTGTCACTGAGACATTTCAGTGTCTCCTGATAGGCTTTTGAAAATGAATAGTTACCTATCTTCTCATTCATGGTTTTGAGACTTTTTTTTAATCTAGGGAATTCTTTCTTCATATGGACTCTTAACAGTATTAAAAACCCAAAAAAGCAGGTCTTCTCTGATTGAAGCAGGCACAAGGGACCCTTAGACTTGGACTTGGGGCCACACCCAACTCATTCTTCCCCAATTCAGCCTTGGGTAGATGGCCCAAAAGTTTGAAAGGACAGTTAGAATACCACTGAGCCAAATTATATTTCCAACTCCCAATCAGCCTTACGTTTCTACAAAATCAACCACATTGCCCAAGGAAAAGGGTCACAATCCAAAAGCGTTAGTGCAAGAAGTGGCTCCGCATGGCAGGCCTGCTCACCAGGATCGGCTTCAGGATGTCCATGTTGGAACGGAGCACTTGCTCTGCTGCCTCCAGTTTCTCCCTTGGCAGGCTGCAAAGCCTGGAGATTTCTTGGTCACCAAGTTTAATCACCTCTCGTAATTTTGATTCGTTGCACAGATTGGTCAAATGTAACTGGTAGCCTTGCAGAAATACCTGGAAGCATTTCATGCAAAGAGAGAGAAGCAAAGCTGGATTACAAACATGGGAAGCTGGATCCCTCAAGCCTCTTGGGGGAGCTCACGTCAATACAGCCTTGAAGAGTGGGCACCACTGCAATAGCCCGATGCATCGGGGTCACTAGCGAGCTTCGGGACAGATCCAGGCATGATTCTATAGGATATTTAAAACCAGGATGTGATGTTTGACTCATCCTCCCCCACACTCTTGTCCTTGTGAAGGGAAATTCTGAGTCCAACTCTTTTTCTCAAAAGTAGGACATGTGATTCAGTGAATAGAAGTCTAAAGCCTGAACTTCTGAAATCACTTTTATTAGAGAAAATAGAAAATTCTCATTACTTTGGAATGCATGATATCTTAAACCGGAGCTGGGCTGAATTATGAAAAAAAAAGGCATTTATACTATTTACATGTAGAGACAGATATTTAACTATTGCAAAGAACTATGTTCAAACAATTTCAGAGTTTGAAACTCTTCCTTTTACTTGTATCAGAGCAGAGTACTAGAAAGTCAAACTCCTTCTCTCATTGACAGGCCAATTCTAAGTCATTCTTATCCATTCATTATAGCCGAGAGAGCCTCTCTTTGTTTATTTAGTTAACTTTCCGGGCCTAACTAAACCGCACTTCTTCATATATGGTCCTTACTGTCCATGAGACAGCCAGTTCAGTAAGATGAGGGGCCTTGTTTTTCTTGCTCCCTTTGTGTCCACAGTGCTGGAACATATGGACAGTAAATATCTGTGGAATGAATGAATGGATGATTCAGACTCTATTACTCCATTATTACGTTGTCTGTTTGTTTCAGTTAGTGCAGCCTGTCCTGCTTATAGTACAACCTAATGGGAGTGATGGACCCAGTGCCTCTTAAGACCCACGCAGCTTTCTAACACAGCAGAAGCACTCGGCCTGCCGTGGTTTCTATTAAGTCTCTACCTACTGCCAGATACTCAAGCGTACTTCACTTTGCCTCCTGTTCCTAACTAGCCTTTGCTGCCAATCTCCCTTTAGTATCTGTGTTTAAGAACACTGACCACACAGAGACTAATTACCATGTGAGGACCACCTCCATACTAAGGATGCCCCTTAGTTTAAACTGATTGGATCAGACAGATAGGAAATTGGCAGGGGGGCAATGGAAATCAGGCTAACAATTTTCATAAGCCTGCTGCCTTTGGCCCATCGCCCAACCACACAATCGGTAAACACAAGGCATATTTTCCTAGTTTCATAAGGGCAAGCAGTAAGCATATTTTTCTAATTTTAAAAATTCTAGATCATGTAAAGCAAGGATCTTATTTTCAGGCATAAATATTTCCACTAGTTCTGCTAACTGTAAAGACAAGCTAGTATGTAGACATGAGACAGGGTAAGGAAGCAGTTCCCCCTTTCTGCCAAAGAATGAACTTGAGATGCTTCTCTGAAAATCAATAACCATGCAATCAGGGTCTGCTGCACACCGCTCAGGAGTGGTGGGATATCTAATGATGCCAGAGGAAGTTTTTTAAAATCTAAGGTAAAATTCTACAGAGACACTAATATTATTTTCTGGTTTTATACATTTAAGAAAAAAAATAAACATTTTCTCCTTATATATCTTTCTTGTCTATCTTTAAAGGAAGCATTAAGTTTTTTTTTTAAATCACCTGTCTTGGATTTTATAGACAGAGCTACTCCAGATCAATAATCCTCAACCCTAGTTATTATCCCAGAACTGTGAAATTTAAAAAAAATGTTTAATTCATCTTAACTTAAATTCGTCCCCTTTTCCGGGGGAAGTTATCTACAAATGCCAACTGACAGGCAGGAAATCAGTTTTATTCCAACCGGCTGGCCCGTGACGCCAGGTTGTACACCCCACTCTGCAGATGGTTTGGCAATGCCAGCCTGAGCAGGGAGGTAAAAACAGGTGAAGCTGCCTTTGAGCTAACAACCTCCTTTAGAGCCATTACAAAGACTTGAGTTTATTCATTTCCTTCCCGGCTCTAGAACAATGTAATTGCCATCAGCCCCAACAGGGACGCCAAAGGGCGTAGCTTACCTTCCGGAGACTGACATTGGCCCCCAGCATTTTGTCCACAGTAGGCCTTGGCAGAGAGAGGTTGTGATGCAGGAATCCAGAGATGGTTTCATTGTCAACCAGGAAATCACGAAGCTTCAAGCCTGCTGGAGAAGTAGTGTTTTATTTTCATTTAATAAGTAACTCCAGAAAAAAAAAAAGTCCGCACAATGGAGCAGGTGGAGAAAAAGGTCACAATATTGACTGCCTCATTTTAAATCGATTGATAACCACAGGCCTCTGGCTTAAGCACACAGAGAAACAAGGTTCAGGGAGCTTGGCCTTATCAGCAGAAACATGAAAAGACTGCTTTCTGAAGGTGTGGAGTGCGACACTGCTGTACACACACACACACACACACACACACACACAGCCTTGTCTTGCTTTTCAAGGAAAAAGCCAGGTCTTTCAAATGATCTCACCCAACCTACCTGAGGTTTGTGACCCTAACCCTACTGCTCCAGTCTCCCCAGTACCATCTCAAGCAGCGGAACTTGGAGATATTTAAAGCCTTATTCCCACAAGCCCCAGGGGCTAATTTTCTCTTGATGCAGAACTGTGGTTCTCAAACTTGGGCGGGTATCAGAATCATCTGAAGGGACTGTGAAAACGTCTTGCTGGTGCCCTACCCCCAGAGTTTCTGATTCAGCGGGCCTGGGACAAGGCTGGAGGATTTGTAGTTTTTTATTTTTTGTTGTTACAATTGTTACAATTGAAGTATAGTCAGTTTACAATGTGTTAGTTCCAAGTGTACAACAAAGTTATACACAACTTTATACACAGTTATACATATGTATTCTTTTCCGGATTCTTTTCCATTATAGGTTATTACAAGATATTATAGTCCCCTGTGCTCTACAGTAGGTCCTTGTTGTTTACCTATTTTATATATAGGAATGTGTATCTGTTAATCCTAAACTCCTAGTTTATCCCCCCACCCCCTGCTCTCCTCTTTGGTAACCATAAGTTTGTCTGTGAGTCTGTTTCTGTTTTGTAAATAGGTTCATTTGTATTATTTTTTAGATTCCACATATAAGTGATCTCATATGATATTTTTCTCCGACTTACTTCACTTAATAGGATAACAAGCTAACAAGCTTCCAGGTGGTGCTGATGCAGCTGGTCTGGGGCCCACACTTTGAGAACCACAGGTGCAGAGCATTATGCATACCAAAGCACTTTCACAGGCATGGTCTCATTTTAATTCCAAACATGGAACACATGATACAGAGCTCTAAAACCCGGGTCTGCTGTGCTTTAAGAAAATGCATATGCATATATTTTTAAAATCAACCCTACTAAATGACTGAATTTCTGCAGAGTTTCATACAGAATTCCTTTAAATAATAAGCCCTCCAAGTACATTTAGAAAGGGTTCCATTCCAATCCAGTGTAGTGGAGCAGAAAAAGCAATTTTAGTCTCCAGAGTTGGAGGCTGTGCCTAGTGGTGTTGCTTGGGAATTTCATATCATCTTTCTAAACCTCAGCTTTTTCTTGGTAGGGGCCCCCCTTACTGAAATGCTACCACTTTCCCTGCCATATTTTATTTGAGTGTTTACTTCTCCTTCTACCCTACCCCCTTAATAACCCAACTTCTTCTTTCAATAAAGAGAAAACCAGCTCATCATGAGCTCGTGACCGGGTAGTTATCATTGGCAGGTGGCAACCTACAGGCCAGGCACAAACTGACCTCTAGGGGCAAACCGGGCAAATTAAAATCACTTAACTGATGAGAAATAGAGGTTTGATCTAAAAACGGGGACATGAGGTGAGACTTGAAGAGGATAGGAGTTAATCCTGGGAGCGAAGAGGGTGATGTGCACAGATAAAGTAGAAGGAGGGCCCAAATCCACCCAGATTCTCATCAGTACTTCCTGATCCAGGCATGTTCTGCTAAAGCAAACTTTAATACTGCGGCGTTAGAGAAGGGATACACTGAGCAGGATTCACATTTCTAGGGAAAAGATTTTCTGGCTACACCTTATCTGGAGAACCCCTAGTTATTCCTCATGACACTCTCCAGAAGCTGGCCCCTGCCCAGCTGGTGTCCCTCCTGAGAACAGGTGCTCCTGCAGACTGCCACCTGCCCGGTGCACCCTTCACATACGATACTACATTCTCACCACCAGGTTCACTTCTGCAGTTGCCAAACCTCAGAGCAGCTAAGATTCACTTAGGGACCATGTTAAAATGCAGTTTCTTGGGCCTAATTCTCAGAGATGCTGAAATATGGCCCTAGAATGAGGCCTTGAAAAAATCTACATTTTAGTAAGGCTCCCTTGTATTTCTAATGCAGGGGCCTGGGGACCATGCTTTTAGGAATGTTGTTTTGTTTGCATATTACCTCCACCAGACCAGGCCTCTGAGACACAGAACATGTTTTCTCTCTGTATCCTGGTGCCCAGATCAGGCAAAGCACTGCTCATCAGTGAATGGTGGCTGGATAATAAGTACCAGGAGATGGCATCGGAGCTGGGAAGATTCCAGAAGTATCTGAGCAGCATCACAGGAGATTTCCTTTTAGCTGTGCAGGTCCAAGAAGGGCCCTGAGATATTAGGATGATCCCCAGACTGCACCCCAAAAGTAAACAGGACGCCTGGTCACTAGCAGTATACTCCCAGGGACACAAAGTGACACCCAGGGTGTCCCAGGACCAGGCAGGGGTAAACAGGACTAAGGATAGGAAAGCTAGTGGCTTCAATTGAGGTCTGGAGTGGAAAGCCAGACACTGATCACTGTGGGACAACAGACAAGGCACCACACTGGGACTCAGAAAACCTGGGCTGTGTATCCATTTGTTTGCCAGGTCATTTCACCTCGCTGTGTCTCCACTGTCTCACCTATAAAGTGAGGTGCAAAAAGAACGACCTCTCTGAGCCCTGGACAGAATGGAATACACACGTGAGCTTGACCCTCAGTGACCAGGCAAGTCACAGACCCCTCCTGAGGGTAAAAAGGCACAGCAGCACACGGTCACGGTGCCCGTGAACTTCAGAACAGTCTCCTCCCTCCGCAGAAGGGAGGCTGGCCCTGGCTGCACACACACTGGGTCTGGGTCACGAGGGCGACACACTTGAGACCAGGGAGCACGCGCAGCACGTTTACAAGATGTTTCTGTTGTGTCAACTGGCTCTGAGGATGAGCACAGCTGGATGTGATCAAACTCCAGCCGCCTCTCAGTGAATCGCCTAGATGAGACAGAAGAACCAAGAGGCTGATTAAACAGTCAACAATCCTTGGCAGTGCACGTGCACGGGGTGGTGAGGTTGCCGGGTGGGGAGGCAGCAGGGAGGACCAAAGATCCATGGCTATGAAGAACTTGCATTCTTCTGGTCACATGGTTGCCACACACGTGGACTCAGATTCACACATCACCACCAACAAGCTGCAGACAGTGTGGACGCAGGAAGGCAATGCAGTCAGTGCAATGATTCTCTCAACCTTGGCTCATTAGACTCTCAGAAGGGGCTTGACAAATCTCTCAATGCCCAGGCCACACACACACCCCCTTTCCCCCAACAACTTCCAGGTGAGTAGAACTTCTGGGGCTAAGACTAGGCATTAGAATTTTATAAAACTCCCCAGGGTGATTCCAGCCGAGTTTGGGAAACAACAGTGTGAGGAAAAGATCAGGGGTGTGGGACCAGAAAAACCTAATTTTGATGCTGGACTCTGCTGTTCGTGAACTCTGTGGCTTTGAGAAGTTCATTTTGCCTTTCTGAGCCCAAGATTGCTTACCTAGGCAGTAAGGATAACCGTGCCCACCTTTCAAAAGTAGGAGGATTAGAGAAATTTGCACGTAAAGCATGAATAGTGAGCAAAGGGCTCATGGTAGGTGCTCAAGAAATGGTAGTAACTTTGCGATTATTGAGAAGGGTATATTTCTCTCACTTTACCAGTGTGCCACAGTGAAGCGTAGAGAAAAGGGAAGAGCTCAGGCACTGCCCTCAAAGAACTTCCAAGGCTGACAAGGGAGACGAAGAAGCAAATCAACAGACAAAGCAGAAGGTGGGATGAGGAAGCCAGAGGAAGGCAGCTTCATGGAAGCATTTGACCCCAGTGAGGCTTATGTGCAAGTGTAGGGGAGTCAAGCTGAAGGGGCTGAAGCCAAATTCTGAAAAAGATCAGAGAGCCACAAATTTCCAGAGGCTATGGCTGGTGAGGAGAGGACAGGAAGGCCTCCCAGGATGGCAGGACCTAGGACACCCTGTAGACATAGTGCTGTGTACACAAGGTTCTCAATAAATGTTTCTGATGAATAAAGAAATGTACAAGCAGATAAACATAGAGGAGATTCCTTAAAACCTAAGATTTTGCGGAACAGGATAGGAGAAGGAAGAGGACAAGGTATGGTATGAGGCCAGAGTAGGGTGACCTTGTACCTCTGGTCTAAGTTTGCTCCATTATGTTGTTGGCAGGGAAATGAGTGGAGAAGCCAAGAACATTGAGAAGGCCTGATGTCTGAAGCAGCCCTTCACCTCTTGGCCTAGCTAACTCTGACCCCTTCTTTCTGACTTGGGCCATGAGTCATCTCCTCCAGGAAGCCTGCCCTGACCTCCCCGCTCTCAAGCTGGATCAGGTGGCCATCCTCTGGGCGCTAAATGGCCTCCTATGCATGCTTCCCTCGATCTGTGGTTTTCTGAAATCACATCTTTCTCCCCAGAAGAACAGGAGTATCTGAGGGCCAAGACTTTGAAACTCCAAAACATGGCAGTGCCTGGCACAGAAGAGGCACCCCATAAATGGTGGGTGATGAAGGAATGAATGAACAAAAATGAGTGACTAAATTAACGAACTGAGGTGATCTGCTGCAGGTAGGGAAGAGTGAAACAGGATATGAGTGTGAAACCAGGACAAGAAAGCACTAGAGAGACTCTAAGCCCCCTGAGCTGCATCAGCCCAGGTCAGGAAGATAGTCAGGTGAGTGGGAGCTGGAAGCAGGGCGTGGGATGTGTCAATAACAGGATAAGTGGGGGTGACAACAGCATCTTCCTCACTGGGCTGAGCTAGGGGTTAAATGAGAAAATGCACCTGAAATGCCAGCATAATGCCTGGAACCCAGAAAAGTTCTCTATAAAGGCTGACTAATACCATCATCACTTTCCGGAAAGACACCTCATTAGCTTCATTGCTACTTTGACCCTGAAGCATATGCTTTCAGATTAGATAAGAGCACAGAAGTGACTTTGCCAACCAAGTCAATGTTGAATTTATGATCTAAGGTACGTGTGTGGGTGCTCATGTGCGTGTGTATGCATGCATGTGTGTATGTGTCATGGATTCACCTGGCTGCGTTCCTGAATTATTGAATTTTTTCTGCTGATACTGTCTATAAGGTGAAGAAAAGGTCGAAGGTGACTAATTTGTCTATTCTGAACTTTGTAGAAGAATAAAGAAACCTAGCATTTCACAGAGAACCCACAGGAATGATCACCTCTATGGGATCACAGCAAGGATGGGCCAGGGTGGGTCAGGGTGGAAGATGACCAGTAAGAAAAACCAGTCTTTGGACAAAAGACAGAACACTTAGTGGAAAAGACAGTTGCTTACTTGGCCATTCAGCTTTGCTCACGGGACCTGACATACCCTTGGTTTTCTTATCGGTAGGTTCTTATCTGTGTGGGTTGTAGAAGATGATCTCAGAGGTCTTCTCATCCTTGGCATTGAAAGGTACTCTTGGGGTAAAACTAAGCCAGCCCTGGACACGGCATCAGAAGATCTGAATGCAGGTCCCAGCTCTGTTGTTCCCATGAACCTCACTTTTCCCCTTCTCTGAATCTCTCTGGCCCCCGGTTTCCTTAGACGTAAGATGGGATTAATAACATTCACAGGTTGTGAAAACCGAGATCAAGAAAATGCAAGTACTCTTTCAGAGGGAAAGAGCCCCGAGAGTTTTCATGGGTAACTGAGAGGATACAGATGCTGTCAAAGAGCATGGTCATCAGGCAGCGGGACCGGATACAAAATTAAACATGAGTCCCTGCTGCCCGCAGAGCAGACAGAGAGTCACTATCCAGAAAAGGCCCCAAGAGCATTTCTGCTGCCCTCTCTCCCAGATGGACCAAAATCCACTCAACTCAGCCTCCTTGGTTTTGCCTGGAGGTTTTGCCAAAGGAGGCCTGTCCTTTTCCAGAGAGCTTTGCTTTGGGTGCCGGGAGGATGGGCAAAGAAAAGAAGAAAAAAACCATTCAGGAGCTTGGAGTCTGAAGAACAAAACAAGTGAAATGTGTGTTTGTGGGCTGAGGACAAACAGGACAGAGTCCTCAGTTTCTTGCCAGTGCTCTGGGCCAGGTCTCCCTGAGCAGCAAGCTCAGGAAACACTTCACAGCAGGCGGGGAGCGGCGGTGGGCGGGAGAGGCACCGCACCAGGGGGATGCTCTCCTGGCCACGAAGCGTTCCTTCTGCTGCCTTCCAGCCGGCCTGAGTGCAGCGGAGGAGAAGGGGGCGGGGAAGGAGGGGGGAGGAGGCAGCGCAGCAGCGGCAGGAAGGCGGGGGGAGGGAAGCCCGCAGCAGAGCCGGCCGGGTTACTCTCGGTCAGTGCCCTCCCGTCCCCCGCTCGGGTTTCAAGATCGCTGTCTTCTCTTTTGTTCAACATGAAAAGAAACCACAGCAATCATCTGCTCGAGAAGTGGGTGGAGAAGGCAAATGAGAAAAAAGGAGAAGTAGAACGAGATCACGTCAGCTTCCAAGGCCCTGATACTTTTCTTTAAAGGACCGCAGGGGGTCTCCCAGCCCTGACCCGCGGCCAGACTCTCACTCCTGGCTTTACTCAGCCTAAGTCGGGCCTCATCAAGGAGACCTCGAACATTTCTTTGCCAGAAAAGGGGTGGGAATCAACAGACTCAGGTGGCTTCTGGCGAACTTTTTTGTTGTTTTGGTTTGTCTTCCTGATGCTAGGTCTCCACTTTCCCCTTCAAGGATAGCTCCGCCTGCTTCACCCAGATGGCTGGACCCTTTCTGGGAAAACAAGGGCTTCTTGGGGAAGCGCAGGGCTCTGGAGAAGGGGGTAAGGCAAGGCCACCTGGCTGCTCCCTGAGCCGGGATCCTGGGGTACACACAGCCTAGGGGCCTCCCTGCTGTAAATCTGGCCCTGGGGCTCCTAACCTAGGAGACACCTCCTTCTCTGCAACGGGGGCTTGCTGAGGGACGCCAAGACATACTTAAAAGATCCCAGATTCTGGAGTCTGGCTAAACTGGTTCATATCTCAGTTCCAGAATTTTCCAGTGATGTAGCCTTAGAGAAGTCACTTAGGCTCTCTGAGCCTGCATTTTACTCTAAATGGAGGTTGACCTCAGTAAGGCTGTGGGTTAAGTATACACTAATGACACTAAGTGTGTGGAGTACCCTGGATACTGATTCACACACACTGCAAGAGAAAATATAAGCTGAAAAACTGAACAAGTTCAAAACAAGTTAATAAGGTCTTGGATGACACTTATGTGAAGGGTTCCACAGAAAAACCAGAATATTTAGAATTAACCCCTATATGGGTTATGCTTCCTGAACCCTTTGAGGCAAGTACCAGGGAAGCCAGGGTCTTCTCTGGAGACCAATGGGAGCATCACAACCGAGGAACCACATATTCCTCATTCTACATGTAATGAAACTTGCATTAGTTCAACAAACTTCTAAGTAGCTATTGAACCCAAAACACTAGAGCTATGGTTCAAAGTAGCAGTACTTCCTGGAGCTCCTGAAGGCAGGAGCCTGTAGGAAAAGAGATGCTGTATAAAGATATGATCCCTGCCCTTGCCTTCCAAGAGGAGATGGACAGAGGGTTAGGTGAGCAGAACAGTGAGCCTCCAGCCGTCTCTGCTGCTCCATAATCACTCATCATTGAAATCGGGGGATGGAAAGAGACATGACATGTCTTTCCCAGATCCAGCTACTAAGGCGACAGCATACCTATGTCTTACTAAGAAGTGGGCAAGGTGGGAGAGGTTGTCAGTGGCCCCTGAAACAAAGACTGACATCAGCTGGACCCTAAAGAGCCAGTGGGGGCTGCGGCCCCAGAGGGAGAGGGTGGACAGTTCATGCTGTCCAGGAGCTCCCTGAATGCAGAGCGGGTGGCGGGCACAGTCGGGCTGGCTTAGGGAGCCCAGAAGGAAAGGAAAGGTAACACTGAGGAGGTAGCACTGGCCCCAGTGAGTTCTGGAGAAAGAGAGGAAGAGACAAGGAACTGACATTAGACAAAGCAAGAAAACAGCTGGGACATTTCTGCGTTTGTTTTTCTGCGTCTCAGTGCAACCATGATTAAGAGGGCTAGAAAAGGGAAGCTTTCGAGGAGAAACAAACTGGACTCCCAAATTGCTCTTTGCCACCCACAAGGTACATAAATCTCATGCTGGAAAAGCAAGGGACATGAAACACTGTTCTCGATGTTAACAATCCAAACTCTTTAAAGGCAATCATATTGTGTGGTACATGCCATCCTATAATTGAGTACAATTGTGTTTTCTATTCTTGTCTGGGTAAAGCTGACCTTTGATTCCCTTTAGTTTCAACACAGCAGTACAGCACTGCATCCCCCTGACGGCAGCCCAGCCGGGCCCTACCCTGGAAGGAAACCAACAGCCTGGGCTTTGAGACACTGCCTGCCTTTGACAGGTCTGGGAAACTTTCAAAATATGAAACACTAAGGCCCCCAACTAGAACTTCTGATAAGTGCACATGGACCGGAATTGCAATCACCCAAAGATTTCATGGAATTTCCAGTTTGATGACATAACGCTGACACATTGTCATCTGATCTCCCAAGATGATCCACGGGCCCACAAGAACAGAAAACAAAGTTGGAGGCTGCAGCCTCAACTTCAGCAGCAGCCTACATGGAAGAAGGGGTTCAGGCAGGGAAGGAGAAGTGGCGGTGAGTCACAGGATATTCTTTTTAAACAAGCCTTGGGGAACGTTCCACCCATGCCTGTTACCCATGAAGCCAGGAAGTGGAGGAAATCTGGCAGTTCTCTTGGAAGCCCTTGTCTCCTCTCTGATCCCAGCCCATCCATGCCCAGTACCCTGAGACCTGGGAAAAATTCTGGCTACTCTGGGCTGCTCCCTTTCAGCTGTAATAACATGCAAGCCAAGTATGAAAGTCTGGAGTTCTAGTCCTATTCCTGCCCTTTGCCAGCTGTGCTTCCTTAGGCAAGTTACTTAGCCTTTCTGAACTTCCGTTCCTTTATGTGCACAAAAAGGAACAAAATTCTCTGCTTTACATGATGGTTGTGCAATGAACTGTAGTACAAGCCTGGTGCTCATGACATGCCTGATACTGTGCTAACTGCTTTATGATTAGTATCTCATTACTCCTCACAGCATCCCTAAGAGAGGATTGGTTATCTCCATCCTGAGGAAACAGACACAGAGATGCTACAGAATTATCTGAGGTCATCTAGCTGGTAAACAGCAGAGCCAGGACCTGAACCAAGGCAGTCTGGCTGCCAAGTGGTACCGCCCCAGTGGATGTTTACAACGTGATAATTTTACAACCCTTTCCCTCAACTCCCTGCTACAGCCAACTACCTTGCCATGTCACCAAAGCCTGCCCTGCCCTCAGGGGATCAAATCTTTCTGACTTTCAAAGATCAAAAGAGAATCAAAGGTCCATACATTGAGTTCTCAGAATTATCAGTAAACCAGCAGCCAGAAACTTACAATCCACTTCCCTACGTAAAATCCAGCGTAACCCTCAGGACTTATTTCACAAAAGTCTTGGTCAGAGCCATATCAAAAAGGCCAAACAAGCCAGATCTGAACCCTGAATATACAGAAAATGACAGCCATGCCACTGACACTCAAAAATCTAGCCAAAGGAATGGAGAAACTCAAGACCCATGTTGGGGTGTCAGGATGTCTGCAGCAATGCCCTGGATCTCCCCTCCAGTCCTTCCCCTTTCCAACCCCCGACCTCAAAGATGTGGGATGTCTTCCAAAGGGACATCTCCAGCCCAGTGACAAAATGCCCAAATCTTCCTTGTTCTTTCCTGGCAAAGTTCTCATAAGCTTCAGAGGTCTCTACGTTCTGGAAAGAAAGCATTACAGAAGCCCCTGAATCAGGGGCTGTGGGAAGCCAGCTGTAACCCTAGTCCCCCTCGGGGGAAGCTGAGTTAAAGTACTCAACTTCAGGTAGCACAGTTCTCCTAAGGAGTGCCATTCACAGGGATGATGGCACACAAGGCATCCTCAGAAATGTGTGGTCTTGTGGCCTTAAGTACAGCCTGAAAGCTCTCCCTTAACTTCCCCACTACCTGGCTTGGCCCAATTCAGCAGGTCCAGAAAAATGATCTGAAGTCCCCCAGAGCACCTCCTGGGCTTCTATTAAAAGACACTGGTGGAGCTGTAATTTGAGACGGGGCCAGATACGTACAGAGCAAAGATCTTGGCTGAGAATGAAAGTTGCTGAGTTCCATGCACAGGGGAGATTGGGGGTCTGGCACCCAGCCATACCACAGAACCCACAGCTCTGTCCGTTGGGCCAGGCCACAGCTGATAAAGACAGAGAACTCTCATAGCACCCCCACCAGCCAGGGAATTGTCCTTGGAGCAGCAGAAGTAACAGTGAGGCTGAGGGAGCCGTCATGGGATGAAGCAGTAGATAACAGCCCAGCTCCCTGGGGGAGTTAGGAGACCTGGGGCGGGCTGGCAAGAAGCCTCAGCCCCAGGATGTGTACTTCCCAACTTTCAGCCAAGCAGGAAGCTCTGCCCGCCACATATGGGGCCATCTCAAGAGGGGCCTGGGCCCCCAGTGCCTCCTAGAGAGGAAGGAGGGTCTGCAGTCCAGACTCCAGGATTCAGGAGAGAAGCCGGGCACTGGGGCGAAGTGGACGTTTGAGCAGAAACGTTCGGCAGGAAGCAGGCTAATGAGCCCGCCAGGTGTCATGAGGACGGCATTTAAGTAGCTCTAAAGGGAATAAGCAGTAAAGGCAGAGAAGCAGAGCCCGGTCCTGATCTGAGCATCACTGGCCCCATCCGGAAGGCCTTAGTGCTGCGGGTCTGCTGATCACTAGGTCGGCTGGTCGGAAAACACCAGGACCCCAGTGAGGAGGCAGCAGGCGTGGGGTGGTGAGCAAGCCTGGAGGTCGGAGTGCAGGAGGGGGCTGAGGAGAGAGGTGCTTCTTCCCATCTCCCCAGGCCTCTGGCAGGGGCAGCTGCACGTGTGTGATGCCTGGAGTTGACACGGTTTGAGGGGGACTCTCTTTAAGAAAAAGGATATTTTCTTAAAATCCTACTTCGGCACTTTTTGATTGCTGGATCTCTATCATGGCCTTGGAAGGGGGCTAGGAATGTGGGACTTCTTCAGCTTCTCAGGAAATCCACTTCAAGCCTCTGGGTTCACGGCAGCCCTTCCTGTCAAGTTCTGGAAGGTAAACTTTGTGAAAGAAATAAACCAAGACTGTTCTTAAGAACTTCTGTCATTAATTTTAATTGAGACCCCCACTGACTTGAGTTCACATATAGGAATCAACTAGAAAATGACATATGCTGGGATTTTATACTTTTTAAAGTGCTTTCACTTGACCCTTAAAATACTCCATGAAGGAGAAAGGGCAGGTATCTTCATTCCATAAAGATCCACTGACTGCTTACCATGGGCCTGATTGTACTGCCCTACCTTGCGGACATGTGGGAGAGAGCCATAAACAAAGTCCAGCCCTGCCCTCAGGGGACTATAGGCAGAGGACAGATCACATCCCCAGTTAGTCCCAGGGGGATCCTCCATCCAAGTACTGACCAAGTTTTCAAGGTGAAACATATTCAGATTGTTTCATCAAAGTCCCAATTTTGAGGCAAGGAAAGTTGAGGCCCAGAGAGGTTGAACAGATTGGAAAAGTCACATAGTCAGCCAGCAACAGAAAGGGAGGTAAACTAATCAGATTAAGTGCGGGTCAACTATGTGCTAGGACCTTGCTCTCAGTCATCCACGATACCATTTGATCTAGTGCTTGACAACCTGCAGGGCAGCTAATCTCTATCTTCCAGGTAAACTGAGGGTCAGGACGAATCAAAACACACCCAAGGTCCACACTTAATGATGAACTGAATGTTCCCCAAATGAGTCTTCCTGTGAGGGGCAGCAAAGTCAGCAAAGACCTAGTTCACCATCTTGGTGATGTCACTCCCCCAAAACGAATCTTAAGACAAAGCCCAAAATTCCTTCTCTTACAACAGCACTTGCAAATCTTCAGTCATCTACAAACTACTCACAAGTTTCACCACATCCACAAAAAAGTATGTCTGCTTTAAATTAACTTCAATTTTTTTTTCCTATTTAACATCCTCTGAAACAGTAATACCCATGAAACTGCAATGTGATGTGGGTTAAAATTCGAAGCTGTCATCTCTGTACTGCTGGAAGTCATCTCAGATACCACACAAGGCTCGCTCGGAGAAACCCTCCTTCCTGCCAGGCTGCATCTCACAGACACAGAATCTAAACCTGTTACTTCCTCTAGAGTTTTTGAGAATATGTGCCACTTTTACGTTTCTTTTCGATTGTAGTCATGATAGCAACTTAAGAAGAACGAGTGCTCCTCACTTTGACTCCCAAACTTTGATGTAGCCCCGACTCAGCCTGGGTGGTTGTGGGTTTAGGAAGAAAATAATAAAATGTCCCAAAAGTTCCAGTGATGAGAAGACTGGGTAAGACCACCCTGTAAAGCTTCCTATGTGAGTTTCTTAACTAGGATGGTTTCAAGGATAATTAGATCTGTCTCTGACTTAACTCTTAAAACTGGAGGTCCTCCCATTTGGAGGATTAGTAGAACAGCACAAGAGAGCACTGCTTTCTACTAAGAGCACCGCACGGGGCAGTGGAGGTTTAGCTGGGTCCCTTTCCTGGAACATCCCTCCAGTGGCTGCGCAAACTTGGGAAACTCCCCCCCCACCGCCATCCCTGATCACAGTCTTTTCTAGAACAGACGTTCCATATGGACAGGGGCCATATTTGTTTTGTACACTTCTGTGTCCCAGCACCTAGAACAGTGGTTGGGACATATTAGATGTTCAATAAATATTGGCTGAATGTTTGAACCAATCCACCCTTTTATCTATAAATGAACTAAGTGGCCTCTAAGAGCCTATCCAACCAGTGGAAAGAAAACAATGCCCTAGCCCGGCAAACCATGGGACTAGAAGAGAGCAGAGACTCTCTGTCCACAAATTACCTGTGGACAGTCCAACGATTCAGCAGATGGAAGTGGAAGGAAAGAACAAAGAAGATAAGTCCTCTAGCCAGATCACAGACGCAGGAGCGCAGGGGCCCAGCACAGATGACAACGTGGGTTGGGAGATCTGTAAAGGCCTGAATGGCCCTGTCCAAACAGGTTGTGAGTCTCCAGTGGCCTGATCCAAACCTCAAGCCTTGGTTCCACAGCCAGCAACAACTTGGATGAGAATAAAGAGAGCTATTTATCAAATTCCTGCACAACAGGCAACAACAATATAATACACAGCAGAACCAGTAGTATGAAGCAACACAGGGACTCTAGCCATGTAAAATAGAAAAGAGAGAGATTTTCTCCCTTTAGGCTTAAAAAGCCAACAGCACAGTTCGGAGAACAAGTCATCTGCCATGCCGAGTATTTAAAAGGCTCTGCAGTTTGAGTTGACTGCACATGGAATATGAGTCAACAGCATGACGTGGATGCCAGGAAGCCTCCTGCAATCTCAGATTGCGTCAACAGAAATAGGGGGCTCAGAACAAGAGAGGCAAAAGTCCCTTTCTGCTCTGTGCTGGAAGACCGTTGTAATTTCTGATCAACTTTGAGAAAGACACAGACACAATGAAACACAGCCAACCAGAGGAGAGGCAGAGATGGGAGGACAGGGAAGGGGCCACATTCCAGAAGAGGAGTGGAGGACATGTATCCTAGAAAAAGGAAAGGCTTCGGAAGAGAAGGGAAAACACACAAGAGCTGTCTTTAAACATTTGAAGGGAACTAGACGAGCCTCAGTCTCTGGAAGGTACAGCAAACCAGTGAATACTGTCTGATAATCAGCTGCCAATACCCAGAATGAGCTGCCATGTGAGAGGCAGGTCCCCGCCTTGGGAAGTGGGTGTGTGAAAGGTAGGAAAGATTGATGAGGGCAGGGCTCTGGACCAAGGATCCTTCCCTTCCTGACAGCGACACTGCAAGAGAGCAGAGCCCACTGCGCTGTGAGCAGGGCTGTTGTACAGATAAACAGAGGTCTCTAAGCGGGAGCCGCACTGACATATCCAGCCTCGGACTCTCTCTGACAGCTAGAGTGTGATTCAGATTCGACAAAGAGCTACTGACTTCACCTCAGAAGAAGCCATGTTTCTGTGAGTTTCCCTCTGGACTGAGGCCTGGCTCAGTGCTGCAAGACAGGCAAAGCAAGGTGGAAGCATTGAAGAAGTAGCTGCAGGGCAGATAAGGGAACTTACTGGGTGAATGGAGAGTTCAGCAGATAGAGACAATCAGAATCAGAGATCTCTCTTTGGAGCTGTGCAGATAATGTTTTCTGAGCACAGGTTTGGTTTCTCTGCTCCATCCTAACTCATGTCTCTGGTTGCTGTGTGTCTAGGGAAGCCCCCACTGAGATCTGAAACTCTGCGTAACAACTTACCCACCATCAAAAGTGTTTCTCCTGCCGTGCAGTGGAGAGGCAAAGACCGAGGCAGGGTGCTCAGGAATGCATCACTGACACGCAGGAATAATAGTTGCTCCTTTTTATTGAACATCTACTGTGTGCCGGACATCATGGTAGGGTTTACATTTTACATTACAAGCTACCTGTTATTTATAGCTGAAAAAATCAAGACTCAGAGAGGTTGAACGGCTTGGCCAAGACAGCAGCACTCCAAAATAATCACAGCCCACGTTCACAGAGTGCTCCTACATGCCAGGAGCAGTTTTTAGACAATTAAATGTTTCATCTCCTTCACTCCCCACAACAATCCTATGAGCTAGGTTTCTTCACTTTACAGATGAGAAGAGTGGCCCACAAGCACCTAAAGGACTTACAGAGTCACCAAGCTACAAAGTAATACATCGTAGCACTCTGTCCTCTGGGTCACACCATCTCCTCAGTAGGAGAAACAACCCTAGCTCTGCCTCTGGTCCACCAGGCAGGGGACCCCCAGTAGATCGGGAAGGCCGACGTTTTGACTGGTGGTTGCGAACTCTGGTGTGTCCTATGCTGGGACAGGCACACGTGTGCAGGACAGGGCCCTACGTCTGGGGGTGGTCTGGCTGGGCACTCCTCCAAGCTGATCCAGGAGCCCAAGGGGGGCCACATCTGCCCCGATGTGAAACGACCCCCCACCCCCACCCCGCACCACCCCACACACAGTTTGGGCTCCCTTTGTCAGCAGGTCCCACGCTGCCTGCTGCCTCTTTTCCTGCCCAGGGAAAGCACAGTCCCACTGCCCAAGAGAAAGCTCCAGCCCAAGTCTGGCTTAAACTCTAGCACTTAACACCATTTCTTCTTTTGCCAAGTGGATCGCAAACTGGGAAGCGCCTCAACAAAAGCCGGCCTACCTCATCCCTCCCCAGATACTGAACTAAGTAAAAAAACTACTTTCCTAGAACAGTGGTGGCGGCTGACTCGTGATGGAAGCAATTTACCACTCATGCTGTTTAGAACCACCGGCGCATGGTGATGATAAAAAGCAGACTGCTTCAGTCGGTTTCATTATTGTTCGTAAACTCTCTACAGAGCACGCACGCCATCACTGCCTGCACCCGGGCCGGCTCCCACCACCCTCTACTCCGCAAGTGACTTCTGCAGCCAGTGCCCGGCCAGCAAGCTGCCTGCTCTCAGACGCTTCCAGGCGGCATGCCACAAACTGCCCACACACTCCCTGCATCAGAGATGCAGATGTCACTTTTTAAAGATCAAAGTTCAAATGCCCATCAAACTAAATCAAATGACACGGGGGAAGATGAACTACATTTTCCTTTGAGAAATGAATGCTTATCTTTCACTTTTCCATATCAAATTGCAACTGTAATTGCTCTTGTATGCACAGAAGTATCCTCTATCTATAAATGTGCCCATTCGCCGCAACCATATGGCCAATTCCAAAAAAACTGAGGTTGGCAGCACCCCGCACCCCTAACTGTCCTAACGCCAGGCCTGTGCCATCTCTCTCTGGGGGATTTTCTTCTGCATCCCCCGGAGGCCAGCACACTCATTGTCTCCCTAGTTTCTTCTCAAATACATCCTGCAGAGAAGCCTTACAGCCCAGCCACTGAGGGAAAAAAAATCCCATAGGGAGGAGCTAAAAGAAACACCAGGCCGCCTGGGCTGCTATCTCTCCTCGGTGCAGGTTAATTTCCAATTATGAACCAATCACAGAAGGCGTGTGCTTACGTGAGCTGGAACGCTCGATCTGGTACAAGGTTCTCAGAACTTTGTGGATGTCCTTCATGCTGGTGTCTCTCTGGCTATACAAAAGAAGCCGGCGGGCATCTGAGAACAGGCGAGACACACTGTGGGGGGTGCAAGAAAAGTAGAAAAGGTCTGGTTAGACCAGCTGCCTGTCCAGCTTGAAGAAAGTACCTGCCAGGAAGACCCAGCCTGGCCACCAGCTCCTCCATGGGCCAGCCCTGACCTACTCCTGCCCCTACACCCAGCTTCACAGACACCCAGTGCTCCCAACCACCCACCCACCAGCCCTACCCCAAGAGCTCCTCCTCTGTGTCCACATAACCAAATCCTACCAGCATTCAAAGTCCAGCCCATGTGCCTCCTCTCCAGGAAGCCTGCCCCCCCCAACACACACACACACATACACACACACAAACACACACACACCAGCCCCCAGGACCAACTTATCCATGAGATGCAGCAAGGACAGTGCCCAGAGCCCGAGACACTCTAAGGGCTTCACAAAAATTTTACATTTCTTTTATAATCAAAATGAAGAACAAAATTCAGAAATTCAGAATGAACACATATGATAATGAATCCAGTCTGAATTATACTCCCCTTTATACCAACACAGTTACAAAATAAAATTTTTAATAGTTTTGCATGAAAGAAGGGGTCCATGAAAGTCACGAAGCCTAAGGTCCATGAACATCAGAACAGGGTCCTGCCTGCTCAGTGGCAGCTTCCTCAGAACCGTCTTGCTCCATCTCCTGTAGTCCCCAGGCCATTCCACCTCATGTCATGATCTCACATGCCAAGATTCTTCAATGGCTCATACAAAGGCAAAGAAAACGACATCCTGGCCCTCAGGGAGCTCACACCCAGGGATGAGAAAGAGCTGCAGACGGCGGGGCGTTGCATTAGGAAGGACCAAACTCCCCCAGCTTTAGCTGTGAGCTCCCGGAGTGCAGGCCCCTCCCTCTGCACATCTCTGGACCCCCAGCTCCTAGACCAGCCGTTTTCCACACAAATAAATGTTTGCCAAATGAGTGTTTGCTAATGAACAGATGAAGCTGATGTGCTGTGTCTCCCTTCTCTACTTACCCACCAGATTTTGGAGGAACAGCCCCCAGCCACAGCACTTTGAGCTACATAACGTTACTCCTAAAATGCACCAAAGTGAGGTCGCCCAGTCTTACATCGGACTTTATCACACAAGCCTTCCCAAAAGCAGCTTCACTCAATTCCAACCATTCAAAATTCTCTGGAGGTTGAGAAGGGAAGGAAAAGTATTAATGGACAAGTCTGGGAAAGAAAACCTGATCCGGTACTTACATGGATTTGTTAAAGTTTCCAACAACCCCGGGAGCCTCACCAGGAGTCGGATAACGGAAACAGGGGTTATTGGCATTACAGATAATCCCCTGAACCCAAGGAAGTGTTCCTGCAGAGGGCATGGCTTTGTTTGGGAAGTGGCCTGTTGAAATCAAAGAGAAGAAAAACACAAGGAGAGACATTCATTCTTTGAAGGCTCTGGGATTGCTAGGCACCTTTATCTCTTTTGGTGCCATCCAAATACTACTCCATCCCAAATCTGTCTGTCCCTTTCCCAACATCCCAGAGACCTGCCATCACTGGACTAAGCCCACCCTGAGTTGGAAATATGGCTTTAGATAGCAGTTCTGAATCTACTTGGCATCATCTGTAGGATCGGATTCCTAACAGCAGCCTTGGGACAGTGACAAGAGGAGCAGATTCAACCATATAGAGACGGTACCTGGAGGGCAGCAAGTATCAATCCTCAGGCGTCCATCTTTCCCCACCCACCTCACCTTTCAGGGACATAGAGGCGCCCCGGCAATGACGTAACCCAGTTCCTTCACACCCCAAGGAAGAAACTATGGCAAGATAAAGCGGCTGATGAAAAGCACTCAGGGCATCAGTGGGCAGGGCTGGGAGTGGAACCCACATTTCTGTGATCCCAATCCGTGCTTCTCCCCTAACACCTCCTCTGTCTGCTAGCTCTTCTCAGCCCCCTCTGGTACTGTCCTCTGTTGGCCAAACGTACATTAGTTTCACCTTTTCCACCAGCTCCCAAGTTCCTCAAAGGCACAGACCATCTGATGCCGTCTGTGAAGCTACACAAGTTGTTGCTGTTTCTTCACTCATCAGAATGTGAGCCCCAGCCAACAAGTCATCTCCTCCCTCTCCTTCCCCTTCATTATGGAGGAGCCTCTTATGAGCAGCAGGACTGGGTGTACTGGGGCTGGTCCAAAGTGTCAAAGGCACAGTTTGGTTTGTGGACATCAGCCATGGGGTGGCTTAAGAAGATCAAGATAATTGTGTCCTGGAACCAGGGGCTCTTAACCTGACACCTGGCACATGTGAATACCTGTCAACCGAAAACTCTTACTGTATTCTCAGGGTTATCTGTGACCCTTAAGACTTAGCAACCATTAGGAACCACGGCTCTAGGTGTGAAGAGCCAGAGCTTCATAGGCTTTAGGGTCAGACCAACAGGGCTTCAATCCAGTCCCTGCAACTCGCTAGGCAAGAACTTTAGCCAAGTTGCTGAACCCCTAACCCTCAATTTCCTCATCTATAAAATGGTGCTTAAAATACAGCCTCTTTCACAGATCTGCAGTGAGCAGTACATGAGTTTTTACAAGCAAAGCATGTAGCAGAGTCCCTGGCACAGGGTGCAGTCTCCCTGAATGGGCTGTGAGGGTGACAGAGGCCCCAGGGTGCTGAACCTACAACAGTACAGACTCTGCTCATGCCCCACAAAGAACACTCTTTCCATCTTATGGCTACCACCTCCCTCCAAGGCAGGAGCCCCTTTTCATTCAGCTTACTATTTTTATGCAAATGTGCTCACAGAGTCTCCCCGGAAGTTAAGCCACAGCCAGGACTTGCTACATTTTGCACTTCAATATCAGGGTCCTTCTATCTGTCTTGTTCTTCTATCCCTAGTCCAATCAGAGAGGCAACACTCAAAGCAAGAAGGTAACAAGATCTGGTCGCTGTGGCCACTCTCTGCAGGGACTCTGGCTTGTTGAACATTTACTCAGTTAACCCCCTTATCTTCCTGTTAATAGTTCAAGGAAAACCAAACAAGGTCCCTTGCCTAAGTCAGCTGCTCCTCATTCAGGGGAGATTTATGTAACCCAACCAAAGACTCAAAGGACCAAAGGATTCTCTCCTTTAGCATCCAGGAAATACTGGCACCAAGACAGGGTGATGTTCGTCCAGGCTATACCTTGGTGGGTGAAGCAAAGACCCCTCCTGGTATGTTGTGCCCCACCTAATTTGCAAACAAAAACAGGATGAGGACTTGGCATTGGGTGCATAATCCAACAGCCTAATGAACTCTCAGGTTCCAGGGACATGATTAGGACCTTGATGGCTCTGTTTCAAGACTTATAGGGAAGAATTACACATGAATCCTTTGTTTCAGAGACATCTCTGCAAGCTTTGCCTAAGCTCTCTGCCTTTTCAGCTAAGCCTCTAGAAGGTGGTGAGAATAGGAAGTAAGTTTGCAAGAAATGCATAGATTGAGGGTAAAAGTCTTATCTGTCTTCCATAGGTATAAGAATTTTAGGGGGAGGGTATAGCTCAAGTGGTAGAGCACATGCTTAGCATACACAAGGTCCTGGGTTCAATCCCCAGTACCTCCTCGAAAAATAAATATATAAGTAAACCTAATTACCTCCCCTCAAAAAAAAATTTTAAAAAAATAAATTTTTTTAAATGAGAAAAGAAAAAGAATTTTACATTTCTGAGAATCTATGATCTAGATGCAGAGAGATCTGGGTCAGAATTCAATGATATGCCCAAGATCACAACCTCAGCAAGTGGCAGAGCCAGGATCCAAACCAACCCCAGTTTGTCTGATACCAAAGTCTGCACTATTTCCACTACACCACCTTGCCTCCTTGCGATAATTCCAAAGAAAGAATAGCCCAGCAGATGAAAAAGCTGAGTTTCCCCTAAAATGTTTATTTCAGTGGGGCTTAGGGTGATGCTTATATAAAATCAAATACGCATTTGCTCATCAATCTTTTGGGATCCAAGCAAGAAAGCAGAATTACCTCCCAGGCCTACAAACTGAGTGTATATTTCATTGTATGCTCACGCTTTTCCTTTTTGGTGAAATTAGAAAATCACATCGGATAGAACCTTTTGAGGTCTCATGGGTTCTTTTTAAACTTGAATATGCATAATGTGTACCAGCAAATTAGCAGGTAAGTAACTGCCACTGTGTGTCCTGAGAGACATGGGACCAGACCAAGAACACAATTCAAAGGTGATCCCAGCCCCATCTCTTCCCTAAAGGACTGTATCCTGCTTGCCTATGGGGCTGGCGGGGTGAGGATGGAGCTAGTTAATGACAGGAAAAGTCATTGGGGCCATGGATCAGAGGTCCCAGCTAAACCTCCCCCATAAATGTTGAACCTTTAGCCTGGCACAGTTTTGCAGTGTTAATACATCCAGCAAACCCAGGCAGGAGAGGAAGACTGATTGAGGATAACACTCACGACAACCATATGGGGGCAGAAACTATTATTCCCCTTTGATAGAGATGAGGAAACTCAGGTGCAGAGACGCTAAGTCACTTGCCCAAGGTGACATTATCTGTGTTGAAGCCAGGATTCAAATCCAGGTAACCTGGCATCTAGAGCTTGTGTTCTTGGCCACTACTGTATTTTCTATGCTCACTGAAAAGGCCCTCCTCAAAACCCATGACTGGGAGTCCGATGACCTGAGCTTTATTTTGTCACTGTCACTTATTAGATATATGATCTCAGACAAATCCTGGCACTTCTCTGAGCCCCAATTAGTTACCTAGAAATTAAAGCAAATGATCACAACAACAAAGTCCATTATGCAAAGTTGCTATGAGAATCAGATAAAATAAAATTAGTCAATCTCAGATGTTCTACACAAATACTCCCTAAAATTATACGCTCCATGGTTTGCAACTGTGTGATAAAGAGATAATGCATACGAAAAAGCCTAGCAGGGACCAGATGATAGTGGTGTTAAGGTACTGCCTTAGAGCGCTTTTCTAATCACCCCTCTCTGAGCTATCGGTAAGGTTATTTTACTTTCATGATTTAAAATGTATGAAACAGATGCCGGCTACTATTATAATTACTGTTATCACCACTGACTAGCACTGAAAATGCTTCCCTGAGTTAATCCCTTATCAAAAACTCGGAAGCCTAGCTTTTCTGTTAGAAATCATTTGTGGTGTTTCCTGAAGATAGCATCTTGGGAAAGGTCCCATTGAGCCCATGCCCACTTCTTGGATTTCACTTGCCAGCGGTGAGTCTCAGGAGCAATGCTCAGATACTCACATTCATGTTGTTCATAGGGTGGGTAGCTCAGCCGCACGGAGATCAGGATCAGGAAGATAAACAGAGGCCAGGCCACTTCCAGCAACAGCTGACACTGAGTGGGGATAAGACACAGAGCACCGTGAATTAAACAAACGAACCAACCAGCAAACACGGATGCCTAACGCTACTGGGCTTTGGGAAATCCAGACAAGTTAATTAAACAATTGATCAGCTTCTCCAGCCTCTCCCACCACTCTCTCAGCTTTAATGATGCTGACCTGTTTGCAGTTCTCACCTTAAAATGTACTATTCCATCCCCCTGTGCTTTCCCTATGAAAGGGAAGATCCATCCTGCTTCATCCGGCTCACTGCCCCTCATCCTTCAAGACTCAGCCGAGCATAATTTCCTTTATTAAAATCTCAGGCTGAGCTGGAAGCGGTTCTGCTGTGTTCCCAGAGTAACCTATGTGTACTTCTTCCACAGCAGTTTCCCTGAGACCCTGGAATCATATTTTTATCTCCGGCTTCCTCACTACAATGTGAGCACGCTGAAGGCAAGCACTGGGTCCAGTCATCTTTGCAACCTCAGCCTTAGTGCTGTGTCAGCTATGTTACAACCACGTGTTGAAAGGAGAAGGCCAGGGCCACCTGCTGTGCTAAACACACACTGCCTAGACTCTAAGGAACACACAAAGTTGCCCCTCCCCAGGAGCTGAGAAGAGGGCTCCAAAGGACAATGGAAATTCACATGCAGTTCCGCATTGACCTATGTGCACCCAGGACTGGAAAGATCCAGGAAGAGTGCAAAGTTCTTCCCCATCCATCGAGATCTGGTCACCATCTTCTCCAATGGGTTAGACGATCATTAAACATTTAAGTAAGCATGATTCACTGGTTAAAGCAATGGGGTTTCTCTAAAGGAAAAACCTGCCTCAATGAGTTACCAGGGGATAAATAAGCACAGAGACAGGATGGAAATCATGAGACATAATTTAACTGAACCTGTCATGTTCAGACAACTGGTTCCCCTGCCTGTCTGTCGTCTCTTTCTTCCTTTCAGTTCTGCACTCCGACGTTCTAATTAGAATAAATACCAAGGAGCCCAGAAGAGTCACGGGGCCTTGGGTTAAAGAGTAATTACAACTGTGGCTTCAGAGCCCTGAAGTCAAGAGAACATTGGTGCAAAATCCCTCCTTTTCTTTAAATAGAATTCTATCTTGTGCCCCAAGGCCATATATTTTTATTATGGAAAATGCGATATTTTTAAAAATACAGAAAATTAGGAAAAGGTAAATATAAACCACCCTTAATCCTATTTCCTGGAGATAACCCCTAGTAAATGAAGCTAGTACTGGTTTTCCATTAATAGTGTTTGTCTTTTTTTCTATTCATACACAAATATTTTTCTCTATAAAATTAAGATTATACAGCATATATAATTTTGTATTTTGCTTTTTCACTGAACATCATCCTGGGAGAGCTTTCCATGACATAAAATATTCTCTCAAAACACGGATTTTAAGGGCCACTTAAGATTCCACATTATGAATAGATCATAATTAATTTAATCTTTTTGCTGGTGCATCAGATTGTGTTTGTTTTTTGTTTGTTTATTATTTGTTGTTGGATTTGGGGGCATTTCAAATTCCAAAGAGCTTTGATATGGTTCCACATTAAACTTCTTTTTAAGCCTTCTTTTTGGAAGGAAAAACATGGATGAGAATTGTGGATGTCTTAGGGTGATAAGAACATGGGTGATTTTTTAAATACTTTCCTATGTTTTCTAAATTTTCTATAATGAGTATGTATTACTTCACTAACAGAACAACAACAACAACAACAAAAAACCCCACTGTTGCCATATGACTATGAAGAATAGTTTGCTATAGATAGCACACCGGGGGAAAAATTAAAGGCAAATGAGTCTCTCTTCGGAAGAAAGCATGCTGTCAGTGGGGTCTCCAAGACCCAAGATGGGGCTGTCTTGCTAACTATGTCTGTAAAAATCCCAAAGAAACAACACACAGTGAAATCTCTAAGCTTTCAAGTGACATTCAGCCTCCTCCGCCAGCTGTGCTGGAGTCCCTCCTTGGGTCTCCAGGTAATCTGAGCCTCTATCAGCACCTGGCACAGCAGGGCCTTTTAATGTAGGAGCTTCTCCCCTACTGTCACTTCCTTCACTCCGCCTGCCACAGGATAAGGGCTTTAAAAATGTGTGCGGAGTAAGAGAATAAACTGAAGTTTATAAAATAATGAAGATGGAAATATAAGTCAGTTGAGCCCTTTGGGAAAGCAATTTGGTCACTTGCATGTAAAAGACATGTTCACCCTCTTTGATCAAAGACTATCCCTAGGAATTCATCCCACAGAACTAAGTGTAAAATATCAAAAAGCTATATACATGAGGTTATTCATTCATTGAAATGCTATAATTGCAAAATACTGGAAACAACTTAATTGCACAGCAAAATGGAAATGATTAAATTATGGTGCACCTACTCAACAATACATGATGCAGTCATTACAGCCATGTTTATGAAACACAGACACCAGTAACCATACAATACTAAGGGAAAAATGCAGAACACAAAATTGTATCCATTCCAAGTTCACAGCTAAATAAAATCACTTACAAATATTAACAGACAGGAGTAAAACTTTCAAAACATGGTTTAACTGTGAATGAATTCAGAAAAGAACAATGAACTCAAAAAAAAAATTAAATGAAGAGTAAGAGTAAGATAACCACCTACCTTGATGCTCTGAAGCCACCACGTGTACTTTTAGGATAAAGAGTAGCTACCGTTAATTTATTTAGAGTCCAATGTGTAGCAGGCACATTATGCATGAAGTATTTCATTTAATCATCCAAACAACCCTGAGATGTAGAAATCATTACTGTCTCCATTTTATATGTGGCAAGACTAAAGCTCAAGGAAGGGTAAGTCACAGAGACAGTCAGTGGCAGGGTCGAGATTAGCAGCTAGTTCTGCCCAACTCTGAAAGCTGGCGGCCCAGGTCGGAAATGACCCCACCAGGTGGCATGGTCAAAAAAATATCAGTGGGTGGGGGAGTGGAGAAAGGTTTACCTCAGTGGTAAAGCACATGCTTAGCATGCATGGGGTCCTAGGTTCAATCCTCAGTACCTCCATTTTAAAACAAACAAACAAACAAACCTAATCACCCCCCCAAAAAAAAATTAAATTAAAAAAAAGAAAGAAAATATCAACAAGTTTCATAGAGGTAAAATGGGCTCATGGCCTGCAGATTTGTAATAGTTACAGCCAATACAGAGCACCTACTGTGTGCTAGGGATTTTTATATACTTCATGTCTAATTTTCAGAATAACTCTGTGAGGCAAGTGGTACCATTAGATAGTGAGGAAACTAAGACTGGGACCGGTTATGAGCCATCACCTGGTAAGAGAGTGCACCAGAGTTTGAGCCTGACCTACTGGTCCCTATGCACTTCTGCACCTACCAGGCTGCCTCTCACAGAGCCACGTTTGGGACATAAGACCTTTTAAGATGCCCCTTAAGAGGAAGCTAGCACTCACTGGACCTTCTGGGCACTGATCTGACCCAACAAATCAAGCCTATGTTCCCAGACATCTCCACAGCCCCACATCTAGGACCCTGTAGGGCAGCAGATGCTCAAAATATTTGTTGGTTGATGGAAAAAAATGAATGGATCTTTCCCATGGCACTGACAGCAAAGGGTACAGAGAAAATCTTGCAAATCATCTTCAGTAACTGAAGCCAGTGGGTATAAGCAGATCAGGGAAAGAGGTAAGAGAAAGACTGACAACAGTAATGACAGCTAACACTTAAATATGTCTTACCATGTATCAGTATCCTTGAGTGCTTTAGACAGGTTAACTCATTTAATCTTCAAGTAACCCTGTTAGTACTGTTAAAATACCCATTTCACAGATGAGGAAACTGAGGCTCAAAGAGTTCATTAATTGCCAAGGATACAAGCTTGGTAAACAGCAGAGCCAGAATTCAAAGCCAGTCCAACTCAAGGGTCCCTGCTTTTAGCCACTAAGCACCTCAACCTCCTTTACCAGAGTATCTACATTCTTGACCTTTATTAGCCTGGCTGGGCTGAAACACTAACATGGATGAATGAATGAAGAGACAGCTCCCAAACCGGAGAACTTATGAGAGAGACAGTTCAACTCGTGTACTTTTACTCTGACCCTCTAAAATGATTTCTGTCATTGAACACAGAGCTTGCCTTCCAAACTCAGGGGATGTTCTACATATTTCTTTTCCGAATAGCCTCCCTCTAGAAAGTTAATCTGACTCTGCTAGGAATGCCATTCTGGCTCCACTCACTATCAAAATCTGATTTCTCCCCTGTCTCTAAGTTTAGCACTTTTTCTTCAAATGGGCCCTCAGAAATAGCTCGGAAATAAGACTGATGCTTCCCTGCTACCAACTCCAATAAAGAACTAGAAAAGTCTTCTATCCTCCGATACCTACCCCACTACCTCCACACCTGCCCCACTATGAGGTGGGAGAGATGGAGAGGAACACTGCATTCAAAAGGTATTTCTCACCTAAGTCAGACACTCAGAAGCCTTCTCTCAGTGTTCGGCATGAAAATGAAAATTCTGATGTTTACATAAATTGCCCCATAAAGCTGCTCTGGGGACGTTCCATCTTGCTATTCCTCAGATGCAATGAGGGTATCATGTGAGCAAGCACCCCTAGCACAGGGGTTTTCTCAGTGCATGGTTGACATTTGGGTCCAATAATCACTGTAAGGGGCTCTCCTAAGAATGGTAGGATGTTTACCCACTAGATACCAACAGCACCACCTCCCCTGCCCAGGACTGTAACAACCAAAAAATGTCTCCAGACCTGACCCCATGTCCCCGGGGCATTAAAGTAGTGCCAGGCTACTTTTTAGAACTTGATAAGGTAGTAAGATTCAATGGGGGACAGAAACAGAGGAGAATTTGAAAGAATATTCTAAGAGGCAAAAAAGGAAACATGAGACAATGAGTTTCCCAAGACACCAGGATGTTCATCAAAGTCACAGCACATTCTAGGCTGTATCAGCATCACGATAAAAAATACTTAGCAAATGACCAAATGAATAGCCTCAAAGTTTCCCCCTACACAGATAAGATTTTAATGAATTTCTCAAATGTAACTAGAAAAGGAATCACTGTTAGATAAGAACTGCTGGGGTGATATAATACAAATGTAAAGATAAGTTAACTGGAGGCCCAGCCCTAACACGGCACATACCTCATTTAGGTCTGGGTAAATGAAAGCAAAATCTTAAAGATCAAATCGGAGAAACGCTGGAGGGAGAAACAGTTCTGAAAACCAGGCCTGCTCCTCCCAGAACTGAAAAGTCTCAGGCAGGGACGGTGGATTTTTAAATTGGTTTAATCTTTTGGGATGACATCTGAATATATATGTCAAGGGTCATTTCCTTTGACCTAGGAATCCTACACCTGAAATTTTGGCCTGAGGATGCCATACAAAAATAAGAAAAGGCTGTATGTATAAAATCTTTACGGTAGTTTCTTTGTAACAGCAAACACTGGAAACATCTGAATGTTGGCAGTAGGATAGGAGCTTATAAAATGAAAACTGCTCTGACAGATTACTGTAATGCTATCAGGAATGTCAATGGCATGATCCTGCGGCCGACTCTGGAGCCGAAAAGATCCAGCCCCTCCTCTTACTAATTTACTAACTTACAATACTTTCTTCACCTGTGAAACAGAAATTGTAATGCATACTCCTCAGAATTACTGTGAAAATCAAGAAGATAATGGATATAAAACACAGCCTACACATCAAAAATCATTACTATAAGTATGAAGTTTATTTGGAAATAGGGGAACAAACATGCAAACCATGTTAAATGAAAGAAGAAAACAGAGCACACAGGGGTACATACGTATACAGTGATTGTCTCCTTTAGACCGACATCACTCGCTTCCCCTCAGTGCCAAGGACCACATAATCTGACCCTTGCCGCCAGGACTCCTTTTGCACATAAAATAAAATTCAGCTGCCCTTCCGCAGCTCCACGGCTGCCTGATCTGGCCCTGCTGACTCCCAACCCACCCCAGCCAGCCTCCATCCAGTGCCAGTCACTTTCCTGTACCTCGACTCCAGAACATGCTTTCACCCCCTCTGTCTCTCTGCCCAGAATCCAGTGCCCCTGATGGCTGAAGTCCTGATCTCTCCCGGCTCACTGCCGCGTGATCGTCAAGGCTCTCAGTTTAAATGTCACGACCTTCCATTCTAAATCAAGTCCCTATCCACAGCCTGGGAGTACCTAACACAGTAGGGCAGTCGGTCTGTTTTGTTTTCTTTTTCCTTCATAGCACTTATCACAGCTTGTCATTATATTTCTACTTATGTGATACGTAGTGCCTTGTACCTGCTTCCCTGGATGAACTGTGAGCTCTTTGAGGACGGGGATCCTGCCCGACCATGCACCCAGCATGCTGTCCACACACAGGAGATGCTCAATAAGCATTTATCCAAGGGAAGCAATACATGGCTATTTGCTCTAACTTTCTTCATTCCATAGAAGGGGAAACTATAACTAAGGAAAAATAAGTTTTCCTAAGCCATTGAGGCATGCAGTGGCCAAGCTGAAATCAGAATTGAATTAGAATTAGATAATAATTAGAACTAGTATCTGGATTTGAACCATCACTGCCAGGCCAGGACTAAGGACAAGGAAGACACCTATCAGGTGAAACTGGAAGCCGGGAGGGGATGTAGACAGTTCCCATCCATGCAGTAAAATTCTCTAATGGCTCTTAAATGAGGAGTCTCAGTTTTTTTTATTTGACAGCTTATTCCTTGTCATTAAATAATGCCCAAATATTGATACCCTAACACATGCAAATATTAGAATTATCTGTTTTCCCAGCCACATGGCTAGAGAGTTCTAAGTGAGAAAATGAATAGCAAAGGCAAAAAAGAGAGGCCATATGGCCATCCTCTGTCCCATCTGTTCCATGGGGACTTTGGCCTCTGGCTCAGCCAAAAACCAGATGAGGATCCTGAGGACTCTGAGGCCCCTCGCCCTTCCTGTCCAAGCCCTGTTTGCACTGAGAGACTGCCATACACACACAAGGTAACTGTTACTTTGGACCCAAACTGAGCTTTGCACCCAGCTTATGCAACTCAGTTTCAATGTATCCTTTACCCAACAGCAACAGCAGAGAGCTACCCCGACTGATGGTCCCCATGACTCTGCATAATTGGGGCACAAGAGATTGGTCCCCAGGATTCATCAGCAAATGAGGACACAGAGTAAATGGGCAAACAGCCATCTTTCAACAAGCTTGCTCTGGGGTTTAGTGTTAGGTATCCAGTTTTTACATCTTTTTTCCATCTTCCTGCACACAAGACCCCTACAGCAGGGGAGCCTCCTTGAGACCTGTAATGGCCCATTTAATGCGCTGAACTCTCGTTCAGCAAATGCTTATGAAGCATGTGCCAGGTGCCAGGCTCTGGGGCCAAATGTGTACATCTCAGAAGGAGAATATCAAGCAATGGTTTTCCATACATTGTGGGCAAGAACTATCAAGGAACTGCTAACTTCTTCCCCTGCCTAATGGGCGGGGCTGGTTCTGACTATGTGAGCTAACTGCATGGAACCCTGATCAGGTTTCAATGTCTGAACAGTATATCTAGAGCCAAGTCAGGTGGATCGGGAAGTAGCTATAGTCAGCACTTAAGATCCATAGGCTTAAACCTTTTGTGCAGATAAAGCAAAGCCTGCTAAAAGCCTGTAGGGCCACAAGGAAATTGATTCTGGTGCTACTTTCATGACTGACCCACTCTGGACCCCTGCCCCGCTGCTGTAAACCCCAGTCCCATCCACTGTACAAGGAGCAGGCCAGATCTTTCCAGTTCCGACAAACTAAGCATCTGCAGCCTGAAGTAAAGCACTTCTTTTTTTTCTGGTTCAGCAAAATACATTTCCTGTAGAAATCAGGAAGGGAGGTAAGGACGACAAGGTAGTAGGCAGTAGGTGCATAATCTAGAAAAGCCCTTTGGTGTCAGGATGCTATGTCCTACTTCTTCCTTCAGCAAGAACTCTGCCACAGGGCCAAAATTTGCCTTTGACTAAGCTGGCCTATCTCTCTAACCATAACTCTTCTTAAACCCAGAAGCACTACTGAGCAAGAAGCAACAAGACTACCAAAGACTGGCCCAGTCTGGATGGCCCAATTCCAAGTCCTGTTCCAAGACCCTGTGCTCCTGATTCCTTGCTTGACCTGGGGGAAATCCTTTCCCTGCTTTGTGCCTCAGTGTTCTTATCTGTAAAATGGCAGGTGTGGACTAGACTATCCTTGAGACCTTTCATCACAAAGAGGATACAGCTCTTTCCACCAGTCGCTGGCTAATGGACACGGCACAGCAGAGACAGGTTCCCATCACATGGGCTGCTGCCACCAGGATGAGAAGAGGCAGGGGACCTGGACCACACAGTAGCTGAGAAATGAGATTAGGAGATGAATATACAGGATGTAGGAACTCCAGGACCCGGGAATAGCCATGGAAGGCAGGGACAAAGGCAAGGAAGAGGTTAGAAACTTCAAGATGTTGAGAAAGGTAGAAAAAAACAATGACACTACTGAAGAGCAATTTGACAGTGGTTTAGAGTACCAACTCGAGAGTCAGATGATTTAGATCCGAACCCTACACGTGCTCCTGACTGGCAGTGTGGATCTCAGACAAATTGCTTAAACTCCTCTGTACTTTAAGTTCCCCAGTTATAACACAAGGAAATAGCATTACTTTGTAGATCTTAAAAGGATTAATCCAGTTAACAACCCACTTTAGTGCCTAGCATATGGAAGCTCATCCTAAGTGTTTGCTTTTATTATATTATATAATATTCTGGTATTTTTATTTTTATTATTATTATTATCAGGACAGATAGAATATGCAGATTCTAGTTCTTACTCTCTTATTACTGACCTTGGGATTCAGCTCTCTACAGGCAACATGAGGGACTGAAAAATTAGCAGTGTTTCTCAAAGTAGAATACGTATATGTATCCATTCATGAGGGACTAATAGGAATTCTCCATGAGGACTTAAAATATTTTGTGTTTTCATTTCAATGGTCATCTAAACAAAGGTGAGTAAACACATCTGGATTTTCTGAATGCCTACTTTATAATCAAGTTCTGGCACACGATTTCAAGCCTAAGTTTACATTTGTGTTTGTGATTGTGTTTGCACCAATATAACTGTAGCAGACTAATGAAAAAGGCACAGACACAGCTGCTATCTGTGAATGATGAGATTAGACCAAATGAAAGCCCAATGGCATCAAATGAAGGTCACTGAAAAAAATGGTAGGAAAATTGAGTCGTTAGCATGTAATAATATAAACTGTCCAAACTCAAGCAAATAAGCATGCACTGCTGTAGTCGCATTGTTGCCTATAATATGGCTTCAGCTAAACAGCGTCAGCTGTCTTACTACATTAATGGTGTTAATTTGAATTGTATTGGTTTTGTAACTTTGCATTTAATTTGTAAGTTTGTATGGGTCATATGGTTGTATAATACAAGGGGTTTATGTCCACTTTAACATATGCACATATTTAAGTAACATTATAATAAAAAATAAATTTAGTGAACACAAGGGGACCTTGACATTTTTGTTCTTTTAAGGAAGCTCCAAGCATTATTCTAGTTTCAGAAACACTGAAACTATCTCCAAGATCCCTTATAGCTCTTTGAGTCTAAGAAAGATGATCATTTTGGTTACAGATGTGTTAAACTTCATGAGGACAACCAACTGGGGATGCAGGCTTAGCCTTCAGGAGACAGAGATTTAGAAGCCTACAGAGGAGTGCAGCTAAACCCAGGAGACCAGACGGGATCTCTAGAAGAGTTCAGAGAGAGAGAAGCCAAGAGCTGATACCGGAACTTCAGGGAAACCACCATGCCTTATAACGTTCCCCTTCTCATGGATTCACCTGATCATCAAAGATGACCTCGGGATTACCAAAAGGACCACTGTCCCATCCAGAAGTGAATGGCTTAGAACCTCCAGAGAAATAAAACAAATCTCCATTGTATATTCCTCCAGGCTTGCAGTCAAAGCTGAAAGGAAAGAGTCCTCACTGACACTAAGAGATCCAGCCTCTGATCTCTAAGAGCTGGGCCATTAATTCACTTCATTTTCACTGCCCAGAAGCCATCAGGTGCTCCTGGAGAGCCAGGGAGCCCCCAGGACTGCAGCAAAAGGAAAGAGTAAGATGGTAAAGGGGCATTCTGTGCCAGATTCCAGAGGTCAGAATTCAGGCCTGGGCACTTGCACAAACTAAAGCTACCATTTCTGCCTGGCTGCAAATCTGTCCCCTATGCGAAGCAGTGGGGCTAGATCAGGACCATGCAGTTCTGTGTCCACCAGGGCCAGATTCACTCCATCACTTGAAGAAAACCAAGAAGACTCCCTTTCTCTGCCTTCTCTGACCCCCAACTCAAAACCAGGAAGCAAAGCACGGGAGCCCCCTCCCCCCCGGAGGACCCCAGGCTTACTGTCTGTCTTCTTCGGAACGTGAGATTCTTCCACAGCAGCAACCTCAGCTGAGGCCAGCAAGCCATGTTCCCTCAGTTGGCACCGCGCAGCCTGCGTGCGGCTCGGCAGCCCGGGGAGGAAGTGGCCGGAGCGCACAGCAGGGACGCTGTGGCTGGTCATTAACTGAAAGATAAAGCAAGAAGGGACAGTGCTGTCAGTTTCTGCTGCAAAACCATACACCCTGAGGGCTGTTGCTCCAGCCCCCTCATCTGAGCCCTCATCACCCAGGTCTGCTTCTCGACTGCTTCCCGGGAAGCCACGGGTCCCCCATGTCCAGCTGCGGGGTCTCTAGGAAACAGGGCTTCTGGAGGTTTTCTGGTGGCAGCCTGGGAGTGGGTCATCATAATCCAAATCATTTGAGCTCCACTGGTGGGATCATTTGGGAAGGAAAACTGCACTTATGAAAGCAGACCTAGGTGGGCAGTCTTAGATGGCCAAAACACTGAGGTTGGGAATGGCCTATTAGAATCCCAGTGACCTCCATCGCTTCTCTAAGAAATTGCTTCCCCTCACAGAAGATGTCAGCAGCACTTATAAACTTTGCCTCAAACCTGGAGTGACTTATGCTGCAGAATACATTTTCATCTGGCCACACAGTTGAGTCCTTGCAATGATAAATGGCACCATCGATACAGCAGTTCCTAATCTGGAAAGCCACAGCATGTCTTAGATAACTGTGAGTAAACACCAAGGAAATGCCACGGACACCTGGCTCTCAGGTGATGAGGACAACCCCAGTGCTCTGTGTGTGTGTGTGTGTGTGTGTGTGTGTGTGTGTGTGTGTATGTATGGAAAGCAAACAATATCCCGTGGAGAAACAAGTCAGCTAAGGCAGACAGAGAGCATCGCCTGTGAAACTGACAAGCTCCCACTGTCCGGACAGATGCACACTTTTGGTTTTGCTCCACCTGCATCTGCACACAGGGCCCAGCTACTCCTGGTCAGGTGTGGACTGTTTGGCCATGCTGGAGGGAGGGGAGGTTCTCGTAAACAGATACAACCTTCTGTGTGTCCCAGCTGCCCCCTCAACAATGGTATTTATTTAATGCTGGAATAATCCTAGGTAGCCATACAGGAATTAAAGTTGGGCAAAAGGCAGAAAATGAAAAGCAGAAGAAAGGAGGGATACACAGGTCAAATCTAGGTCCTGCTGCCACTTCACAGTCATGAATGCTTGGTAGAAACCGGAAACCAGGTTTATCTCTAAAATGGCTCATTTAATCATTATGTTCTCTACTAGAGTAGAGGTGGGGATGGGATCTTAGCCATGAGGAACAAACTACAAAAAGAGCTAAGAATGTAGTGACCACCTATGGATACAAAACCAACTACTGGACTAAAAATCTGTGAGTTCAAATCAGACCTCAAGGCAAAGGTCAGCCTCTAGCAGGATTTAACCCTCTTGGCCCAGATCCCACAAGGACTTGGATTTAAAACTCCTACAGAACAGAGAGGATGGGGGGGGGTCTGCAGCTTTAGAGAAGAAGAACTGACACTACTATCATGTATTTTAAGTCATTCATTGACAAGCCAACAAATCAAAAATTCTTCTGAAATATCCAAGCCTTATGACCTATTCCTTTTCTTTATCGTTTGCTCAGCAAAATCTCTAAGACACAGGACCTCCCAATTTCTCACTCCAAAATGAAGAGGCGATAAACCAGCACTGTGTCCACCTGCAGTTTGTTGTTTAAAGACAGCACTAGCCTCCGAGCACTGAGAGCCCGGGTTTGATCATGAGACGCAAACCAGTGACCCCAAATGGTTTTGAAAGTGGCCTGGGACATGGTGTGCATTCCAGAAACACTGAAATAAATAATTAGCTAGATTGTTCTCGTGCAAAAGCTGCTCTCCAGAAATCACTTCGTTGCTTTAGAAACTACAGGAATCTTTTCAAATCCCCAAGGTAACAATGAGGAGGCTGGAACAAACGTTTGTAATTAAAAAAGGAAAGTTAGCCTAGTAGAAAGAGCCCAGAGGGGAATTAGGCCCAGCTTCCCAACTAGGTGCCCTTGGCCAAACCTTTATGCTCTCTGAGTATCAATTTCCTCAGTATAAAATGGGGGAGACAATACCTGCCTTGCCTGATAGTCAATGGATCAAATGAGGTAATATAAATAAGTCCCCAACAAAGTACATGGCGCGCTGGAAGTGCCGAAGAACTGTGCCAAGTTCCCTTCTCCCCGCTTTCTTCCTCTGGTCTATCCATCCTCAAGCAGAGAAATGGTTACATCCTGTCCAAACATTCTGTTCTACTCCATTATTTCTAGCAAATCCATTGAAGGTTTCCAGCAAGATAGGAAGGGCAAAGTAGGAAGAATGAAACCAGAATGGCCTGCTGTGAGAGACCCCCCCGGCCCCCGGCCCAAACCAGGACACAGAATCCCCTCAGTCTGAGTGGAGAATCTCAGAGGAAAAGAAGACACACCTCTATAGAATGTTCACGAGAAGAGAAAGGCCAGGAGGAGTGTTTTTGGAGAGTATCCTCCTAAAGCAGACATGGGTTCTGGCCATGAGACATGCAGAGAAGTTAGCAAGAAGTAGCCCAGAGCAGCAGTAGAAGGTTCTGCTCCAGTTTCGCTGGGTACAAACAGGCCGCCTTCTTGCCCCACTTCCCCCACCCTCCTTGGCACAGCCCAGCCTCCCGCATTCCCTCCTCCCACCTCAGAACACAGTGACCATGGCTGGGAGCAATTTTATCCAAAGAGGAGGGTTTGGCAATGCCCGGATTCCTCTGTTCAGGTAACTGAAGCCAAAGGAACATTTCTACATCAGTTTTCCAAGGAAGTGAACAAACAAACCAAAACCAAAAAGAAGGCCATACTCTGTACTAGATTTCTCAGTGTTTCCAAGCCAGTAGCACACTTTCTTCTGCCCTGATGCACATTTCCAGTAACTGGCTGGACAGGGTCCCACCTCACCATCATGGACAGTCGATAGGCTGCTCTTTTCAGGTGACCACAGCAGCCACTTCACTGGGTTCCCTGCCTCCCGTCTTGCCCTGCCCCATCCATTTATCACAGAGCAACCAAAGTTATTCAACTAAACCAGAGATCCAAATACACCACTCCTCCACCTAAAACCTCCTGCCAGCACCCACCGCCCTGAGGACAAAGTCCAGTCCTCATGTTGGTTTCACTGCCTTCCCGATGACTCCAGCCTCCTCTCTCACCGCTCCCACCTCCTAAACCAGGCCCCGGAAAAGGATGCACAGGTTCTGGGTGGGCCGCCGCTCTCCTACCCTGGGATGTCCGTGTACTCCCTGTCCTGAAACCTCTTCTCATCACACTGTCAGCCTGGCTAACTCTTCCTCAACCGCACGTCTCCATTTAGCTGTCACCTGCTGGGGCTCCTGTCCTAGCCACCTCCCCTGCGCTGGGCGCAGTTAGGAGCCCCTCCTGGGTGCACCCCAGGCAACCTCAGTCCTCCCTGGCGTCACCACTGCCACATTCCGTATCTGCGGACCATTCCTGTCTCTTTATCGCAGTTTTCCCTAGTCTGCAAAACGGCGTCAGGCATATCATCAGCCCTCGGGGAATACTGGCTTAATTAACGAACTCCGAGAAGTAGAGTTTCTGAATGTAGGGGTGGTGGTATTCCTGGGCCTGTGGTTAACCGATTTCTCAAGCTTGATTAACTCATTTAGGCAAACTGTCCCCAGAGAGGGGGCTCTGTGTTCACCACACACTCGTGATGGCCACAGAGGACTGCTGAGCTTCCCAGGTAACTCGCGGGACATCCGGAAAGCGGAATTGAATCTAGGTCTGCTTCCCACAAACACCAGGTTTAGCTAAGAGCAGAGCAGGCTCTCCCAAGGCCAGAGAGGCAATGAAACCTGCTTTCCACTGATCTTCCTGCCAAGTCCGAGGCACACCGTCTCCAGGCCTCCTCGTCACCCAGACAGATCACCCTTTGCCAAAATTTAAGATAGTTTCTGCACTCTTAACAGTCTTTTGTACAGTATGGACCTAGTGGAAGTGACTGTTCAAATCTTTGGCCTATTTTTAAAGTAAATTTTCACTTCAAATGCCACTGATATTCTAAAATTATTAATATCTGGAGAATACCACAGCCTGCGAAACCATAACCTTCTCAAATAAGCAAAGGTCATTAGCTGCAGAGAAATGCAACCTCAACTAAAATCACAATGAGATGCCACCACATACCCACTAGAACTACTAAAATTTTTTAAATTTAAAAGCATTGTAGGGGGGCAGCTAGAGCTCTCATACACTGCTTGTGGGAATGTCAAATGGAACAGCCACTCTGCACTCTGGCGGTTTCCGGTAAAGTTACACACAGACTTATGATATAGCCCAGCCATCCCATTCTGGGTATTTGCCCAAAAGAAATGAGAGCATCTGTCCCCACAAAGACCTGTATGTGAGTGTTAACAGAAGTCTTATATGAAATAGCCCGAACTGCAAACAATCCAAATGTCCTGCAACTAGTGAATAAATTAAATTGGAAAACTATTCAGCAACACAAAAGGACCATGCTACTAATATATGCAACAGCATGGCTCAAGCTCAAAAGCTGTAGGCGAAGAGAAATAAACCAGATAGGAAAGACTGAAAATATGAGCCTATATACATGTCATTCTGGAAAGTGAAGCAGTGGGGACAGGAATCAGAGCAGTGGTTGCCAGGTGGTGGGGGGAGAGGACAGACTGCAAAGAGCACTGAGTGATGGAAATATTCTACGTCAGGACTGTGGTAGTGGTTATACAGCTATATACATTTATCAAAACTCATCAAACTGTACATGCAAAAAAGGCTAAATTTAACTGTACATAAATCACACATTGATAATCTGACCTCCCCCCTCAAAAAAGGTTTGTGTTCTATGATAATAATAAACACCCTCCACAAGTCAAGTCATGCCTTTAGGAGAACTAAAACCTGCAAAAGGTGAAGCTTGATTGTCATGTGATTCCCTAGAAAAGTAAAGAGAGAATAAAACCTTCATCCCCTCTTCATTCCACAAACAACGGCAGCTCTAACTCTGCAAGGTTCCCGTTAGCCACAGCAAATACTTATCGAGCACCTATTAGGTGCAGATGCTGTTCTAGACACTGGAGCTTCAGCAATGGACAAAAGAGGCAAAGTTCCTGCTCTGATGAACTTCTATTCTAGCAAAGAGGCGGAAAGTAGACAAGTAATTGTGTGTTGTTAAGGCAGTGGGTGGTAGGAGCAATGAAGAAAAATAAAGCAGAGTCAGGAGGTAGAAAGTAACGAGGGGGTGAGTGACCCCTTTCTTTAGGACGGTGAAATGAGAGATTGCGTCATGTGCTACTGGCAAAAGGGTCACCAAATGACAGCTGGGGTTGTGAATTCTTTTAACTTTTCCCTAAACCAGAACCTGAAGGGCCAGACAGTCTCAGTGATGTTGGCAAAAGAAAAAATGTAGGTTCACAGGAGGCTTGGTGTCACGGGGGAAACGAAAAACCCCAATCAGCACGTACCCCACGGTTCCCCCACCCTCCTCCTCACCAAAATGTCTGGCCCTTTTGACCTTCACATGCAAGTTCCAGAGAGAGATGAGACATATCAAAAAGAAAGAAGGAGAGAGGGAGACACGCAAAAAAGACAAGGTGGGAGGGTTTTTCCCCACTTGGTAAAGTCAAAAGGAAAACAGGAACAACTTCCCGTGACTGCCTTCGACCCTTTTGAGGCATTAAATCTGTCTAGGGAAATGCAATAAGGAAAAAAAAAATTGCACATTTGCATTGCTACCAGAAACTCTCAGCTTGTGCAGTAACAAAGGGTCGGTTGCTCTTTTCCCTTCCTGCAAGAACACTGCGAGCACGTGAGGCTGTGCTCCCATCTAAGGGTGGAGGTCCAGCCCTTAGCCAGCATCAGCTCCAGGAGGGGACAGTCTTCAGTGGGAACCACGCAATGGCCATTTCTCCCAGGGGCAGAGGAGTCGGCCCCTTTGGCGAAAGAGGACAACCTTACACGAGGCCATCCTCCAGTTGACAGGAAGAGTTCACGGCAGCTTTGGGGACCCACTCCCACCACACCCCATCTTATAGAGAAGCCAATGCCCCAGAAAGCAAGCGGCTTCCCCAGACTCACCCCCTAGAGGTAGAGCTGGCCCCCAGGTTTCTCAAGAAATAACCTGGCCAACAACTGTTCCCACCTTCCCACTGCTATGTTCCTCCTACAATTCTGTTTGCTCCACTGAACACATTTATCCTCTGAGTTCTACCCAAACAGTTCATAAACCCAGAATATGTGGTCAGCAACCAATTTTCATTCTTCAAAAACAGCGGTGTTGTAAGAGCTATTTCTCTAATTTTTTTCACATTGAAAAGCTTAAAAATTTTTTTATTTTATACAATTTTTAAAGGTTACTTTCCATTTACAGTTATCACAAAATATTGGCTATATTCCCGTGTTGTACAATACATCTTTGAGCCTATCTTACACCCAACAGTTTGTATCTCCCACTCCCCCATCCCTATCTTCCCCCCTCCCCTCCCTACTGGCAAGCCCTAGTTTGTTCTCTGTATCTGTGAGTCTACCTCTTTTATGTTATATTCTCTAGTTTGGTGTACCTCTTTAGAGTCCACATATGAGTGATAACATATAGTATTTATTTTTCTCTGTCTGACTCATTTCACTTAGCATCATGCCCTTCAAGTCTAAATTTTAAATAAATAAATAGAGAAATAAATATATGTGCGTGTGTTCTGTTGTGTTGGACAAATTTCCACATAGTTCCTAGAAGTGAGACAGAAGTTAAAATCTGTGACAACAGTTATCAGCATCTCTCTTGACAAAACCATTTCTAGATGTCTTATCCCAGTAAACAGCTGGCCAGTACCCTGCAAAGCAGTAGGCTGATTTAAGGCAGGATTTAACTACGTCACCTATGAATTGTAAACGTGCTGGTGTTAAAGCTTAACAGATGGCCTCTTCATGAGATGTGGGTGCAAAAACAAGAGTCACAGGTGTTGGTGCATCTTATCTCTGGGGAGATGTGGGGGGTCCCCTAGAATTAGGATATGAAACCCGTAAGCCCACCAGAGCATGCTTGCTTGGAAGAGGTCTGCTCTCTAATTGCCCCTCTGAGCACATTTCTGGATCAGTGGCCACATTCAGGGAAAAGGCTAGAGGCTACTGACAGTCAGAAACCAGGCTGGAACAGGCTCACAGCACCCACGATTATAGGCAGGGCACGGCTGCTAGGGTAGAAGAGGGGATTTTGAGTCGTTCGTGATTTCTCCCAGGCTGACCCATCAGCTTTATTAAGCCTGAAGTTAATCTGACTGCTGCCGTTTCTTTTCTGGCTTCCAGGTGACACGGAGCTCTCTACTTGTAAGCCAACCACGCTAAGCCTTAAATTCTACCACCTCACAATCCCCAGTCAGATGGTGGACCCACAAACTCAGTGAAACTGCCCCTAGTTGCCATTGTGAAAAGGCCACGGCTAGTATTCAATGACTCTTGAAATTGTGTTTCTACTTAAACACTGACATCTTAACACTCAAATTTGAGGAGGAAAAAAGTGTAAGAAACCCTCCAAGAGGAAAGTCAAGGGTTTAAAAGGAAGCCAGCCATTCTATCCTTCTATAAGATTCTCATTATTCTAGAAGAGGTTCTGCTATCACAATACCTGTTTAAAAAATATAGACCCAATGAATTTTATAAATTCTAATAATCTGTAACTCAAAGGGACCTTCCTGAAATTACCAAATGTATCAGACTTATTTGATTATTAGTAACAATAAGTGTATAGACATAAATGCACATTCTTCTTTCACCCTGGGATACATATTCAATATCCTGGACAAAAGTATTTGCTAACAGCTGATTTTCAAAATGAGGGCTATGACATGAATACATCAAAACTGAAAGTTAGAGGAGATACATGAATACCGTACAAATCTGAAACCAGCCTTTGAGAAGCATCATTCTTCATGCTGTCAACAATTCTATTTTAAAGGAGATTCCAAAGCTTTAAATCTATTTCCATCATGTCACTGAAATTGGGACAGCCAAAGATCCCATTTATCACTCTCAACATGCCAGTTGCTACCAGCTACAACAGTCTCTCTCTAGGACTTCTAAAACAATCAAGAGCCAGGGTTTCTGAAAGCAAATCTGTCCCATAACCGAGTTCTTGTTTCATCGTTGCAGAACTATGGAGAAATTCTGACCAAATGTTAGAGAGAGCCCTTCTCCCCCTGCTGATTTCCACAAAACAAACACAGAGCAACCTTCAAAGGAAGCCTTCAGCAAACAACACAACTATTTGCTTTTTCCCTGGTTGGGAATATGGAGCACATAGGAAAAAGGAACCTTTCCCCTAGAAATGAATACATGCCAACATTATATGTCATAGAAAACAAAATCAAATTTTCTCAACCACAAGCATAATGCCAAAATGAGAGGGACATGCAAGGAAGGAACTATCGAAGTCACCAGCACCCTGAGTTACTCAGAAACACAAGCAAGCCAGCCTCCATGAGCAGTCCTTTCTTTGCAGAAAAACTGGACTAGATAATATTCCCTCTTGTTTGTAGGAAGGTTTTCTAAGAGAATTTTAGGATAAAAGGTTTAGTGACTGTATCAGCAAAAACCATTTTGTTTGGTTTACGTCTCTGAAGAGTCAACATCTTCAGATGTTCAACCTTCTCTCTGCCTCAAGAGTTTATTTTTATAAAAGTGCTCAGAGGACTCGGGGACAGACAAACCCCAATCTCTTCACTGCTACCCCCTTCCCATGGGCCTCTGCTACCACCGTGCAGCAAACTCCCCCAGACATTCTTAACTCTTTTATGTTCTTGAATTAACTGGCTCAGTAGAAAGAAAGGAGGTTTTGGAGTTAGAGAAAGCCAGGTCTGAATCCTGACTCAGCTACTCACCAGCTCTGGGACCCTAGGGATTCTGAGTCCCTGTATCCTCTCCATAAAATAGAACTAATAATGCATATAAAACATTTAGCCAGTTCCTGGAACAAAGCAGGTACCCAGTAAAGGGCAGCTATTACAATGATTAGTGCTGCTGACTTCCCAGGGTAAAGCATTCATCAAGGGTGGGGCGCAAAGTGGGAAGTTTATTGAAGGAATCTCTCTTCTCTCTCCTGTCCAGAAATAGTACTATCTCCCTCAAAGGCTTTTCCACAGCACACTGGAACTCTGCAGTGCCGAGCTCAGTGGGAGATGAGAAAGGGTTGCACTGGTATCCCGGTGCCACCTCTGCCATTGTTTTACCATAAACCCCCCTTTGGGGAGTGTCCACCATCCACTATTCTCCCACACCAGTGCCAGTAGGCTCCTATTCTCCACACAGGCACACAGCCGCCTTCCTCTACATCTTCGGCATCTGGCTCAGTTTTCTTCTCCACTCCACTTCTCCAGCCTCTGGGTCAGTTACCTATTTGCAACCTGGACCTTACAATCCCTCCATCCCTTCAGGTTTCCCTCCAATCTTCTCCAGTGTACCAACTGCTCTGGCGATCCCTGCTAAATTGTAAGCTGGGTGCAGCAAGTTACCATGTCTCAACATCTTCCTATCCTCCGCCACATTGAGCCCAGGGCCCAGGATGACTCGGTGCTCATAAACATGTGTGGAATGAAGGCCCCTGAAGTCAGCTCTCAGAGATGACAAAAATTAGGTAAAGCAGATTCACTATGGTAACAAATCAAAACGTCATTGAAAATACAGGTTCATATAGCCTGAAACCATAACAAAATTTCCAGCTGTGTTGAAAGAAACACGAGTGAAACAGGAGTGCCTTTAATTTGGTTTTCCTCAAAGCCACTCTAATTTGTTTGGAAGGACGTTCATTTTCACTAACTTCATGTGAGCAAAGGAGAATCTGTGATTTGCCAGACTGAGGCTCTAGGAGCCCTGAAAACATGCCAGCTAACAAGAACACCTCCCCTAGGAGTTCAACCCTGAATCCAAGACTGGCAGCACTGGTCAGAAGCCTTGAGCTCTAAACCCATGGCTCAAGTCAAGAACTCACTCAATGAAGCATACCGACACCTGGATACAATTTTTCCACCGCAACACTTTAGTCCCTTTACCTCTGCCAAAACAAGTTATTTCATCTCCAGGCTCTTGTCCAGTTTCAGCTCACAATGTATGTGACCAAACCCAGCCACCTTCTCCAGAACGTCCTCTCTCCCCAGCCAGCTCTTGAGGCAGTGCGGGCACAGGTCATTGTCTGCACTGCCTCCACTCCCACAGCCTGGTTAGGACCAGAGGGCTAGGTAGTGAGGACCTGGTAGGGGTTCCAGGGTAGGCACAGAGGCACAGGGTCTAAGCCCCGCTTCGTAACTGAACTTCATAACTGAACTCCTTCTCTGTAACAACCAAAACAAACCCCTCTGCTGGCTAGCTGCCTCGCTGAATTAAGAAAGAGGAATAAGATCACAAGTTTAAATTCACGGATGTGTGATTCTGAAAAACAAAAAATGAACGATGTTACCCCTTTTCAAAAAAATACTGGCAACATGAACTCCATTATTTGAGGTCTGGGAGGATCTTCCCAGAAGAAATTGATTTGTACTATTCCCATATTATCAAGATTCTGAGTATTTCTTCCAGAAAGAGCTACTGTCATTAAGATCTTCACAAATCAAACATTTTATGTGCCAGATTAAAAAAAAAAAGTGCTCAAGGAAAGATGAAACTAAACTATTGGGTGGAACCCCTGCTGGCCTCTTTTCAACTGTGATTTATAGTGGCATTTAAAAATGCACACACTCTCATCTCCCAAGTGACCATGTGCTAAGTGTCTACACCAAGGGAGCACCAAGTCCCCAGTGGAGCTCTGCGTAAGGACAGAGTGCCTTGCTGGTCTCTGCAGCCTCCAGGGGCACATCTGCTCCCTTAATGGAGGCCACTGGAACCAAGTGTCAGACAGCCCTCCATGTGCTCCGCAGAGGAGAAAGCCTCATGAGCATGTGAAATAGGACTGGAGTTAGAAACTGTAAAGTGGGACTAATGCCACTAAATTTGCAAATCTTGCAAAAGGACTGATGACTGAATAAACACTGCTTGACCAAAGGCTTTCTTTATCTTGAACTCAAGGTCCTTACTATAATTAACACAATCATTTAAAGTAAAAACAAACAAAAAACCTATCTTTAATCACAATTAATCCTAAACAGCCAAAATTAGCAAAAGGTTTTGTACTTTTGCATAAAGGAAACAGTCCTCAGGAAAGACTCAACCTTTAGGACTTCTGTGGAGGTTTCCTTCTGATTCGAACTTACAACCCAAGAGCAATTTTTGAGAGAGGGAAAAAAAAATCCGATTGAAAAACCCATTAAGATTCAAATTGGACCAACAGACAGAATAAATAACCGAGGCCAGTCAAAGATTCAGTATCCATTGTAAGCTGAAAGGATAGACTTTTATGAACACAATTTTTTTTTCTCTCCCAAAAGGACACTGTAAATATTACCCTAAATTCTGGGGCAGTAGTGAGAAGCCTGGATTAAAAAGTCAAGAAGCTGAGATTTTAAGTTCCAGTTCATGACAGCTGGGGAGTGAATTCAGGTAAGCCATCCTACCCCTGTGAGCCACAGAGCAGGAAACAAAGACTGGAGTAGATCTACTAAGTTCGAAGAACACTGCCTGGAGCTTGGATATCAGACCTGAGCTCGAATCCCTGGCCCTGCAGTTACCGAAATAGATGAACCGCGAACAAGTTATTTAACTAGTCTCTGTATCAGGTGCACCACCTGAAAAATAGGGCAACCTCAGTGTTTCCCCAAATGCGGGAAAGTTACACAAGAACTTAGAGGACTTTAGGGGATGGACACAGTATACAACAATCACACAATGAGAAAATGTTCTTTTCAGCAATTCTTTTTTATTTTTTTAATTTAAGTACAGTCAGTTTACAATGTGTCAATTTCTGGTGTACAGCATAATGTTTCAGTCATACATGTACATGCATATATTATTCATTTTCATTCACCTCTTCTTTAGCCTTTAAAAAACTGTATTATATCAAGGGGAATTGTTTGGTTTTCTCTTCGACGCCTCTTTAACATATGCTAATTTTCCTTTTTTAACAAAGTGAGAGCAAGTCTCAAAGTCAGCTAGTGCCTTCACAAAGCAAGTTTATTTTATAGGCTGTTTAAAAAAATTGTTTAAAAAATTACCTTTTATTTGAGACAACGGATTATCAGTTTTCAATGTAGAGGACCAGTGCAAGGTTAACTTTTTAAAATATATGTATTGATGATTACAAAAGTGTAAGTCAGTTGAAATAACTTGAATGGTTTACACGCCACCTATCTCAGGGTAACCGCGAGGACTAAACCAGGTAACAGGGGGAAGGACCAGCCTGGGCTGTGCTCGTCCACCCACGCTCGATGGGTAAAACTTCAGTCAGTGAGGTGTAAGACTAAAGGGCACCGTGCAAACAAAAGCCAACCACAAAGGACGGATGTGAGATCCCAGAACGATGAGGAGCCAAACAGTAGCAGGAAGGGGTTCTTCAAGTAGAAATCAGAGAAAAGAGGAAAAGCATAGCAGGAAAGTCCGTTAACAAATAGTTCCTGCGCTAGACGATGTGCTAATCACTGGGGAGAATCTGAGTACGCCTCTTACTCACTCCAGGACAAAGCTGTCAAAATGGTCAGTCTTATTTCAAAAAGCCCCGCATGCCAAGCTAAAGATCATCATGGTGGCAGCAGAAACTTAAAAGTCTTTTAACATCTGTGCAGCCCCTAGTACTTTACATGGTGTTTGAAAAATGTTTGCTGAAGAAATGGATTTCAGTTTAATGGTGTTTTTGTACATTAGCCATAGACAGATATATATGTGTGTGTGTGTGTGTGTGTAGAGAGAGAGAGATACATAAACATGCACATATATACATATTTAAAAAATATTACATATTCCTCTTCCATCCTTCTTCCAGTACCAGAAATCACACCTCACCCCAGCTAAGGTAAACTGTCACTTCCATCCCAATCTCTGCATCTGGGAGTGGAAAAGAGTCTACAGATCAATCTAAACTCATCATTCTGGGCCTTCACTTTCTCTGCCTTTCCAAGGAAAGCTGCAGCTTTTTCAGTGTTGCTTTTATGTCAAACTTGGATCATCTAAATACCAGATCCAATCGAATTCAGGCTGTCATCCCCTTGGGGATTTGCTTCTTTGAGAAAACAATCCTGGTTTGACTCTTGGCAAAAACAATTATTCCCAGCCAGGCATCCTACAGAAATGTTGTGAAGCAAGTGTAAATACGGTTGTGAAACCCAGACAATTTCTTAGCAGTTCCTCCCTCCTGTCCAGCCCACCCCAATTCTGAAATTTCTTCCTCCTTTTTTCCCTTCTTTCGTCGAGTCCTAATCTGTTATAATCTCTGAAACAACAAATTCAGGGCAATGCTTTTGACAACTCTGTGTCTTGGACACCTACCTCCAATGAGAGTTTTCTGAGATACTTAGAAATATCCTTATAAGGTCAGTCAAATTCTTTTCCTTTCTTAGAGGATGAATGAGTCTTAAAAGTCAGTTAGCCTTTTTTCTATCACATATGGGCTTAACAGAATTATAACATACAGAGCAAAACCTATACCCCAAAATGGAGATGTCCAGGATGGAGGGTCAAAATGAATATTTTATTTCAGAGAAATTCTCCAGATGGTGAGTCAGAGCCGAGAACAATGTCTCATTGTGTCTCACTAAAGCATGTTTGCTCCGTTGAAATTTATTGAGATAAACCAACCCTCCAACCTTTCCATTTCAGATGAAACTCCCCCTCTGGTTCTATGATTCAAGTCTTCGTCCACCCAATGCAGATAAACAGGTAATTCCATCACCTCTCTCTCTTCCTCCTTCCTCTCCTCCCATCATCTTCATTTCTTCCATCATCACTCTCAACAGAAGGCTCTTATGCAGACCCTGGGTGTTTCCACTCTACCTCTCAAAATCCACATGATCTATTACACGAATGCTGAGCCTGTCCCTCAGGACACATCTCTAGGCAGCGTCCATCAAAGAATTACCCTCTTTCCTAAATACAGACCTAGGGTGAGAGGATATAAAAGCTTGAAGGGCTCTTTAAAAGTCATGTCATTCAGCCTCTTTCATTTCATCAACAAGAAACTAAATCTCAGAAAAGTAAAACGACTTGCCCAGGGTCACATGACTTCTAGTAGGTTTCTGGAATTATGTGTAGACTATAATCACATGTCAAATTGTATATAATTATATGTAAAATTTGAAGTTTACATGCTTATGTATATTTTTTTTCTGATGAGACAGTCCATAGCTTTCATCATATTCTCCAAGTAGTCAAAAATCCTCTCCCAATAAATGATAATCACTGATTGGTTTTATATATACAAAACTCTTCCTAGGAAGTGTCCCATACTAAACACCAGTTATCAGGCGGGAGTGTAGCTTAGTTAGTAGAATGCATGATGAGCATGCTTGAGGTATTTGGTTCCATTCCCAGTACCTCCAGTTGAAAAAGAAAAACAAAAGAGAGAGAGAGAACACCAGTTATCATAAAACATCTTGACTTCAAGACTAGCCAAAGAAAATTGTTTAACTTCCAAATGCTTCTTGGAAGTTGGATTTGGCATAGAAAATGCTGTAATTCTAAACAAATACACACACACATACACACAAAGAATGAAAAAAAAATAGATCCTATACATAAAAGGTTATTTTGGTTTTTTAAGGATTTAAATTCTAAATTAGTGAATTATCTCATTCTTATTTTAAAAAATAAATTCATGTGCAAATAAAAGTACTTAAGTGTGAAATGTCACAGCCTACAGCATTTTCTCAAATCACAGCTGTTTCAAAAAGAGAAACGAAACTGAGTGGAGTCAGAATTGTTTGTTCTACAAAAAGTAAACTGGCCTAAATAACTTTACATACTAATATTTCTCAATCTATCATAAACCTAACATAAACTACAGTTACTTATCATATAATTCTGCTTCTAATGCTTTTCTGTGGTTATCCCATCATTCTAATTCATCTTTCAGAATACAGGAAACAAACATTAGTTTCCCATTCTTTCTGATTTGTTTGAGTCAGCATTCACTGAGCCCTCTTCCATAGCAGGGCGGGTGACTTAAGGACTGGGAGAATGACTCAAAGACTCCTCCTGGAAAGGCATACACTCAAGAAGAAGACAAATAAATGTTAACTGTAACAAAAAATACAAACACATGGCATGAATACAGCTGTGGGAGCCAATCCTATAGGAGCAAAAAAGAAGCGGATAATTAATTTTAACTCAGTGTTGGCAGGAAGGTGTGAATCCAGGAGAGCTTATGAGAAGGATGGCATTCAAATGAGGTCTTAAAGGAGATTTTCAAAATGGAAAAAGGCAGGATTTCACACTTGATTTTGTTTTAGGAACCAAGTCTGCTGTGCCTCGGAGTAAATGCTCTTTCCTTTAATATGGTTTCTCGTCTCAGCAGAATGCAAGGTAACCGAAGGCTCCATCTGAAAGCAATTTTACATACGAGATTTGCTTTCTCTGGCTTCAAATATTTCTAAAATGTACCTGTCTAACAACATCTATGCTGGTTACCTATCCAGGGAACTATCTTCAGGTGAAAGCATCTAAATGAAAAGGGAGACTCACTCTCTTTGCCTTTTGCTAGTATTTCATTTGTCAAAACTGACTTTTTAATAAAGTCCTTACCCTGATGTTGGTATTTTCATGGGAACCAAACTAACTGCCTGGGATGCAAACTCAGCTCTGTTACTTACTTAAAAATTCCATGATCAGGCTACTTAACTTTGTCTATACTTCCATTTCGCCGTCTGTAAAATGAAGGTGATAACAGAACCCACCTCATGTGGTTCTCGTGAGAATGAACTGATTACATGTAAATGCTTAAAACAACACCCAGCATACAGTAGAGCAACAATACATGTAACTTTCTTCCAAGAAGAAATGTTTTTAAGAGTTTATTTCTAATGTGCTACATCAATTTAGTATGAAAAGAGTTTCCCATCTTATTTCACTTTTAGGCAGACTCTGAAACTGCATTTACTTTCAGAGAAGGATGCCGAAAAAAAAAGCTAAATCTGATGTCTGATACCTAGACAGTAATGGCAGTAACAGAGAAATAGCTTATTTCAGAAGGTCCATGACATAATTAGGGATAGAATAAGCAGAAATCGTATTATAACCAATTTTTAAGCATTCGCCAAAGTTAGGATTGACAGCTAACCTAATAGTTCTTTTCTCTTTTTCTTTTGTTCCTTATACTTTTAAAGCCAAATCCTCTATTATTCCATTTTCTAGGTATCATACAGGAAAACATTGTGAGATCATAGACCTACTCACAAATATTTGACTAAAACAATAGTAAATTTTTCATTTTAAACCAAGTAAAGAATTAGAGATGAGTAAATTTTATTGTCTGTCCTTTCCATGGTGTTGCAAGCCCGTGGCAACAAATGTCCCAACAAGCTGAAGAGAATTTGGCTGGTCCACTCAGAGCAACAAGGGAGATTTGATACAGGCTGTAGATTCTGATAAGGGCTAGAGCAGACGACTGTATGAGAACATAGTGAGAAACCCCGGAAAGTCCTCCGCTCACAGCAGCTGAAACTGCACCACCTCACTGCTTAGAGTGCGAGTCAGAGAACTCTGGGGCCGGCTGGCAGGTTCAAATCTTAGCACTGCCGCCTTCAAGGTATGTGGCCCAGGACATGTTAGTTAACCTGCTTCTTAATGTGCAAAACAGGGACAATAAATGGGTTTGTTGTAAAGATTAAATTAATATCTGAAAAGCATTTGGACTAGTATTTGGCACACAGTGCTATTTAATAGTGTCTACTAAAGAAATACTGCAGCAATTTGGGCACTTACAATTATTTCCACATGCAGGTATGGAGAGGGTTTCAGTTTTTAGTGTAGGCTCTCTCCGAGAATCATTAAATTAAAATAAATTATCAGGAAGATTTTTTTTTTGGTCCAACTTTTTTTGGGGGGTAGGTGATTAGGTTTGTTTATTTATTTAATGGAGGCACTGGGGATTGAACCCAGGACCTTGTGCATGCTAAGCCCTTGCTTTACCCTCCCAAGAAGATCTTTAAAATTTGATACTGAGGTAATTGACCATAAGGAACATTATACTTGCATTACTTCTTTAATATCTAGATTGCAAATAAAAATGCATTTGGATTTGACAGTATTTTAGAAATGCAAAAGCCACACAGCCATTGATATTTTCTATATTCCCAAGAGGTTCATGATTAAAGAGTCTAAAATCCATTTAATTATTTTAAGAGCTAAAAATTGAAATAGCAAAGATATTAACAATTTACAATCACTATGAATACAGCATAAGCAACTTGGATTATGAAAGGGAAGATCCCAAAAAGAAAAATACTCCAACTTCTCTCCATGTAAGGTAAATACTACAGAAGATAATAAAAAGCTTTGTTGCTGAGTTTCATTCGGTTTCATTCATGTTTAATCATGTAAGCATTAAGACTTCCTAGAGCAGAGGCTGAAAACAACCAAGCTCTAATCACCCTTTTCCAATCCAAGACTAATCACTGTCTCACATGAACTATAAATACGCCCTAAGCCAAAATGTGCCCAGGGTCTATTCCAGGCCTCTATTTAGATGTAAACTGAACATTTATAAGAGGTGAGATTTCAAATGCTTATCTGGAGGGGAGACAGCATATCACAGGTGTCCCCTTCACAATCAGTTACATCATTCTGGAACACCAGGCTCGTCCCTGCAAGCGGGCTTATGAATTATTCTGACTACAATAGCAAGTCTTACCCCTTAAATGGACTGTGGTCATCAGGCTTATAACTCTGATTCTCCTGCTTTTTCTCCAGTAAATACCAATTTGTTTGTGTATGCAATGTTTTCCGAAAACTCTATCATGAATTAATTTAATTCTTTATAGGAGCACTTGGGTGACAGACTGACAAATGGAAACTTGGTACTTGAAAATTTCTGTACCATCTGAAGAGGTTCTACTCTAGAACCTTCTCCATACTTTCACACTTTCTTTGACTTGGGAGAAGTGTCTCAAGCTATAAACAACAGAAAGCCTCCATTATTTTTGTGGTAGATATGAGGAAAATGGACTGAAATAAAAGTTGAGATGAGAAATTAAGCACTTTTTTTAGCTGGGACTTAAAGTTTGTATGAGAAGATCAAAACTCAGGTTTGGGTCCCAAAATAAACTTTTGAATTTGGAAAATTTTGTGAGGTGTTCTTTGCGGGGAGGTAGGTATCAGACCTTAGAAAGTGACTTTCTAATATTTATCAGAAAGGAAATTTTCAAAATACCAAATTTGTCTTCTATCACACGAGTGTATATATCACCCACTCACCTTGTGCGGTGTCACTGAAAAGTCTTGGTTTTAAAAGATGATATCAATGCCACAAAAAATACAAGCCAATTATTTCCAGTGCCAAATTCCTTCCTTCCTTCCTTCCTTCCTCCCTCCCTCCCTTTCTTTTCCTGTTCTTTCTTTCTCTTTCTCCCTTCTCTCGCTCTCTGTGTGTCTCTGTCTTTGTGTGTGTGTCTCTCTCTGCTTTTTTTCCTTTTATCTTGTTTATTTCCGTCTTTCTGATGAGTGTTTTAAAAGAGGCATCTACACACAACCCTAGTACTGGCCCAAGCCCCAAGAACCTTCCATTTAGCAACGCTCTGGGAGTTGGGAACCTTTGTAACAACAGCAAAACAGAAAAGCTTTTGCCTGATGCCCCAGGTTTCCTCCCAGTCTGCAACCATCCGTCTTCACCGGATCTCGGTTGGATCCTGCGAGCGACAAAGCCTTGTAGAGCCCGGCCCCACTTCGGCCAAAGGGACGATTCCCAGGCCACCCGGCCAGGAGGCGCTGTGGGCCAGTCCCCCCGTGGCCACCGGCAGCCGGCGCCCAGCCTTCCCTCCCCCCACCGCGGAGCCCAGCCCGGCGGCGGAGCTCCGAGTTCTGCACCGCCCGCAGGGGTTACTCTCGGTCATTCCGCTGCACCATCTCGCCCCAGCTTCCCCATCCGTGCCCGGCCTGAGGCTGCCCCAAGAGACAAGCAGCAAAGGGCAGGAAGATGGGGGGCGGAGGATTGGGCACCTCGGCTCCAGGTTCCCCAGGCTCTCCTTCTAAGTCTAACGTTTTGTAAAGAAACAAAACTCGTCCTCCCGCTGCGCCAGGGATATCAGCTCCGGGGAGCGCCTGAAGACCGTGGGGCACGACCTCAGGTCAAACAAACCCCTGAGGCCTCAAATGAGCAATAGCCCAAGGACCCGGTTTGGGACACATCCCAGTCGAGTTCTTGAGGAACAAAAACGCGTCGCTTCAGTCCGGGGGCGCACGGGTCCGATCCCCAGGTCAGAGCCCAACTCAGACCAGCTCCTTAAGAACGAAGTGGGAACCAACGGCTGGCATTCGTGCCGGTGGGCGCCGGCCGACCCGCAGGCACAGAGGTTTCCAGCCGGCTCAGGCGCTTCCGAACAAAGGGAAGAGCTCAGTGCCAGACCTGCCACTCTCCCCACTCCGACAGCAGCGCGCCCAGCACCACCAGAAGCCCCCGAGTCCACTGCGCCCCAGGTACTGCGCCCAGGTCTCCGCGCCCAGAGATGCTCCCGGGGCTCCACAGCCGGGCAAGCACCGAGCGCAGCGGTGCCGTCTCCGGGTCGCCAGAGCTCGTCCTAGGACGTCCTTCCCCCATTTACGCCGCCCGCCGCCCCATTTGCACTGCAGGAGGCGAGGAGATGGGAGTTCGGACTCCAGATCCCGAAACCCAGCGCTCCCCAAAGTCCTCTCGGCCCCGAAGCAAAACAATAACCCCAAGCCACTGGATCGCCTCTTACCTGTTTTCCACTTTCTTGTTTGCGTCTCTCTTCCCCCACCCCTAGAAAAATCCTTCGGGGTCAAAGTAGGAGAAAAAGGAACAAAGCGCCCGGAGAAATTGTCTGTGGTGACACTGGTCGCGCGGTGCCCCCTTCCCTGACCACCTGCGCCCTGGGAGAGAGGTGTTGGCGCGGCTCTGCCGGCCCTGGCCGCACTCACTCTTCCTCGGAATTACCGGGGTTTTGCCGCGACTAGTTCCTTTTATAGATTCGGCCGCGCCGAGCGCAGAGGTTACTATCGGTCAAAGCCTGTTCTCTCCCTTCTTCCCCGCCCCCTTTCCCGGCCTCTGTTTATGTAGTTCAGTCACTCAGCAGAAAGCACGTGGAGTCTCGCCCCGCCTCTTAAACGGGCGACGTCCGGCCGCGCGAGCAGGGCTGGGGCGGGAGGGCGCAGGTCGGGGAGCGCCCTGCCCCCGCCCGGCCGGCGGCCCAGGACCACAGCAAAACGCGTGGCGTGGGGCTGCGCCCGCCAAACTGCCTCACCCTCCTTCCGGGCAGCCAACAGCACCGGTGGAAATCGCTTCCACTAAACTGGTGCTTCCAGCAATTTTTGTTTCCTTTGTTCCTTTACTCAGTTGGAGGGACTGGGAGGGGGTGCAGGGACGGAGAACGCGAGACTGAAAACCCTCAGGACGTCAACTCTTTCGTCTTTTTTCCCTTTCAAATGCCCAGGATGTGGGAGAAGGTGGACAGTTGTCTGGATAACCGGCTGGTTTTGTTTTCAACCACAAACCCTGAATTTGGAAATCAAAAGGTGACTTATTGCCTCCCAGCCTGGGCCTCCTAGGTCCCTGGGAGGACCCCTGAAAAGCGTCTTGTTCCTTGTCTTGGCAAACTGGGGGGAGGAAAGAGACCACAAAAGACGGAACAATGTGGACCTTTTTAGTTTCATCATATTGGTCAGCATCCCAGTGATAGATAAATATACATGGCTTCTATTTTTGTTTCTACAGATTCGCGAAGTGCAGCTAAATCGCATAAAGGAGATGGTGTAAAATTGCATAAACATTTCAGTTCTCCAACTTCTTTCTCTAGCTCTGGCTTTGACAGTCAGGAGCAAGATGGCCCATAATGTATGAGGAACAGAAGCAAGTGTACAAATGGAGGCCCACATACTTTAAGTCTAAATATTTAACTCATAAATCAAGCCAATAAACTGTAAAATAAGTGCCTCCAACCTTGAGATACCTTTGGAGCAAACCGGAAGGACAGGTTCACATTCAGACTCCTCACGCTTTGACTTGAGTTTTGGCAAGAAAGTGGTGGAGTAGGAGAGCCAACACCAGACCACTACTATCCCCACCCCCAGCTCCATTCTATTCCAGAAGAACCTCTGTGTGCATGTAGGCCCCCTGCTGCACCGGCCCCCTCCACACTACCGTGAAGGCTACAGTCTGAGCCCAGAACCACTTGTCAGTAGCTCTGTCGACACTTAGGACCGATCCAGTGAGGAGGCCCATGCAGGCCCTGGAAGTGCATTTCGGGAACTTAGGGCATGGAATTCTGAGGTCCTGGCTACTCATAACTCTGGTGGCATAGCCCCTTGGTCCTGTTGACTGCTCACCCTTAGGAAGAGATGGAATTTGAGGCAGGCCAGAGCCAAGCCTTCTGAAGCCCAGGACACAGGAGAAGAACCCCCCTTGCCTAAATCAAAGGACAGCCCTGCCTAAGAGACTGGGTGCTGGGGTCAGATTTGACTGAACATGATCCCCAACCTTCTGCCTCCATTTCTTCATTGGTAAAAATAGACTATATATGCTCTCCCTGCCTCACAGGGCTTTCTGAAAGTGAATTTTGTTCATTTGAGCTCCTGGGAGTAACAGCAGTGTAAACAAAGAGGGTGTTAGTAGCTGACTATTAAGTCATGTTCAGGTAAGACATCACTTGGACAGGTTTTCCCATGCCAAAATGTTACAACTCCAAGTCTAGCAAAGAATTCAAAGTAATCTCTCTGAGCCTCTAATATAAAGGAAAGCTACTGGAAGAGGTGTGACCATTCCAAGTGTGATTTGGGGGAATGAGTCTCTGACTCTCCGTCCTCTGTCCCACCCCACCACCCACCAATCACAGTGCTTAGAATCCCATCACCAAAATCATTCTTTTTGGAACTGAAAGCTACAGTCCCCAAGAGCATTCCTATTAAAATAGTCCCTTAGATTGCTCTCCTGCGTAATGAGTGACTGAAAGCCCTGTACGAATGAGACAAAGATAGGATGTTGGGGAAAGGAGGTGAGCCCAGGAGGAGATGAAAGCCCCAGACAGAGGACAACCATTGATTCTAAATACATAACTCTATGGCCCCAAAGCCAAACTTGATCATTTTTAACTAAGAACAACTGGTGGTATCAAGAATCTTCTCAGCTCTGCAGTGAAAACATAAACACACTGTAAAGTTTGAAATGTTAATTAGTCACATTGATTTCTACCAACGAAAGAGTCCAAGCCCCCAAAGAGTGATTTGACCAAGGAACACAAGGACATAAGTCTGCATATACTTTGCAAGTATGACAGGTTGGTATGACAAAAATACTGAATTCCGAAAGTTAGAGGCCTAAGAGAATGCGTCCCATGAGAAAGTCTGCAAATGTGAATTCTCTCCCTTGAATGTCACAGGTTGACTTGTTCCTGAATATGCTTCAGTGAGCTTTCCTGTAAGTCCTTGAGTTCCTGCTAACACCAACACCAAAACTCCAGCTCCCTACCTTAGGGGACCCTTTCAAACAAGTAGAATGGCTCTTCTTTGTTGCTGCGGGGAGGCTGGTTCTGTCAACACAGCCTGGATGTCTGAAGTCCTATTCTGAGATGACCCTGGCACCTTCTAAATACAGAATTGTCCTTCAGGCAGCTGCGGCCTTGGAGACCCTGCTAGATGTCATGGAGCTAGGAATTATCATTCTTTTGAGACTTTTAAATTAGGGATTATCTAAAAGGCTTTGCTTGGAAATTGCTTTGATACATAATATCTGTTCACTGGTCTACATAAATGTACATATACACTTTGTTTAAAATGTAAGTGATTTTCACCACACTTGTGTTTTTGGTTGGTATGCACGCCATACTGTTTGGTTCCTGGAAACGCTGAAACAGTAAGAGTATTGCAGGAAGTCAATGAAGAATAAAACAAAGTATTCTAAAAATAACTTCTCAAGCAGAATTTGTTACAATTAAGTAGACTTAATAGCTGGTTTTTTGGAAAATTTCTGGAGAATGACAGGTGCTCCAAAATTAAAGAAAAAAATAGGTAATCCTTCTTTCATATAAGGAGAAATAAAAGGACCTACAGTTCATATTTGAGTCAGTTTCATTCGAATACATGATTAGACACAGAAACAAATTCTTAAGCTATAGATGTTCAAATAAAAAAATACAAGGAATCACCATTTTTTGTGGACTAAAACATGTATTGCATAGGCTTTCAATACCTACAAATTCAATTTAATTGGACCAATACAATTCCTTTCTTTATTAATGTGATTTCTATTGACACGTAAGTAAGATTCAAAACCATTACTGCTTCTGGACTTGAGCAACGTGTTTGTTCTGTTTGTCACTGGGATCAACAAGTTAGCCTGGATTATAGACAGATATATGCCCCTGAATTACTAGTTGATCAATGAGTTATAATTCTTTTTAAAAGCCATTCTTCTAACCTGCCTCCCTTCAAGATGTCCCGCCTTTAAGAGCCAAGCTGCTGACAAGATTTCATCTGTAATCTCTCTCTTTTATTACTCTCCAGCCCATTATAGGCAAACTTTGGCCCCCACCACTCTGAGTTTGTTCTGTCCAAATTCATTAATGACCTTCTTAAAAGGAGAGAGAGGCATATGTGCTTTTCTTTTTCATCATTATAAAATATTTTCAGGTAGAAAGATAGAAAAGTATCTCAAGCAAAGAAAGACCTTTTAAGTGGTGATGCTGATGACCTCCTTTAAGTCCCTGGGCTACCTGATCTCCGGTATTTGACACTACAGACCACACCTTCCTTCCTGTAACTGGTTCTTCTCTTGTATTTCCTGAATCTACTTCTCTTTTGGCCTTCTTGACTCTGTAATCATTCTTTTCCTGACTCTTCTGTATATGTGTGTGTGTGTATACATATATATTTTTTCTAATACTAGTTGTCTCTTCTTAATTTTACATGATCTACTCCCTTGGCTTCATGTAAACCCTGTATCACCAGGTCTCACCTCCTTGCTGGGCTCCGGGACCATGCCCCTCCATGTTCGGCGGAACATCCAGCAGAATCAGTGGAGGGCTAGAATCAACTCATTCTAGGTCAGAAGAGCTTTCTGTGTGTGTATATCTCTTCTCAACTCTGCAATCGGTGACTTTCATGGGGCTAGCTTAAAATTGGCCCATGGTGGGAATATTTACACTGTTGAAATCTGATACAGTCAGGATTTTCTTTTTTTTTTTTCTTTTTTTGCAAAGCCGTTTTAACATTTCCCAGCACAACAGTAAACAGGACATTTTGCAACTAAAACCAAAGCCAAATTTTTTTGTTTAATCTTCCCTTTAAATCTCCTTGCTCCTTCTGCATTTTATGTTTTGATTTCATTTAATGACATCATCATCCACACGTCAACTGTGGGAAGTGATAGTCATACTTGCTTAACTTTTCATCTCTCTGTCCTCATCTTTCTCTTCTCATTCTAAAAACCACCCAAGTCAAGTCAGTTGGATCTCCTAAATATCTCCTAAATCTGGCCCTTTCTCTCCATCCCCACTGCCTAAATCCAAGCCAAAAGGCTGGGTAACCTCCAAATTGCTGTTCCTGCCTTTAGTTTCTTCCTCTTCTTATTTATCTTCCCTACCACAAAGGAGTGAGTTTTGCCTGAAGATAAAAGAGCTAAGCAAACCAACACAAAAACAAAAAAGTATCTAATCATATGTCTCCCCCTCTCAAAACTTCCTATGGTTCTCCATTGCTTATGAAGACACAATCTCTCAAAGTTCCCTTAAGAAGACCTACAAAGTCCTTTGCAGACAGGACATAGAAGGGCTTTGAAGCCTCCTCCATCCCCTCCATCCCTGTCTCCCCTCTAACCCACACCTCATTCCACAGACTTTCTGTGTCTCTGCTCCCAGTTTCCTTGCTTGGAAATCCTTCTCATCTCCACCGCTGTCTTCCTATGTGAGATTATTGAAGGAGATGGATAGGATTAAATAACTCATGCTGTTGTGCTATTATTCTAGAACCAGTGGTCAAAAGGGACAGAGAAGAGAGAGAATTAGAAATCACTTCCCTCATTAGATAAAAAGGTATGGGATAAAGGACAGGTGAAAAAGAGAAAGAGAGAAATATTATAGTTAGATATTTTTTATGCACTCTAATAGGCAGGTAATACCCTCAGCTCAGCTCAGATCCATTAGTAAGTGTGACAATAGATTCAGAGGGCAGACAGTACCCTTAAGTTTGAAAATAACTGGACTCTGGGGATTTAAAGAAATCAAGCATTTATTAGAACAGAAGTGGTGTATCTGCATTCTTCTCTCCTTATTCAGAGTGCTTTTTTGACACTTGTAAAGAATCCATATTCCTGACTGTGATTTCTGGGATGAGGGACTGTTTTATTTCTTAGCCAGGAGCTTTCCTTCTCTCTGACATATTAATAAGAGAGTGTCATTAAAAACACAAAGAAATCCTAGGAAATGTTCCAGATTTCCATTTTCTCCTAGGCCACTAGAGAGAGAGGCAAGCCTGCCTTTTCCCATCAGCATTCTGGAGATGATTCCTACGGGACTGCGTGGTCTTCCCTCTGTTGTCCCCCTTGGTGGTCTTGCCTTGGCTCAACCCATCCTTGCACCAGCCCTTCATGGCTCCTGAAATTGTCTAGACAGAGTGAATGTTTGTGCCTCCTCAAAACTGTCCAGACCTCCAAACTGTGCTGCGACCATGCCATGGAAGCAGGCCTTCCTTTCCCTTCTGGATGGCAGTACCTCCAGTGACTGACGTGGTCTGGTGAAATCTGGGCAGTTTCTTAACTGTTTCTTGGCCCAGAAACCTACACGTGCAGAATCACCCACAAATACGTAAATCAATGGGGAAGGGGCTCCATTCGCAGAAGCCTGGGGCTTCCCACAGAGCTGACCTTAGAACTGGTTACTCTGGGTTGAATCCGTCACCCGACAAGGCTCAGCCCGAAGTCCTCACATCTGGGGATGAGAGGCAGCAGACCCAATACTAGGAGGTGAAAAGAAAGCTAAATGGAGGGTCCAGTCCTAGGACATCTAAGGAAATCAAATTAGAAGTTCAGGAAAGAGGGAAGTGATGTAAAAGTAAAGGTCATAAAACCGAGGGTGTTCATGGCCTGTGAACTGACCCAGCATTCTGACAGGCAACGTAGCAACATGTGTTAAGAGGTTTTGACCCACTCATTTTACTTGGAGGAACTGATCCTAAGGAAATATCCAAAAATGTGGTCAAAGGCTTATGTTCGAAATATTTGTTACTATGTTATCTCCAGGAATGAACATTTTTTAAAATAGAGAATCATCTAATGGTGTAAAAATTCTAAAGTAAATGCTGCTAAATCATATGATAGAATTCTATGTAGTCATTAAAAATAAAAATAATGTTTTCAAAGGTAGTGATGTGGGAAATGGTTCATGATAAATGTTACCTGAAAAAAAGCAGAGCTGTAGTTATGTGTACATATGATTTATATTCGGTAAAATTAGGGAGTAGTATATGTATAGTCTTCTTCATTGAATATATGTGCATAGAAAAGAATGGAAAGGATGCCACCTAAAAATTAAGAGCTATTTTCTGTGGGTGGCAGGGTCAGAAGCAATTTTTTCATATGTGTCTGTTATTTTACAAAATTTCGAAGATAAGCATCTGTTATTTTTTTACCTAAGAAAAATGCATTAAGAACAGAGTTTCTAGATAAGTGGTGGGAGGAGATAGTTCACAACCACAGAAAGACAAACCGTAAATGACCAAGTGAAAGCAGTAAAGCCTAGCATAATTTAGAAGAATGAAGGATAGAAGAGAGTATGGAGAGATGAAATAGTTAAGACAGCTAGAACTTTTTGGTGAGTAGGTTTACAAATTCTAAAAAAAAAAAAAAGGAGGGGGTGAGAGGACTTTAAGCTAATCCTGGCAGTCCATTGGTTAGTGAAAATTCCTTATTTGTATAACATATCTGTGTGTCCCTGGACATGTTACTTCAACTCTCCATACCTCAGTTTACTCATCTATCAAATGGAAATAATAGTAGAACCTACCTTACAGGGTTACTAGGGGTATTTTTTGAGTTAGTACTTGTGATGTGCTTGTACTGTGTACAGAATATGGTAAGTGCTGAATGAAAGACAGCTCTTGCTATTATTACCATTTATTATGTTACTATCATTATAAAGGTGTGACTTCTTTCCAAAATTCCCATTTGTGGATTTTTTAATTGCTATTTTCAATTAGATCATAAGCTTTTCACCAGCCTGGAGTTCAAATACGGTCATATCTCTTTTTCATCTTTTATTTAATTACTCAAATCTCTACTTGCTTATTAGCAGGAAGTCCAATATATCTCTTTTGAAATCTCCTTCCTTCCCTCCCTCCCCCAGAATTGCCTCAGAGCCCTGGGGGCTTCCACAGAGATCAAGAAAGGCCAATCAGGCTCTGATCTTTAGCAACCATATGCTCTGTCACTGGCACACAGCAGTACCACCGAAGACTACTGCCTCAAAGTCCCTTGTTCACTGCTGGGATTATGTCCGTACTGGTCCTGACCTCAGAACAGCCTCCATCAGTACTGGGCTTTTGGACTCCCAAAATTTATGCACTTTAGTTTTTATCAGAAGTTGCACACTGACAGCCCACGACCACATCCAGCTCTCTGACACGGGGTTTAGGCTTAAAGTGTGTTGGTGTCTTATTGGAAATAGTTGACAAGATTGGAAATGTCATACAAAAATCTTTATGTCTTGCTTCTATTGAAAGGGTGGAGGCTCTGACCACCCAAGGCCTATGTTGAAAAGAGGTTCTCTCTAGGTGGAACATGCTGTCTCTACCCTGGTTGGCCAAGTCTCCACTAATCCCTGTTTTTCTTGAACAGCCTGATTTACTCTTCTGCAGTATCTGCCCAGCTGCTATAGATAGGCTTCTGAGTTCGTGGCCCCTGGCCTAGAAGTTCTTGGAGGAGTGTGGTGGAGGGGAGACACTAGTCCATCATACTCCCTGAGAACGTGCTGGGAGAAGTGGCCGAGCATGTGACTGTAGTAGGTAATGAATTACCTAAATCTTGGTGAAGTGAAACCTGGATGAGAGTCCTTATTCACTATAGCTGAACTCTCACCTCGGCATCAATAATAAGAATCACATCCTTCCTTGAAGATCATATCCCTGGCTTCTACTTCTGCTCGTTTAAGGCATACTTGTGTGGTTGTGACCGAACACAACTTGAGTCACAAAGCAATAAAAGGCATTACCACCTCTAATAAAAGCAACACCACTTCCTCAAAAATCTCACCCTTTACCAGTATCAAAGGCCTAATAAAATCAGCAGGGAAGAGTCAAAGAGGTCAGAAGCAACACCCCCTTTTGGTAATTAAAAAGGAGACCAAAGAACACGTCCAAACCCGTAAGAGCCCAAAGTTTGATCCAAACCACTTTGTTTATTGAATAAAGCCCAGGAGATAAAGAAAGCAAGATGAAAAACAGTCAGCACTTCACTGGGGGTGGTCAATAAGGCAAAGTAGGAGAGATGGATCAGAAAAACATGTGGGCAGCTGGGGAGACAAAAGCATTCCCAAAATGAATCTTCAGTGTGTAGGAGACAGTATTGAATGACTTAAGATTCAGTGAGATAATGACAATTATTTCCTCTGCACAATTTGTTTTTGCTCTTATATTTCTATGAAATGACCAGTGTCGTGTAAAATACGATACAATGAAAACTAAATTTGCAGTTTTACACTCTTCATTTTCTCAAAACCATACAAAGGCAAACAGAAATGTGAGACTCGGAGACTTCAAGGAAACTGTAGAGTCACAGTAATTTGATTCTAAAAACAGATGCTGGACAAGAAGTTATATTTAAATCAACCATCAATCTATCAGGACACAATTTCTAAATTTAGGAATAGATAACCTTTTCATTTTATCCTCCCAATCGCCATATATAGAGAATCATACTTTATACTAAACAACATGCATTATTTGATTTTTAACCATATAAACACCTTGAGGTTATGTTCCTTCAGTCCAAGAATTACATTTTAAATATCAAAGGCAACTCAAAAATGAGGGAGTGTGTTAGTAACCCACACATATTGGAGGGTGAAAAGTTCAACAGTGGAAATAATATTGCTGGTCTCAGCAATCCAAGAAATATGCAGCTAAATGCTCTCTTTCATGCAGTTTGGGCAGTATACTTTTTTGGAGCATGTAATATTTGAATACATCTGTTTTGATTTGGGAACATTTTGTCATGCTCTAAAACTCAAGCCTTCAAACCTTGCATGGATTTTTGTAAAAATCAAAACAAATTTTTAAAATACATAAGTAATACATGACTTCTGCCAAAGTGTCTGGTGTACATTCTTCCAAATTTTTTTCAATGAATAAATATGCATTTGGACATATACTTCTCATTTTTAAAAATAAGATCATACCGCATATATTATTTGTAAACTATTTTTACATGTTGGCATATTTACGTAAAAATACATTACATGAGCATGCATGTTTACATGTTACTAATAATTTGTAAATTTTCACTACATTCTATATTATGAACATTTTCCATATGAACAAGTATAGATTTGTATCATTTTAAATTGATGTATCATATTGCACTATGTGTATCTATCATAACTTGAAATCAAATGCCCACAGACAGACTTAACGTTAGTAACTTTTTTTTATTTTAAATAGAGGTACTGGGGATTGAACCAGGACCTCATGCATGCTAAGCATATGCTCTACCACTGAGCTATTTCCCTCCACCCCAGTTTGTATCTCTTTTTCACAGTGATTAAAAAATGCAAACATGAACATCCTTGTACTATCTTTGCACACATGCCCAAGATTCCTTAGAATATTTTAGCAAAAGTGTAATTGCTAAATCATAAAATAGACATACTTTACGTTTTGATACATATAGCTAAATTATCCTTCATAAAGTTGGCACATTTACTCTCATGAATAAGGGGCCAGAATATCTATAGAGGTTTTTTTTTTTAATTATCCTAGGGTAAAATTTAAATTTTTCTTTTGGTATACAGTTCTATGATTCTTAACACATACATAGCTTTGTGTTACCACCACCATAATCAGGATAGAGAAATGCTTCACCTCCCCCAAATCTACTTTGTCCTATCTTTTCATAGACACATCAGCACCACCATCTCCCACACCTAAACCCTTGGCAAACCTTGATCTATTCTTTGTCCCTATAAATCTTCTGTTTTTTCAAGACAGTCACATAGATGAAATCTATATAATATAAAATTTTTTGACACTGGCTTCTTTTACTCAGCATAGTGCTTTTGAGATTCATCCAATGATAATATTTCATTCACCCTTCTGGTGGGTATTTTTATTGCTAAGTAGTATTTCATTATATGGATATATACAATTTGCTTCTTCATTCAGTCACTGAAAGACATTTTTTCCCCAATTTTTGGCAGTTGTGAATAATGCTGCCTATAAATGTTCATACACAGTTGTGTATGTGTGAATGTAAGTTTTCATTTTTCTAGCATAAATACCCAGGAGTGAGAGTGCTAGGTTATATAGTAGATGTATATTTAACTTTACAAGAAACTTCCAAATTGTCTTCCACAGTGGCTGTTCTGTTCTGCATTCTCACCATCAGTGTATGAGAGTTCCAATTGCTCCACATCCTTGTCAGCACTGGCAATTGTCAGTACTTTAGCATTTCTAATAGGTGTATATTGGTATGAATGTGCCTAGTTTTTCATCCTTTATTAACATTCTTATCAGTTTTTAAATTATGTCCAATCTAAGTTATTGTTGTTTTGACTTATATTTTCTTTGATTGCTAGTAAGGTTGAACATCTCTTCTTGTTTACTGACCGTTTTTTATACAAGTGTTCATTGTTTTCTTTTTCACTTGTTAAACTCTTGTACCAAGTGTTTTAACTCCTCCTACATTACATGTGTTGCTAATAGTTTTCCCAAATTGCCATCATTTTTTTTTTACTTTGTTCAGCTATGAATCTTTTCCTTTAGGGTTTCTGGCTTTGATGTTTACAGATTCCTTTTCCATTTTAAGATTATAGGAATATTCAATAAAATTTCTTCAAGCACTTACATAAATTAGTAAACATTCAATTTTACTTTTGCCAGCCACCTTCACCCCAGCCCAATGGCGAGAGGCTCAGAAGTGGGGTAAGGGTCAGGGCAGCCAGCTTATACTCATTGTTTGAAAATTAAAACTTTTTTTCAAAAAGTGCTTCTCTGTCAGCAGGGATCAGTTTTCTACAACCACATCAAAACATTATGTAAAATGTTCTGCTGAGCTTTAAAGTAAAAGGGCCAAGATATTTCATGGGTAGGGAGATTGTTGATATTGGTGAAGGATAGCAGTAAGAGTGGAGGGAGGCTCTCCTTGGTGTAATGTCCCTAAGAATTCCATCTCTCTCCCCTAGGGAGCAAGAAAATTACCTTTTTAAAAATCAAGAGTTAATTACTAAAAGTCCTGATTTAGACTTCACACACCCCAAAGAACAGTTTTAGTGAGTAAATAGAATTAACACTGAGCTAAGCAGAGATGGCCGTAAAGGTGATCTGAAGGATAAACACAGAGGAAGAGGGCTCCAAGGTTGGGGGTCCAGTTGGGGAGAACCAAGGAAACAAACCACAGAAGAGAAAAAAATTAATGCACAGGAGAGTAAACTGCACAAGGGAAAAGAACATAGTCAAGGAAAACTATGAGTGAAAAAAGAGTCTGTAAGGATCTGCAGCAAAGCGAATGACTGGCTATGAATGCCTTGCAGCCAAAGATGGTAAGCTACCTGACAAAGGAGGAGAAAAGACAAAAAGAAGTTGAGGGGCCTGAGCCACACTGAGCCAGGCATCCTCGACAAAGTCAGCAACTGTTTAGGGAAAGAGTAGAGCTATACTCAAAGGCAGAATTTGTAATCAGTTGTAACTTTCACTCTTTGGTGAAACCAACCAATAGTTTGTCAATATTTAATAAATAAATTATTCTCAAACAAATCCCGTTTTTAAAGACTCTGTTTAAGAAACTTTGATGCTCATTAGTCACATTAAAAATTCCAAACTCCTGTCATGTCCAGGATAGGAACAGGATCTCCTTCAACAGGTTTTACCTGCACGCCTGCCTACCTGGTAGAATGAAAAGGGAGGGTACCATGGTTAACCATAAAAATAAGGGTGTTACTTGTGTATATATATGTGCTTTATCATCAACATCATCATCATCAGAGTGTCTGCATGAGTCATATGTTACTATCATTGTCAAAGAGTCAAAGAGTTATAAAGTGTCAACAATTTATGCAAACGAGCCAAAATATAAGTGAAAGGATTAAAAAAAATTATCAAGATAATTAGAACCAAAATAAAATTCTTTACGTAAGCTTGAAGACAGAATATCTGAATGCCCATAATTATTTCATGATGGGAACGTTACCCATAAAATGGGTTTGCCTCTTGGTGGGTGTCAAGCCAAAAGACAGTCAAGCCAGAGATAGGGAGAGGAAGGATTTGTTACTTGCAGGAAGTAAGGAGAACAATGGTGATCTTCCCCAAAGCAGTATCTCTCTGAACAGCAAATTTGGGGGAGTTTTAAACTAAAGGGACATACGTACTCATGAAGAGGCTTGAGCAGAGGAGACTGCAGCATAGAACTTGGGCGAAAGTTGACAGAGTCCAAGCTTTAGTCGATTAAAGTCATGAGGGTCAGAAAATGTCAACATCATCACTCCTTAGGTTCCAAGCAGCCTGGGATCTCAGCATGTGTGTAGCTTCCCTTCTCCACCTGGGTTGGGGGCCTTAGTACTTGCAGAACTCAAAGATTTGTATCAGATTGTGATGTACATCCCTCGAGGAGGAACTAGGACTCTGTTTTATTGCTGAATTATTGTTTTCTGACTGCTTTTGCTTTGTTCCTGCATCCCCTCGCTTCTCTTAGGATGGTTAATTACTGAGACCTGTTCAAGGGCGAGCATTGTGACCAGGCTTAGATCATAAAATGGTTTAGAATGGCGTCTCTTATGTCAAGAAAGCCATGCCTGATTCTCTTTCTTCAGGGTCCCCCTACCCTATATGCTTACAGGAATATTTGCTTTGGGCATTTTTTTCAGGAAACATTTATGGAGCACTAGTTGTGTGTCACACACTCTGCTAGATGCTACCTTGCTTTGCAGGAGCTCACAGCTTAGTAAGGAGAGAGGAAACAATTTCAGTATTCCTTCAAACAAGCTGTTGACGGAAAAAAAAAATTCCACAAGCCCAAGATGGCGTCACTTGTGCTAAAGCCCATGATACCAAACCTAGATTTAGTGCCCAACCTAACTGCAGTTTCCACCTACACCAGAAATGTAATCAGTCAACTAAACTGGAATTTTCTATTCAGCACCAATGAAGTAATCTACCACCTGGGCCTTCTCCACCCACCAAAGGAAGGAAAGTCAGTCTGCATGATAAAAACCCTTGCTGTTCTCTTCCCCCGCAAAAAAAGATGTCCTGGCCTAAAAACAATCCTTCCTTTTCTCTGGCTAATAGCTCCCTTGCTCCATCCTTCTTCCTATAAAAATTGTCCATTTTGTACAACCCCTCTGTCACCCCTCTACTTGATAGACGATGCTGCCCCATTCATGAATCGCTCAATAAAGTCAATTAGATCTTCAAATTTACTGGATTGAATTTTTGTTTTTTAACAAAGCTATGAAGAAAGGATGAGCCAGGTACTGAGGAAGCACAAACAAGCAACAACACACCATGAAAAGTCTGAGAAAGTTTCAAAGAGGAGTCAACATTTGAGCTGAGTCTAAAAATTGACGATTTCTCCAAACTTAGATGGAAGAAGAGCTTTCCCGGAAGAGTGCGTAAAAGCATAAAAGCACAGGGGGATGAACAAATCAAGACAGGTACAAAGTCTCCCATTGTGGCTAGAGCCTAGGAAAGTCACTGAGTGCGAGGTGGCAGCATACAAAGCGGAGAGGCTGGCCAAGGTCACTCAGGGGCTGACAAGCCACTCCAGAGGGCTTGGGTTCCCTGTGGCCTCTTCTCTTTTTTTCTTTTTTCTTTTCTCTTCCAGTTTTATTGAAATATAATTGACATAGAGCACTATATAAGTTTAAGGTATACAGCATAATGACCAGACTTACATAGATTGTAAAATGATTACCACAATAAGTTTAGTTTACATCCATCATCTAAGTACAAAAAAAAAAGAAAAAGCATGTTTTCTTCATTAGGTCTCCTCCATTTCTAATTTGGCCTGAAATATAGTTAATAACACTCCTTTCTACATTTGCTACGAACTTGAATGGTGTGGTTTCAAATCCCAGTCTTGATCCTTCTGGAGCTGAGTGGTCAAGTTATCTACCATCTCTGTGCCTCGGTTTTGCCATTTATATAGTAGGAGAACAACAGCGCCTGCCCCGCAGGTTTGTGGTAAAACTCAGTGATTTCATACACATAGAAGTACACGGAACATAGCTGTTAGATAGTCGGCAGTCAATAAATACTAGATATCACTGTTATTAGATTGTATTGGCATATTCAGAAATTACTAATATGCTTTCAAAAGGTTCTTTTTCATCATGTGCTTTCCCACTGACACTCTGATTAGACCACATGTGATTTTTGTTTTCTTTCAAAAGCCCTGCTGGGCACCCCCAGAACAATATCCTTCCTTAAAAATTACTTCTGAAATAGAGCAGCGTGTTGTATTGTCAGACTGGTTTGGTTTGATCACTGTCCAGCCTGGCTGCCAATCAGAAATACATGAACAGTTCACAGCCAGTTCAGCTGTGCCACCCAGATCGCAGCCTGGGCCAGAAGAGGCCACTCCCTTGGAGAAGTCTCAGCCTTTGTCCCCACCCCCACCCCCAATGACGGTGTTGTGGAGATGGACTTTCCGCTCTCAAAAGCAGGGGCACCATGACATCACACCTCCATGGGACGCATGCCATTTAACTTTCTGAAACAGCACTCTGCCAACTCTGTGGGGAGTGAAAACAATAAAAAGGTGTCAGTTATAAACAAGGGAGAGACATCAGAAGCTGGGCAGGAAATAAGCAGACAGCTGCAAGAGGCACTTTTGGATTCGGTCCAAACGAACCACAAATGGGTACAGTCAGTTGCCAGCTTGGCAACCTGCGTTTCATGCTCAAATTTATAATGTACAATGGACTCAATGAAGGTATGGTGTCTCAAGGGCAAAGAAACATCAGTACAAGGGTTGCCTCTCAAATATTTAAGATAAAGCCCCAGAGTGGACATTCAAGCAAAAGCTGTAGCTGACACTCCTCTTCAATTCCAGTGTCCAGCCATAACCTGGCATTTTATCCAAGAGCACTGGAAGAGAAAGAGGATCCCAGGCCCACAGGCCACTTTGAACTCCAAGGCAGAAGCCACATGGTGGGACATTCTCTAGGCTTCCATGTGTCCAACCATACTTTCTGGAGAGAGAATTCTGGTTATTTTAATAGTAAAAAGAATCTCAAGGTTCATCTTGCCCCATGAGGTCATTATAAGATGAAGGAAACTGAAGCACAGAGAAATCAAGTGACTTGCCATGTTATTGTTAGTGACAGAACTAGAGTCCGGGATAATTGACTCCCAGGCTTTTTGTGTGACAGGTTGACTAAATCATCTGGATGCCAACAAGCTTGTGGCAAACATCGCTTAGCTGAATAGCCCAGGTTTCAGCTGCCTGTGAGTACAAAGTAGGTCACATGAGCAAAGTCTCCTAAACTTGTCAGCCCTGTGCCTCTACCTGCTCATTCAGAAATTTATCCCCTTCCCAAAGGCTTCCCTACCCAGGGTGTTTTGCTTTGTCCTGCTCAAGGGACAGGCTGCCGCCCACCAGCCCCTTATGAGAGATGCAGACTCTCTATTAGTCCAGCTGCCCTGCCCTGCCCTGGGTCTTCCCCGATGTTCTACCGAGCTCTGCCCATTTCTGCAGACGGGTCTCTGAGCCAGAATGAGCACCGTGGTCTGGGGGCTGGGGCTGGAGCTAACATGGGAGAGCAGGGCACAGGGCATGGGTCACTGCTTGTGTGCTGCCTTTCTCTGGCCACTTTTGTCCTGAAGCGGGGCTGCATGTACCCCAAGCTTGCCAGTCTGTCTGAACACAGACTCCGTTTCTCACCCTGGGGCCACTCCCACAAGGGCTCAGAGCCAGGCCCTCAGGCATAGGCCCAATTGAAGGCAAAGGCTGAGGCGATTATCCAGCCAATTTTGCCTTCCTATCCTTCCATGGTCTTTATCATCCCACAGGCCTCCCCAAATGCCTCTCCACCAAAACCAAAACAAAACAAAACAGGAACAACAATATCCAACACCTCCTTCCTCCATCTCCCAAAACCAAAAAGTGCCCACATGTACGTGTTTGAACCTATACCAAGAGGCCTTTGGAAGGAGGGAGCTGTCTAATCCTGAGCACCAGAACATCTGAGTCCCAGATCTGCCCCAGAGAAGATAAACCTTTACAGCTAATGGAATCAGATCATAAACTGATCACAGGCTTAAATAAATCACTTATGGGGTCAGGGTGGGGAGAGCAAACACCATTTCTAAGCAATGCCTGCCACAATTTAAGTTCCCTGAGGAGTAGAAACTGAGAAGGATATGGGTGGAGGCACTGTATTTGAAAGGGAGGGAATTCAGGATGCAACAGTGAGAAAGTAGGGGAAGTATGACAAGAAAAGAAGAAACATCAGTAGAAGGTCTGTTAAGAAGTATTTATTAACTATGAGCTACTAGGGCTCAGTACTGCTGGAAACCTTCTCAGAAACTGAGGAACTTGCCTCAGAATCAGAGCCAGGACCACAGTGGGGTGAATGAGACAGCCAGGGTGCAAAATTTCAGGGGACAGTCATTCTGGCTGAAGAGAAACATTTTTCCCCCCACCCTTGTGGGTTCCTCTGGCTGACTTAATAATTAAATTGACACAAGACAGATTAACAGGAGAAAACCCAAATGTATGTCCATACAGGGGCTCCATAAGGACAAGTTAGGCAACTGAGGCTTACGTGCCATCTGAGAGAAGGCGAGGGATGGGATTTCAAAGGGGAGGAAAACGACTTATAGGAAGATGGGAAAAACAAATATCTGGTAAACAAATTTTTGCCATGCAGGGACAATAGGACACAGAGAAGACTTTGATCTTCAGGCCCTGCCAAGGTCCCCTGCCCACAGTCTTTGTAGATGTCTCTACTGACAGTGTTCTTCCTGGACCAGATCCTTTATCTAAATTCTTTTAGGTAGTTAAAGGGAAGTAGAAAGACTTCCTGAGCCTTCTGTTTCTTTTTTTAATTAGTATTTAAGTATAGTCAGTTTATAATGTGTTAATTTCTGGTGTACATCACAGTCATTCAGATATATATAGATAGATACGTATATGTGTATATATGCCTTTTCATTATAGGCTATTACAAGATATTGACTATAGTTCTCTGTGCTATACAGTAGGACCTTGTAGTTTATCTATATTATATATAGTAGTTAGTATCTGCAAATCCCAAACTCCCAATTTATCCCTCCCCATCCTCTTTCTCCCCTGGTAACTATAAGTTTGTTTTCTATGTCTATGAGTCTGTCTCTGTTTTGTAAATAATTTCCTTTATGTCCTTTTTTTTTAGATTCTACATATAAGTGATATCATATGGTATTTTTATTTCTCTTTCTGGCTTATTTCTCTTAGTATGACAATCTCCAGGTCCATCCATGTTGCTGCAAATGGCATTACTTCATTCTTTTTTTTTTTTTATTACTTCATTCTTTATAGAGGCTGAGTACTATTCCATTGTGTGTGTGTGTGTGTGTGTACCACAGGTTCTCTATCCAGTTATCTGTTGATGGACATTTAGGTTGCTTCCATGTCTTGGCTATTGTAAATAGTGCTGCTATGAATACTGGGGTGCATGTATCTTTTTGAATTAGAGCTTCCTCCAGATATATGCCCAGGAGCGGAGTGGGATTGCTGGATCATATGGTAAGTCTGTTTTTAGTTTTTTAAAGAATCTCCATACTATTTTTCATAATGGCTGCACCAAACTACATTCCCATCAACTGTGTAGGAGGGTTCCCCTTTCTCCACACCCTCTCCAGCATTTTTTAAAAGTTTGTGGGCTTTTTAATGATGGCCATTCTGACTGATGTGAGGTGATACTTCATTGTAGTGTTGATTTTTGTTTCTGTTATAATTAGCAATATTCAGCATTTGTTCATGCATCTATTGGCCATTTGTATGTCTTCACTGGAGAAATGTTTATTTAGATCTTCTGCCCATTTTTCAATTGGGTTGTTTGCTTTTTGTAATTGAGTTGTGTGAGTTGTTTGCATATTCTGGAAATTAAGCCCTTCTCAGTCCCATCATTTGCAAATATTTTCTCCCATTCCATAGATTGTCTTTTTGTTTTATTTATAGTTTCTTTTGCTGTGCAAAAGCTTATAAGTTTAATTAGGTCCCATTTGTTTATTTTTGCTTTTATTTCTATTGCCTGGATAGATTGCCCTAGGAGAACATTGCTACAATTTATGTCAGAGAGTGTTTTGCCTATATTTTCTTCTAGGAGGTTTATTGTGTCTTGTCTTATGTTTAAGTCTTTAAGCCATTTTGAGTTTATTTTTGTGTATGGTGTGAGGGAGTGTTCTAACTTCATTGATTTACATGCAGCTGTCCAGCTTGCCCAATATCATTTGCTGAAGAGTCTTCTGTTTCTTAAAGCAACTAGCCTAACATAATCCTCCTGCCAAAGAGATATCTCTTGTGGGGTGGAGGTGGCAAATTTTGCTCCCCTACAGTCCCACCACTGAAAGTTCCCCAGGAAGTTTCACAGTTCAGAAGCTGAGCTGGTAGATTGTGTCATCTTACTGAATCAGTCTCTTTATCCTGACAATACGTTAGTTCAGTTAAACCCATTTCAGGAGAGGCTGATGCAGTTAGACTCCCCAAGTTAGGCCAATGGTAGAAGCAATCAGGTATTTAATAAGAGGTATTTCTATGGAAACAAACAAACAACAACAATAACATAAACAATGGTTAGTGACTGGAGCAGACTATAATCACATTTTCAGAGTTCTGAAGGCAGTCAGTTGAGAAGATTTCTAGATGTTCAGCTCATAGCATTTTAGATAGAATGAGAGCAGGCAGTGGCAATCTGATAGATTTTCAGTTTGAATGTCTCTGGTAAGGTCATCAGGTGTACTGGTAAACTTTCTAAGTGGCCCACACAGCAACAGGCACAAAGAAGATTGCCTAAATATGAGCTGTTGTGATGATTTCTCTGAAGTTTATATCAAGTCATCTAGCTTCACTTCGCAGGGCTTCAGGAAAAAAGGACAGTTTTAGTTCTTAATGATTTCAAGCAAAAGGATGGGAGAAATTAGAAATATTAACTCAGAGAATTGTAGACAGATAAGAGGCGACTGGGAGAATTCAGGATCTAGAATGTTTACTGGTAGAAAACAAACCTCATAGACAAAAGACAATACTAGAATCTTATATCAACAAGTATATTACTGAAGCATGATTTTTTCTCTCTAAAATTACCCCCATTTTTACCAAAGATAACCACATTAGGAGTAATTTGTGTGCAAAAATAGATCCAATTTCAATAAACTTGGTCTGGTTATTTATAAAAGTGCAGCAACCATATTAATTGACCATATAGACTCTTTTATATCTGCTTTGCTGGAATCTTTCATAAAGAATTTCACATTGCACTTTTAAATGCCTTTCAAGGCCAGGAAGCCAAGCCAAGAATTTACCATTAGACTTGCCTGCAATACCTATAGATTTGAATAAATTGCTCTTTTCTTGAGGTCCCTAAAATATCTCAAGGTTCCTGAATCTGCCAGGAAGTGAACTTCCTTACTCATCTAGTGAAACTGCTGGGAACCCTAAGCAAGGTACTAGGCTGTTCTTCCAAGGGGTTTTAGTGACTCCATAACGCTGACTTTAGTTCCTTAATGCTGTCTGGTCATATCTGAGTCTATGCATGTTCTCTCAAATATGATATTCGAGTCAAAGCCTTGGTAATATAACCAATGTTTCCAATTCTGTGCTGTTACAAGAAGAACAGATTCATACTGTACTTATGCAAATAACTACATTGCTGTGAAAATAAGAATACCCACTGAGAATTTCTGAATTCTGGAGGAATCAGGTAAGGAGAAAACGATAAATGTGTCAATTCTGCTTACAAATATGTAATTCACCAAATTGCTCTAAGTCATAGTTAGCTTAAGAGGGAAGGCTTCTATTATACCTGGAAAACAAAATATTAGAATTAGAATATTTAACCCTTAGAAACCTTGATTTCTAGTGAAAACTAAGAAGTAAGCAATTGTGAACTGTTAGACCAGCAGTCATTTGGTTAACAGATGTGTGAATATATTTCATAATTTTTAGAAACATATGTTTTCCCATAACATAGTTTTTCAATTTGGCATAAAACAGGTTTACCATGAAGTTTTAGTTCCTCCAATATCATTAGTTCCTCCATAATAAGAGGTCAAAAGTAGGTAAACTTAGACTTATTTAGCAATTAATATTTCAGTATTTTATCTTATTTGGAAGTGATTTTGATATTCAATGAATTTAACTTAACTCATTATTTAACTCAACCTAGCAGAAATTTAAGGTTTCTAGCAACCAAAAAGATTCTGGAAGCTATTTTTAACCAATAGCTTTAACCAATATATATACACACACACACACACACCATAAGACATAATTATTATTTAAAAGTTTACCTAAAAATTTTACCTTACTTACATCTATTTAATTTTATTTATTCTAAAAAATTATGTTTAGCTTACTTATGAAAACTTCATTAGACATTAAACAAAGTCAACCATCAACTAGAGCTTTTTTTTTGGCTGACAAATTTTGTGACAGAGATAACATAAGCTTATTTGACTTTTAGTAAACCTAGATAGAATAAAATTATTATACTTAATGCTGCTAATGCTAAAGATATGTGTGTTTTAATGAAACCTATAACACTAAACTTGCTTTTATTTGCTAAAGATTAATCCTAGATAACATGAACCTGAAAAACATTTGGGTTAGTTTTTATTGTATTTTTAAGATTTTTTTTTTATAAGTGCTTATTTGTTTAAGCAAATTAAATAGCGCTCTTTTACAAATTAATTTTAGTAATACTGTCCAGAGTTAGAAAAATATCACACATCTACAACGTACATATATAGACACACACATAAACATATATATGGGTAGATAAACAGAGATCTTACAGCTTCTGTTTAAAATTTTTTAAATCATGAGACAGGCACAACAGTACAAAACTTACTGGTTCACAAAAGAGCAATCGAATCCAACTTTTGTTTTCGCATTTGGAAAAAGTTAAGTTTATCTACTCACATGGCTAAAATGTTTTACTACTAATACTGGTAGTGAAGACACATGAATGTTCACTCACTTCTATTTTCAAATAACCATTTCCTCCCCTTTTGTTTTTCTTCTCATAAGAATTACCTCCCTGAAGTTTGTAGAATGTTTACATTTCAGAGGTACAGGGAAGGAATGCAAGTTCCTCCAAGAAAGACTTTTGTTTCCTAAGATGAGAATATTTATAAGCCTTCTGAGATAAATCAGCGAGGTGATTTGTTTATCAAAGACTGACATACCCATCCACTTATGTTGGAATGTTTTTCTTTTTCTCTGGATACATTTAACGTAGGGGAGGAGGCCTAAATGTTTTTTATTAGGCTCCGAATATTAGCCATGGTTATGAGTTCAGTCAGACCAGCAGCCTCCCATCTTATTTTCTGCCTTTTACAACAAATCTTTCAACAAATTATTTTCGAATTTTGAGCATTTTTGGAGTTTCCTATTTACCAATTAAAATAGGTATCTCATTTGTTTGTTTGATTTGGGAGCCCTTGCTTTTAAGTACACTCTTTAAATGATCTTATCTAATTGGAATGTTCCTCCTAATGGCCATTGTAATTCTGAGTTGTAATTTCCTTGAGGACTGGCTGCAGTTTGGTAGAACCCTAGTTACAACTGGGGTTGAGCCCACATTTTCTGTTCAGTCATATCTAACTTCAAATGGGGTACAACCCACAGTTTTTTGTTTGGTCATCTTTTTGGGGGTAGATATTTATAGCTTCTAAGACCACAGTTCTTAGACATTTAAGATTACTTTTATTTGCCCAATAGTTCCTCTTGTTTTTCTTCTTTTTCTTAAGTGCAGTACAATTATAATTCCAATGTCCTGATTTTTCACAATATCTGCAAATGTCTAAATATAAATAGGAAGTGGTCTAATTAAACTTTGATTTTTGTCCTAATTTCTGTCCTTCCATCTTATTAAGGAAGTCCCCTAAGGCTAGCCATTATATCAATAAAACAATTGCTTAGGATAACAGGTCTCTAAAAATTATTTTTTTCTTTCAAATATAGTCAGTTCAAATAGTCCATCATCTGGCCATTGATGAGTAGGATCTTATATTAATCTCAAATAGCAACTCAAACCAATAAGCTTTTTTATGATTTAACCAAAGATTCAAGAACCATCCCACAAGAGAGTGCAAAAGATGCAGCCCTTGTAAGATCCAGAAAGTTTACTCCCAGAGTTAGTTTAAGAAAGCAAAGACCTTGTTGTCACATGAGGTTAGAATGGTGTAATGCAAATGGTGTCTTTGGTTACCCACAAGAATATGAGACATCTCCAATCATAAACCCACTAATCTGTGACAGGAGGCAGACACTATTAGAATAGGACTTTACCAGCACTAACAAGACAATAAACATTGAGACAACAAGGTTCCCTTTTGGAGTGGGATCCCTTATGACAAATTCCTCCTGAGAGCTAGCATGGTCAAACAAAGAGCCACCAGCTGTAAGCCCAGGTTGTTACCTGTGCTTCTGACAAACTGACTAGACCTGTTTGGAATCCCAGTCTACTGACCACCAAATACATTACAGTATGTGCACTTGCCAGCTGGTGGAAATCAAAGAGGCTATTCTCATTGGTCATAAAGCTAAAATCTCAATATATAAAACAAGGCAACACAAAAAGATGAGACAAAATCAGTGACCATCTTTGGGAGGAAAAAGATCAATAAAAATCAAGAGTAGTCACTGACCAAATTTTTACCAGAGTCACTGTAACCTAAGGAATTAGTTCCACAAAAATTTTCTCCTGCTAATCTAAATTTAGTAAAAGAAAATAAAGGGCCCTTACCACTCTGCCTTCCAACAGACCCTGCAGGCAGGGATTTGGGAGACTAATGTGTTACGAACTTTCATAGTCTGCTGGCTGGATTCCTTAGCAGCAGCAGCCTCAGAGCAAATGGTGTCAACCAGTGAAGTTAATCCTGCCAGCTATGCCAACTGTTGGGGAGGAAAAATTTTCTCCTATCCTTCTAGGCTCTTCTGGCTGACCTAATAACTAAATTGACACAAGACAGATTAACAGGAGAAAACCCACATTTATGTGCATATGGGAACTCCATAAGAGTATGATGCCCAAGGACAAGTTAGGCAATTGGGACTTACATGCCATCTGAGAGAAGAAGTGGGTAGGGGGGTTGGACCACAAGAGGGAGAAAAACAATTTACAGCAAGAAGGGAAGAACAAATGTTTGGTAAACAAATGTTTGCTATGCCATGCAGAGACAATGGGACACAGAGGGGTCTTTGGTCCCAGGACCTGCCAAGTTCCCCAGCACACTTAGCCCATATTCCTTGTAGAGATCGCTATTAATAATGCTTTACCTGGACAAGGCCCTTCATCTAAATTCTTTTAGTCAGTTAAGGAAGAGGTTTAAAAAAAAAAGTCTTTTTGAGTCTTCTGTTTCTGAATGAAAACAACCAGCCTAAAATTACCTTCATGCCAGAGAGACATATTTTGGGGTGGCAAATTTTGCTCCCCCACACTCTCAAGGTCAGCCAACTTCAAATCATGCAAAAGTAGAGTCAGCCCTGCCTAGAATTATTCCACCGGTGATGGGAAGACTGGAGCATTTATCCGCTGACTTCTATCTCCCATCAGTTGAGAACTGGCCTCAGCCCCAGGGGTGCTGCTGCCCCCGCACTTCTCAGCAGAGCCTCTTTGAGGCTCTGCAAGTCCTTCAAGGTGCCAAGAAAGCCCCTAAGCAGAGAAGAAGAGAAGCAGGTGCTTGAGGTGGGACTCCTTCTATGCTTTGGAAACTCTACAGCAGCTGCCAGTGAGCATGAGTGAGCAGAGGGAATAGAAGCAGGGCATCAACTGCATCTGCAAATGGCCTGCAAGTACCAACAGTTTCTTAAATACACATCAAAATTATGAAACTCATGTGCAGACCCCAGTGTTGCTAACTTCCTCTTCAAATCAGACCTTGACCTCAGGGAAAGGAAGGCTTTACAAAAATGCAAAGAAAAAGAAAAAAAAATCGTTCATGCCTATTTGTTCCCCATAGTTTTTCTTCAGATTCAACTGTACTATAGTGGGCACTCAGTAAGTGAGTGAGTTAATAAATTAATTAAGGAAATTGTTGGACCAGGTCATTATAATAGTACCAGGTCATTATAATAGTAGATTGATAATAAGAAGGGATTCAGACATCAGTAAAAGAATTGTATAAGGGTTAGGATCTCAAATTTGCAGTGTTGGAACTGGACAAAAGAGGAATCTAGATAAGAATTGATGGTAGCAGAAGGAGGCTTCTGATGTGTCTTATGTGTGAGTTAATTGGAGGCCTCTTAATACAGAGACTCATATCTCTCCTGCACTGGGTCACTCTACTTGGCTCTTTCTTAGTTTACTCTCTCTTTTTTTTTTGGAGTATAACCTTCAGTAACTCCTTGAAAAAGCTTGCTTTGGAAGTAAATGTTTATAAAGATATTGTATATCTTTATTCCAGCTTCATAGTTTATTGGTAGCTTGATTGAATATAGCATTTAAGGTTGGAAAACATTTTCCCTAAGAATGCTGAAAACACTGCTTCATGATTTTCTGAAGTCTATGGTTACTGTTGAGATGTTAGATGGCATTCTGGTTCCTAATGCTTTGTATATGATCAGTTTCTTGTTCTTTCTCCTCTCCCTCTCTCACTGGAAGATTTTAAGAGCTTCTCTTTGAGCCAATGTCCTGAAATTTCACAAAAATGTGCCTTGGTGTAGGTCTTTTTTTCATTCATTGTGTTTAACATTCAATGGGCCCTTTCATCCTGGAGACACAGACTTAAATTCTGGGACATTTTCTTCTATTTGATAATGCCCTTCCTCTCCTCCTCCTTCTTTTCTTTCCTTCTTTTTGGTTCTTTTTTTGGAAGTTGCTTTTACTCAAAATTGGACTTCCTGGATTGATTGTCCCATTTTCTTCTTAACTTTTCCTCCTATTTTTATCTTGTTGATTTTTTGCTTTACTTTAATGGATATTTCCACAACTTTATTCATCAAACACTACTTAATTTTTTATTTCTGCCTTCATATTTTTAATTTCAAAAAAATTGTTTATTTTCTGATTGTTCCTTTTTTAGGGAATTTTATTTTTGTTTCATGGTTACAAAACTACTCTTATTTCTCTGAACCTAGTAACTAAAAGGTTTATATGTAAATGTTTCTCCTGCCACTGTGTCATTTCTCTTTTCCTTTGAGCTGCTTTTGTATTTTTTCATTTATTTGTCTGTGTTTTTTGGAGACTGAGCATATGGATTGATGGATTTCACTATATGATGATTGTTCCTGCCCTAAGGATTGTGTTTGGGGGACTCCAAAAGATGGTATCACTAGTTATTTTCTTTGGGGTAGGCCAGTTTCTCTAGAAACAAATTCTTTAGTCTCCTATCTGGGAGATATAAACTTCGCTATTGACATTCTGAGAGGCTTTCTTAAGGAGTGGGCTACTAGTTGCTAGGAGTAGGGGGCGTTCTCACCAGTTTGTAGACTTGCAATTAATCACCCTCCTCCTATGTCTGGTGTTCCCAAAATTGGTATCTCCAGTCTCCTTACTAGATAATTAATCAGAGAGGTAGTTCACTTGGATTCTTGTGATGAAAGAAGAAATCTGGTGATCTACTGCTGTTCATGCACTTTTCAACAAACTTCCTTGCATTTTCAGCCTCACCCCAGTACATTATGCTCTGATTCTTGAGCCTTTGGAAGACTCTGCAAGTCAAATCAGCTTCCTGCTCTTGGCTAGCCCCTCTGTTGGCACCTAGTTTTCATCTTTCTCCTCTATAAGCCCGTTACCTTTCATCCACCAACTTTCAATCTTTCAGAACTTTGTTGACATTTCTCTCCTTCTATCATCTTATCTCTTTTACTTTGTGAATTTTTGCCTTTTTAATTTTACAAGTGTGTCAGTTTGGGTCCTCTGAGAAGGAGATGCCAAGATTGGAGAATACATACAAGACATTTATTTGGGGGAAAGGGGAAAAGCAGAGACTTCCAACTGCCATGCATTTTGGACGCCCGCAGGAAGAAGGAGGGAAGGAGTTGAGGCCTGAGTAGGAAGAGTCCAGAACTACACTGTGGTTCCAAGAAAGCTTTGATCAAGCCAGGGAGGAGCCTTCAAGCTAATGTCTCTTATTGGAGGAGTTTCATAGTAATGAGCTTGCATTAGTATCCCTACTATGTACCATCAGGAACAGCTTATAGGAAATGAGACCTTGACATGAAGGTAGTGGCAGATCTAGAGCAACTGCGGACACTGGTGAGTTATGCTCCTAAGAGCAGGAGGCCTGAAGAGCACATTTTAATGGAAGCTGCAGCTGTCATTTTAGTGAGGTTTGAAAAGGGAATGGAGATAAATGTAGATGGTTAATCTAACATGTTTATCAAGAAGTCCAGTTTATTCTCAACAACTATAATGTGCCCTCTATCTCGACCACTACATTAATATGGCTCTTAGCATAGTCAGCTTTGAAACTCCAGACTGCTAAACACAACCATTACTTTTTAAAAATTGTTTATTACTAATGGCCCTACAAAGCAAAGTGCAAAGCGAAGAGAAAACAAGATAAGACAAGAGATAAAATATTGGAGGATGGTAGTATAGGAACAACTGTAGAAAGAGGTTTGTGCATAGAGAAGAGAGAAGAGATAAAGGAAGAGAAATTTTGGAGAATGAACAGAGATGGGTAAAAAAGATTTTCATCAAGTTTTGCTAGGTAGTATGCAACTACAACTCTACCTCCCCACAAAATCTTCAATTAAATTACATATTATTCATCGGTGATAATTGAAATTGATTTTGTCAGTTACTTGGGATGCCCTGTTGCCCTGAGATTACCCATGTAAAGGGTGCAGGAAAAAACTGTCAGGGGCCCAGTTGTCTCAGTTACTCAGAAGCTCTTCAGTTCTCAAGTGATCTGACTTCTCTACAGCCTCTACTACTGCTCACCATTCTCTTCGTCTTGAAGCAATCTTCCCGTGGCTTCCATGATGCCGCACTTCCTGGCTATCTGGCTACTTTCTGAACTTATTTTACCATCCATTTTGTTTGGTTCTCTTCCTTTTCCCCATTCTTTAAAAACTAGTGAAACTCAGGGTTTCTTCTTGGCTTTCTTTTTAATCTGTTCACGTAAGTCTGCAAGTGCCATCTATAAACTGCACATGCCGATGACTCTCCAATCTTTTTTCAAAGTCCAGTTTTCCTATATAAGTTCTATTCACATATCCAATTGACTGCTGAATAGTTCCACTTGAATGTTCCACAAGCACTCCAAATTCAAAATAGAATTCACCAGCATCCCCTTATCCCATTGCCCCAAAATGCTCCTCTTCTTCTGTCCCAGATCAGAGTGAATATTACCTGCTTACTCATGGCAAAAATCTTCTTACCCTTGACTCCTTTCTCTTTTTCCCACCAACCGTTAATCCCCAAGTCCCATCAATTCTAACCCTTAAGATCTCCTGATTTTATTATTTTCTTTCTACCCCCATCAACACGAACTTAACCCACTCCATCATCATCTTTTTAAGTTTTTTGGGGGTGCAGGGGAGATAATCAGGTTTATTTATTCATTTATTATTCTTTTAATGGAGAGACTAGGGATTGAACCCAGGACATCATGCATGCTAAGCATGTGCTCTACCACTGACATATACCTTCCCCCTACATCATCTCTTATTTGGATACTCCCACAGCCTTTGAACTGATCATTTCCTGCCAGTCTTGCTCCATCCCTCTTCTATGCTAAGTTCTCTACACTACAGTAGAGTGTTTCTTATAAAATGCAAATCTGATCATGTCATTCCCTGCTTAAAACACTTCAATATCTCCCCCACAGCCTGCAGGATAAAGTCCAGACCCATAAAATGGTTTGCAAACCCTTTCATAGCCACCTCTCCAGGCTTGTCACTCCTTCTCATACTTTACATCTGGCTCTCCCAAATTACTTGTACTTTTGTAAACTTGCTCATTTTTCATGTACCACTCTTCTCACCATGCTGCCTGCATTCTCCTGACTAATGCTCCTCAGAAATTAATTACATAATAATTTATTTTAGGAAGTCTTTCCTGGACCCCTACCATTGAATTAGGTATTAATCCTAGATTAACCAGAAGTGATGCTGTGTGACTTCTGAAGCAAGGTCAGAAAAGGTCATGCAATTTCTGCAGGTTTTTTCTTGGGATTCTCATTCTTAGAAACTGATCATCATGCAGTGCAGAAGTGGAAGGACTGCACAAAAGGGCCACACTAGAGTGTTGTGGCCACAGCCCCAGCTGGGCTGTCAGCCTACAGCCAGCATCAGCCTCCAGACAGGATGATGAGCAAGGCTTCAGGTGATTCCAGCCCCCAGCCTTTGAACTTCCCCAGAAGACATGGAACAGAGATGAGCTCATGCTCTGAACTCTGCGAAAAGTAGAGATTTGTGAGCAAAATAAAGTATTGGTTTTGTTTTCAGCATTAAGTTGGGCTGACTTTTTAGGCAGCAATACTAGTAGAAATCATTGCCCATTTTCCCAGCACACTCCTGAAGATAAGGATAGGAGCTAGTTAACTAATGTATCTGCAGAACCTGGCATGTAATAGGTGTCCTATACGTAATGAGTGTGTATGAAAGAATAAAATATGGTTCCCAGCTTTTGAAATGCAATTTCAGAGGAAGAATGAGTGTCACTGAAAAGATAGAGGGTATTTCTGAGACTTGGGATTTGTCTTGAGAACAGGTACTATTGACATAAGTTTCTTAGCTAAAAGTAGGTTTCTGTCTTCCAGCACCATTTCATGTTCATGGGAGAAGCAATATGCCCAAGCTACTTGTCTCATTGTTCTTGGCTATACAACTCAGTTACCTAGAATTAAGAAAATCATATTTTCCTATAAAGTCATGGTCACAGAATATATGAACATGAGTCTGAGGAACAATTTGTAAAATATACCATTTACTCTAGATAAGAGGGGCGGCCTTAAAAGACTGTATAAAATTTAAGAGTCATGACTTGCTAATCAAGAACAGGATCCTTAAGCACTCCCGTAGCTTTTGGGGGCCTGTCCTTACTTTCTCAGGATAACTCATAGCTACTGCTTGTCAGCTCCCCCCCCTTTTTAGTCTATACGTAAAATCTTGGCTTCCATTCTTTACTAAAGACTCTTTCTGTGAATATGTCACTGGTTTTGTGTGTGTGTGTGTGTGTGTGTGTGTACTGGCAGCAGCTTTATACGTTAACACTTTCGGTAAAGCTGGGAAAAGCCCCCTTTCCATGCACTGTCTAGTCCTTTGTCTTTATCTCACACCCAACAGGCACCTTCTCTGAGGAGAACCACAATGTCCAGGCTTCAGTCTGGCCAAGCTCAAGCCAGTCATGGATCAGTTGGTCACTGAGTGCTTCCAGCTGTGTCTGAGTGCTTCCAGCCCACACTCAGAAATGGGTACAGAATCCTAAAGATTTGATATTTGCCTAAAAGTCTGACCAGAAAGCACAAAAGCCGTTCCTAACTGGAATTCACAAGGGTAGCTGTTTATTGAGTCACTGCATCACGGGAAAGGAAGTTATATATCCTTTCTGTGGAAATACCTTTGGCAGAAATCTATCATTATTTATGACTTAGAGCCCAGGATTCACTAAGAAGAGATGGGCAACTGGGTGCTCACCGATGAAAGAAATGATGCTGCTTCAGAGCCAAATGTTCAGTCTTCTCCCACACCAATCGGTATGTAATTTGATTGCTATAGTTACTGCTAACATAGTATAATGAATATATATATATATATATATATATATATATATATATATATATATATATATATATATATCAGTTTATTTGGTTTATGAAAATTGAATAAAGTTTTAGAATTTTATTTTATTTTATTTTTCATAACCAGAAGATCTGTTCTGGGTCCAATTAATACATTGTTTTAATTCCTTCCTCATATAATCAGCAAATATTTAGAATGCCCATATATATCAGGCATACTGCTATTCATTTGAGAAACAAAAATGAGCAGGGCAAAGTTCTTGCCCTCGGGGAGTTTGAAGTCTTAGGAAATAAGCTAAACATCTGAGGTAAATCCTTAAGATGATTTTAGAAGCACACAGGTTTGGCTTATTAGGTATTTCAATAAATCACTGAATGAATCCACTTTGTAGCCTTTATAAGCACATAATATGCATACAGCAAAAACATTTCTTTAATTACATCAAGTAAATTATAACATCTTTTGGCCACTGTTCACTATCTTCCTGAGTGGGCTTGGGGCGTGGTTAGACGCTTAGCAGTAGCACTACCCTTTGTTTAAGTGAATTCAATGGATAATGAACAAATAAAACAGAAGTAGAGCTGCTCTGCTTGACGTGTGAGTAAGGATGGACCCCACACATCTTCTGATTCCGTCCCCCTCTCACACACAGCAAGCCTTAAGGAAAGCTTTGCAAAAGCCCTAGGATTCCATGAGGCACTGTCTGAAAACCATGCACTGAGCAGATGTCCCAAATCCCCTCCAGCTCTGAAAATCTGCACAGATGACACTTAGTCACCACACTGATAACTGAGTGACTCTAGCTTCCTAACTTTACTTCTCAGCTCTCAGGGGGCAGCTTGCAGGCACAGTGCCCATTTGCCCCCTCTAGACTGTGAGCTCATTTCATGTAGAAAATGGATTGATTCAACCTTGTATCTCCAATTTCTACCATGAGTCTTGGCACTAAATTAGTGACGAGTGAACATGGAATGATGAGGACAAAAAGGATTGTCCTGCGGGAAGCCACCGTGGGAGCAGGGGAGCAGGAGTACACGCTGCTGTGGGCTGAATTCTGTCCGCCTGCCCCCAATTCGTATGTTGAAATCCTAACCCTCAATGTGATGATGTTAAGAGGTGGGGTCTCTGGGAGGTAATTAGGTCATGAACGGAAATAGTGTCCTTATAAAAAGAACCCCAGGGAGTTCTCTCACCCTCTTTCTACCCTGGGAGGATACACCAAAAAGATAGCAGTCTGCCACTTGGAAGAAGCCCCTCACCAGAACGTGACCATGCTAGCACCCTGATCACAAACTACCAGCCTCCAGAACTGTGAGAAATACATTTCTGTTGCTTATAAGGCACCCAGTCTGTGCTGTTTCATTATAGCAGCCCAAACTAAGACATACGCTCTGATCACCACCTAGCTACCTACTTACCTGGACATACACACATACACACACATCTGTGTGTGCACACACACAAGCACGCATGACACACAGGCACATACCCCTCACCCTTACTCAGGGCTGGAGAGCTATAGAATGCCCTACTTGACTCTTTCCCTGTCCCAGATAACTTGTGTTCTGGGGCTACTTTCTGCACATTTACTAATCATTTAAACCCCTAGGAAGCTCACCTATTCTTATTCCATCCTCCTTTTTACCTCCAGCCTTTACTCCTCTCTTATGCTCAAAGTAGACATTCAATACATGGTGCTTCTTTCCCCCTATTCTTCCCATGATGGAATCTTCAGACTTACACCAGCGTGGTCAGATCCTCTGGATCTGCTCCAGTTAATGTCTTTCCTAAAATCAGACACGTAGTTCTAGAAAGAGTACTACTGATGGGTGTGACCGTTAGAAAGTACAGTGGGATGGCCATTTCCGACTGATACGGATACTATTCTTCTTTGTTCAGCAACCATTTTATACAGCTGACTCGCATGACAGTTGAAATTGACTAAAATATTCATGTCTTCTTTTCATGAACTAACAAGTCAGTTACCTCCATTCCATACTTGTGCGTGTTTTAAGGTACAGGCTTAGGACTTTACATTTGTCTTTGTTAAAAAACTTTGATTAGTTTAGGGTGTTGTTCCAGTCTTTTTTTTTTCTTCTTAAAAAAATCTTGATTTTAATGTTCATTATATTCAGTATCTCTCAAAATGTTGTGTAAAGGTATGTACACATTTTATTCAAGTTATTAATAAAACCAGGGAACAAGGAAGAGTCCTAAGGCATATATACGTCCCTCAAGGTTGACCTGGCCCATTAATCACTTGTTCAACTAGCAACAAATCTATCACATTATCATTTAGGTAAGTTTTCTCCATCTTGTCCACAAGGAAACATTTCAACCTTAACGAAATCAAGATACATTCATTTTAAGGAATTTCTCTTTTCTATCAGTGTCAACCCCATCATAAACGGAAACAAGGTTAGTTTAGCATGGTTTGTTCTTAGTAAACCCATGCTGTCTTCTTTGCTGTGTACTAACAAACCATCTGCTTCACCATCTGATGCCAGAGATTGTACATCAAACCCATCATTTTCATGAATTTACTTTATCCTATCTTAAAAGTTTTAGATGTATTGCATGGAGAACCGAATTTTATTTTATTTTTATTAATAAATTGTAATATATTTGGGTAAGACTTTACATATAGTGCATTCACAAACAAAACTATATATTAATGTTCTGCCAGGGCTTTGATTTGATCACAACTTGATTGCTGAGAAAACACAAGAATCTTATGCAAATGTTGCCCCCACGAGTCGCCACGCCACTATCTCCATCACTGTGTTTATATAGTGTTCCCCTCGGTGCCGTTTACTGTTCCTCTGATATGGTGATAAACACAATGGTAGAGCCCAAACTAGCAGGCATACGCAGTGGCTTGACACAGATGATCTAGTAATTGGTCGGGAAAGCAAGATGACATAATAGACAGAAGCGAACTCTCCTAAGATAGCACTGATCAAAGCCCACAGTGGATGCACGGTAAACACTACCAGTGAAGACGGAGGAGGCAGGAAGTAGCAATATATTTCACCCCCTCCTGATCCACACTAGGCAGTGTTATAAATTCCATGCTTCGTGGAATAGAACAAAACAAACACATATCCCCAAATCCACTTTTAAAAAAGCAATAATAGCCCAGGGAGAGATAAGGTAAAATCCAGCTCCTGTACCATTTGTTTTTATAGTTAATGTGTTCTGGATCATGAAGAGCAAGAGGAGAAGGGGTGATGGACAGAGAGGCAGTTAACTCACGCTGTACCCGGAGCTGGTCTGTCTGCCTCACGGTGTTCATTCGGGTGCGTCCAATGGGTGCTGGCCTTCCTTTGCACGCCTTGCAGTTTTGTTTCAGGAGTTTTATGTTCCTTTATGTACGAGGCTGACCTTCATAAAAGAGGACCCTTGGAGTGTTTCTAATTTTTATGTGCTTCGCTGTGCTTCCCACACCTTTCTTTGTCTGCTCCCTTTCAGGAAAATCCTAACTGAATTCCATGAAATGAGTTCTCCTCTTTAGTTTGAACTTTATTTATAACATTTCTAGAAAAACACAGCTTTGACTCTATCCCAGACAGAATACAGCAAAGCAGGCCTCCTCTGTAGAGCTCAAATCACCACGCAGGAAACAATTGCAAAGTTACCCCTCAAATTCTTAAGCAACTGAGGCTGAGGACCAAAAGAAAGAGAAATTAAAGTTGCTTCAATCAGGAAAAATATTTTAAGAAGCGTTAGGAAGATGTGAGGGATCTGGCCCATTAAACTTGACTTAACTGGAATATTCAGGGAAGAGGCTCTGGGCTTTTTTGTTCTTGTTAGCTTGCTTTGTTTTAAATCCCCTAATTAAAAAGTTGCTGTGCTACTATAGAATTCCACTTGCACGTCATTCTGGAAAAGGCAAGACTAAAGACAAGAGACGAGGTCATTGGTTTCCAGGGTTAAAGGTGGGAGGAAGGGTTGACTACAAAGGGGCAGCACAGGATAGAACTGTTCTGCAACTTAATTTTGGTGATGGTTGCATGACTCTATGCATTTTTCGGACCCTATAGAACTGAACACTAAAAAGAGTGAATTTGGCTGTATATAAAAATAAATAAAGCAACATTCTAAATTGCTGTGTGAGGCAGAAGGAAGATGGCTGGATTGGGATTCCGGTGACTTACGTTCCGCTTCTGCTAGCTGCATTCTCCTTTTGAGTTATTTTTGCTTTGATTCTCATTACTAGAAATCTTTCTAAAATTACCATAGGAGATGTGCCTGCCTTAGGAAGTAGAACATGCAGGGGGGAATGTCAGCTTGCTCTGGCGTGTGTCCATGTTTGTGCCACACTGCGGGACACAGGCAGTAACCACCAGCGTGACACCGCAGCGCTTCCCAGCTGAATACTCTCCTGTCCCTGGGTCTCTTCTCTTCCCCTGGTGCTCTGCACCTCCACCAGCCATCACATTTTAACAGATTTTACGAGCGTATTAATGCATTTATTTATTCATGAAATTCATTATAAACAACATTAACAATTATGTTCTTAGATGCACTTAATGAGTTCAATAATCAGGCTCTTGAGAGAGCAACATATGGTTGTTTGTGATTACATCCAGCCACATAGAGATGTCTGTACTAAGCTGTCCTCCTGTGTATATTCTCTGCAGCTCTGACCTCTGCCTGTGTCCCCTGTAAAAGCTCTTATGACAGAGGAGGTGTCTCAAACAGAGTCCAGAGAAAATCTCCTACCGTGACAACCTTTAGTGTAAATTTTTAACACCTGAATTGAGGTACTCTTTGTAATAACAAATATTTCTTGTTATGCTTTTCTAGGTTTGTTAATGATTTGCCCTCAGCATTTCCGTATGATTAGTCCCAAGGCATTTTTATGTGTCTTATTTCCAATACTTTCTCTCTTTCATCAGCATTCTCTGCCTTTGGAGTTGGTCCCCTGGACTGATTGTTCTATATTTCACTAGTTTTTCTCATGTGATTTTGAGGATTCAGAATTTTATTTAAAATTTACACAGTTCAGCCATTTAAGTGTCTTATAACTTTAAATTATGTAAACTGATGCACAATCACTGTGTGGTAGCACATGGGTTGACTACGGATATCAAGTGAAACCTTGCCCAACAGGACCTTGGGGGCAGCATGTCTAAGCATTATAACTATACATAGAAAGACGGCAGTACTTACCACGCTTTGCCTGTTTCAAGTGGTACCCACGTTCCAGAGTTTCTGGCAGAGACTGTGGACCTCTGCAAAATAGGGGGTAAAAACTTCCAGTCAGGTGTTATCCTTGACTCCTCCATCATCATCCTTCACCTCTTACTAGTTACCGTGTCTTGTCAACTCACTCACTTCTCTGCCTTACTTTCTATCCCCACCACCCCTGCCTTTGAATAGGCCTCCGCCCTCTCTATTTCTGGACCACAGACACTGGTCAAAGGAACTTGGCACATAGAAAGTACTCACTAAATACTAGACGGATGGATGGATGGATGGATGGATAACTGGATGGATGGATGGATGATTAGGTGAATGGGGAGGAAGGAGGAAGGGAAGGAACTAGGGGAGAGGGAAAATGGAAAGAAGAAAGGAAAGAAGGAAATAGATATTTTTGATATCATATGGATAGAGTATTGGCAAGTCAGAAATGGCCATGCTGTGAAGCACATTCAACTTCCCAGCTCTCTAAGTGGAAGAATGAACCCAAAGACAAAAGTTCCCTCCTCCACTCACCAAGGATTCCACTATGCATGTGGAAAGTCGGCATTTGATGATTAGTGATACTCTACATTCCACCAACAAAAGATAGAGAAACGAATCGTATTCTCACCTCTCCCTGGGAAGGGATGAGGCATCCAGTGCCTTTTACTGACAGCCCTCACCTGCCCCCATGCACATGGCTGCCAAGTCACAGTGACCCTCAGTAAGAGTTGCCCGGCTGCCTGTTCTTTCAAACGAGAAAGCCCCACCACATCACCTCTTTGAGAGACCGAAGTCCTTCTCCTCACTTGCCTGGGAGATGAAAGCCGTTCTCACAAGACAGAGGCAGCCTAGGCTATACACTGACTAACTAGAGTAACGAACGTGCTGGAAGATAGAAACCCACTCTTAGGACCATCACTCTTCTTTTTGGGTGGAAATTGACTCCTCACCTTAAACTGTGTTGATCATATCTCTGTTGACTAAGAAATTTTTTTCTCTGAACTGCTGTTATTTATCTCAGTTGTATGACACTAGAACTTTATCATGTTTATACAAGTGAATGCCTTTTGGCTTTACTACTTATGGGGCAAGGCCTCATAAAATGAATTCAGGTGTTTATGTGGGTGGGTGTTACTAGCTCCAGGTCCAATCAAAATGGGCAAATTAATCCACTGGAGTCCCAGACACTAGTGGGATGGCAGCTGAGCCAAATTCTTGAATGAAGGTCTCTTCTCCCCTTCTGCAATTGGTGACAAGGGGTGAGTAAAGACAGTGTGACCAAAGAGGGAAGACAGAACAGCCTGTCCAACTGGTACTACTTTAGTTTACAAGCTCTGTCCAAAGACACTGTCTCTTAAAAACATTTATTAGGTGCTCAGCAGAGCACTGTACAAATGTGGGTGTCTGATAAATAAATTTTGTTTGCTGATAAATGGGAGAGGGCTTATGCATCACCTGAGAATCCAGGAGGACTTGTGAGTCCAGGTACAAGGGTGAAGGTGGTAAAGAGCCAGTACGTCCTATGAAGTGTTCATTCCAAATGCTCTTGTTTGGTGGGGGAGAAGAAGATTGGATACGTTTTTCAACAGCCAATGATAGTGACTCTGTGCTACTGAAATAATAAGACAAGGATTAAAACTTTTCAGCCAAATTGAATTTTCACAGTGAAGTATCTTCAGTAAAGCAAGGTATAATATGTTCTCTACAGGTGGATTTCTTGTCATTTTAACTCTTTAAAAAATATTAAAAGCACCTTTCCTTTTTCTGAATTGAGATATAATTGCCATATAACATTATATTAGTTCAGGTGTAGAGCATAATGATATTGCAAAAAGATCACCACAAATCTAGTAAACATGTATCACTACATATAGTTACAAAAATGTTTTTCTTTTCTTGTAATGAGAGCTTTTAAGATCTACTCTCTCAGCCACCTTCAAATATGCAATACAGTATTATTAGCTACAGTCACCATGCTGTACATTATATCCTCAGGACTCATTTATTTTCTTACTGGAAGTCTATACCTTTTGACCACCTTCACCCATTTCACCACCCCCAAAAGCACCTTTTCTAAAACTGAAAACCAGTTGCAGAAGGGGAGAAGAGACCTTCGTTCAAGAATTTGGCTCAGTTGCCATCCCACTAGTGTCTGGGACTCCAGTGGATTAATTTGCCCATTTTGATTGGAAGGTTCCTATGGAGAGATGAGGTGTTTATGTGTTTAAAACTGAAGCTTCTATTGGCATCCACCAGAGATCAGGGGTAGAGAGCCATGCTCTTAGCTTCCACCTGTCTTGCTCGTGGAATAAGGATTCTCAGCTAGATTTAAACTCCACGGTGCCAGCTCACCATGTTATCCCCACTGGCCCCGCTGTGTTGTAGAAATGCGGAGACAGAAAGCCTGGCAGATGGCCATCAGCAAGAACCCAACAGGCCTTAGTCCTCAGTGCCAAGGGATTCTACAGAGTAATGGCTCACTGGATTGAAATATAAAGGAAACTCACAAAGTTATTTGAAAATATAAGTATAACTTCAGTTCACCAAACAGGTCAGTCCATCTTTTTCTTTTCTTTTCTTTTAATGGACAGTTTTAAGAAATAAGATGTTATAGACACATTTGAAGCTCCTTCCAATTTTATTTCCTTCCTTTCCCTTGATTTTGGTGTTTCTTAATCTGATGTACATTTTTTATACTCTCTGTATATCAGTGTCCAATGACTAGTATTGTTTTGTATGTTCCAAATGTTACACAAGTGGTATCATGCTGACATTATACACATCATTCCATAATTTGTTCTTCTTGCACAGATTATGTCCTTGAGATTTATACATGTTGATAATGCAGTTCTAATTCATTCATTTTTGCTGCTTTATAGTAGTTCACTGAATGAATTGGTTTTCTTATCCATACTTCTCTTGAGGGACATTTTCATTGTTTTCTACCTCAGGCTATCATCATCATGACTACTATGAATATTTTCTAACACATCACTTAATGCATATGTACAAGAGTTTCTTTAGAATATGTGTCCAAAGTGGAATTGCTTTGTAATCGACTTTTTGTGATAGTGCCAAACGGAACCAATTTACACTACCATCAGCATAGATGAGAGTTCCTGGTGCTCAACATCGTTGATAGCATTGGATATTATTGATCTTACTAATTTTGCCAATCAGATAAACGTTTTTGTCGTTCTTCTTGTTTTAATTAGTATTTCCTTGAGCATCATCTCACTATCAGCCTTTCAGTTTCCCTCTTCTGGGAACTGCCAAATCATATCTTTGTTCATCACTGTATTGTCTCATTACAGTGCATCATTTGTCTTTAAGTCATTTTCAGTAGTTAAATGTGCTGAATACTAATCTTTGGCCTCTCTTTGTGTCTTCCCAGTGTGTGCGTTGCCTTTTCACTTGAGTTTTCTAATGTACAGACATTTTCTTTGTTTGCTTACTTGCTTACTTGTTTTTAAGGTAATCAGATTTACTTGTTTTTAAGGTAATCAGATTTACCTGGTTTTTTTCCTTCATGGTTTAAACTTTATGTAGCTTGTCTAAGAACTCCTTTCTTAGAATAAGTTTATAAAGATATATAAGAGAACATCTAAAAGTTTTAAAGTTTTCTTTTCACATTTAAGTCTTTAATTCATCTAAATTGTATTTGTTTATTTAGTTAGTGTGTTGAGTTTTTTTTAATGTAGTTAATTATTCTAAGCACCATTTATTACATAGTCCATCTTCTCCCAGTGACCTATCACATATCTCATGTGATTAACTGTTCTAAGCACCATGGTCCATCTTCTCCCAATGACCCATCACATAAGTCCTTGGATAGGCATAGGTCATGTTCTGTGCTCTATTTGCCTATTCCAGCAGCAATACCACATTGTCTTATTACTACAGTTTTATAAGATGTCTTGATATGTAGTAGGGCCCCCACTTTATCCTTAAAAATGTTATTCGTGAACCATTGACTTTCTACATAAATTTTAAGATAAGCTTGTGGAGTCGCACATGGAATTCTAAATACACCTAATATTTAGTGTATGTAAACATACATACACTAAAATCGCAATGAGAATTTGATTCGGGTTGCCTTACATGTATAGATGTGTGGAAAACTGATAGCTTTATAAAAATAGAATCCTTTCATCCATGAACACAATGTATCCATCCATTTATTTAAATGTTTTCTTAATGTTTTTCAATAAAGCATTATACTTCTCTTCATTAAAATCCTGCACATCTTTTTTTAGATCTATTCTAGGTTCCTGATGTCTCTGTTGCTACTGTTAACTGGTATCTTTTGTCAGACTGATGTTTGCCCTTTATTGTTAATGATAGGAATAAATTTGATTGCTGAATACTGCCCTTATTTCCAGCTGCCCTCTTTTACAAGTGTTAATACTTTGTACATTCTCTTGAAATTTTCTTGTACACAATAACATTGTCTTATATCTTATGCTTTCTTGTCTTCCTCTGCTGCCTAAGACTTGATAAACTGAATGTTTAATAGAAGAGCTGATGGCCAGAAAACATGTTCTGTTTTGTGACTATAAAGAGATCATTTGAGAATTTGGAGAAATTTTAAATATTACCAAATATCACACGTATTGCTTTCTCCCCTATTTAATGTTTCAGAATGTATGGAGGGCTTGTTTTGAGCACAATAGCTACTCTCTAGTCATCTCAAAAATCACTATACATCAACTATTATTTCCAGTTTTCAGTCTGTCTTTGCCGAGCTTCCCCACACAAAGAACAAATACAAAATTATACAAATTGTTAATTTCTGGCAAAGTTGGCGAATTTCATATTATCGACAAATGCCACACTAAACAGACTGAATGCATATATAGTCATAAATCTCAGCAGACTGAAGTTGAGACATCCCCCCACTCCAAAAAAAAAAAAAAAACTCTAAAGCTATCTTGCATTCAAGTGCTGAACTGATTTCCTTTGAGGCCTTTAAACTGTAGTTGTTTGCAAAAAACAAAAGTTCATTGTTGGGATTTGGAGGTGGCTTATTAGTGGCTGTGAGAAATCAGGGTTAGGACTTGAGGCAGGAAGAGAAATGGAAAGTTCTTAAATTTTAGTGCCTTAACCCAGTAAAATCGTAAGTAAGTTCTTAACACAAGAAACGACTTTGTTCAGGAAACCCTGTATAGTCATGAGGGCCTGGGACCCCAATAGCACTATTCTGGAAGCTTTCCTCATGCCATCTAACAGTCGTCACTCTCTGTTTCCCTAAAGCAAGAAACAAGAGTAGCAGTCTCACACTTCACCCGCTACATCCAATTCAAAGATTAGCTTACAATTTAAAAGTAGATTTTAAAATCCACACCTTAAAATAGAATTTCAAGTATGCTACATTTTGAGACTCTTCATTGCAAAAGTTAAAACTTTGAAAATTAAAGTAGAGCATTCATCAATTCAACTAATAAGCTTTTACTTTTTCAGGATGATTTACTGCAGGATTGCTTTAAACAGACTCCCCTCTTATTTCCTGTGTTGAGTCTTTAGAAAAAAAACAAGTGAAACTAAACATCAGCTACTGCCACCTGCAAACTAGAAAAGAAAAGAAAGTTGCTCCTACATGGTAGGGAAAATAATTCATTTTACAGAAATTTAACACACAAGCGATTTTTTAGGTTCTCATTTGCTAAGTCGACAATTCAGAATTTCTGAAGCAACAGCAGCAAGCTGCTGAACTTGAGAGAAGCCTCTAAACGCGCTTGACTATAGTTTATTAATTGCGTATTGCTTGCTAGCTCAGGTACAAACAGGCAAAAACGGAAAGACACCACAGCTTCCCCACTCAGCCCAGCTAGAGACAGAAAGCGGCGAGGGCTGGGGGCGGGGGGGGGGGGAGGTTTCTCATGGTCCAGCACTCCCGGGACGAGCTCTCGCCGCTTTAAGCCGCTGGGCTCCTCCGGCCCCGCCCACAAGAAGGCGGGGCCGGTGCGGTGTCTTCTGGGAGTTGCAGTTCCAGGCCCGAGCACTTCTCGACTGGTTTCTTCTTACCCCAACCGCGCCCCGACAGCCTAGGGACTCTAAAACTGCAGTGGATTGGACCTGAGGCACAACTGGAAATAAAAGGAGGGGATCTGGGCCCTGTAGCATGTCTAGAAAGTGTTTGTCGGCAGTGGTGTGCGTGCGCGGGTGGCCGGCGACCCCTGCTCCACGAGCATCTCTCCGGGCGCGTTGGGAGGCCGGGGACAGCGGTAGGGACAGCGGTAGGGAGGCTGGTTTGAGATAGCGTGGCTTGCGAGTCGCAGCTGTTGGCGGGAGATGGAAGGGAGCTGTCCGATTTTCTCCTCGCCCTACCTTATCCTGCCTTTCTGTGGACTCTCCTACCTCCTACCCTTACCCAGTTTGCAGAATTGCAGCCACACACACCCACCTCACCCCTCCCTCCCAGCTCTCCTTGGGAAGCCTTTCCCTGCAGTGTTGTAAAATCCGCTGGAGCTTCTCAGCCAAGGCCTTTTAGCCCGCCTGGAATTCAAACTGCCCCCTCCCTGCCAAATCCAGGTCATGTGAAGCAGCAAAATGCTTGAAGCACAGGCCCCACAAAGCAGTGCCCTTGTCAGTTCTCTTAAATTTACGGTCACCCCGTCCTTCTCTTTTGCAAAGCTGGAACCAGCAAGGCGATAAGATTAGATAGATGGATAGATGGAAAGATTACGTGCTTAAGTTTGACAAGAGCTTTTCATAGATAGCTTCCTTTGCTCTGGAAGGTGGCATGAATACACAGAAATACAGTGAGGGGCCCAAGAACTCACTAATGTAGCCAGTGACAGCCTCAGGACCACAGCCTCCAGGAGTTTTAAATCCACTGCTCTTCCTACCACTTTACAGATATCTCAGAAAAAGCTAAAGGAGGTAACCAGCTGAACCTGATACAAGCTAGCTTTCCAAATAGTCAGGCTCTGGTTCACCACAGCCACTCTTAAATTAGTGAGCAGTTGCTGTCAGTGAGTGAGCCCTCCGGAAAACACAGAGGATTTTGCTGAGGGAAATGTTTAAGATTGAACACATACTTTGTGCTGGGCCTGGGAAGATATACATCACACTTTAGCTTAAAAGGTGCCCTTCCCCCAGAGACAGGTTGGACAGTAAAGCATCTTGTATTTCCCAGAAGATAGCATTAGGCATGCTATGTCTTGTTCGTCTGCCTTTTCTTTAGAGTGTACAACACTTTTGTCCATCATGGTGTCTGCAGTGCTTATACATGGTAGTCGCTTAGTTGGTGTCCAATAATGAAATGCATGAAGCCAGTGTCTGCTTTTCAGGTCTGTACTCAAAGTCTGTTGGCAGAGGTAGAGGTGAAATAGAGGCAGATTTATACAAAGTTTTGAGACAGGAAGGAAGAAGCACATAACTGCCTGGAGAAGTCCCTGAAGCCTGCATGGAGGAGGCAGTATCTGCTCAGCTCTCAAATTGTCCCTCATCGAATTAGCAGACGGGAAGTTATCACACCAAAAACTCTCTATGAGCTTTGCCTGACTGGGAAAGGGACTGATTGTTTAAGAGCCAACCAGGACAGGAACACAGATGCTCCCCTCTTCCAGGTGGTCATCTGGAGAAGCTGTGCTTTCCAGGGACCCTGGCTTTCTTCAAACATCTTTGGAATGCTCTTTGTGGAAATGTCTTTTGAGTTTACAGCACATTCTTTTGGACCTCCTCAGCACTGGAACATCTCGTTCCTTCAGGGATTTGATCTTTGGGAACAGCCAGAAATCATTTTGGATGCAAGTCTAGAGGATGAGAAAGACAGTCATGCTGCATAATAGTTGTTCAAATTTGGGGGAAGGTGTTTGTTTGTTTACAAGGGTTCTCCTGGAGTGTGTGGAAGGTTTGAGTGTATTTTCCTGAGGGATCATGGTTTTAGCATCTATCAGATTCCCCAAGGCCTTCATGAATCAAAAAGGATTAACAAGGGGGGAGGGTATAGCTCAGTGGTAGAGTGAGTGCTTAGCATGCACAATGTCCTGGGTTCAATCCCCAGTACCTCCATTAAAAAATAAATAAATAAGCCTAATTATAGCACCTGCCCCCACCCCTGCCACAAAAAAAATTTTTTAATGTGCAAAATCAATAAGAAAGCTCAAAAAAAATTCAATTTAAAAAAAAAGATGAACAGCTACAGCTATAGAGTTCTTCTGTGGCTTGTAAGCTGCTCTGAAGGAGAATCACAGAGTAGTAGAATAGATGGCAGGCTTCAGCTGCTCCTGTAATTTGATGTGTGGTCTCAGTGGGTTCCAAAGCTCCCAGAGCAGCATCCCTGGACTAGGCAGGTAACGCAGCCTTCCCCTGGTGCCTCCTGTGGATGACAGCCCTAATTTGGACCTGTGATCGTGTCACTGTACTTGTTCAACGAAATCAGCCTCCCGATGTCAGAACCAGGGATCTAGCGACAACAAACAGGCCAAATCAGAAAGGGAAGGCAGAGGCTCAGATACTATAGAGACTTGCTGAGAATAGTACAAATGATCAGGGAAGGGCCCATCAAAAAGGGGGACTGGGAAGGAGGGAAGAGAGTGCTGCAGTCTCACGCTGCCAGAGGCAGGAATCTTCCCAAGCAGGCAGCACAGGAAGCCAGAAACACAGATTCTGCCTTAAGAGCGAAGGTGCTGGTGGAGAACTTATCTCCAGAAGGGCTGATTGGGATAAATGGAATTTAAGGAAGACAGTTACTTGGCAGAGACTGAATCCCAGGCAGCAGGAGCCCCATTCTAGGAACAGGATGACCTGAGACTAGGCCAGGAGCTAGAGGCCTCAGGATTGGTCCCAAAGCCTGCAGCTGAAGACTCTGACTCCAGCTGCGGGGGCCGAGCCATTGGGGGCCAGCTGGAGCCAGGGAAAAGCTGAAAAGCCGGTCACTGAGAGTCACCACCAGCCTCAGGCTATTCTTTCCTCCCACCTTCACTCCCTCCCACCTTCACTCCCTCCTTCCTTTCCTTCTCCCTTTCTTCCTAGTCTGTGTAAGAGGGAAGAGATTTCTTTTTAAAATACCAGATGATGCTTTCTGACTTTAAGGAGCTTGCAGACTTGAGAGAAAGAGTTCCCACTTAGAAGAAAACCACTAAGTGCTTGGGCTGGAGAAAATAAAAATCCCACAAGGCAAAGAAGATGAGGTTAGTGTGAACAGGCATGGTGGGATGAGATCCACAGGTATTCCCTGCTTTTGACATTCCATTCCTCAGAAAGAAGGGAATCTCCAAGTCACTCCCCTGAAGTGGAAAGGCCTGGTGGAACTCCCTGGCTTCTCTCAGCCCCAGGAGAAGGGGTGACTTACCCGACTGATGAATGTGCCCCTGCCTTTTCTCTGTGTGTCCTTTTAGAGCCAGCTGTCCACAGGACAGTTGCATGTTGGTTGGCCGTGTGGCGAGTGTGGCCAAGCCGGCTTTGCAGGGTTAGCAAGGATCAGGAGGGGCGTTTTCAGGAACCCATTTGGCTACAAGTCAAGCCACACTGCTCAGGTCAGCTTTATCTATCAATACAGCTGATATTTTGATCTCCGGTGGTCTGCCTCCTGGTCTTATTTCTCAGTTAGTTCCAAACTCAGAAGGAGAAAACAGGCATGTTCCTTGTCGGCCTCCCCAGCCCCCAATACAGTGCAGAGGCCTTGGTGTCAGTCAGCCTGGAAGGAGGAGCTGAACCCAGTGGTAACTTCTGCATTGGAGCCTCAGGGCCCTTTGTGTCACAGGGCTCTTAGGCATGTGTTCTGGAGGATTTAATAACACATTTGGCCTCATAACTTCAAAAAAACTCTGAATCCCAAGACTGAACCTTGAAGAAGAGAGAGAAGTGGATGGGGGACATCCCTGCTGTGCTAAAATTCATGCCATGGTCACAGTCAGGGCCAGATACATAGAGTGAACTGAGTTAGACACACAGGAAAAGCTGCTTCCACAGGCATTCACTCCTCTCGTCAGTTGTGTATACGTGTGAGCTTTCTGCCTCTGGCTCCAGCTGTTTTCTCCTCCTGGAATTCCTTCTCTCCATTTGTTTGTACCTATCAAAATCCAAGAAAAGGGAACTTCTTCTTGAGGAATGCGGTTTCTCCCTAATTGAATGTTTTTATCTTTCTGGTCTCCTAACAAGTTCCTTGACATTCCATTCTTTCAGCTGCAGGGCTTACAAGCCTTCCCCCACCTGGCCTCCCTCTCCAACACATCTCTCCTCTCCCTTCTTATTCCAGCCATACTGCCGTACAACCTGCCTCAGAGCCTCTCCTCACCTCTCTACAACAACCTGGCAAAGTCTGTCATCCTCTAATACCCTCTCCATGCCTTCCCTGACCCCAGAAATAATTAACTGCCCCTTCACCCTCCACCTTGTGACTTTGCAATTAACATGCCTATCATAGCACCTAACACACATACTGAAATTTTTTGTTTACACACCTATCACATAAACTACATTATGGTGTTTTTTGTTTTTTGTTTTAACCAGAGGGATCATTTTACTTCACCCTTGAGCTTGGAATTTAACACTCAATTAATGCTGAATAGATGAATGAATGGATGACTGATACAGTTTTTTTTTTTTTTTTTTTTTTACATATGTGTTCCTCTCACCTTTACTATTCAGTCTTTGAGGTTAGGAATATCGGGTCATTTATCTCTTGTTCTCAATAACTAGCTTAGTGCCTGGCTTATAATAGGCACCCAATAAATATTTTTCATTGAGTGGATGAATGGATGAATGAAAATACTCTTTTATAAATATCTCTAACCTGACATACCCTTTCCCTCCTTTGAAACCTCCAGCACTTTCCTGTGTTTCTCCTGTGGCACTTTCTTTAGTTTGTTCTTATCTGCATGTTTAATTCCCCCTACTCAATAGCCAGCTCCTTGAGGGCAAGGAATTGAGTCTTACTCCACTTGGCATCCCCCACAGTGCCGGGCATACAGCAAGAGCTCAACATTGAGCTTTTCTGAGAAAGATGAAAGGACCTGTTATTCAGAGCCCCTGTTCCAGCAACAAGATGCCCACGTACATGAGCTCCACACAGTGGGTCTCCTAACCCACCACTTCACCTTGTGCTACCTTGATGTTGCCAAATCCCGGGTGACAGGAAGGCAGAGTTGAAAAGGCCATGTTGTTTCAATATTGTGTTAGCTGTAATTCTCTGCACTAGTAGGCGCCCAGTTAATATAATTTTCAGATTAATAAAGGATATGAAGCCCAGCAAAGCCCAAAGGTACAAAAGAGCAGTTGAAAGATGAGAATCACATCAGCCGATGAGGAGACATGGAAAGGCAGATCCGTGCATCTCCCTCAGGGTAACGGCTTAAAAAGAGTTAAAGAGCATATTTTTCTCAATAAACAACAGAGTGCAGAGGGAGAATTTAACTTCAAAAGGTCAAAGTCCGTCTAATTTTGTCATAGCTAGAGAAGACGAATCCTCAAGATTAGACTCTGGTAACAGTTGCGGGGATTTTTCATCTGTTCACTCTTTGTGGAGGTCGTTCCCTCCTCTCCCCCTTTCCTTTTCTTTTTCCTTTCCTTCTTTTTCTTTCTTTCTTTCAACATATCCTTGTGGAGCATGAATTATGTGCTCCGTACTCTTTCTTCTAAGTGCTTTGTAGTCAGGATTTCTCACCACCCTATGACAGTTCTATGATGTAGGTATCAGTAACATCACTCAAAATGTGACAAAAACTGGAGCTCAGCTTCGTTGCCTAAAGCTTCACAGCCAGTACCTGCTGGGATCATACTCTGAACCCATATTTCATAACCTCTGAAGCTTGTATGTTGTTGATTAATTCCTCCTAATAATACAATGCTTCTCTATACAGTTCAGGGGTTCAGTTCTCACACAGCTTACAGACAACTGGAAAGACAGACAGTAGAAGTAAATCAAGTATAGGTCAGAGGTTAGCAAAGGATAACACTTAACACAGAGAAGGTCATCTGTGTCAGGGGGAGAGGGGGAAGATCAGCAGTGGCTCCTCAAGGGCGGAGTCAGGAATTGGGAGCTGAAGGGCAAGTGGGAGTCCATAGGATCCAGCCAGGGGCACCACCTCGACAGAGGTACAGCAAGTGCAAAGACCTTGGGGCCGGGGGGTGGGGGGAGCAGCCCAACACATTCAAGGAACTGTAAGTATTCTTTGGGTAAACAATCTTAGTCATTCTGCTTTCAACTTTTTTGTTTTGTTTTGTTTTTTCTTGTTTGTATAGCACATTGTGGCTAATTGTTTTTGCTTTTGTCTAAAAGTGTTGAAGTGTAAGGTGAGTGGTCATTGGAATGCATTAGGGTTTTCATGTTGATTTCAAATGCTCTTGAGGGGACGAGTGCGTTCTGATGTCCAAATGACACAGTGGTGTGGCCAAAGCTATGTGCCGGGCTGTTCCAGTGCAATCTGATAGCTGTGAGAGTGCACTAGGATCCTTCAGGGACCGGGAAGTCCAAAATGTGAAGGCTTGTGTTATGATTTTTTCCAAAGGAATTATCATTTATCGTTTCCACAGAATATATAAATGTAAATCATTTTATTTTTACATCAGTTGTTAAATCTGAAGTCAATTTTTAAAAACAAAGTATTTTGCTAGTCACCCAGAATATTCAAAAGATCCTAAGATCTAAGGTGGTGGGTCTATGGGGAATCCATTCATCATACTAGTCTCTCTAATTCTGTATACATTTGAAATTTTGCATAATAGCTTAAAATTTTTTTAATAGACTTTATTTTTTAGAATGGTTTTAGGTTCACGGAAAAATTGAGTTGAAAATATAGAGTTCTTATATACTCCCTGCTTGCCCCCTCCCAAAAGCCTCTCCTACTATCAACATCCTGTACTGCAATTTTAAATCTAGGCTTTAAAACTGATATATATTATGGAAGCTCTGTTTATTCATCAAATGTATAGTATTTCACCATCTGCTTGGCATTTTGCTAGGTCTCAGAGCTATAACAGTGAGCAAAACAGACAGTCTTTGCCCTTATATTGTCTATCATCTAGTGGGATGATAAATGATAAATAATTTTACCAAAAACACTAGTTGCAAATTGTAATGAGGAAAAGCAGAGGATGCTACAAGCACGTGTACTAGAACTCCCTTACTGGGTGGTCATGGAAAGCCAGAGAAAATCAACAGATAAACTGCCATCTGAGGGATAAGTAGGAATAAACTAGGCAAAGATGATAGAGGAAAACGTTTTAGGCAAAGTAATGCCTTCAAAGATCTTAAGGAAAGAAAGGGTCTGGCATACTTGAGGAGTTGAAAGTTGGTGGACAAGGACAGAGAGAGATGAGGTGGGAGGGGGAGGGGGAGGCTAGAGCACACGGAGCTGTAGGCTGTGTTAAAGTGTCTTTGTCTCTACCCTGAGTGAGGTGAAACAGTGGATGGGTCTTATATACAGAAGACACGAATGGATTTTCTTGAAAAACGAAGGCCCTGACTATATGGTGAGGAATAGATGGGAGTGAAGTAAGAGTGGAACTGGGGAGAGTCGCTGGGAAACTAAACTATTGGAACTGACCCAGAGATGATGGTATGTAATAAAGTGGAGAGACAGAGAAATGGATGGATGCCATGAATATTTATGAGGTGGAGTCAACAAAATTTGGTGTGTGCTTCGAAAAGTTAGGAGGGTGCTAGGTTTCTTGGCTTGCAAAACTGGATAGATTATGGTGCATATACTGAGATGGAAGAGGGGGAGAGAAGGAATTTACAAGGGCTTTATAGCTATTTTTTTCTATTCCAAATAATAACTACCCTGTGTTAGGCAACATGCTAAGTGATTCACCTTCAGTATCACAGAAGTCCTTTTATCTGATGCGACAGGGACTGGCAGCTAGTGGGTTAATTCCTGTACCACCACAGCTCAACAAACCTTCAGAGACTGCAGTTACTGTCCTCTGTTGTCATTTCAATTGCATGTTGTATATTACCTATGCGCAAACCCTTGGCATATGGATATCAGAAGCTCTAAGTATTGTTTCCAACTCCCTCCCCAATTATTTTCTCATGTGACTCATTAGGCAACTCCCACACCTTTTTTCTTCTCTCAATACTATATCTACTCCATGATAACTTGCTTAACAGGTTGATCTAGGCATCCTTCCCCTCCCCCACCAGAGTCAGTGTAAAATCCTCTTGATCAGGGCAGGTGGTCACTGGGCAAACATGTTTGCAAACTGTATGTGGTGGAAGTTCATCTTCAATCTATTATCCCAAATCCTCTATCCCGTTGAGCATTACAGTTGTATTCCTCCCTGGCCTCACTTCTCATCCTTCAGGCAGTGCAGTGATTTGTCCCCTGTTATAGGGAACAATCCCAAGTCCTCACCTTCCATTTCAAAGCCCTTATCAGAATAGACGATGGTACTATTTCCATCTTCTCCTTATTCTAGACTGCCTCCTCTACTTCCCTGACGCCATGCTGCTAATGGTTCTCTTGAATAGCAACCAAGGGTGAACTGGATGTTTTCATATATGTTGTGCCATTTAATTCCCACGATACTTCGTGGTTCCTGTCCCCATGTCTGGATGATAGTAGTCATCTAACTATTTGTTGAATTAACGAATGAACTGTGTTACTGGAGAAGCAAAGAATGGCCTATTTGGAGGGAGATCAGGCCGTAATTTCTGTTTTTCAGGATGAATTTTAATTTCTTAAAATTTGTATAAATAACAGCTTATCTGTAACCTATTACTAACTTTAAACTATTGATTCACTTGTAATAGTATAATTCATTCTGTAAATAACAGTACTATTAAGTATGAACCTGATACTCAAAAGAATTACTGTTTAAATCAGAGGGAGAATGATACCAAAACACCACTAAAAACAGTTAAAAATGAAAAATGAAAGTTACCTATTATCTCATGGTGCTTCCAAAACACAATCCAAGTTTTTAGCTTTGGGTGTCCTCTGAACATAGCTGGATGAGTGTTTTATAAGACTTCAATGCCTCTTCCAGAGATGCATCAAACGGCATGTTTCAGACAAGTGGTGCCATGTTACTGTTTTGTGCATTGTGGTAGCACTTTATATTTGTAAAATGCATGACAATCACATTCATTAGTATTTCTGCAAAGCCCTCCTATGAAGTAGCTCAGCATTACTGAAGCCAAGCATAAATGTAAGTGCGCACTTATCGGGAAGATGCTGATAGCATCCAAATGAAATGTCAATGGACACTAATGCACACTATTCAGAATGGCACAGTTTCTCTAGGTACATTTCAGCAGAACTATCAAAACCTCTTTCCATATCATTTGAATTTCCAACCCTAATTTTGAAGGAAATAAGTGATTATTATATTAGCTATTACTTTAAATATTAGGGTTTATGTTACTGTTTAAAACTTAAGTACACAGATGTCAAAGTTTATGAAGACAACATTTAAATCATTATTTCAGATGTAATGACTCATTCGCATCCTTGGCCAGAGCAATTTTCTAACAGTCAGACTGAAGAAAGAATTAGATTCTCTTGTGGCAGAGAATCTGAATTATTCAACTGAATGGATTGGGGATGGCCTCAAATTGCCTGGAATTTACCATCTTAAAGATCAAATTTTAGTTAATTAGCCAAAACCATTCACCTCTCATCACCTATATTCAGACCAGCACACTCCAAGAATTTGTTCTAACAAAGGGAGAGCTCTAGTCCATAACAGACTGAAATACAGGGCAAACATGACTAAACGAAGTGAAATTCTTGGTAGCAGTTAGGGGCTGTTTGTGTCTGCAGGAAACAGAAAGCTCACTACAAAGGCTTAATCAAATACAGGTTCCTTTCTCTTGTGCCAGTAGATGCCTTAGAAGTGGGTTGTATGGAGGCTCCGCGATGCTATCAAGTAGTCAGGCTCCCCCTGTCTTTTTGCTTCACCAGACTCCGCACGTGGCCTTGATCTCATGGCTCAAGTTGGGGGGTCTACCTCTAACTTCTCACCCTTATTTCAGGCAAAAAGAAGGAGGAGAAGGAAGAGAGGAGAGCAGGGGAAGGGGACAGCACAGGCATCAAGAAAACCAGGCTTCCAGCAACTGCCCAGAAGACTCCCCAGCAGGTTTCCATGTAGTCTCAAAGGCCAGAGTCCCAACCTGGACGCTGACCCTGTCCCCAACCCAGCTGCGCGGGAGACAGAGAGAAGAGTGATGTGTTTGTTTTTTTAAAAAGCTGGGCGTGCTGCCATCCCAAACAGAACTGATGTTCTGGTAACAACGAAAAGAGGACGAATGGATATGAGGCAGGAACTAGCAATATCCACTGTGCCAGTCGTTTTTGATGTGAATTACAGAGACACTTCAGTGTACAATGCAGAGAAAGAGCATGTCAGGGGGTGATGAGAACAATTGGAGGAAGATGCCAGAAAGGTTTCATGGAGGTTACCACCCCTTCCTGTGGCCTCTTGGGGTTGTTATTGCAAGACTTCAAGGTGAAACCATGTTTGTAAAGTCGCCTTTATAATTGTGATGGAGGTGGTAAACTTGATGTACAATGTATTTTAAATTCCCTTGAGTGTGCACAAGGAACTATATTCAAGAATGTTCATTCCAGAATTATTTGTAACAGCCAAAATTTAGGGAAAAAAACTCAAAATGTCCATCAACAGAAGACTAGACAAATTTGTTGTTTATAAGTACAGTGTGAAATGCTTTACAACAGCTAAAATAAATATAATTTGGCATAGCTCAACTGTTCTAAGGTAATCGTTATATTATTCATTGTTTTTCTGAATGGGGTTGAAATTCTATTTATTTTATAATGTTATCAATTAGCAAAATAAAATAAAACGTGGGCACTGCTTCTCAGTTATTTGGTCCGCAAATATCCTGCATCAAAATCACCGAAGGTATATGTTAAAATGCAGATTCCTGGGGGCCCCTCCTAGGCTGAGTACCAGAAACTCCAGGCCTGGGCCCAGCAGTCTGTATTTCAAACAAGGCCACCAGGTGATTCTTAGAGGACCACTGACACAGGAGTTTAGTGGAGAACAGAAGTGGAGAAGACCTCTGGGCTGGAAATGTGCCTCATGCAGAGCCTGGAGCAGGGCTGAAACTACCTACCGCTCAGAGGCATGAACACAGCTGCCGCCACTCGACACAAGCAAGGAGGGGAGTTTAGTAGTGAGCAGGACCTAACAGTTAGGATTAAGGGTGAGAAGTGAAGCATCCAACTATCAGTGGTTTAAACAAGCAAGCCTGGCATTTCCCGCTCACGTGGCCGAAGTCTGGAGGCAGTCAGTGCAAAGCGGGTATAGCTCTCCACGGCATCAGGAACTCAGGCTGGTTCTGTGCTGTTGCTGTGTCATGCTCGGCATGTCACACTCACCTCATGGCCTAACATGACTGTTGAGCTTTGGCCACCATGACTACATGGCAACCAAGAGGAAGGAAGAAGGGGACTACAAGGGTCTATCCCCTCCCTTTGAGGATTCTGCCTGAAAGTAACACAAACCACTTCTGCTCATATCAAGAGTGTAGTCTCATGGTCATACACAGCTGGGAGGCAGACTAGGATATGTGTGTGCCAGGTGGCCAGGTACCCACTAAAGATGGAGAGGAGGGTTCTGTCACATGAAGAAAGCGGTGGAATGGATGTAGGAGCCTCCATCACAGAGGGCCCCAGGTTAAGAGTCTAAAGCCCAGCTGAAAAGACTCCAGAAGCTGCCCTGAAGGCTGCAGGATCAGCGCCATCCTGGTCAGGTGGTTTCTGGTGTAGCTCATAGGCTAGATTCTCACTTTTCAAAATGTGGTCCTTGGGCCAGCAGCATCAACATCACCCGGGAGCCCGTTAGAAATGCAAATTCAGACCCCACTCCAGCCCTACTGAATCAGAATCTGCATTTTAACACGCTCCCCTGCATCAGGCTAGAAGACCTCAGAGAAGAGAAAGATCAGAAACTGGGGAGACTTGTAGCACAGGACAGGGACGAGAGGTGAGAGTTCTGGGTAAATTGGTGGCTGAGCTCCTGTCAGTCTGTGAGCCCCCTATGGAAGTGAACGCACAGGCAAGCCAGAGAGCTGAGGGTTCAGACCTGACTCGGGAATGTGAGTGGAAGAGACTGCCAGCAGAGGAAGAGAAGAGACGCTTGAGAACATTGGAAAGAACGTGGCCTTGAAAACACACTTTAAAAAAGTATCAGTGAAATGCAGATTCAACTGCCCCGGCATTGAGGACTAGGCAACTCATAATCCTCAAAATACCCCTGACTGGTAGGAACTTTGATTCTCATTGGAGGTGATGAAACAGAGGTGGGAGATGTTGACTCGCCAAGGTAACACAGCTGGACATTAACATAGCTTACAAGGATACTTTGTAGAGATCTGGCCAGTTTTCAAAGCATTGTTATATGTATTACATGTATTATCTAATTTAATCCTTACAATTTCTCTGCAAAGAAAACAGAAAGTGGTTATTTTAATTTTGCAACTAAAGAACTCCAGGACTTTTGATTCTTGGTCCAATTGTTTTTTCCATTTTTGTTTCCAGATTTCCTGACACATGATGACAACGAAGAAGGGATGGGAGTGAAGGGGGTTCACCGGACCTGAATTTAATTGTGTGAGAGTCTAGCCCTGTGATGGGCATATAGTAGAACCTCTAGTGTAATGAGTGTTATTATTATAATCACAATGATTTGTTTTGTTCAAGAGGGAAGCTATACTATAAAAGTATCTTATTGGAATGAGGAGTATGGAGCCAGATATAGAGGGGAAATTGAAGATATTGTGTCAGCAACGAGGGAAGGACTTCTAAATAATGCTGCAGAGCATGGACTATGGAGCCAGACAAGCCAAGTCCACTTGCCAGCCCTGCTACTTATGAGAATGGTGATGTTGGGCAAATTACTTAACATCCCTTTGCTTCTTTTCCTTATTTTTAAGACTGAGATCAATAACATATTGGGTAATGTCATAAGGATTAAATGAGATAACGTATGTAAACAATAAGGCCAATGCTCAGAAGAAAACAAATGTTCAATTATCACAGCTATTATTAAATCTGGTTATGGACAGAAGATTCGAATGAGGTGGAAGTTAAAGCAGTAGCAAGTTCAACTGGTCACTACAGTGAAGAATAAAATAACCTACATGTAATGTTTTGAGTGTTTATCAGTTTACAGGCTTCATATCCACTTTAATTTTTAAAAAGGATATTCTCTCTTCCTCAGGCCCACAGTCTTTACACACTGATTATAATTAATTTGCCTCCCAATGATGCGGCATTCATGACTGATGCTTCCAAGCTGTGTATTTTTAAATTCCTGTATTTCCCACAAATGTATTCGGTAATTCTGAATCTAACAAATGAATACAAAACAAGTAGTCATAGCTCTTTCCCTTAAATGTTCATGAAGTGAAAGAAGTCAAGGGAAAATGCCAAGGAACTCTGATTGTCTCATTATGGGAAGCTTTGGCACAGCTTATGAAGGTGACAGATGTTCTGCTTCCTAGAACCTTTCTGTTCCACCCCAGAAATCTATATTTTCCTTTAGTATATTGATTTCTTGTTATAGAGCAGGAATGGCTATTAAATGTCTTTATTTGGAAGCTAGGGGTGCTGGGATGTGAGGGAAAATGCATCAGTACTTAAAGGAGAGTTGATGGGATGGGTGGAGAAGGACTCAAGGGAAGGCAGTCTGTATCTCAGAAATTATTTACAATTTGACTGAAGGACAGAGGGACTTGCCAGAGGAAGAAAAGGGGGAGCAAATGAAAAAAGCATCCAACCACAGGTAAACCTTTTGATGGATGAGGAAGATACTTTAATAGATGAGAAAGCACTTTCCCCTGTGGCCAGCTGGCTCACCTCATCTCTCTTTTGGGCTTGGAGCACAGTGGAAAGATGCAGTGTAACAAATTATGGAATATAAGACAGTAAACCAGCTGATCCTAGTGATTTCTCTTTTGGAGGGAGGTTGGAGATTCACTACCAAAATATAGCTGGAAATTGAGCTGACTGATTATGAACAATGTCCAAACAACACTTTCTCAGCAATTGAAATAACATTTCTGCAGTGTATTTATAGTTTCAAAACATGATCACCTGCAATGTCTCATTTTATCTTATAAATAACCCTGTGAGCTAAGTGTCATTATCTTCATTTTATCCTTGAGAAAACTGAGGTTTAGAGAAGGTAATTAACAGCAGGATCCACACCCGGGTCTGTCTTACCATACTACCTTTCTTTGACTCCTCTAGTAAGTGTCGATCTATGGCTATAGTTCCCACCAAGGGCTTTGTGGGAGGGCCCATCTCTGCCAAGCATTCCCTAGGCTTATAATGTTTTCTCCAGGCCAATTCCATGGTCTTTGATGATTCTCAAAGGCCTTAAGAGCCCACTTGAGGTTGCTTGGGGGCGCTGGAATGAGGGCGGGTGCTCAGAGTGACACAGATCAGTACAGTCCTACCAGCAACTAAGCTACATCTTCCCTGGGCTTCAGAGGACCCTGTGTCCTTGGTCCCTCACTGGTCCTCTGAGGCTCACACCTCCTGCAGCACCCTCTCACATGTCCCCGAGAGCCCCTGGGCCGCCCTCCAGCCATCCAAAGCATCCCATCCCTCAGAAGGCTCTATTACTTCTAACTCCCTTGGGATATTTCAGCCAATGTTTGGAGCACGCTCACCTATTGCAAGTTACCATCTCCTTGAGAGAATTTCTGACATGGGGAACAACCAGCCAGGGGACAAGGGGTCTTCCTTAACCACACCAGTACATGCTCCTTCACCCGTGGGTAGAAAGCCTCGACTTGAATCTACTTTTCCACTTTCTCTTCCTCTGATAACTTCCTGGTCTGAGGGAACCTATTCTATCACCCGTGGTCAGTGGGCTTAGAATTGTGTCTACAGACAGAGGAGAGACAGCAGACTTGCCTCAGCTTGTGGTGCAAAGTAAAGCCAATTACATCTAGACAGACTTTGATAGTTCTTTGAATTCCCAAGGGGACCATGTATTTCTTCATTAGCTCAGGCTCTAAACACCAGCTTCTTCAGAATAATTCTTTTGGGGACTGTTTTGTCCTGCACATTGTGTTTCACAAATGTTTAACTTAAATTAATATCCACACAAAATTTATCAAGATGTTCCCATATGTAGAAAATCTTACTGAACCTTTGGAGAAACAGAGGATTATGTTACAACAACCCAATCAATTTTAAATTCAGTATCAGTCATCCTTATTCTTTATAAGGACTTTGACCACATCTACATTTTAGGATCTAGCCTTCTGCCAGGATCTTTAATCCTTCTCTCTCTTCCTTTTCTCTATTGTCTCTCTTCCTCAGTCCTTCAGTCCCGGATTACCTGAGACTCCGAATTCTTCTTGTTCCATTGCACAGACAAAACCATTAAGCTCTTTCCAGCCCACTTTTTTAAAAACTTGGCTAAACCCTTAAAAGCCACCACTTTGACACACAAATACCTTGCTAGTGACTTGAAATTATCCTTTTTAAGGACCTCATTAAATTATTGGCAAATAAAAAGAATAAAATAATGCCATTTGCAGCAACATGAATGGACCTGGAGATTGTCATATTAAGTGAAGTAAGCCAGAAAGAGAAAGAAAAATACCATATGATATCACTTATATGTGGAATCTAAGAAAAATGACACAAATGAACTTATTTACAAAACAGAAACAGACTCACAGACTTAGAAAAAAACTTACGGCAATCAGGGAGTAAAAGAAGGATGGAGGGATAAATAGGGAGTTCGGAATTTGCAAATACTAACTACTATATATAAACTAGATAAACAACAAGTTCCTACCGTATAGCACAGAGAACTATATTCAGTACCTTGAAATAGCCTATAATGAAAAAGAATATGAAAAGGAATATGTGTGTGTGTGTGTGTGTATATAAATATATATAACTGAATCACTATGCTGTACACCAGAAATTAACACAGCATTGTAAATTGACTATACTTCAATAAACAAATAAACAAACAAATATTGGCCAAAGATTAAATTCATCCTTGCTCTGTTTATATGGGAGTGGGAAGCAGGGAGAGGATGGTTACTAAACATATATTATCTCAATATTTCTCATAGAATGTGGCAAGGTAGGTCTGATTCTCCCCATTTTATAACTGGGAAAACTGAGGCTCAGAGAAGTTAAGGAATATACCCATTATCATCCCAGCTGTGAAGGGATAAGTGGAGTCAAGACCATGTGGTTCTGGCTCAGAATCCCTCGATGTTTTCACTATACCACACTGCCTCATATGTTGTGATTGGCCTTGGGAATATAAAGTATCCCAAGGTGGTGGCAAAGGCCAGAAGAGCCAAATACAGCTCCTCTGTGGGCCCTTCATCTCAGACAACTCCCAGCTGTGCTCCTGGCTGCCATCTTATGACAAGTGTCCACGTCTTCACAGATGGTGCCCAGACCTGAGCTCTGACTTCCAGCACACAGAAGAGCAGGACCCTCCACTTCGTTCTTTACCCTGGCTTTCTAGTCACACAACCTGAGGTCCCTTTGGCTCCTTGAACCCACATTCATTGGTGATTCATTCTGAGTTTTCAGCCAACAGAAACCCCTACAACAAAGGTTCTCCTTGTGCTCTGGAGTCAGTCCCAGGGTGAATCCTTGCTTCACCACTTCCTGTGAGAACTTGAACAACTCACCTCTCTTTTTTAGGCCCTAGTTTCCTTGGCTGCCCAAAAAGAGATGATAATATTTATCTTATAAGGCTGTTAAAAGAATTAAATGAATTTATGCATGAAAGTACCTGGAACATTGTAAAGTTCCATAAATATCAGCTGTAATAATAATAATTATAAATGTCCATCCTCTCCCCTACCTCCAAATAAATCTGATCTCTTCACTTCTCCACACCCCACCTCTGTGGGCACTCAAGTACATACACACACACCCATTACCGGAAGGCACTCCCCTAAAGCAGAAGGCCTGGCCTCAGAAATCCTAGATTCAGATTTTATCACATGCTAATTGTGTCACTTTGGGACAGACGTTCAACTTCTCTTAGCCCCAGTTTCTTCCTCTGCAAAATGGAAACCATAATTTTGTACTCACTTAACTTGCAGCATTATCATAGGAATTATATAAGGTAGAAATGTAAATAGCTCTGGATTTATTGGTACTTTATTTCCACCCCCCTCATAAAGTATGTTAGTTTTTTTTAAAACTAAGTGTGGAATTTTATACTAATCTCTGTTAAAATGCATAGATTCATTTAGGATTTATCAGATTAACATTGTTTTAAATGGTTTTCTATGTTCAGCCTTCACATTTTTTTCTCATGTGATATATTTATCTGCTCATGAGTTTTTAAAATCTATTCATATTCAGATGAAAGCATAAGGCCCCTGTCAGAAATTTTCTTTTTTTCCTTAAGAATGAATCTGTACCAATTGCATTATACACCTTGCTGGGGGCAATGGCAGAGTCAAAGAAATATAACTTTGGGTGGGTGCCCTCATGTCTATTAGTACATTGGGAAAATGACCTATATACTTACCCTTAAATGTAACGTCTTGAGACAGTTACACAACCTCTCAAAGAAACCTAGAAAACCTCAAAATGTCTAATCATGGAGCAAACTTGTAACTCTGATGGTAATTCTCTTTAACAGCATTCCCTGCTGGGCCTGTCTGAAATGGAGGAGACATGACACTATGGAATTGAAAATTGTAGGATTTGTCACCTAAACTTTAATGTTTAAGGGCCTGGGGGATCATCACTACACCTTACAGGTAAAGATACTGATCCTGGAGAAGGAAAAGGACTTATTCTAAACCACTCTGGTCAGTCGGCGGCAGAGCCGGGACGAACCAGGGCTGGCCTTCACGCTGGGGTTGTTACCGGACTGCAGGAAGCAGAGAAAGGAAGAGAAAACAGACCACAAGAAGAAGAGGAATGTTTTGCACACATCTGGTTCTTATTCTGTATCCTAGATCGTGTTACCTCCCCTAAATCGGGGGCTGTGGGTGGTGGTGGGGATCAGGAGAGAGGATCCCTGAAGCAGAAGAGATAACAAGGACCCTAAAAATCGTCACTGGGGTGGTGTGGTAAGGAACTGAAAACCTTGCCAGACGATTAAAAGCGTTTCTGCTACTGTGGTTTCTGAGGGCGGGGAAGCCTTTTCCTCCCCAGCTCCGCGCACGCCCCGCCCAGTGCCCTGCAGTAACCCCGAGGCACAAGGCGGGCCTCGGCTATGTTCAAGGTAGCCATTTGAGAAGTGAAAAAAGCCGAGAATGGGTTCCTTTTCACTTCAAACCTGGTCGTTAGGTCCGGGCCCTTCCCTGGCAGAAATGGAAACATTAACTTTGTGCCCATGTGGCTTCTCCGCGGGTGTGTGCTCCATTCGGAAGCTCGGGGCTCCTTTTCTAACCGCCCTTTTGGGAAAGCGATGTGGAGAGACAGCAGAGCTGAACAGGGGCCAACTGCAGACGAAGGGGAGACGGGAAAACAACATATGGGGGAAGGGGGTTGAGAAGTAATGCGGTGTCCAGGGCAGAGGGATGCGCGAGGGTGACGGCTCAGGGGGCCTCGCCCGCCACCTGATACCGTACCCAGCCCCGCGAGACCCCGAAATTAGGGCACATCCGCAAAGCCCACACGCTTCATCTCAGAAGGGAACAGAAACCACCAAAAAATAAACGCTCGGGCTATCCGGCGGCGGCGCGGAGTAAGCTTCGCGCAGGCGCACAGGGCTCAGTGTCTGCCCTCGAGTTACCCCCGCGCGGCGAGCCGGCCGAACTAGGTGAAAGGTAACTAGCAGACGCTGCTCCGGGTGGCCTTCCAGGAGCGCGTGCGCGGGCAGGCGCGGGCCCGGCGGCTGATTCAGCCCTTCAGAAGTTACTGTGTGTGTGCACACAGCCAGCTGCGGGTGTGGTAGGCGGCAGGGCGGGAGGCGATGGGGAAAGAGGCATTGATCCAACTTGGAAAATGGTTTTTACTCAGTCCCCCATGGGGAAAAAAGGTTCAGGAATGGCGCAGGGGAGAAAATCGCGGACTGAACGCTATTTGTGTGCCCGACCCGGTGCTGGGCGTGCCACTGTTATTTTAAAATATGGCATTCAAACAGGCAAGGTGGCCTCCCACTTACGAAAGAGGAAACTGAGGCTCAGCGAGTTCATATAATTTCCCCAAGGTCATGCAGTCAATGAAGGGCAGTTTCCACAAATGGTCCCTGTTCGAGGTGGGTTTTTCGGCGGTAATGCTAGTAACTGACCTGTGTAGGGCATTTTCAAGGCACCCTTATAGACATTACTGGTTCCATCCTTACCAGAAACCTGTGAGACTTACTGTTTCTCTTTTGCAGGTGGGGAAACTGAGACTCAAGAAAGTTGTTCTGTGATCACATAAAGACTGGCAGACTTGAGGTTTTGGGCCCCATTTTAGAGGGATAAAAAGCCCAAAGTTCAAGTCAGGTTCACCCACGCCTTGTCCCCCAGACCCATGTGAAGACTTCAAGCTCTTTGGGATGGTGGTCCAGGCATGAGGAAGACAAGGATTTTCTCATCACTGGAGGTTTCCATGGACTGCAGGTTTCCATTACAGAAGTAGAAAGTGACCACCCCTTCTAGGAGATTGTTGTCTTGTTAGCTCATTGAGGGCAAGGACAGAGTGCACTGCTCATGGTTTGTTGAATATGGCATTTACTGGATGAGTTTATAACTGATTGAACACATTGTCAACCCTGACTAGCCCAGAAGGAAGCTGCAATTGTGTCTGGCTGTAGGTGAAGTGACTGCTTTCTTGTGACTTTTCCCAGACGAGGGCTCATGCATTCATTCAGCAAACATAATGAGCACCCACACTGCTGTGCACATAGGTGGAAAACAGGATGGGAGCTTCAAAGGGTAGGAATGTCTTGCTTTCCTTAAAATTCCATCCTGAGTCCTAGACATCTGGAAGTTGGCCCACCTCCACGCATGTGGAAGCCATAGGGTTTCCTGTGAGGCAAGAAATGCATCACCCAGGGAAGGGCCTGGGACCAAATCACACTCCTGCCCCTACCTGCCCCTCAGTGCCCCAGCTGGTTCTCAGAATCTTGTAAACAAAAGCAGCTCTGCTCCTCTCCTGAGGAGGCCTGGGAAACAGGCACCTATCAAAAGGAAGATGCAGGGGGAGCAGAAAAAGCTGCAGAGCAGCCAGGCAGCCCCCTCCCACCTTCATCTCTTTCCAAGAATCCCCTCCCTTGAGTGTCCAGTCAGGGAATTGGAATGTCACTGCCTTGTGCTTCAAGACTGTGTTGCTGCTCAGGCTGATAAAGACAAAGGCTGTGATTGGACCGCCTTTTGCCCGAATGTAACCCTGCCTTGCAGCCTGCCTGCGGTGACTAGGGGAGATCATGTGCTGCCCGATGCTGTCAAGATGCCTCTGAACCGCCTGCCTGGTGGTGTTGGCAGGAAGAAGGCTGCTTGGGGACTTACATCATCATCTCATGTGCTGTGAACTTTGGCCACACTAGGCTTTTTGCTAGAACAGACATTTTTACTTGAATTCCTATATGTTCCTCTACAGCCCTGTGCAGTAAGTGGTATGATTCCCATTTTGCACAGGATATAACTGAAACTCTTGAGAAGGTAAGTGGTTTCCTCACATCACACAAGCAGTAAAAGGCAAGGCTGAAACTCAACTCCTTTCACTGGCTGTATGCATTTGGGCCTAACCCTCCCCCAGTGGAGCAGGTACTTGGAGCAGATTGGGAAAAATGATGTTAAATTTCTCACTTTCTTCCTTAATTATCCCAAAAATATTTCAATAAAAATGTAGAACAAATGAAAACCCATGCCTTACACACAGTTAATAATAAGTGACTTAAGAGAGGAATGAATGGATGGATGAATAAAGGTGGAGATGAGATGGATGAAATGCCTAGAACTGTGCCTGGCACATGGTAGACACTCCAGAAATATTTACCAAATGAATTAATAAAGGAGGAAGAATAAATCAAAGTATAAGAAATGGGAAAATTTCAATGTGAGGTGCAAATATTTTAGGAAAACAACTTCCCAGACTTAAGCTCACAGATAAAGTGTATAGTCCTGTTGGAATTTAAAATTCTTCTTTTTGAATTATTGGTGAGAAGTTTACTCGTCTCAGAATGTTGGCAGTAGACATACAGAAAGTGGGTACAGTCAAGCCCTGGTCCACAACCCCTCTTCTATTGAATTGCCTCTCATAGTTTTCTTGGGTGTGATCTGTGCTGCTGGCTTCTATCAATAGAAATGGTCTTTCATTCCATTCAGTAAGGGGAAGGACTCCTTAAGAAGCACTACATAGGTTACAAAGTACATGAGATATGGTCATTGCTCCCTAGTGGGGAAAACATGAGCTTTGAAGTCAAACATCCCAGGTTTGAGACCCTGCTTACTAGGGTGGTATTTCAGCACATTATTAAACTCGGTGATCCTCAGTTTTCCCATATGTAAAATGGGGACAAAATTACCTCACAGGGGCACTTTAAAGATAGTCAGGAAATTTAATAGTATATAATACATATTAAAGGGAGGGAATTGCTAAGTGGCAAATGCTATTAATTAAATTTTATTGAGAGAGAATATGGGGAATGTTATCCCAGGCAGCAAGCCTAGCCCTCTTGAGGAAGGAGAACCAAGAGGGCACACTTGAAAGGAGGATTACAGGCTGGAGGGTTTCCCGCAGCACAGAGCATGGAGGAGCAAAGTTGTCCTGCCCAGGAATAGCAGAGGAGCTAGGCAGGTCCCTCCTGGGTCTTGTGCCTGAGCTTTGGGCCTGTCTATGTCTTCCCTACTGAGATGTGGAGATGTCACTTGGATCTGGTAGCTGGGAGAGGAAGGAGAGACCCAGAGTAGCTGAATCCATGGGAACTATGCTGTCTCCTGGTGCTCACTGTGCCACCGCCCTGTTCAGGTCAGCCTCAATTCATGACATGCAGCATTTATTCAGACTTTCCTGGATGCCAGACCCTGAACATTCAGAGCAGGTCTGATACAAATAGAGAATTTGTAAATACAGAATAATCTGAAGGTTTAAGAGGGGAGAAACCTAGCACACTGGGGAATGAGAAATTCCTGAGGTGGCCTTTGGTGGAGATGTGAAGGATGGAACCTATTTTGCCTGGGATGGGGAAAAAAAATGAGTTTACATCTTTTGGCAAAAAAAAAAAAAAAGAAAAGAAAAGTAGAAGCCCACTTTGGCTATACCAAATGATTTCTTTGATTTATCTAGAGATTTAAGAGATCTAGAAAGAAACACTAGAAAATGCATCTTGGTCATCTTGGAATGACAGTGAGCAGCTCATGCTTTCCAGCTCAGGTTTGACTTGATTACCAGCTCTGTGGCCTTCCTGGTCACCTCCCTTCTATGCCTGTTTCCTTCTCTATAAAATGAGGACTCTCATACCTAACTCACAGCTGTTTTGTGGGGATTGGATGAGAAGATGAAGGTAAA